>NC_090266.1:151153523-151799951 GCF_040414725.1 Anabrus simplex
TACGTAGGTGAAAGAATTTTTTTTTTTTTTTTTGCTAGGGGCTTTACGTCGCACCGACACAGATAGATCTTATGACGACGATGGGATGGGAAAGGCCAAGGAGTTGGAAGGAAGCGGCCGTAGCCTTAAGTAAGGTACAGCCCCAGTATTTGCCTGGTGTGAAAATGGGAAACCACGGAAAACCATCTTCAGGGCTGTCGATAGTGGGATTCGAACCTACTATCTCCGGGATGCAAGCTCACAGCCGCGCGCCTCTACGCGCACGTCCAACTCGCCCGGTAGGTGAAAGAAACAGAGCGAAACAAATAGTTGTTGAATCCAAAAGGAAGTCGTGGGAAGATTTTGGTAATTACCTGGAAAGGCTAGGTCAAGCAGCAGGGAAACCTTTCTGGACAGTAATACACAATCTTAGGAAGGGAGGGTAAAAAGAAATGAATAGTGTTTTGAGTAATTCAGGTGAACTCATAATAAATCCCAGGGAATCACTAGAGAGGTGGAGGGAATATATTGAACATCTTCTCAACGTAAAAGAAAATCTTCCTGGTGGTGTTGCGAACAGCCAAGCTCATGGGGAGGAGAAAATTATGTTGGTGAAATTATGCTTGAGGAAGTGGAAAGGATGGTAAATAAACTCCATTGTCGTAAAGCAGAAGGAATAGATAAAATTCGACCTGAAATGGTGAAGTATAGTGGAAAGGCAAAGAACAAAATGGCTTCATAGAATAATATTAGCATGCAGTTTTGGTAAGGTACCTTTAGGTTGGACAAAAGCAGTAATTGCACCTATCTATAAGCAAGGGAACAGGAAGGATGTCAATAACTATCAAAGTATCTCATTGATTAGTGTACCAGGCGAAGTATTCACTGGCATCTTAGAAGGGAGGGTGCGATCAGTCGTTGAGAGGAAGTTGGATAAAAACTAGTGTGGTTTCAGACCACAGAGGGGCTGCCAGCATCAGATTTTCAGTATGCGGCAGGTAATTGAAAATTGCTACGAGAGGAATAGCAGTTGTGTTTATGTTCCGTAGATCTAGAGAAAGCATATGATAGGGTACCGAGGGAAAAGATGTACGCCATACTGGGCGACTATGGAATTAAAGGTAGAGTATTAAAATCAATCAAAGGCTTTTATGTTGACAACTGGGCTTCAGTGAGAATTGATGGCAGAATGAGTTCTTGGCTCAGGGTAATTACAGGGGTTAGACAAGGCTGTAATATTTCACCTTTTTGCTGTTGGTAGTTTACATTGATTATCTGCTGAAAGGTATAAAATGGCATGGGTGGGTTTTCAGTTAGGTGGAAATGTAGTAAGCAGTCTGGCGTATGCTGACGACTTGGTCTTAATGGCAGATTGTGCCGAAAGCCTGCAGTCTAATACCTTGCATCTTGAAAATAGGTGCAATGAGTACGTTATGAAAATTAGCCTTTCGAAGACTAAATTGATGTCAGTAGGTAAGAAATTCAACAGAACTGAATGTCAGATTGGTGATACAAAGCTAGAACAGGTAGACAATTTCAAGTATTGAAGTTGTGTGTTCTCCCAGGATGGTAATATAGTAACTGAGATTGAATCAAGGTGTAGTAAAGCTAATGCAGTGAGCTCGCAGTTGCGATCAGCAGTATTCTGTAAGAAGGAAGTCAGCTCCCAGACGAAACTATCTTTATATTGGTCTGTTTTCAAACCCACTCTGCTTTACGGGAGCGAAAACTGGGTTGACTCAGGATTTCTTATACATAAGTTAGAAGTAACAGACATGAAAGTAGCGAGAACGATTGCTGGTACAAACAGGTGGGAACAATGGCAGGAGGGTACCCGGAATGAGGAGATAAAGACTAATTTAGGAATGAACTCGATAGATGAAGCTGTTCGCATAAACCGGCTTCGGTGGTGAGGTCATGTGAGGCGAATGGAGGAGGATAGGTTACCTAGGAAAGAAATGGAGTCTGTTATGGTGGGTAAGAGAAGCAGAGGAAGACCGAGGCGACGATGGTTAGGCTCAGTTTCTAACGATTTAATGATAAGAGGTAGAGAAGTAAATGAGGCCACAGCATTAGTTGCAAATAGGGGATTGTGGCGCCGTTTAGTAAATTCACAGGGGCTTGCAGACTGAACGCTGAAAGGCATAGCAGTCTATAATGATTATGTATGTATGTATGCATGTATGTAATATTTGTAATGCAATCGCTTTACGAAGAAAGTCATGAATAACACGAAAAATAATAAATCAAGAGAATAAATTAATGACAGTAAATATATTACGGAGGATTCTACACTTACTGGAGTTAACATATCAAACTATGTTATTTAATTTCATTTTGTAATAACAGAATTAATGGTTAATGAGTGGGCTGGCACTGATTTCATTCACAAGATTTTTAATGTTTGGTTCCAAATGCGATAGTGCACACCTCAGATCACTTTCAACATCTAGCCGTGCTCGGTATTTTGACTTCATGGAAGCCAGCGTAGAAAACCCAGATTCACACAGATATGTTAATAGAAACTTCACAGTACAATTAAAAATAAAATTGAAATGAAATTCCACAGCCTGTTTCCAGTCATTTGATCGGGTCAGGAATGGAATGAATGAAGCCCCATTTTAGCGGCGAAGATGCGAATTGTGCCGGCTGCCGAAGCCTATCGCACTCCTCTGGGGCAATGATTAATGAAATGAAATGATATTGGAGAGTGTTGTTGGAATGAAAAATGACAGGGAAAACCGGAGTACCTGGAGAAAAACCTGTCCTGCCTCCGCATTGTCCAGCAAAAGTCTCACATGGAGTGACCGGGATTTGAACCACGGAACCCAGCGAGGAGACGCCGACGCTCTGCCACCTGTGCCACGGAGGCTTGAAAATAAAATTAAAATGTTAAAGTTATTTCCTGTAAAGTTGTAACACGTTCATATTTATCAGTTGATTTATAACTTTATTTTCATTTGTTTTCATTTTATTACACTTATTGTACACGTAGAAGAAAGTTTGTGTAAAAATTATAAAAAAGCAATAATTTTTACTATAATTCATGACAAAAATTATTGTATTTTTATATTTTTTACACATTTCATTATACAATTCATAAACACGAATTCCTTGCACCAACGTTACTACCTATAATGTAGGGCCTAAAATAATTTTAAGGAAAACTTTTTTCTATGTGTACGATTTAGCGGTGACGAAGATAAGTTTTTGTAATAAATGCTTTTCTTTGTCACAACTTTTTACTGTTTAGCAATTTCTTGTGTGTTTTTCGTTGCTCACCGCGCCTCCCCTGAATTCCTCCAACGTTTTCCCAGGGGGGCGCGCCCTCCACGTTGAGAACCGTTGTTCAAAATTATCCCTACACAGGTGAGTACTATGAGCGAATGAACTTCTGGGAAGTGAACCGGGTGGTGGTGGGGGGGGGGGGAGTTTCATGTTGTATGCTGTTGATGTGTAGGAGCTAACACCGAGAATTATAACTGGTTTGAAAGAGAATGATAAGTAGAGAGAAATATCCAATTACGAGTAATAACGTTAGATGCAGTTGAGCGTATGAAGGGATGTTATTTAAGAACCAAATGGACTCAACACTAGAGGTAAAGAAATAAGGCTGGAGACCATAAGGCAATATACTGGACGTACTTTGTGCCTAATGATATAAAGGTAAAGAGGAACAAGGGCCGCAGAGGGTGGTGTTTACAAAGAGTTCAGTGAATCCGTTTATTGACGTCTGAAAAGTTGGATGGCGCAGCCACGCGGTAGAATGTTGAAACTGCAACCTAGTGACTGGTGAGGTTTATTTACATGGCGAAGCATTGACGTCGTGATGGAAACAGAAAGAAAATTGTCAAATTTGAGGAGGTAATGCTCTGTATACGGATGAAAATCGTATAAAACGGGTGCGAAATCTCTTCACTACTCTCCTGTACAAAAAGTTCAGAGAGAAAGAGGGCTTCCGCGCTGTCAATTGGAAAACGCGTTACGCGATACATGACAGTGTGCAGTCTGCATTCTCGTGAAGACGACTTCTTTCCACAGCGTAAGTACCGGTACTGTTTATTGTACTCATTGATAGTTATTGTCTCCAATTTGTATTCACAAAGATTTAGCTACATCAAAAATACTGATAAACGTGTAGCCTAATACTTCTGTGCCGCACCTAGAATGTAATCCGCTCTTTGTAAACGTCTTCATATATATAACAGCAGACAGTAAATTAACTATCTACATGTGAGTAATTAACTGGTAGTAATTAAACGCTGCATTTAAATTGCTTATAAAATACTTCTATCAATGAAAGAAAATATGTAGTATTTTGCCACCATAAATTAGCTTTTATTGCTATTTGTTTTACGTCGCAAGGACGCAGATAGGTCTTATGGCGACGATGGGACAGGAAAGGTCTAGGAATGGGAAGGATGCGGTCGTGGCCTTAATTAAGGTACAGCCCCAGCATTTGCCTGGTATGAAAATGGGAAACCACGGAAAACCATCTTCATGGCTGCCGACAGTGGGGTTCGAATCCACTATCTCCCGGATGTGAGCTCACAGCTGCACGCTCCTAACCGCACGGCCAACTCGCCCGGTCATCATAAATTAGAAGCCATAACCTAATTAGTTGGTAGAACTGGACAAACCAAGTATTCTTCAACCCCGAACAGCTGTGGCTGTAGAGGTTATAGTACTCTTAAATTATAATTTTCAAACTTTGTTCTGCATATTCTGTAGGTAGTTACAATTTTTATACTTACTATTGTCGGTTCTTAAGTTCTAACTTTTGTGCTGATGGTAAAAATGGAAGAACATTAAGATTATGTGGGCTGTTCCAACACAGGCCTGTAGAAAACCTAGGATTTATTTGCTTTATAACATTTACTTAGTAGAATTATTATTTTATTTCTTCCCCAAGATTACAGTTTACAAAACAGGTAACTCCCCCGTCACCTGGCTAAGGCATTGGCATGGACCAAATCAACAAGAAATTACTCCATAACCTCTAATAGTGGAATATTACAGTAGCTTAACTGTTCAGATGAATTAGCGTGTCAACGGTGATATTTCTCTGACAAACCCGCTTTACATGTACAGTTGCACTTCACATTTTCTCAAGACAATATTAACTTTGTGGGGTTTTGAATCGATGTGGGATGATTGTAAACACAACGCTGCAACACCAGTTTCATCTTCTGTTAACTTTTTACCTACACATATCAAGTGATTACGCTTGAATATTTCTTCCCCTTCCAGTAATGGACGCGTGAGATTTCCGACAACTCTCAACAGTTGCGAATACGACACCAAAGACATTTTGAACACTTAATAAATCCTACAAACGCACACCCGATCACTGTCGCGTTTACTTCCCGTCACTATCTCGCCGCCATATTGGAAACAGCTGACCGTAAGCTCCTCCCCCGTTTCGGACGTCAATAGAGGCTTGCAAACTAAGTGATGGCAGGCGTCACACTCTCTATAATGTAGTATTTGCAATACTGTATATGAGATAAATCTTCCCTGTAGACTAAAGACAATTTAATCATTCTGAAAGAAGACAGAAGAGCTGAATAATTTCAGTCGACTAGATTGTAAGTCGACTGTAAAATGCATGACTTCTACCCCTTCATGTATGCGTGTATATAGGCCTATATTTATTATATGGATAACTAGCACAAGGGGTCGGCTTACAAGGAACTTGTTCTTTCCGAATATTCGGGGTAGAATGTAAAGTCGATTAACGCATGACCATATTTTAACACCGTTTTTGTCAGAACATGGAAAATTTGGATCATATTTTGAGAGGTTTAGAATCAATATCCACAAGCCCAACACTTGTACCTGTGAAATGCCACAAACTGTTTATCATCTTTTATTTGACTGTCAAATTTTTGAAGGAAGTGGATATGAATTAGAAATACACTTAAATATGCGTGATATACAATATGAAGCACATTTTAATGCTTTATTTCAAGAAAAATTGCTGTTATAATGCGTTTGTTAATGTCTCCATTGTATTTAAAAGTCTTCCCAGTTTTAACATTTAGTTGTTATTTTATGTATTAATCTAGTCTTGTTATCTATAGCCCATATGTACCAAGTGTAAAATATGGCTTGTCCTTGGATAATCCGTCATGATAGTAGTAATAATATTAATAATAGTAATAATGAATCACCAATCATCATGACCAAGGCATTTTTCATAAGTCTACAAAACTTGCGTGCGCTAGGGAAAATGGAAATTGTAACACCGCGAAGGAATAGATCATTGGTGTTGATATTAGGGATATGGAACAAATGATACCGTTTTCAGGCCAGTCGGATTGTTCATATGGCTGTCCCCAACTGCTAGATCGCGGAAGAACCACCTTCTGTACACGCCAACACAGAAATGGTGTCCCGGTATAAACAAAGCATGGTATACCCCCACCTCCACGTTTAACGCATTGCTGCAGGTAGACAGCCTGCTACAAGACTATTGTGATTGAAATGGGCACAGTGGTGTAAGTATAGCAATACACACACTGTGCCTTCAGCACTACCCCTTCACTCCCTCCCCTCCTTTTCTGTACTGGAGTGGAGCAGTGTTGATTGTTTACGTCGGGACACCATTTTTGTGCTTGCATGTACCCGAAGCCGAGTAGAGTTGGGGTATAGTGTATGGGATGCAGTGATATGACGTGTCCACGAGTGAAACATGCCTCGCTGACTGATAAGGGACACATATCGACAATTGTCACTGTTTGAGGTGGCAGGATAATTGGTCTGCCTAAGAGTGGGTTACTTGTGCGAGCTGTACCTGCACCAGTTGGCCGAAATTTAAGATATAACCTGTATGATAGAAGTGAATGGCAACAGCAAATGAACGGACATATGCCTGGAGATCTGGGACCTGGGATGGGAAGGACCGACGGACAGCAGTGTGGGAGCATTGCCGGATCATTTGAATGTCCTGGAGAGACTCCCGAAGAACAGCAGTGAAAACGGAAGCTACTGTCCACACATTACGCGACAAACAATTGTTAATCATTAGCGAGCAGCTGGCTTACGTCACTCTGCTGGGCTTCGGGTACAGAAGGTGGTTCATCCACGATCAAGCAGTTGGGGAGAGCCATACGAACAATCCGACTGGCCTGAAGACGGTATCATTTGTTCCATCATGTATCTCGTGGCGCTTCTCTGTTACAATACCAATACTTTTACGCACTTTCTTCAGCTTTTCTCAGTTATTTATGTGATTATTGGAGCCACCCGGACTCATCTTAGTTTTGGCGGGGGGGGGGGGGGGGTGATTAAGGCAGGATGCCCTTCCTAACGCCACGTGATGAACATCTTAACCCAGAATCAACCGGGATACGAATCTCAGCCTTCCGGGTGGGAGGACAGCAGCTAAGCCACTGAGATAATCATGGCCCAGTTCCATGACCAATCTCACTCTCCTTTCTGAAATACTTGTAAATATATTTGAACCTCAGCTGGTTCAGGATTAATAACCTTGGACAACCAGGCAATCGAACCTAAAGCCCACGGTCTTCGACAAGAACGCTATCCATACACCGCGGGGTTGTCGTGTAGAGAATATGGATTAAATAATAATTACTGAGATATGTGATGCTAGCTTTCTTTCGGTTTCGGTGCTTTTAAAACGATCTTGGTTATGCGTTGACCAAATTAGAGTGAAGTATGTTTGCAGAATAGAAATCTGCTTGTAGAGAGAGTATAAATAATTTTCTCGTTTCTGCAATCAAACCTGCAACTTTGCCTGGTCAGTGTTCGTTTAAATATGCCTGTTTCTATCTCTTAACCATGACCTACACACCCCAGTACCTTAGCCAATTGAAAAAGCAAACGGAATCGTTCTAAAGGATTGTATACACAGTTATTCCCCCCTCCCCCCCCCCCCCCGAGCAATTTCTGTGGGTTTTCATTCTCTTTAATAAGCAAATACCAGGACAGTTCCTTCTATAGGCCATGGCCGCTCTCCTCTCCCCTTCAGCTCTCGTCAAATCACCGCTACACATCTCCTGGTCTGAGAGAGGGCGTCTCCCTCCAGGAGGCCCACGGTACCCCAGCAGAGTACGGAACGAAATTCCAAAAAGTAGTATTATCCCAATTTGAGCAAGTTCACATCTCTTATCGAATTCATTTTAACAAATTCTTAGTTTGCCTAACTATGTCTTGTAAACGCCGCGGCTCCGAAATAGTAGTACGATATGATCGTTTAAGTTAACGCGAAACAAAAAGAGTAAGTTCAACGGTTAAATTTCGCGCGAGGAAGACAAATCGACGAAATAACTGTTCTCCAGAAAATGGGTAAGTGAACAGATTAATAAACCCAATAAGAACCAGTTAGTGAGGATAACACAGGGCGAAGTATAAGGCATATAATGTGGTGTGCGGACCGAAAAGAAGTACTATGTGAAGCACATCGAAAGCCAGTGACACCAAAACAGCGTGAAAGCTATCTTCCATAAAATAGACATTTCCCAGGTAAGCATTATATTATTTCAAATCATGCTAATTATCCAGTACCGTATGTTATCATAATCGCTGTGTTTGGTTGGCTGTTACACGTGCATTTTTGAAGACAAACTCTTCTTTTAAATATCTTATATTAAAGAGCATGCTTTCAGTTGAAATGTAAGAATTCAATGTGTTCAATAATGTAGAGATTTTTTTTTGCTAGTGGCTTTAGGTCGCACCGACACGGATAGGTTTTATGGCAAGGATGGGATAGGAAATGCCTGCGAGTTGGAAGGAAGCGGCCGTGGCATTAATTAAGGTACAGCACCAGCATTTGCCTGGTGTGAAAAATGGGAAACCAAGGAAAACCATCTTCAGCGCTGCTGACAGTGGGATTCGAACCCACAATCTCCCAGATGAAAGTTCACAGCCGCGCGCCCCTAACCTCACGGCCAACTCGCCCCGTCTATACTGGAGAGAAATGACGCGAAATTTCAAGACGTTCTTAGGCGGAACTAGGAACTTTTGGTTGTAAACACTGTGAGTGACAAGCCGACGTGCTGTCAGGTTGGACTTCCTAGCGAGAATACGTAAACAACGAAACCCGGAAGAAAAAGACGGTGGCTCATTCACCTATACAGAGTGTTAGGGGTATACGTGCAGATATTAAGCTAGTCGGCAAAGAAAAACACTTCTCACAATATATGCTATGTACTTTTGACCTTGTCCTATTAGTTTGCCCATATCTAAGCCAAATATTTCAGGACCTAATGTGTTTTGAACGGCCGTAGCAGGATATGCCCGTTACGTCATTCTGTCCACGCGTAGTGGAAGTACAGTAGCAGAGTATAGGGCTTGTTGAACCTGTTTCTTATCGCAGGCCAACGCATGTTGTTGTGCACTTCCCCTAAAGGCTTGGCAAGTAGGAGAGGATGACTCACATGCCAGGCCACTTGCTGTGCTTGAAAACCGGTCTAGGGTACTCTGTGTGAAATGTACACAGAATCCTTACAGTGACCTCGAAGATACGTACCAGAACATACATGCGAATCAAGTATTGTGTAGTTGTGTGTGATTTATAAGACGTCAATGGCATTACTCAGTGATCCAAGCTGACAAAATGAAAGGAAATAGTTAATAAGTAAATGAAAAATGAGCGCAACATTTCTGTGCTCTTATTGCGACAGTCTACGACGAATTTCTGACAATAGACAATGCGAGTTGACTATGCTTATTCATAACTTTTCAGGTCAATGAAAGGACGGTGGACACTGAAAGAAAAGGCTGTAAGTATTCAGTCATATTGTTATTAATGAGACAGATTTCAAAAACCGTACTTGCAACCATGCGTGAACATTGCTCGAAGGAAAAATAGCTACTGTGGATTTTTTTGCTACTTGCTTCTACGTCGCACCGACACAGATAGGTCTTATGGCGACGATGGGACAGGAAAGGGCTAGGAGTGGGAAGGAAGCGGCCGTGGCTTTAATTAAGGTACAGCCCCAGCATTTGCCTGGTGTGAAAATGGGAAACCACGGAAAACCATCTTCAGGGCCGCCAACAGTGGGGTTCTAACCTGCTATCTCCCGAATACTGGATACTGGCCGCACTTAAGCGACTGCAGCTATCGAGGTCGGTCTACTGTGGAATTGCCGAGGGGCATTTCTAATAGAAGGCTTATTTTACTTTTTCCTAATCTGCTTACCCTCCAGGGTTGGTTTTCCCTCGGACTCAGCGAGGGATCCCACCTCTACCGCCTCAAGGGCAGTGTCCTGAAGCGCGAGACATTGGGTCGGGGATACAACTGGGGAGAATGACCAGTACATCGCCCAGGCGGCCTCACCTTCTATGCTGAACAGGGGCCTTGCGGGGGAATGGGGAGATTGGAAGGGATAGACAAGGAAGAGGGAAGGAAGCGGCCGTGGCCGTAAGTTAGGTACCATCCCGGCATTTGCCTGGAGAAGTGGGAAACTACGGGAAACCACTTTCAGGATGGCTGAGGTGGGAATCGAACCACCTCTAATCATTTGACCTCCCGAGGCTTAGTGGACCCCGCTCCAGCACTCGTACTACTTTTCAAATTTCTTGGCGGAGCTGGGAATGGAACACGGGCCTCCGGGGGGTGGCAGCTAATCACACTAATCACTATAACACAGAGGTAGACAGAAGGCTAATTACTGGACAGTAAGTGCCGATAGGTAATGTAACGGACCCGTTTAATTAAAACTTCCGTAATAATAATGTTACTACTACTACTACTAATGTCTTTACGTTCCACCAACTAATTTTCACGGTTTTCGGAGACGCTGAAGTGCCAGAATTTTGTACCGCAGTACTTTTCTAAATGCAAGTAAATCCACAGACACGAGACTGGCGTATTTCAGCACCTTCAAATACCACCGAACTGAGCCGCCATCGAACCTTCCAAGGTAGGATCAGAAGACCAGCGCTCTATCGTCCGAGCTACTCAGACTGCCATTGGAGCTTAGAGTAAGTTGATCGTGCGGTTAGGGGCGCGCAGCTGTGAGCTTGTATTCTGGTTATAGTGGGTTCGAACTCCACTGTCGGCAGCCAGGAAGATGGTTTTCCGTAGTTTCTCATTTTCACATCAGGGAAATGCTGAGACTGTACCTTTATTGGACATCGAACGCTTCCTCCCCACTTGTATCCCTTTTCTCTCCCATCGTCGCCGTAAGACCTATTTGTGTCGGTGCGACGTAAAACAATTTGTAAGTACATGTTTCGGCAATTTCGAAGATATGTCTGCAATTATAATATTAATAATAATTCGGACCTGTTAAAAGTTCACTATTTTCTTTAGTTTTTTCTGACAGATTACTAGCTACGAGGTTTGAGTGGGGTGATTAACTTTTATTTTCATAATAGTTAGTAATAATAGACTAACACAATTTTTATAATAATATTGTTAGTGGCTTTTCTACGGATGCAAGCTGACAGCTGCGCGCTCCTAATCGCACGGCCAACTTGCCCAGTAATAATAATAATAATAATAATAATAATAATAATAATAATAATAATAATAATAGTAATAATAATAAATCTTTACGTGCCAATGGGGACGCGCGGTGTCGGAATTTTGCCCACAGGTATTCTTTAACGTGGCTGTAAATCTACCGATCAGAAGCGGTCGTATTTGATCACCTTCAAATACCAGCGGACTGAGCCAGGATCGAGTCTGCTAAGTTCATGAAACCAGTGCTTGAACCGTCTGAGCCACTCAGCCTGGCAACGTTTATTTTGATACGTTTAATTGGCACTGCAAAATCAGTAGTAAGCTAGAAGGCTTACATTTACATTTAAACATGTTCTCTTCGGTTGGAAGTACGAAAGGGAGGTACGTTTAATTAATTTATGTTTATAACATGTCCCTTACTGGTATGAAGCAAAACGTTCGATGTGTTTTGACATTTCAATTCCGATACTACTCACTTGGAAATCTTATCCCATGCATTTTTTCGTTGACGTAATAAACTTTATTTACGTACACGTCAACATACGGCGAGTTGGACTCCCAAAAGACCATGATATTGAAATCGCGCTGTGGGAGAATATTCCACGTAAGCAGTTCGACAAAAGCACTAGACCCGTCACGTGCCGGTTCGGTTGTCTGCTGTTCCTAGCGACGGGGATATGGCTGGACGGGTTCCCCGCCCCTACATGAGACCGGTCTCTGTGACCTTGACCTGAATAACAGCTCTAAGAGATGCGAATTATCGTCCGTACTAGTACGCAAGTTACTTCGTTGTAGTAGCATCAGTAGTAGTATTTGAATAATGCCAGTGTACGAATACCACGAATACCATGATATGCTGCTAGTGTATCGTGTGGCAGAACAGAACACGGGTCGACCTTCATGAATCTATCGGGAAAGGCTTCGAGCAATTTATATTTTGTTTCTTATTCACTACGAATTAAAACAGAGGACACTTTGCGTTTTTAAGGGCCGATGACATTAAGGCAGCAATCATCATCATCATCATCATCATCATCATCATCATCATCGGCGTCGTCGTCGTCATCGTCGTCGTCGTCATCATCGTCACGTATAAATATTCAATAAAATATTTGTTTTATATTCATCATTACTGAAATAGGAACTATAAGTTAACATTTAACTTAAGAAGGTTGCCTAGAGTGTTTTGTTAATTTACAAAAGAAAGTTTAAAATTTATTTTTGTGTAAGTCAATCTGTATGTTTTAGTTTTCTAAACTGTTGTACTGTAATGTTTAACATAGGTACATTTTTTGTTCACAGGCGTTTTCGTGTACGTTCGTAAATCCGTACTTTTCTATTCGAGATAGTCTTGTTACCGTCCACCTGGAATTACGGAGCCCGTACTGTATGTTATTTCATTATTTTATACAACAGAGTGTTACTAATGCGACTGTAGTTCCTACGACCACGCCACTCTTATGTCTGTGTCACTAATGTGCGCTTTGTTCGGCTCTGCCCTGCTTGACTATGTGGCTCTCGTTACCTTCTTCTTCCTCTCCTTCTACTCCAGCCTTATGTCTTAACAGGTATACTGTATTCTACCGAGATCATCTTAACACGCAGTAGCGTAATCTGCTGCGATTTACCGAGCTCGATAGCTGCAGTCGCTTAAGTCCGGCTCCATGGCTAAATGGTTAGCGTGCTGGCCTTTGGCCACAGGGGTCCCGTATTCGATTCCCGGCAGGGTCGGGAATTTAACCTTAAGTGGTTAATTTTGCTGGCACGGGAACTGGGTGTATGTGCCATCTTCATCATCATTTCATCTTCATCACGACGCGCAGGTCGCCTACGGGAGTCAAATCAAAAGACCTGCATCTGGCGAGCCGAACTTGTCCTCGGACACTCCCGGCACTAAAAGCCATACGCCATTTCACTTCAGTGTGGCCAGTATCCATTATTCGGGAGATAGTAGTTTTGAACCCCACTCTCGACAGCCCAGAAAATGGTTTTCCATGGTTTCCCATTTTCACACCAGGCAAATGCTGGGGCTGCACCTTAATTAAGGCCACGGCCGCTTCCTTCCCTGTCCTAGCCCTTTCCAGTCTCATCGTCGCCATAAGGCCTATCTGTGTAGGTGCGACGTAAAGCCAATAGCTGCTGCGATTTGTTATTATTATCATCATCATAGTAAAATGTAACATAGTTGTGGCGGAATCTTCTTAGATACGTTCGACATCTGTGTATTGTGTATAATTTGATAACTCATGTGTACTCATGAAAGCGACCGTCGGCCTGGCGTTCAGGTTAATAGCTACATGTCTCTAACGTGTAAACTTGTTTTTTGTTTCTTAGAATTGTTGATGTGTATGTTTGATGTTTATACACAACACGAGATTACAGCTGACTCATCCCCACGAGCTTGACCTGGTTCTCGTCTTACGCATAGTAATCTGTAGTTAACTACTGCGAAAAATGTTGCCTCACGTGACGTACATTTCATCTTGTTTTCTCTTAAACCGCGCATATTTTACTATTTTCTTCCACGTATTTCAGTTTTAATGACCTAATAACAATAATAATAATAATAATAATAATAATAATAATAATAACTTAAGTGCTTTACGTCCCACCTACTACTTATACGGTTTTCTGAGACGCTGAGGTGACCAAATTTAGTCCCGCAAGAGTTCATTTTATGTACCAGCAAATCTACCGGCACGAGGCTGACGTACAGTATTTGAGCACCTTCAAATACCACCGTACTGGGCCAGGTTCGAACCTGTGAAGTTGGAGTCAAAAGGCCTGCACCTCAACCGTCTGAGCCACTCAGCCCGGAAGGAGGCACGAAATGTAGGTACGTTTAATTTATTTAGTTGTATAACATGTCCAATATTCCTTTGAAACTAAACGTTCGATGTGTTTCGATAATTCAATTCCGATGCTACTCACTTGGGCATCCCATGACTGCTTTCATTGGCGTAAGGAACTGCCATCTTTCTTCTACCTTTACGCAATGCACAACGGGGATCTACTGTATTTCACGTCCCGGCGCGCCTATCCCAACCAATAATTATATCACACGCTCGTACATGTCTTGCACCGATACAGGTTTTCAGGTCATTTCCATACTCACTAGACCACGGGGCTGATGACCACAGATATCCCAATCCCCTAAAGGACATAACAGCAAATGAACCAGTATTAACGCTGAGAATTCGGTACATCTCCAGGGTCCGAAACCGATGAACAGGATTGTCTGAAGCCCCTAAGACGGAAACTAAATACTGACAACAACGAAACCAGTCTGGCATGAATGTAACGTAATATGCCATACACTACTCTAGTAGCCACCTTCAGCTGTTATCGTAGCTCAGTTGCTCTTCAACAGAAAACCAGTTTGACAAGTATGTTACGTAACATCTCGTGCATTGCATAGGTAGCGTTTAGCTGTTACGGTAGTATATTTGCAAGGAAACATAAACAGAAACCAGTTTGGCACGGATGGCGCGTGACTCGCCCGTTCTCAAAGGGAAGCTATTCATTCGCATGAACAAGACATACTACCTATTCTAAAAACATCGTATCTCTTTGCTCTCGAAAATAACTTCCGGGGGTTACTAAAATTTTGATATATAGTGGTTCGTCACATCGTTCTCTATTGCTAGAAGAAATATCTGCAGGAATACACCTAACATCCTGTATATTGGGCACCGATGTATATTAAAGTATACCTAAAAGCACAGAGAATAAAGGAATGAATTTTTTTAATTTCGTTAAGAAAGAGTTCGTATTTTTCAGTGTCGGCTCAAGTTAAATGTAACATAAAGTATTTTCAGTCCGTTAAACACACAAGCTCAATATAAAATATTACACTATAAAATACCTGTACCACACTTAACACTATCCTCTACCACAATAACACGCAGTTACTTACACATGGCAGATGCCGCCCACCCTCATCGGAGGGTCTACCTTTCAAGGGCTGCACTCGGCTAGAAATAGCCACACGAAATTTTTACATACCTGTAAAAATACACTAGGGAGGGAAGTTAGGAATTGGAATAACTTACCAAGGGAGATGTTCAATAAATTTTGAATTTCTTTGAAATCATTTAGGAAAAGGCTAGGAAAACAACAGATAAGGAATCTGCCACCTGGGCGTCTGCCCTAAATGCAGATCAGTATTGATTGATAGAATGCCATGTTTCGACATGAGTACTGGGAAAGATGACACTTTAGAAAAAGATGTGGGATCATTGGTAAAATGTGCGCAGTGTAAAATAATCCCTATACGATTGTAACATTTTCAATAATATTCACTACCCAGAACACATGGAATAAAGAAGTACGAACTTTTATTCATAGGTCATTGTATTAGTGATGTTCACGTCTGTAACCTATACATATAGCAGGCGTAAGAAGAAAAGAAGTACGAACAGAACGTGAAATACATATCTTATTCCTGCCTGTGTGAATACAGGAAACCGCGGAAAACCATCCTCAGTACTACCGGAAATGGGGCCCAAACACATCGGTTCATCAGTAAAGAACGCTTCAAGTATATATATTGCCATTATGGCTTCCGGATGATCAGAAAGGTTTCCTTTATTCGTATGCATCTTGAACGTCGTTTTGCCGGATTTTGCTCTTCAAGATCTTGAAAACATCAGGCAAGCTTGCACCTTTACGAGACTATTTACGTTGACTGTGTGAAAGTGATCTATAGTATTTCACCTCAGTGCGAATACCATCCTGGTTTTCCGTGGTTTCCCATTTTCACGCCAGGCAAATGCTGGGGCTGTACCTTAATTAAGGCCATGGCCGCTTCCTTCCAACTCCTAGGCCTTTCCTCTCCCATCGTCGCCATAAGACCTATCTGTGTCGGTTCGACGTAAAGCAAAAAAAAAAAAAAAAAAGAATACCATCCTACAATTCTCCCTATCCGTTTACGAGAAACCATTCCCGCTTCTTTCATATCAGTTCCGATTTTCTCTCCTACAGAGTAAAGTCAACCAGAAAACAAAGAGGTGTAGGGATTCTTTCATTCCCAGACTCACTTTTTCGTTACAAAATTCCACCCGTTACAACTGTCCGAGTCGTTGGCTGAATGGTCAGCGTACTGGCCTTCGGGTCAGAGGGTCCCGGTTTCGATTCCCGGCCGGGTCGGGGATTTTAACCTTAATTGGTTAATTCCAATGGCTCGGGGGCTGGGTGTTTGTGTGGCGTATTCAACATTAGTAATCATTCTAGGTAGGGCCCTCATCTTCACAGACATGCAGGTCACCTAATAGGCCGTCTACTAGAAAAAGCCCTGCACCAGGCCTCTCCGGAGGCCATACGCCATTATTATTATCGGTTACAACTGCTAATTTACGGTATTACCTATGAAGTTATGCGATTTCTTTCACTATACTACCGGCCGGGCTGAGTGTCTCAGACGGTTAAGGCGCTGGCCTTCTAACCCCAACTTGGCAGGTTCGATCCTGGCTCAGTCCGGTGGTATTTGAAGGTGCTCAAATACGACAACCTCGTGTCGGTAGATTTACTGGCACGTAAAAAACTCCTGCGGGACTAAATTCCGGCACCTCGGCGTCTCCGAAGATCGTAAAAGTAGTTAGTGGGACGTAAAACAAATAACATTATTATTATCACTATACTACCATTCTGAGAGATTACACATCCCAAAAACCTGTTCCAGCTTCCTATTCCCTACTTAAGAATTCAATTTTCTTAAGCAACATCACCTTCTTCTTTGAAATGATGATGTACATATTATACTCGGTGCACATAAAATCATATGTATAATTTATTACCAGGATATTATACATTTGCAACGAGCATGTCATCAGTCCGGTTTTTACACCTATTCAGCGTATTCATTGCATTTGGATATACGTGCAGTATTTTTTCACTGTACATGACCTCACTTACTTGACAAAACTCTTTTGCATACAAGGTAAGTTCATGGTTAACTCGTTCGCAGCGGCAGTCGGCTTGGCGTTTTCCCGCTGCAGCTCACACCAGCGTTGTCAACAAAGCGTCATTTAATTATGCGTACATGTATATGCATCTCTGGGTATGTACTGGGAGTATTGTTTAATTTAAAGCCGCGAGTATTAGGTCTATATTTATTTGTTATCGCTTGTACGCCAACATTCCTTTCTGCAGTAGTAAAGAGCCACGTGCGCACGGAGTAACATTAGACATGAATAAGGTTCCGATGATAAGGAAAAGTCATATTCCTTTTCTGAGGACATTGTACCCGAAATCAGAAAAATAGGAGTGAATGATGGATCCCTGTCCGCGTTTAAAGCAATTTTATGTTTCATATAAATGCATAATTCAGCCATTTTTATTGCCTTGGTCATGTTTGGCTCATTTTATTGATATAAGGTCATATTTGGTCATATTTTGAGCTCTTTTGTTTAAATTGAGGCGTCGTTTTTAACAAGGTAAGTACTTGTTTTCTGCGTCGAGTTTCAAACAAAGGATTTCAAAATACTGTAATGGATGCATTTTTCATTTTTTATCCCAGAAACAGATAGGGAGCACGTTTAAATGACATGATTCCGAAAAATGGAGGTTTTGTATGAACGTACGCAGACAGATACTAAAAAGCATGCTAATACTTCATTTTTGTTCTTTTGTAGGAAAATAAAGAACTGCGCCTCGGAGCTGATAATGAATGAATTTGTATACTTTTAACGTACCTATTGTAGCTTTGTCAGTTTGGATGATTAAATGTGCATGCTGCATTATGGCTAATCACTTTTTGACACGTTTAAGGTTAGTAATACTCTTATACTTGCTACCTATACTTAAAATGCTTAAGTCATAATTTACCTTTTTGGATCATATTTAACTAGTTTTTAGGGCATATTTTCTTGCATATTTTGTACTTCTTTAGGTCATAAACTTCCGAACCCTAGTTATGAATTACAGTAAATGAAATGTCGTATGGCTTTTAGTGCCGGGATATCCCAGGACGGGTTCTGCTCTCCAGGTGCAGGTCTTTCTATGTGACTCCCGTAGGCGACCTACGCGTCGTGATGAGGATGAAATGATGATGAAGACAACACATACACCCAGCCCCCGTGCCGTAGGAATTAACCAATTTAAGTTAAAGCCCCCGACCCGGCCGGGAATCGAACCCGGGACCCTCTGCACCGAAGGCCAGTGCGCAGACCGTTCAGCCAACGAGTCGGACATGAATGACAGTGATAAAATATATCAACTTTTAGTGATAGATTCTGGTTCAGCTTTTCTGGGAAATCGTAATTATTGGACAAGTGATCAAGGTTGCCAGATTTCTCAGTTCAGAATGAAGGACACTGGATTACAATTGGCCTTATATCCAAAATAAAAAATGGAGAAAGATATCGTTCAGATAATTTAATAAACAAATTAATACTTCATATAGGGGCCTATTTCAATTTTCAATCAATATCCTACGTATTCAAAATCAGATCAAATAAGGACAGAAGATTTCATTGATTTTCAGCATATGGATTATCAACATTTATTAAATCTACAGCACTCGCAATATTTTAAACAAATCAAAACAAACATATTCATTTACATTTTACTTCGTAAACATGTTTTTAAAAGAAGCGTGATAAACTTTCTGCAAATGTAGACATCGCAAATCAGTAAAAATCTTATTTAAACATTCAAAATAATCACCCACTTTCATTGTTGAAAGATTGTAACTCTAACTTAAATGTTCAAGGTTTCGAGTAGACTAGTCATAACACATGCCTCTCCGAGCTAGTGGTTGCGTGGTTTGGGTCACGTTTTCGTCAGCTTGCATTCGGGAGACAGTGGGCTCGTACACCATTGTCGGCAGCCCTGAAGATGGTTCTCCGTGTTTCGCATTTTTCACACCGGGCAAATACTGGGGCTGTACATTCTTTCCCAGTCCTAGCCCTTTCCTATACCATGAATCAAAGTAAAAATACCTACTGTAGCTATTTCTGTTTAGTTATTTTACTTTCATATTCAGTAGCTCAACTCATACAATAGCGGTTTGTATATCTTTCAGTTTGTAGACAACGCTTTCTTCCCCTAATTTCAGTCATCCATGGTATCTCAAAGAATTTGGTCCAGCCAGCGTTATCAGTGTCTTTTTCAGAACTACTGATGCTATATACAATCATATTTTATGTGCCCTTATCTATTCTGCATTGCTATTAAATATGGGAACTGCCTCCTCCTCTTGGAGAAATAGAAAAATGAGTTTGAAATACAGTTTCAATTTGAATAACCCGACCAGCAAATGGCACTTAGTATATTAGCATGTGAAATAGTCGTTTTCATAGAAAACATACTCTCTTCTATTTTAATTCGTTCACATGGAGGATTAAATCGAAGTTTTTTACGTAAACTAATTGCTTATTTATTTATTATTCATGTAGGATGAATGATTTCAGCTATAGTAGTAGAAGAACACATATGGGAATTATATTTCATCATCTATACTTTCTTAAGCTCATCAACCGTGCTTCTCTTTAATCCAATTCAAATATACCATGCTAATAAATAAAATTCCTTACAATGAATAATCACGTTACAACATCTTGAAACCAATGTTGTATTCCCCACTTCCCATTAACCTAATTTCCATGCTTCTGTAAATCTTTTACCAAATATTCTCGTGTGAAGTTCTAAACTAATCGTCTCCTACGTCGTACCCGTAATTAAACTGCACGTTTCCTGTTTTCATGGATCTCAAATTAAGAATACATTTATTGCAATTAATAGTAATTATAGCAAATACTGCGGGGAGCGTGATCTATCTCTGGTGCGATATAGTGCTTACCGTTCACAGTATTCTGTTATGGACCAGTAAAATTATCTTTTTGTCTCAGCCTCGTCTTTGGCTTTGTCAATATACCTAAAAGTGATTGAAGTGTGAGGAACACCATTTCATATGCAGTCAGCCCTCGTGATGAAGTGTGAAGGTGTCGTTCAGTTGGTGTGTAGAGTTCAGTGGACTTGGCAGATGATATGTAACAACACCTTGCTTGGTAAGGAAAGCAACGAAACAAGCACTTACTCCTCAGTTCCCCAGTACACCTCTTTAGTGACACCTGGTCTATCTCTGATGCCTGATGGTGGAATTTTTGGACATCCAACCCCTATTCGGGTTAAAGACTCAACATCTGTACTGAAATATTATAGGGTAAACGATCTTCCTTATTTGCCATACTGAGTAGTGCAGTTGCTTGAATGCTCATGGTCTAATCACTGGGTTGTGGAGGAAAACCCAGGCATAGTTTTTCTGCAGTTACAGAGTGTATGTGCAAAAGACCAGAGTTAAAAGTACTAGCTCGTTAAGGAGCCCACCTCCAGTTCAAACCTCTTGCGCTTCACTCTTTTGAGACCAACAGAATTTGAAAAGGCAATAAGTGCATATTATTATTTTTTTCGAAACAAATGACCCTGGGATACATTGAGTCTCCATCCAAAATGAGCGCTGGGTGCAAAAGTGGCTAGATCAAGGACTGACCTTTCGATCCCTCTTACTGTCTAAAGTAAAAGTGAGAAGACTATGTCTTCCATTCATCCAACGTACACTTGTACGCAGTTGGTTTCGCTTGGCATTATTATTATTATTATTATTATTATTATTATTATTATTATTATTATTATTATTATTATTATTATTATTATTATTATTATTATTATTATTCCTTAAGTGTAGTTTATTTCATGTGCGCAGTATTTAGCTGTAGTAAATTTGTGAGTATGTAATGTTTTGGGCTTTCTTTCTTTCTTTCTTTCTTTCTTTCTTTCTTTCTTTCTTTCCTGCTTTTTCATTGTTTCAGCGCCTTCTTCCTATTTACGTGAGGTCGTTACAACACGTAGATTTGTGTCCAGTTTTACTACCGGATGCCCTTGTTGATGCCAATCCTATGGCGGGTGTATTTACAGTTTCTTTGGTGGTTGGCAGTGTGGCATGTTTGGTGTAAATGAAGAGGTGTGTACTGAGATAAATTCAAGAAACGCGAGCTGGAGGAATATTCCAGATACGGTGAAAATCCCCAGAAACGCTGTCCATTTAGCTAAGAGCTGCATTTCCCAATGTATAGGTTTTTGTCATCTTACTTACTGACACGCGAAGATGTTTTAATTCCTCTGGGTCTTCTTTCAACCAACGTGATCGCGGTTCGAATGTCAGTCACTGCCTTTGAGGTTTTCACAATGTTATATCATGTCCTTGTGTTTTAGGTTACACATACATTCTTTGGTTAGTAGCTTGTTTCACGTCCAAATACTAACGTGTTCTTCTGTTGCGAAAGCGGACGCATCTCGAATTCGGGACACCCGATCAGTTAATTACAGCGCGATGTGCCTGGGTGTTACTCTTCGTAATGAAAATTCCCTTCGCGTCTACGATCTCATTTCTTTCATGGAGGAATAGTTGCTGGGGTGAAGTAATCACTACTTGTGCTGCTGAAGCCGTATATTAAGTCCTAAGATTATGACGTAGAGCGACGTGAAACCGCAATGGCTGCCACAGCTTTCAATGGAAGGGATGATATTGATATATTCGTTCG
This sequence comes from Anabrus simplex, assembly GCF_040414725.1. Classification (NCBI taxonomy): domain Eukaryota; kingdom Metazoa; phylum Arthropoda; class Insecta; order Orthoptera; family Tettigoniidae; genus Anabrus; species Anabrus simplex. The sequence continues at coordinate 151,175,478 of NC_090266.1, forward strand.
ACTGAAAGAGGCTCTCCATTTTTCGCACATATTGGATATTGATAAAGCTGCGCTGTGCTCAGCCATCGTAAGTCCCGCCTTATGAACCACTTCCAGAGAGAACGATGGACCTATTTCCCATGTTTCTCTGAAGGAGAGCAGAATGTCCTTCATACCAATACGAGCTACTACAAGATGGTAGAGGGGGATTTTGGTCCTCCTGTCACTAGAATGTGAACAATCAATTTTGAAGATTTACAAATACAGCATGACTCACATCTATCTCTGCATTACCAGATGTGAAAGAGAGGATGTCCATTCCAAAATGGGTCATCCCTCTAATTGTTACATTTTTTTAAGTTGATTTACGTCACGTCAACACAGATAGGTTTTATGGCGACGATGGGATAGGAAAGCGGCCGTAGTCTTAATTAAGGTATACAGCGTCTCTCCTGTAAACTCAGACCGAACGCACGGTGCTTGTACCCTGAGCTACGGCAGCTGACTCAGCCGAACTTACGTCGCTTGCGGTCGCCCTGCTTTAAGCGTATATACATTCTTATATGAAATCTTACCTTACAGAAGATGCTGGAAGTGTCGCTCTTCCTGGACTATAAAGACATTGTATCGGGTAACCACATTCTGGCTGACGCGAGTGAATTATGCACTGTAATGTTTCTGATTTCATTCGTAATGTTGTCTTTCAGCTCCTCCAATGTGTAATGTAAGGATTTGTTCGATATACTTTTTATTTCAGTTCACCCCACAAGTAATAATCACACACTGTTAGATCAGGAGAACGAGGGGGAAATAGACCAGCACTGATCATTCTGTCTGCAAACTCTTCCGAGATTGTAAGAAGGGAATCCTCTGCTGTATGAGCAGGGGCTCAATCTTATCGAAAACACGCGAGTTTTCTTCTTCCCTTAACTGATGGAAGAATGGCGTCAAAATGTCATCTTGGTACCTCTGTGCATTTACTGTCGTCTCGAAAAAATAGGCCCAATTATTCGTCTTGCACTAACAGCACACCAAACATCAATCTTCTTATCATACTGAGGTACTTCATAGACACCATACGATTAGGATTTTCTGCACACCAATAGCGAGAGTTATGACTGTTCACACGACCATTAAGACGAAACCAGAACTTTTACATACGAAAATACGGTGTTGCCATGATAACTGTCTCACCATGTTAGCAGGTGAGATTCAGCCTGGCGACTCATGCTTGACAGATCGAACACGTGCAGGCTGCTTGCAAGGTCAAGAACTATGCTCGCGCCTCCCATACTGCAGCTGCCGTAGAGCAGAGTACAAACACCGTGCGGTCGGTCTGAGTTTTTAATAGAGACCCAGTATTTTCTTTTTATTTACAATTAGCTTAGCGTTGCACCGACATCGATAGGTTTTATGGCGACTATGGGGTAGGAAAGGGCCAAGAATGGGATGGAAGCGGCCGTGGTCTTAATTAAGGTACCGTACATTTTCTTGGTGTGAACGTGGTAAACCACGCAAAACCATCTTCAGGGCTGCAGGCAGTGAGGTTCGAACTCCCTATGTTCCGAATGTAGGCTCACAGCTGCGCGCCCCTAACCGCACGGCCAACTCGCTCGGTAATTTTTTTCATGATGATACATTTGCACGTATTTCCATTATAGGCAGTTAACTCATCGGCGTCCACTAAGGTCTCTAGTATACTAGGACACAGGTGGTGACACCGCTCCGAAGGTGTCGCCAACACAGAAGTTCGCTAGACACCTGTGTCGCCACCAGAAATCATATATAGATTCATTTTAAAAGATGTCGTCAGCAAGTGAGGACCTACTTTTCCTAGTTCTGCTTATGGAAAGGAAAAAAAAACGAAGAAAGAATAAAACCTTTTTATGTACACCGAATTTTGGCTTTGAGGCAGAGAAAGGAAATGTTCTACACTAGAGATGCTCAGCTCAGCTGGGTGCCCGTTGAGCCTAGCCCAATGCGCCCAGGCTGGCCTGACATAAATACCGGCAGCTTATGTAGCATGCATACGTCACAATGGAGCGAGAGAGCGAACACACTTAACAGAGAAGTGGAGAAATGTAGTTCGATTGTGACTACGCAGCTCTCCTCCACTATTCAGCGAAATGTTGATTCGGTTTCAGTATCAAAAATAAAATACGCTATAATCGCAAAGAACCGACCTCTCCAACATACTCCGATTTGATTTATACTGCGCTTGATATAAACAGTCAATTTTATTTCCTTATATTTATACGTTCATAGAAAACTGAGATCTTATACAGTAATTTTTGTGTTGCAATTTACAAAGATGCAGGGTTTAAGTAGGGGCTGCCTAGCCGGGGCGGTAAAGGCTTGCTCGGTTTGCCTGGAAGGACGTGGGTTCGAATCCCCGTCAGAAGTCGTAAAAATTTAAGAAACGAGATTTCCACTTCCTGATTTGCATTTGGCCCTGAGGTTCACGCAGCCCACACCAAAAATGAGTACCAGGTTAATTCCTGGGGGCAAAGGCGGCCGGGCGTAGAGCTAACCACTCTACACAATCACGTGCCGAGGTTAACAATGGTGGAAGCCTTTATCTTCCACTCCTCCAAGAGCCTTCATGGCCTGTACGGAGGTGACTTTGCTTTGCTTTTGCAGGGTTTAAGCGTACAAGCTACGATTTACAATTCCTTGAATGGGAACAACAATATTTCAATTAAAAGTATAAAATTCCAGTTATTCATTCAGCAAAACGTATTTATACACTGACTGACAGAGCAAATGCAACACCAAGAAGGAGTGGTCAGAACTTTATGCCAATTGCAGGGTAGACTGACGTCACTGAGGTATGCTCATGATGTGAAATGCGCCGCTGTGCTGCGCACGTAGCGAACGATAAATGGGACACGGCGTTGGCGAATGGCCCACTTCGTACCTTGATTTCTCAGCCGACAGTCATTGTAGAACGTGTTGTCGTGAGCCACAGGACACGTGTATAGCTAAGAATGCCAGGCCGCCGTCAACGGAGGCATTTCCAGCAGACAGACGACTTTACGAGGGGTATGGTGATCGGGCTGAGAAGGGCAGGTTGGTCGCTTCGTCAAATCGCAGCCGATACCCATAGGGATGTGTCCACGGTGCAGCGCCTGTGGCGAAGATGGTTGGCGCAGGGACATGTGGCACGTGCGAGGGGTCCAGGCGCAGCCCGAGTGACGTCAGCACGCGAGGATCGGCGCATCCGCCGCCAAGCGGTGGCAGCCCCGCACGCCACGTCAACCGCCATTCTTCAGCATGTGCAAGACACCCTGGCTGTTCCAATATCGACCAGAACAATTTCCCGTCGATTGGTTGAAGGAGGCCTACACTCCCGGCGTCCGCTCAGAAGACTAAGAAGACTACCATTGACTCCACAGCATAGACGTGCACGCCTGGCATGGTGCCGGGCTAGAGCGACTTGGATGAGGGAATGGCGGAACGTCGTGTTCTCCGATGAGTCACGCTTCTGTTCTGTCAGTGATAGTCACCGCAGACGAGTGTGGCGTCGGCGTGGAGAAAGGTCAAATCCGGCAGTAACTGTGGAGCGCCCTACCGCTAGACAACGCGGCATCATGGTTTGGGGCGCTATTGCGTATGATTCCACGTCACCTCTAGTGCGTATTCAAGGCACGTTAAATGCCCACCACTACGTGCAGCATGTGCTGCGGCCGGTGGCACTCCCGTACCTTCAGGGGCTGCCCACTGCTCTGTTTCAGCAGGATAATGCCCGCCCACACACTGCTCGCATCTCCCAACAGGCTCTACGAGGTGTACAGATGCTTCCGTGGCCAGCGTACTCTCCGGATCTCTCACCAATCGAACACGTGTGGGATCTCATTGGACGCCGTTTGCAAGCTCTGCCCCAGCCTCGTACGGACGACCAACTGTGGCAAATGGTTGACAGAGAATGGAGAACCATCCCTCAGGACACCATCCGCACTCTTATTGACTCTGTACCTCGACGTGTTTCTGCGTGCATCGCCGCTCGCGGTGGTCCTACATCCTACTGAGTCGATGCCGTGCGCATTGTGTAACCTGCATATCGGTTTGAAATAAACATCAATTATTCGTCCGTGCCGTCTCTGTTTTTTCCCCAACTTTCATCCCTTTCGAAACACTCCTTCTTGGTGTTGCATTTGCTCTGTCAGTCAGTGTATAATTCAACAAGTTTAATGATTGATTTTGCACAATATTGTAGTGTTATGTGACTTTCTCTGTTCATTGAATTTCAGGAATATTATTTAAATCTTATCAGGCCTCCGATAATAATAAATGACACGAGAGTTTCATCACGAGTGAGAACGTAGTTATTTACTATCCAAGATTAAAGTACAACAAAAATGTGGATGCATCTGTCAAAGAGATATTCAGTATGTCTTAAAATAAGTAACCTAACTGTTGTTATTCCCGGTAAGAATGATTGCATAGTTGGTGAGTTTATCTGATAATTTAATCCCAAGCAACCACAAGCCACAGCTTATCCACTTTAACTCTGTATTATATTAAAAATGTTTCCAACGCCCCTCTTAAAGTATAATATTCAAAATTGTAATTCATTGCTTACAGTACAAAAGCATTTGAGTATGTTGGCCTAACTCTTTATTGTATTCGGTCAAAATACATAAACTTCAATGAACATGTAACTTATAACTTATTTCTAACAACGTAAATTGAAAATTACGTGGATTTCTGCCCTCTTTCTTTCATTATTTTCTGTCTCCATTTCAAACTCTGGTATCGCCGCAGTGATCGAGTGTGACTGGGAGAACTTCGCTCAACCTTCACGGCCTATGACGTAACCACAACATACACCCATCGCCGGCCTGCCCACCCGCTTACAGTGCTGTGTGCCCGCGGGACAAATTGCTCAGCGTAAGCACCTCTGTTCTACACTCTCTTCAGTCAACCAGTTCAGTATAACAGTCGCGAAGCTCTGATGATATTATTTTCATCCGAGGCGACCACAGTGCTCCAAGCGGCGAGGTAGAGGCACCTTGCTAGCAGACAACAGGGAACGAATTACCACTACAGTCTAAAATGGTCATAACTTCTGAACCATTCATGCAAATAATGACCTGACAAGGTTATTGTAATCCTTATGAAATAGAGGAGTAGGTCAAACAATTTATTTCGATGAGGAGCTCGAGGATAATATCGAAATATTTATTTCATCTGAAGGAGTTATATTTCTTTACCGCGGACTATAACATAAAATCGCTTTTAGAGGGCAACCGGTTCGAAATAAGTATATACATTCGTGGACTTGCTTGTAGAGGTTTCTATGTTCTACATTCGTACGCTTACACTTGGGGTCTATCGTTGACGGTTCAGGCAGCGTAAGCCAAGAAAGCAAGTGACCGACCGATATCCAATCTGCCAAGCTGGGCTAAGAAGGCCAGCGCTCTACCATGCTTTCTTGGCTTATGCTGTCTGAACCGTCAACGATAGACCCAAGTGTAAGCATACGAATTGTAGAGCATAAAAACCTCTACAAAAAAGTCCGAGATTGTATGTACCTATATCGGACCGGTTGGCATCTAGAAGCGATTTTATGTTACAGTCCGCGGTGAAAAAACATAACTCCTTAGGATTAAATAAATATTTCGATATTATCCTCGAACTCCTCATCGAAATAAATTGTTTGACCTCTTCCACTATTTCATGAGGATTACAATAACCTTGTCCGGACATTATTTGCATGAATGGTTCAGAAGTTATGTCCATTGTAGACTGTGGTGGTAATTAGTTCCCTGTCCGACTCGCTGGCTGAATGATCAGCGTACTGGCCGTCGGTTCAGAGGGTCCTGGGTTCGATTCCCGGTCGGGTCGGGGATTTTAACCTTAATTGGTTAATTCCACTGGCTCGGGGGCTGGGTGTTTGTGCTGTCCCCAACATCGCTGCAACTCACACACAACACATAACACTATCCTCCACCATAATAACACGCAGTTACCTTCACACTGCAGATGCCGCCCACTCTCATCGGAGGGTCTGACTTGCAAGGGCTGCACTCAGCTAGAAATAGCCACACGAAATTATTATTAGTTTCCTGTTGTCTGCTAGCAAGTTGCCTCCACCTTGCCGCTAGAGGTGCTAGTGTCGCTCCAGCTGTCAAGTGGATGAACCTTCCTCTTATTAGAGCTTCGCGACTGTAGCCTATATATTAAACTGTGGGTGAACTTTGTGCAGAGGACAGTAATGTCACAGTCCAATATATATTAGACTGTGGTAATGTTTTAAATTACTTTCTTATTCCGCAATTGTCTTTTCTTTTAGCTTTGGAGCTATATCAAGGAGGTCATAAAATGTGTTGATACAAGAATGAAGAAAAGTGTTACACCAGAGAAAAATTGGTCGTCACATGAACACAGTTGAAAACAAAGAACTACATTGAGAGCAGAACGAGGGGAACTGCATTGAGGAATAAGCGGGTAGGGTGGGGGGAATGGGCCACAACCAGGCGCCGCTACCAGTGTCCTGGTATGAAAGGGGCCTAGCGGAGCAGTTTCGTACTCGCTTGTCGCGGACCAAGTGCTGACATACGGAACTGATCCGTTCGAAATACGCGACAATCAGGGGACGGATCATGGGGCACTTCTAATTTATTTTAAACAGTTTCAAGAGCTTCCTAAATCCAACGCACCCTTTCAAGTTAAAAGAAAACTACACAAGAAATTAAATGAAGTTTAACGTCCTTCTCTTTCTAACTAAAGATTTTATTTTTTAACAATTTGCTTTACGTCGTGCAGACCCTGGTTTCATCTTAATGGTCGTGTGAACAGTCATAACTCTCGCTATGGATGTGTAGAAAATCCTAATGGTATGGTGTTTATAAAGTCCCTCATTATGATAGGAAATCTGGTTTTTGGTGTGTTGTTGGTGCAAGACGAATAATTGGGCCTATTTTTTTCGAGACGGCGAAAAATGCAGAGAAGTACCTAGGTGACATTTTGACGTTGCTCTTCCATTGGTTAACGGAAGAAGAAAAATTGCGTGGGTGGTTTCGATAAGATTCAGTCCCTGCTCATACAGCAGAAGATTCCCATTCTTACAATCTCGGAAGTGTTTGCAGACAGAATGATCAGTGCTGTTGTATTTCCCCCTCGCTCTCCAGATTTAACAGTGTGTGAATATTACTTGTGCGTAAACTGAAGTAAAAAGTGTATCGAACAAATCCTCACATATTGGAGTAACTGAAAGAAAATATTACGAATGAAATAAGGAAAATTACAGTGGGAGAACTCACTCGCCACAGCCACAATGTGGTTTCCGTCTGGCACATAAAATAATATTCAAGATCTTAACCATAGTTTCGGTCTCAGCCACACAGTTATTTACATTGGAAAATACTAGAAGCAAGGTTCAAATACTCAAACAAGAAAAAACACATCAGAATCTGCTACTCCTTACATAGTCAAACAGACTGTTGTGTCAATAAGTTTTAAGGCAGAAGAACCTGTGTTTAAAAAATGACAGAAGTTTTTATAGAAACATTCATCAATTTTATAGAAAATTTCCTGTGTATCAACTATATCAAACCATAGTCTTTTTAAGCTCCTAAAAAACAATTCTAGACGCACCATATAATACTCTATTTTTTAACAAGACATGTTACTTGTATAACATAAAAAAGGGTTAATACTAACTAGCCAAGTTTTAATATTTCTATGTAAAATAGGACTTGTTGTTTTAAAAACTGTGGTTTAAATGGCAAAAGTAGATTCTTTTATCAATTTTACATGATTCTATTGTACATAAGGTATACCAAATCATAGACTTTGCCAATTATATATAAAAAATAATTTTAGATGCACCAAATAATATTGTATTTTTCAAAAAAGACATGTTATTTGTATAGTACAATGGGCCTATGCTATTTAGCTATATTTTTAATGTTTTTCATGTAAGAATAGGACTTGCTATTGCATATTTTTAAATTTTTGAATGTTCCTTGCTATAAAAAACTCAATGGCTGATGATGGCATAGTGGATTGCCGAAACCGGTCCCAAAGATGTATTTTATGATAAGTTAAATAAATATGTGATGTTCTAAATAGACCATTACGATAACGTATTGAATAGGTGGAACCTTTAGCTTTACTAAGCATTGTAAAATACCAGATGTAACGCGTGAATAACCCAGGAAGTACGACACTTCCAACATCTTTTATAAGGTAAGATTTCATATAATATTGTATACACGCTTAAAGCAGGGCGGCCGCGCGCGACATAATTTCGGCTGAGGCAGCTGCCGTAGCGCAGGACACAAACACCGTGCGTTCGGTCTTAGTTTATACGTGACACCATGTAATGATTATCGCTGTGGAATAAATAAATTAGTCACCTCCCAGCCGTGTTTGCCTTCTCCGTTTCTTTTCAAGACTGGCCATACTTTAAATGCTACCACCAAGCGTACTTATTTCACCCTATTGCAAGTGCTGAGCAAGGTAGACGGAGGGAATGACCTGTGCAACTGTGTGCGCTCCTTTGACACGTCTGGTTCAGAAAGTGTATGTTTGGTTGTTTCCCTTTAGTAATATAGCATCTTCAAGAACTTGCGCGCTACATTTTTATTTGACCGATTTTAAGAAGGGAACAAACAAGGCAAAATACGACATCCATTGCCATCCGTTACACAATGCTGCAAAAATCCTGATTACCTATTATTGAACCTTGCATTAATACAACAAAATCAATAAAGGAATGTGTTTGTTTTATTACATTCCTTCTCGATAAATATACAAATTCACCTCGGGTTTTACAAATGAAGTTTTAATATCATCTCATATATGAATGTAGAATAGTAAATTAAAATTTAAAATGAAATACTTCATGAACCACAGGAAGTTGAGCAATATGAACTGTAACACGGTGAGGAAAAATGTTTCCAAGTTCCAGGAAACATATTGCTCGTATTTCATCATTATATTTAATTCAGCCTGTTCGTCTCCATTTGAAACGAGCAGATTGGCTTAGTTATGAAAGTTACAAGTAGACATCAGAATCTTTAGGGATTTCGTCGTATCAAAGGAAGAAAAAAAGAGAAATAATTTACGCTTTGCGTAGATTTTGCTCCACGTCTTCAAAAGGGAAAACACGTCTTTCCACGACGAAGCGAAACAATTCCAAACGATAATTAAAGCATCATTCCAACTACGTCAATTATTTTTCACTGATATGTCACATCGCATGGGACCTACAATTTGAGTTGGAATCAAAACCACTGGTAAGTGATTATCCATTTTGAGAATCGGAGCATTATAGCCGAGTGTCATTGGTTCTTCTCTAAGGCGAGCGCAGTTTGAATCCCTTCCAAAAAATCAGTTTAAAATATGATGAGACAATTCCTCCTGGTGTTTCCTCATGAAACTGGAGTTTCAGTGCCTGTTATCACTCTAACACGGGCACGTAAAATGACAAGCATAGATGCTGCTTTCATTTCGATGATCTCAGAAGTCGTAAATTTTACTGTTCTTCCTTTCATTCGCACCGGATCCCGTGCGATCTCCGAAGTTAAGCAACATTGGGCGTGGTCAAGATTTGGACGGTTTGCCACGCGCTGTTGGCGGGGGGTAAGGGAATGGAGAAGCGGAAATGAACCGGCCATCCTACCGTACGTAAACTCCGGCTCAGGCATACCTCTGCGGAGGTTCGGACCTGCCTTCGGGCAGAATACACCCTTATCTTTCCTTTCATTCAGAGTGGAGTGTCTTGTCATATAACACCTAGGATTTTAGTGGAAGTGTATTAGGCACTTTCCTCTCCTGCTGGAGATTTCTGGTGTTAAAATGTGATCGTATCTAAAGGACACGAGTATGAAAATCATCAGACATATTGAAGATACGCCTTTCATCATAACTTGACTTGAGTATTACAAGTTGTCCATTTCATGACCGTATCGATGAATATAATCAAGAAGTTAGTAAAATAACCACCTAATCGATACTTTATTATTGCCTCAGGCAAAATTGAATATAAATTAGCACTTACAGGACATGTTTCGACCACTTAGTGCTTATTGTCCTAATGTTTTTTCTTCTCAATTCTTTCTTTATACTGCTGAAGAGGACCACTAAGTGGTCGAAACATGTCCTGTAAGTGCTAATTAATATTCAATTTTGCCTGAGGCAATAATAAAGTATCGATTAGGTGGTTATTTTACTAACTTCTTGATTGACTTGAGTAGTTGAAGTTATGCGTGAGCTCCTCAGTCGGTCAATACGTTATAGATTTCTGAATTAATTCTGGAAGGGTAAGACAGCCCCTTGTAGTAAATGTAACGTGCCTACCTCTTACCTGAAAGCCCAGGGTTCATTTCGTAGCTCGTTCCAGTATGTTGAACCTGCGCTGAGGGATGGAATGGGGTTCACTCAGCACTAACTGTTACAATACGGAGACGGATATGATGGGTATTACCGGTAAATCTACTAACGTTAGGCGGGCATATTTAAGCACCTTCAAATACCATCGAACTAAGCCGGGGTCGACCCTGCCAACTTTGGCTTCTACCGTCTGTGCCACTCAGGCTATTGTTCTTTTTTCCGTTTAGGGCCATTATGGACCTTGTCGGGTAATTATAAGGCATTTTTGTAAGCCTTTTTGGCAGTCCAAGAATGTTCCATTCTTTCTTTGGCCTGCTATCTTATCTCTTCTGCCTAGCCGCCGTTCTGCGTTTGCTCATCGTGGAAGCCCTTAAAGTTGTTGATCACTGATCTGTAATTTAATCGGTTAGAGATGTCCGCTTGATTCAGTCCCACGCTCTTGAGGTCCTTCCTTACTTCCCTGAGACTTTAGGTATGTTGTGCAACACATTAAAACTCTCCTTCGTTAGTCGCGTTGCATCCATCCCGAATAAATGTCCGAAGACTTCAGTCGTCATTTCCTTATTGACTCCATCAGTCGTTCATTATCCTTGTATAGCCCTTCCCTTCCTCCAAGTTATCTTAGGACCCATTTTTTGCGAAGGATCTTGTGCTCATACTTCTCTGCTTTTCTCAGTCCAGCCTTACCTGTCATCTGAGGCATTCACTTGCGTGCAGACACGGGTTTGATCACTGTGTAATAGTGTCTGAGTACTTCCTTGAGATTGCCTTCTTTACGAACAACTGTAGCCATCTTCTCTCGCCTGCTGTTGTTAGATTCTGTCTCACTAGATTTTCATCTGTCCGACTCCATGGCTAAGTGGTTAGCGTGATGGCCTATGGCCACAGGGATCCCGGGTTCGATTCCCAGCAGGGTCTGGAATTTTAACCATCATTGGTTAATTTCGCTGACACGGGGGCTGGGTGTATGCGTCGTCTTCATCATCATTTCATCCTCATCACGACGCGCAGGTCACCTACGGGTGTCAAATCAAAAGACCTGCACCTGGCGAGGCGAACATGTCATCGGACACTTCCGGCACTAAAAGCCATACGCCATTTCATTTATTTTTTTCATTTCTTCTGCACTGTCTCACCAGGATATCTGAAAATATCCACTTTTTCTGTTTTACCGTACACTGCTGTTAGGTGCTGAGGTGCTGTTCGGATATTGTAGAAGCTTTTGAAATGTGGTGTTACAGAAGAATGCTGAAGGTGAGATGGATAGATCGAATCGCGAATGAAGAGATACTGAATCGAATTGGTGAGAGGAGATCGATTTGGCTAAATTTGACGAGAAGAAGAGATAGAATGATAGGACACATCTTAAGACACTCAGGACTTGTTCAGTTGGTTTTTTAAGGAAATGTAGGTGGTAAGAACGGTAGGGGTAGACCAAGGTATGAATATGACAAGCAGATTAGAGCAGATGTAGGATGCAATAGTTACGTAGAAATGAAAAGGTTAGCACAGGATAGGGTGGCATGGAGAGCTGCATCAAACCAGTCTATGGACTGATGACTCAAAAACAACAACAACTTTGTTTTCTCGAAATAAATTTCGAGGCTAGCTTTCTCTGCCTGCTCCTTTAACGTTTTCTTCTTATTATTATTTATATTCAGCTGCTCTTCTTGATGTCTTAATTCTTCGAGAGTTCTCGACATTTTATTTGCCACTCCTTACCACCATGTGTCAATAACTAGGAACAAGGCTCCTTGAAACAACCATGATTATCTCCATCCATTTCAGTTACCACTACGGATACGAAAAGGGAACATGAATAGAAGGATTATTAATTTTTATCTTTTTCATTCGTCATATTCATAAAGAATGTTCCCATCAATATCTCGTTTCATTCATGCATTCTTATAAAATAATCTTACAAGGGGGCATTACCTACTCGTCACCACCGATTTCGCTCAAATTTATAGAACATGCAGGGCTTGGCTAGAAATGAAATAACCCGAAGTGGGAACTCCAGATGGCCAAGCGTATAGAAAATAAAAATAATAATGTTGACGCGGCTCTGGCACCGTATAAGCCACATACGTTAGTGTACACGCCGAGCAGTAGTTGGCGTAGCGGTCGGACAAGTAATTCGATGGTCGTGGGTTCGACTCCCTGTGTGGAGAATATTTTTCTGCCAACTTTTATATTATTCATTTTCCAGTTAAGCAAAGAGGTGAATAATTCATTGTATTTATTTATCTATACGCAAAAGGCATAGAAAAGGGAAAAAATTGCGGATTTAATTGTCAGACTTTTTTCTACCTGCGCCAAGAATCTATTGATTGTATATAGCCGTCAGGACCAACCTTCACTTGTCAGGTGGAAAAGAATCTTACAGCGAAACGACTATTCACGTTTATGGCACATTCCCCAAGGAGGGGAAATAGCCAATAAAGGAGAAAAAGAAGAATTTCTGTTTGAAACACGTCGGGAAAGTTCGCAACTCCAAATTTTCTACAATTGTGCGCTCATTAAAAAAATGACGTCCTATATGCCTTTTGCATGCAAATAAATAAAGTAAATTAAAATAAATAAATAAATAATATAAAAATTGAAAAATTATTCTCCACACGCGGAGTCCAAATCACCACCATAGAATTTCTAGTCCAAGTTCTCACCGCTACGCCAACTACTGCTCGGCGTGCGCGCTAACGTAAGTGGCTTATACGGTGCGAGAGCCGCGTCAACATTAATATTTTTATTTTTAATCTCTATACGCTTGGCCATCTGGAGTTTCCACTTTGGGTACTTTCATTTCTAGCCAAGCCCTGCATGTTCTAAAAATTTGAGCGAAATCGGTGGTGACGAGTAGGGAATGCCCCCTTGTTAGATAGTAGCCTACTTGTAACTTCATTCACAGGTGAGGGCTAATCAATACATAACGAATACCTGTACTTGAGTGATTTTGAGAAATCTTGATCAGTTAAGTTTATATGTAATTTCGCGATGTTTGACAATAATATAATGCCACTATGGAAATTAAATTTCTTCGTACCTTTGTCAATTCTAGCGTTACTAAACTCCGCAGATTCTGAACTCTTTGAAGCCAAGTTCAAGTGTGGTATATTTAGGATGTATATTCAATAAATACAAAATGTAAACTTCATCATGAAAGCTTTCATTGGCTTTCCGGAAGATTCGTATTTCAATTTATAAAGCAAAACTGGAGAATGTCCTCCAGGATCACTTCAATCGTTATTCCGATAGTGGATTCCAGGTGTTTCAAGGCAAGGTTCCTAAGAAGGATTAATTTCCTGAATTCGTCTTATATTCATGGATCTGTGATTCCGCTGGGGTATAGGAAGAAATAACTACATACAATTTGCTTTACATCGCACCGACAAATTTACAGAGGTTTTGCAGGATACGAAAATAAATAAAAAAAATTAACGCCATTTAGTCATGCGGGATTTATTTGTGAGGATAAAATACATGTCATATATTTAATTTTCCTCAACCGAGCTCGATAGCTGCAGTCGCTTAAGTGCGGCCAGTGTCCAGTATTCGGGTGATAGTAGGTTCGAACCCCACTGTCGGCAGCCCTGAAAATGGTTTTCCGTGGTTTCCCATTTTCACACCAGGCAAATGCTGGGGCTGTACCTTAATTAAGGCCACGGCCGCTTCCTTCCCACTCCTAGCCCTTCCCTGTCCCGTCGTCGCCATAAGACCTATCTGTGTCGGTGCGACGTAAAGCAACTAGCAAAAAAAATCCTCAAACGTTACATAACTTACTTCAGTCCACTTTAAAAAATGATATTTAAAAACACCCCCATTGACCTGCATACGAAGCTCACATCACCGAATCATGGACTGCAGAACACGAACAAAGGTTTCTGAATTTTCCTGAATTTTCCCATTTACTGCAAGTATCCTGGCAACCGGTATCGTCAGGACTCTCATACAAAAGAGCCCGCGTCCGACCCCAAAGCAAACGGATAAATCCGGTGATCGGGCAGGCTATGGAACAGGACCTCCTTTCTCATTCCAACTCCCTTGAAATATTTAATTTAAATAATCGCACTGAAATTCCAATGTGTCCCGGTGTCTCATCATGGTGGAGTCACATTTGTTGCCTTGTTGCCTTGTGGCTAATGGCATATCATGCAACAGCTCAACTAATAATTCCACAAAAGCAAAACATTAGAAAAGTTGTTTGTTTTCGTGTCGGTGTAATATTTATGCAACTTGTATTTCATTTCTGAACTTAAATCGTGTATCCGCCTATTGTTAGTCCTTGATGGATGCAGTGTTTTTTTAAAACTATGTTCCGGTTCACGCCAGAGCAATATGTAACCGTCGCCGAAGTGACAGTCCTGTTTATGGCTATGACAATATAGAAACTGTTGAGGTATGAGTTGAGACTGGTGGGTTTGTTTGTTACTAAAGGTGCTACTCAAAGGGCCAATCGTGCTGCAACGGCTCTTGCTGTCTCCGTGAGGAAAGCAATGGTGAAGTGCCTCACTTATCTTCTCGCTTTGTATGGTAATGAAATGGCGTATGGCTTTTAGTGCCGGGAGTGTCCAAGGACAGGTTCGGCTTGCCAGATGCAGGTCTTTTGATTTGATCCCCGCAGGCGACCTGCGCGTCGTGATGAGGATGAAATGATGAAGACAGCCCCCGTGCCAGCGAAATTAACCAATAATGGTTAAAATTCCCGACCCTGCCGGGAATCGAACCCGAGACCCCTCTGACCAAACGCCAGCACGCTAACCATTTAGCCATGGATCCGAACGCTTTGTATGGTTCATTTTGGCAACGCCCCGTTTTTTTCCGGTTTCCCTAAGATCACACAACCTTTGGTGATGCTGTTTGAGGATCCATACTGAAGACTTAGCAGACAAATTGAGTATAATCATTTATGGCTGAGAATACAGTTGGGATTTGTTTTCACTATTCAATAAGTAATTGAACGTGTGGTATATGCAGACAAGGGCTTTCGAGAATGTGTAAGAAGGTGATACAAGAGTGTCAGACATAGAAACACAAATAGTGAGGATAAAATGCAACAACAGGAGGATATTTGTAGAAATCTGCAAAAGAGGGTAAAGATATAAGGACATAATTTCTACGTTGAATAGCGTAGTTGTGATAACTGGTTGGCGGGATGTGTTTCCAATGGAATTCGGTGCTTGGAAGGCTTGGTCAAGCGACTTTCTGGACTTGATTCAATTTCATTATCATACTACCATCCTAGGAAAATGTAACTTGAAAGCTCTTCAGTCTTTCTAACAAACGTGTTAAATATAAATATTATACTACATAATACCTGTAAAACATATTATTAAACAAGGAATAAAAACATATAATCTTAAAAAACATAAACATAAACATATACTCTTAAAAGAAAATCATCAGGTTCTTCCTTGTAAACATGTTAACTCTGAGATTTGCTGTTGATATTGTTATTTAATGGCAGTCTGCAGAATATCTGGAGAAATTGCTGAATGGTATGAACACAGTCTCTGAGAAGAAGTAATAGAGGAAAATGAATAAATCCAAAACCAAAGTAATGGAATGCAGTCAAAGTCAGGTGATGTAGGAATGACTAGATTAGGAAATGAAATTTGAGGGAAGTACATGATTATTGTTACTTGGGTAGTACCGTAACTAACAATGGCTGAAGTAAGGATATAAAATGCAGACTAGTACAAGTAAAGAATTGCCTTTCTTAACAGAAAATATTTGCTCACATCAAACATTGATATGCATATGAGCAAGAAATTTGTTTAATTCTTCTGCTTTACCGGGCGAGATGGCCGTGCGGTTAGGAGCGCTCAACTGTGAGCTCGCATCCGGGAGATAGTGGGTTCGAACCCTACTTTCGACAGCCCTGAAGATGGTTTTCCGTGGTTTCCCATTTTCACACCAGGCAAATGCTGGGGCTGTACCTTAAATAAGGCCACGGCCGCTTACTTCCCATTCCTAGGTCCTTCCTGTCCCAACGTCGCCATAAGATGTATCTGTGTCGGTGCGACGTAAAGCAACTAGCAAAAAAAGATTCTTCTGCCTGAAGCGTGGCACTGTATGGGAGTGAAAGATGGATACCCACCAACGCGGATGAACGAGAATAGAAGCTTTTGAAATGTTGCATTACGGAAAAATTATGAAGGTGAAATGGGTAAATCATCTCAGAAGCGAAGAGATAGTGAATGGAGTTGGTGAGAGAAGAAAATTTTGGCGAAATTTGATCGGAGGAAGATATTGAATGAAAGGACACATCTTGATGCACTCAGGACATGTTCAGTTAGTCAGTGATGGGGATATGTAGATGGTGAGAACAATAGGGGTGGAAAAAGGAATGAATATGACAAACAGATTAGAGTAGATGTAGGATGTAACAGTTACGAAGAAACAACAATAACAACTAACATTCAGTCCTTACATATTCCTTCTCAGCTTTTGAAAATACTAACTTAATACTATACTTGCTGCTATCTTTCAAGCTCCAAGATATTATATTGCAGTCTGTCGGTACAGTATGCCGTTTTAAGACCAAGTTTCCGCCACTGACCAAGTTGCCTAATACCCTCTCAACCAGCCGAATCCCTCCTTGCCATTTCACAACTTTCAGTAAATAATACATGTAAACTATGGACACTAAGTGTGAAAGATTAAAGCCCGATCTAATCCCTGTAGTTATTCCAACCCTAGAACCCATATTACCATAAATTTTCACTGTGGACAGGTTGTCAAAATGAATGCCCTTGATTTTCTGAAATAACCTTCCTGCTATCCCATAATCCCTCCATTATTATTATTGTTATTATTATTATTATTATTATTATTATTATTCGCTAATCGGCCAATTTCGGACCACGATAAGTTTCATTATCCGTTCTTGCGTTTATTCAATCTCCGTTTGATACAGTGGGTGTTTTCATTAGTTCACTGTGCCGAGCACGTCGTTCATCCGACCACTTTGCACCAGTTGTCCACTTCACATCCCGGAATGTCCCAAAAGTCACGATGATAGTTCTGAAAATGCCTTGTTTGTGCGTATCTTCTGGTCTTAGACCTGTTTCTTCGAGATCTTTCTTGACGTTAACGTACCAGGGAATAGTTGTTTCTGGTTTTCAGTCAAAATTGTCAAAAATGCGACTTGTCCATCGAGAGTCGTCCATCCATCGTAGCCAGCTCTATGTCTGCGCATTGCATCCGTGGTCTTCTCTACCTTATAATACATTTCTTGTCTGGATTTTCTTATGTAGATCCCGTTTTTATACTTTAGGCGTAGTATAATTAATGACAGGAAGAATAGTGTCAATGATATGTTTTATTATGAATGTATGTATTCCGTCAGATCCTATAGCAGATTATGTCATTGATGTGAATCATAGTAGTTCGCGTTTCACGTCAATGTCTTTGACTTCGCGAATTTCAAGGAATGGCCTATTTGTTGGTGGTTGATTCAGAAGAGAATTTATAGTCTGAGTTATTGTGTGCAGTTCAGGTTTAATTTTTACTTCAGATAAATGAAAATTTAATCTCTCCAGAGATATGTCTCGATTACAGGGTTGGAGCAAAGCGTTCCCAATACCAATGGAACGAATTTGTTTCCATGTGCTTGCCACATTTAAATTTCCAGGCAGGTGCTGGTAAAAAAAGATGATTTACCGCGTATTGTTCCATATTTGGCGTTTAGGTAGGTCGTGTTGTCTTTAATGTTTGACACTTCTTCTGTGTTTTCAAAGGATATCTTGTTTGTTATGTTATATCTTTCAGCATACTAATTCCGAGCGAGTTGGCCGCGCGATTAGGGGCGCGCAGTTGTCAGCTTGCATTTGGGAGATTGTGGGTTTGAACCCCATTGTTGGCATCCCTTAAGTTGGTTTTCCGTGGTTTACAACTTTCACTACAGGCAAATGCTCAGGCTCTACCTTAATTAATGCTACGGCCGCTTCCTTCCCACTCCTAGAACTTTCTTATCCCATTGTCGCCACCAGACCTATCTGTGTCGGTGCGACGTATGCAACTTGTAATTTCTTCTGCCGCAATTTCAAAATTCCCTGTCATTACTGCTATACCATCCACGAAAGCTAAGCGGTCGACTGAACAACAGTGGCGAGAGTCCATCTCCCTGTCTAGTTCTTTTGGTTAATCTCAAAGGGTGCAGAAAAGCTTTCTTGGAATTTTACTTTCGATTTGGTATTAGTTAGGTTTGCCCATATTACCACTAGCAGTTTTTCTGCAATTATTGGAACTATATATCGCGGTGAATGGAGTAATATGCCTTTCTGAAGTCCACAAATGTACACTCGTTTGTTCGGCCTCTCACCATATATCTTCTTATCGTTTTATGATTGCGGATTTGCAATGATGCTGATCGGCTTTTCCGAAACCCTCCTTGGTATTCTCCAAGCGAGCGCTGAACTTCCTGTTCTAGTCGTTCTAGCACGGACAATGATATAATCTTGTATGCTACTGGGAGTAATGAGATGAAATAACATGAGAGTTAGACAGAGTATGGTTCCAGTGTATGGGACCATCACAAGGATTACTTGATTCAAGAACAGGAAAAAAATCCAATGAAAAGCAGTTCGATTTGTTCTGGGTGATTTCCGACAAAAGAGTAGCGTTACAAAAATGTTCCAAAGTTTGGGTTGGGAAGACTTTGGAGAAAGGAGACGAGCTGTGGTATGTTCTGAGCTGTCAGTGGAGAGATGGCGCGGAATGACATTAGTAGACGAAGAAGTTTGAGGAGTGTCTTTAAAAGTAGGAAAGATCACAATATGAAGTAACGTTGGAATTCAAGAGGACAAACTGGGGCAAATATTCGTTTATAGGTAGGGGAGTTAGGAATTGGAATAACTTACCAAAGGAGATGTTCAATAAATTTCCAGTATCTTTAAAATAATTTAAGAAAAGTCTAGGAAAACAACAGATACGGAATCAGCCACTTGGACGACTGGCCTAAATGCAGATCAATAGTGACTGATCAATAACACATATTTGATATTTATTTTCTTATGTAAAAGATAGCTTAATGGTACCTTCCAGTACTCTGGTAGTTGTTCTTTCTCCCATATCCATATTACAATGATGGTTTTATACAAGATGTCTATAGCTTCTTCCGAGACGTATTCCCATAGTTCCGCTATCATGCAGTATTCACCAGAGACCTTGTTGTTTTACAGTCTCCTTATGTGGCGTTTGATCTCATCGCGATTAATGTTGTTATTATTTATTTATTTATTATTTTTTATTTGTTTATTTATTTATTTCAGCGGATTACACTTTCAGTATACAACCTGCATGAAAATTCAGAGTGAGAGGAGATGGTTTAGCAGGTATTGCCAGTAACGCATTTGGCTAGTAATTCATGTATAGACTACGTTCGAATTTACTTCCCTTTCATTTCTACAAATTTAGAATGTAGGGAGATGATAAGGGAAGGGATTGAGCATTACAGCCAGAGAGAGAGAGAGAGAGAGAGAGAGAGAGAGAGCTCCAAGAGCAGTGCATCTTGTAAATGAACATATATGCATATCTAATTTACTTTCCACATACTTCCTATTGTTTTGCCCAAGCACCTTCGCATTGCGACCGTAAATTATTAGTTTCTTGTACTTCTTCTGAAGATGTAATTCAAATGCTCTTCAGTATGTCGAACACGCAAGTTCAATATAAATATTATATTATACTTGTAAAAAGCACTATTAACCAAGGAATAAAAAACACTATTCCCTGTTCAATAGTGTGTTTTTACAGATATGGTTAGATAGGCTAATAATAATAATAATAATAATAATAATAATAATAATAATAATAATAATAATAATAATAATAATAATAATAATCATGTTGGCTTTACGTCCTCCTAAATATTTTGAGGTTTTCGGAGTCACCCATGTGCCAGAATTTAGTACCGCAGGAGTTCTTTTACGCGCCAGTAAATCCACTGACACGATGCTGATGTATTTGAGCACCTTCAAATGCCACCGGACTGAGCCAGGATCGAACCTGCCAAGTTGGTGTCAGAAGGTCAGCGCCTCAACCGTCTGGGCCACTCAGCCATGCAGTGTAATATTTATGTTGAACTTGTGTGTTCGGCAGATTGAAGAGCTTTTAAGTTACATTTAACAGAGACGACACTGCAAAGTACGGCTCCTTCTTAAAAAATAAATAAAACATAAATTCTGACGAAGGTTGTAACAACCACGAAATATTAATTTCGATTTTCTTTTATTCTGAAATAACTTCGACCTTTCATATGTAATAGGAGTCCGAAGCTGTGAAAACAGATCTTACTCAATATCAGACAGCTATTACAGGGTTGCGGAGGAACTATAGTTACGCCTCAAACATCAAATGCTTTGAAATGAACTGTGAGTCTTACCCTATGTTCATATCTTTTACAACAGCACATCAAACTCGAACGTTCTTGACGATAAAACACGCCATTTCCGAATAGGAACCGATCAACTAATCTGAGAAATCTTTTAAAAAAGTTTTTAAACTTACCACCAACGACAGATATTGAGTCGATATAGAAGTCTTCGTATTGGAGGGAGGAGAGCAGTAAACGAATGCCGTAAAGTTGTACGACTGAGAACGTAAAACAATACGATCAATCGGAGAGGGGAGGAGGAAGCGTAGCAAAAGAGAATGCCGGAGTCTACACGACCGAGTCTCATACACATTCGTATAAATGGGTCTCGTGGATATTCTCGGAATCATGAACGCTTTCGGAAATGGGACGGTGAAATATACATTAAATGTGAACTGACAGTCAGTGCACCAGCCAGTACCTTTAATCAGCTTGCTAATATTTCAGAATATTTCTTTTAGTTAACTATAACTCCATTAAGCCTGCTATCATTTCTTGATGGATACAGTACTTTTGCATCCATCTCTTGGCACAGGCCAGAGCAAAGTGTAGCTTCCACTGAAGTCCCAGTCTCATCCATGGCTGTGACAATATGGAAGCTGCTGGGGTATGGGTGGTGCTGAGTAATGACATTCAGAGCACAGCCAGTGTGTCTTGAGTGTCATGAAAGGTGTTGCTCATAGGGTTAGTTGTGCTACAATAGCACTGTCTGGCCCAGTGAGGAAAGCAATGGCAAAATACATCACTCCTCATCTTACCTAGTACGCCTCATCTTGGTACTGCCATTGGTTTTTGTGGTTTCCCTATAACTGCATAGACCGGGCGAGTTGGCCGTGCGCGTAGAGGCGCGCGGCTGTGAGCTTGCATCCGGGAGATAGTAGGTTCGAATCCCACTATCGGCAGCCCTGAAGATGGTTTTCCGTGGTTTCCCATTTTCACAGCAGGCAAATGCTGGGGCTGTACCTTAATTAAGGCCACGGCCGCTTCCTTCCAACTCCTAGGCCTTTCCTCTCCAATCGTCGCCATAAGACCTATCTGCGTCGGTGCGACGTAAAGCCCCTAGCAAAAAAAATAATAATAACTCCATAGCCCTTGGTGATGCTATTTGAGGATCCAACCAGTCTCTGGGCTGATGACCTAACAGACAGACACAATTCAATTAAATACTTACCCGGTCACGTACTACAATAAGCTGCCTCTGTGGATCAGCGGTAGAGTGTCGGCCTCCGGATTCCAAGATAGCGGGTTCAAACCCGGCAGAGGTAGTCGGATTTTTGAAGGGCGGAAAAAAGTCCATTCGACACTCCATGTCGTACGATGTCGGCATGTAAAAGATCCCTGGTGACACATTTGGTGTTTACCCGACAAAATTCATTAAATCTCAGCCATAGACGCCCAAGAGAGTTTCGGTTTACTCGGTCTGCCATCTAGTGGGGGCCTAGAGTAAAACGGAACGTCGAAATTGACGAGCAGACAGCCATATGGCGTCAAATTGAAATGTCTGCGCACGGTAGCTGAGGCCATAAGATTATTATTATTATTATTATTATTATTATTATTATTATTATTATTATTATTATTATTACGTACTACAATATGTCTAGATATTAACACACTGCAATTTTTTATATAGAGGGTGGTAGGAAACAACATGAACCCAGTGTATGAGCGTTACAGCGTTGGTCACACTGATAATTAATTTGAAAAAATTACGTCGATATCTCATAACGTTATCATTTTATGAGCTGGTGAATTTAGCCAATCAGATCGCTTCGCGGGCGAATTCAAATAAGCTTTAGAAGGCGGTGATGCTAAATCTGCACGTGGCTTGGTCGGGCTTGAGAACCATGCCTAAAAATGAGCATCAAACACTTACACAGCGTGGGTTTCAGGCAGTGCCACTCTAGCGCGCTTGTTGTGTGCCGAGCCTATCAGCAGGGAGGTGCTTGCTCAAGTCCCTCCCCTGGAGAAGTTTAGTTATTCTATTGGCACTCTCAAGCCGGTCATAAGTCACGTGCATATTTAGCAACACCGCCTCGCAAAGCCCATCTGAAGTCACCCACGAAGCGATCTGATTGGTTAACTTCAGTAGCTAATAAAATGACAACGGCACGAAATATCGACGCAACATTTTCAAACTAATCATAAGTATGACCAACGCTCGAACGCTCATATTCCGGGTTCACGTTGCTTCCGACCACCCTGTATACCTGTGAAATGAAAATGTGCACCCAGAAAGAACCAAAAGTATGAAATATTGGTAGTCTGTTTTGTCATAGGAAGCTGAGTCACGAATACCAAGATAACAATTAAGTAAAAGGTTCCACTTGATCGGTACTTTTTTATTATTTAGCCTTCGGCTAAATTAATGTCATTAAACACTTACAGAACACGTTTCGATTGCTTGGCAATCATCATCAGCTGTTTCGCTGAAAGCTTAGGTGAAAAAGCATAAAACATTTCATAATTAAAATGAAAATGTGTTAGTAAGGGATGTTTAAGTGGTGAGGGAGGATGGATGGGGGGGGGGGTTGTTATTTAGTTAAGATTAAAATTCTACAAATTAAAAACTATCATCATCATCATTATCTGTTTACCCTCCAGGTTCGGTTTTTCCCTCGGACTTAGCGAGGGATCCCACCTCTACCGCCTCAAGGGCAGTGTCCTGGAGCTTCAGACTCTTGGTCGGGGGATACAACTGGGGAGTATGACCAGTACCTCGCCCAGGCGGCCTCACCTGCTATGCTGAACAGGGGCCTTGTGGAGGGATGGGAAGATTGGAAGGGATAGGCAAGGAAGAGGGAAGGAAGCGGCCGTGGCCTTAAGTTAGGTACCATCCCGGCATTCGCCTGGAGGAGAAGTGGGAAACCACGGAAAACCACTTCCAGGATGGCTGAGGTGGGAATCGAACCCACCTCTACTCAGTTGACCTCCCGAGGCTGAGTGGACCCCGTTCCAGCCCTCGTACCACTTTTCAAATTTCGTGGCAGAGCCGGGAATCGAACCCGGGCCTCCAGGGGTGGCAGCTAATCACGCTAACTACTACACCACAGAGGCGGACATTAAAAACTATTCTAAACTAAAAACATCCTTGATTTCATTCGTTGTCACTTGCACTGGTTCATTGGTTCATGCTTTATGCTTTTTCACCTAAGCTTTAAGCGAAACAGCTGATGGTGATTGCTATGCAATCGAAACATGTTGTGTAAGTTTTTAATGACATTAATTTAGCCGAAGGCTAAATAATAAAAAAGTACCGATCAAGTGGAACCTTTTACTTAATGGTTATCTTGATTACAATATCGATACGGAATGAAGTGGATAGTATGTAATCACGAAGACCACTTCGGTGGTGACTGCTCGCGTGCAAGCACACCTGGGGATGGTAGATTAGATAGATAGATAGATAGATAGATAGATAGATAGATAGATAGATAGATAGATAGATAGATAGATAGATAGATAAGGAATGGGTGAGCCCTGCCTTCGGAGGGCTCCACACGTAGGTCTGTGAAGACCCTTTGTGTCCCTTAAACGGGTTTGCCTAGTCCATCCCTAGTGCTCCTATAAAGGATACCAGTGTCCGGATGTTGGCATTCCTGATGTCTTCTAGGCTCACAAAATGTGAGCCAAGATATCGATGTCTAGTGCTTGCAAGAGCCTCGCACTGACATAACACATGCGCGGAGGTCTTTTCCTCCCTACCGCATCTTCTACAAATCGG
This sequence comes from Anabrus simplex, assembly GCF_040414725.1. NCBI lineage: Eukaryota > Metazoa > Arthropoda > Insecta > Orthoptera > Tettigoniidae > Anabrus > Anabrus simplex. Next base: position 151,199,897 of record NC_090266.1, read on the forward strand.
ATCCTGACTGATTTTCATAATGTGTAGGTGTCCATGTAAGGTACTGGGGCCTGTCAACAGTCCAACTACCATTCGTATTCTGATCCTATTCAAATTTATCAGGACCTTTTTATAACTTTGGCTAAGCCCTTTGATAAGTTCACGTGCCTGCCTTGCTGTGGTTACCCTCTTCCAAATGTCTAAGTGAGACTAGTTTGTCCACTGGGATATTACCAGTCTCACACTTCGGAGTGACACTCCTAGGAAGGGCTCTGGTCCTATGAAAGGACCTTTTGGGCCGTGTGTCGCTAGTTTGTCAGCTTCTTCATTTCCACTGATTCCTGTGTGCCCAGGGACCCATAATAGGGTAACTGGGCTAAGTTCACACAGCTTATCTAACATCCTTTGGCACTCCCATACCATTTTTGATGTTGTTCTAACTGCGCATAGTGCTTTTAACGCTGCCTGGCTGTCGCTGCAAATGGTGATGCCTCTTCTACGTCCAGGCATGTTCCATAAATGTACAGCACAGGCCAGTATTGCATATACTTCGGCCTGCAAAACAGTAGCATATTTACCCGTGGGAAGAGATAGCCTTGTCTTAGGTCCCCAGACCCCGGCGCCTGTGCTCGTCTCTGTCCGCAAGCCATCTGTGCACCATGTACAGCCCCCAGACCTAATACGGGGCCCAGCATCCGCGGCCCACTCCTCCCTTCTGGGTATCACCACTGTGAACTTATAATTCAGATTAAAAAACTAGGCTTCATCAGATCTCCGATCATCATTGTCGCAGGGTAGGTCTGGTGAAGCCTTGTAAGAATAGAAGCATGACCTCTATTCGTATTCTTGAAAGACTATCCTCCGAGTGACCAGAGGCGGCAAGCACTCATTCCAGTTATTTCCTTAACATATATATGTAAGGGGACAAGACATAGGATGGCCTCCATTGCACATAATGATGTAGTATCCAGTGCCCCTGTTATTCCTAGACACGCAAGTCTTTGGACACTGTTTAACTTGGTGGTCACAGTTTTACTCTCAGAACCTGGCCACCAGACTAAAGATGCGAAGGTGATCGTGGGCCGTACAATAGAAATATAAAGCCATTGGACCACCCTAGGTCCTAGGCCCCAAGTCTTTCTGACGGCCCTATGACAGGCCCACATAATCTTGCGAGCCTTGGGATGGTAGATTTCCTCCAGCATGAGTTTCGTAAACTGCAGTAAGTGGTACACCGGAGAAGGCATTTGTATTGATGTGATCATACAAACTGTTGATGCGAATAGATTGAAGCAAGCAGCACGTCGTAAAAAAGGAATTCCACAACGTTTTCAGTAACTGAAGTGTTTGAGAGAGGCCTCATATTTGTACTTAAGGAAGCAGGTTGGTCATATCAGCAAACTCCGTACACTGTGCGATGGTGTATGGGGCAGCGGGAACATGATGGAGCACACACGACTCAGATTTCAGCTCCTCTTAGAGGGTCATCCGAGGCTGTAAAGGCTCGAAAAGGCGTGGGTTCGATTCCCCTTCAAGGAGTGGATATATTTAGTAATAAGGTTTCCATTTCTTGAGATATACATGGCCCAGATGTTCACACGATCTGCGCCAAAAAGCGGGTACCAATTTCATTTCTGGCCGGCAAATAGCTAACTGCTCTATCCCACCTAGAGTGGAGGTTACGGATCTTCCACTCTCTTCCACTCATCTAAGGACCTCCATCGCCTGTACGAATATGAGTTCGCTGCTTGCTTTTACGCGGTTTGCGAGACGTAGCTGTGAACTTGCATTCGGTAGACGGTGGGTTCGAACCCCACTGTCAGCACCCGTGAAGATGGTTTTCGTGGTTCCTAATTTTCACATTAGGCAAATCCTGGGGCTTCACCTTCATTAAGGCCGTGGTTACTTCCTATCTTGTCTTTGTTCTGCCTGAGTCGGTGTAGGATAAAGCCAGTAAAAATGAAACAAAAAGCTTCTTTTCTTATTCACAGGATGGTATGTAGTTGCCGTGATATGTTGAAGTTCATTTACAATATGGTGGAGATATGGCAAAAATTGGTTTTTGAATCAAAGGAATGTGTTCAATGAGTAACGTAGATACAGTTACTGGATATGCACCAAGGCACGCGAGATACCTTAAATGAAACATGACGCCAGAACGTTTCGTATTCAATGTAAAACAGGGTGTCCGTCTTCGCTGAAAGTCTACAAGTGTAATGCGTCATTAAACAGTTATAAAGAAAAGATCCCCAGGGAAGACAAGCCTAAAATTATAAGTGTATTGATGATAATCATTTCAATAATCACGTTAAAAACTTGCTAGTTTTTGTTTAGATCGCCATAGTAGACTTGAATTTCTTTTGGGTTTGTGACGCGTGAAATAAGACGAGCTGCAAGAAAATTGCTGGATAATGGTTGACTGGATGTTTATATTTTCATACTGCTACATAAAACAACTTCTAATGCTATATTCCAAGACATCCAAACAATTAGGTCGAGTTCCGATGATTTAATTTTTTTTACATCTTTTATCCCGTTAAAGGACGATTACATTTTTATAGGTCGAAGAATTGCATTTTCATTTTATAGTATTATTTATAGAACATACTTTCCCGTTTCATTTGGCGGATATAAATTATCTCTACCACCTTAAGAGATTTGTTTCTTATTTTCAATATTATTATTAACAAATACATCGCAATTGATAAATATCCCAGTGGCAATGATCACTTACAGTAGTATGATAGTAAGGTAATGCTAAAAATTTACCCAACATCAACAGCAACAACAACAACTACTACAACAACAAGTGTACGACAAGCAAATTCCATGGAAAGAATATATTGCAAGAAATACTACTAGTTGCATATTGTAAATGGGGGCTGCCTGGCCGAGGCGGTAAGGGCGTGCTCGGTTCGCCCGGAAGGACGTGGGTTCGAATCCCCGTCAGGAAGTAGTAAAATTTAGGAAACGAGATTTCCACTTCCGGAGGTGCATATGGCCCTGAGGTTCACTCAGCCTACACCAAAAATGAGTACCAGGTTAATTCATGGGGGCAAAGGCGGCCGGGCGCAGAGCTAACCACTCTATCCCCATCACGCGCCGCGGTTAACAATGGTGGAAGCCTTTACCTTCCACTCCTCCAAGGGCCTTCATGGCCTGTACGGAGGTGTCTTTGTCTTTGTCTTTGTCTTTGCATATTGTAAATCCAGTAACATCGTGTAAAAATTCACACACAACTTAAGTATTTCCAGTGCTTAACACTACGGCTTTACTATAGGTTGAGCTAACTACTTTGTTTTTGTTTTTGTTTTTGTTGTTTTTTTCCGCTAGTTTGCTTTACGTCGCACGGACACAGATAGGACTTATGGCGACGATGGGAGAGGAAAGGGCTAGGAGTGAGAAAGAAGCGACCGTGGCCTTAATTAAGGTACAGCCCCAGCATTTGCCTGGTGTGAAAATGGGAAACCACGGAAAACCATTTTCAGGGCTGCCGACAGTGGGGTTCGAACCTACTATCTCCCGAATACTGGATACTGGCCGCACTTAAGCGACTACAGCTATCGAGCTCGGTGAGCCACCTACTAGCTTAACATTACAAGTGATGAACAGTAAAGTATAAACATAATTATCCAACAACTACAACTACTGCTACTACTGCTACTACTACACTACACCCGCTACGTCCGATCTGTCATATGTCATACCCGAGCTCTGAATACGACACTGCTCACTATCCTTAAACAAAAATCCTCAACCTACAGCAATTCCTTCTCTGTTGTGACCAGCCTTGAATGAAACCTCACTCCGCAGGGGGAGAGAGGGAAATCAAACGACGGAGGTTGTAAACGAGCGTGCTTAAAATATCTCCGTAGGAAGAACTCGTAGAACAACAGCAGGTCTTCTTTTATTGTTACTGTATTAACATCGTTGATTATTCTATTATTATAAGTTAAGCGTAGTAGTAGTAGTAGTAGTAGTAGTAGTAGTAGTAGTAGTAGTAGTAGTAGTGGTACTTAGCTGTGATTCCTCCACTAAGTAATCCTTGAAAATGAAAAACCTACAACCTGTTTTTCTGTCATTGACCGGGTCAGGGATGTAATGAATGAATCATATATAGGCTATTAGTACGATGGGGTCACCACTCCCGAAGTGATTTATTAATGACTGACAGATGCTATGAAATGAGAATGGAGAGTGTTGCTGGAATGAATAATGACAGGGAAAACCGGAATACCCGGAGAAAAGCTGTCGCGCCTCCGCTTTGTCCAGCACAAATCTCACATGGAGTGACCGGGATTTGAAGCACGGTATCCAGCGGTGAGAGGCCGACGCGCTGCCGTCCAAGTTTTTAACATTAAGTGAAAAATTAGAATACGGTTATCTAGTTTATTATTTTTAAATTCTTCATGGGCGTTATTTAATTATTATATTTAGGAGAGAGCATGTCCATTTATTGTTTTATATCATGTAGCATGTAAGATATTTTAAGTATAGTTCGGTGTAGTATGGTGGGACTTACGTTCAATATCATGTTAATTATGTATTTACAGTACTGGCTAAGTGTGAAACAGGGACAAATGTTCCTAACTTTGCTGCGAAAACTAAATTACCTATCTATCAATGTATGTTTGTTGCTTATTTTCTGTAACTTTCTTTCTTACACATAAGCTCAGTCATCATCCAAAGGTATCGAAGATATTTACATGTCATTTTGAAGAGTAGCAAATTTTATTTCAATGAACAACTTTCTTTCAACTATTTTCTTTGAATTAAGAAAATTAGGAGAGCAAAAACTTTTTTGCTAGTGTTTTAACGTCGCACTAACACCGAAGGTTTTCGGCGAAGCAAGGATGTGAAAGGGTTAGAACTGGGCAGGAAGTGGCCATGGTCTTAATTAACGTAATAATAATAATAATAATGTTATTTGTTTTACGTCCCACTAACTACTTTTTAAGGTCTTTGGTGCCGGAATTTAGTCCCGCAGGAGTTCTTTAACGTGCCAGTAAATCTACCGACACGGGGTTGTCGTATTTGAGCACCTTCAAATACCACCGGACTGAGCCAGGATCGAACCTGCCAAGTTGGGGTCAGAAGGCCAGCACCTTAACCGTCTGAGCCACTCAGCCCGGCCTTAATTAACGTACAGCCCCAGCATTTGCCTGCTGTGAAACTGGTAAGCTGCCGATGGTAGGATTTGAACCCATTGTCTCCCGAATGCAAACTCACAGCTATGCGACCTAACCGCATGACCAACTCTCTCGGTAGGTGTACAAGAATTAGAAACATCGATTTGATAAACACAATAGTTTTTGAAGAATTTTCATAAAGATTGTATAGTGCGTTGTTGATCTAAGTCTTTAAATCAAATCATCAATGGAATCATGTAAATAATCAATGAATTGTAGTATTTACAGTGCAAACCCTGTTTACCTTCAAATTTCTTTGTAGCAATGTCGATCAATTTTAAGGTAATTACTATGTTTCTGCCAACGGCCGTAGCCGTGTTGAAACACCGGATCGCGTGAGATCTCCGAAGTTAAGCGACATTGGGCGTGGTCAGGAGTTGGATGGGTTGCCACGCGCTGTTGGTGGGGGGTAAGGGAATGGAGGAGCGGAAAGGAACTGGCCACCCTACCGCACGTAAACTACGGCTCAGGAACACCTCTGCGGAGGTTCGGACCTGCCTTCGGGCAGAATAACCCTTACCTTAACTACTATGTTTCTAAATATCTGAACTTTATAACAATATAGTATTTAATAATATTAATAATAATAATAATAATAGTGATAATAACAATAATAGTATAACTCAGCTACCGTGTTGAAGACATTTGGATTAGATGGCTGCTTGCGTATCAATTTCGCCGTTCCGCTTTACTCTACCAGATGGCTGAGGAACCGCGCTTTATTGGGCGACCAGTGTCTATGTTTTTAGTTAATTTTTTGCTAGTTGCTTTACGTCGCACCGACACAGATAGGTCTTATGGCGACGATGGGACAGGGAATGGCTAGGAGTGGGAAGGAAGCGGCCCCAGGACTCGCCTGGTGTGAAAATGGGAAACCACGGAAAACCATTTTCAGGGCTGCCGACAGTGGGGTTCTAACCTACTATCTCCCGAATCCTAGATACTGGCCTCACTTAAGCGACTGCACCTATGGAGCTCCAAACCGGTTTGCCTCCAGGTCGAGAAGACGAGAGGTACTTATGATTCATTCTTCGTGCTGATCTCGCCAGGGAGAGTGATCATACAAAGATATCGTCGTTGCGTCCGGCTCCATAGCTAAATGGTTAGCATGCTGGCCTTTGGTCACAGGGGTTGCGGGTTCGATTCCCGGCAGGGTCGGGAATTTTAACCATCATGGGTTAATTTCTCTGGCACGGGGCTGGGTGTATGTGTCGTCTTCATCATCATTTCATTCTCATCACGACGCGTAGGTCGCCTCCGGGAGTCAAACAAAAGACCTGCATTTGGCGAGCCGAACTTGTCATCGGACACTCCCTGCACTAAAAGCCATACGCCATTTCATTTCATCGTCGTTGCACCTAGAAAAATCGCTATATAATAATATTTCAACTCAGAACTCTAACCGAAAAGGTTCTTTCATCTAAGGTTCAGTATTGCATGAACTATATCAACGAATTTTCATTCCAAGCGATATATGTGCCGCGGGTCAGTATTTTTTCCCTAACATTGTCACATAACGGTGTTTCGAAACGCAATGGCGATATGTCCAAGGGAGTACGCGCAGTACAGTAAATATCCCGAAAAAATGTTCAGTATTCAAGAAGTTACTCTATGCTGAGCGCAAATCCAAAATTAATTTTAAAATGTCATTGCACTGAAACGAGTGACCTTATGTGACCTTGGTAACATAACTGGGAACTATACGTTTTTCCCTCTATGGAAACGGCACATAATATAGTGTCATTCGTAAAATATATCCGCACTAAAAGCTCGACAACGTACATCGTTCTTCGGATCTGTAAGGCTTAATATCAATAGTCGATCGTCGATTCTGAATTGTGGGCTGCGGTTTCATTATTTAGAGACTGGAGACAATTTGATCATTCGTTCAAGCATTTTCGTGTGAAATATTTGTCTCTTAAGCGATGTTTATGCCTGTAACACTGGTAAACAATAAATGACTTTCGGTGTCCGGCTCCATGGCTAAATGGTTAGCGTGCTGGCCTTTGGTCACAGGGGTCCCAGGTTCGATTCGCGGCAGGGTCTGGAATTTCAACCATCATTGGTTAATTTCGCTGACACGGGGGCTAGGTGTATGTGTCGTCTTCTTCATCATTTCATCCCCATCACGACGCGCAGGTCACCCAGGGGTGTAAAATCTAAAGACCTGCACCTGACGAGCCGAACTTGTCCTCGGACACTCCCGGCACTAAAAGCCATACGCCATTTCATTTTTTCAATGACTTTCGGTAGATATCTTCGTATCCAACGCGCGTTCTAAGACAATGGGATGCCGTTATGCATCAGTAGACTAAGCGCCATTTGACGAAAATTGAGATTTTAGCGCCATCTTGTAGAGGAAGGCTTGAACTATTTATAAAAAAATCCCCACTGCATTACAAGAGGCCGTTAGTTGTTAATAAACAGAAAACCTAAGCGACAAAGCGGGAATCAGTAAAAATGTATATTGCATCAGTAGACTATGCGACGTTCCAGTTTGCATCATTGGACTAAGCGCCACATTCCTCACATTGCGCGCGGATGACAGCGAGGGAGCCCGCGTTTTCGATAGTGCTGACATTATTACGTGGTGATACATTGAGTGGTTTATCAAGTGACGAAGTTCAGCGATGTATCAAGTACTTCCAAAAGTAAGGAGGACAATGCTACTAATGCAGCTTGCTAAGAAGGTTGCGTCTGAGAATCATTCTCTAGAATTTGATGGTGAATCTCAGGAAGTAAATCTAAATAAGTCAAGACAGGGACGACCACGGGAAAGTAGCGTTCCCATTCACCAGGCATTAATACCGTTTTGGCCAAAAGGAAAACCTATTATCTCTGAAGCCAAACTAAGAGACTTTGGTTCGCTGATGCACCTAATACCTGCAGATGCCAAACAATTTTACCAGAATCTTCAAGCAGATTCTGACACCGAGGATGACGTAGATAGGTTTAATGGAGATCCTGATTTCGAGATTGAATGAACTGAGAGGAACAATTTTATTACCTGTCCAGTGATTTATGTGTATTTTTGGGAGAAAATAGCTTTAATCACATTTTCTGTCTCAAGCAGAACAAAACAAGGCTTAAAATTATCACGTCAATACTGTACTTTCAGAATATAATAGGCCTATCGTGAAGGAAAATCCATTCAAAAATTGTATAGACTACAATGGCTCATGTCTTACCAATGTATTTGACTCAGATAAGTTGAAATTCCTCAAATCAGTAAGTCGTTATAGCAACGACTTTAGAGAATAGCTTCCCTTCTAGAATTTCTCCATCTAAAACATGAATAATGTACCGGAGTTGTGGCGCGGCTCGTGGTGGATCAAACACTTAGCGGGGCTTTTCAGACAGTAGGAGATTCAGTTTTTAATCATGGCTGCCGCCACGTTATATTTTTTGAAGTTTTACTCAGTAGATACTCAACTTGCATCAGTAGACTAAGCGCCATTTCTTCAAGAAAATCTATGTAGTGCGAGTATAAAAATGTTGAAATTTGGTGAGAAGGTACAATCTATTATCCTGCAACACCAGTAATACCATATTTAGCAAAATTATGTTCGCTCGAATTTACACATAGAACCAAATTTAAACGCGATTATCTCGCAACCAACTTTTGGCGCTTGGTCTAGTAATGCATAACAGCATCCAATTGAAATTAAAATGGCGTATGGCTTTTAGTACTGGGAGTGTCCGAGGACAAGTTCGTCTCGCCAGGTGCAGGTTTTTTCATTTGACTCTCGTAGGCGACCTGCGCGTCGTGATGAGGATGAAATGATGATGAAGACATCACGTACAACCAACACCCGTGCCAGCGAAATTAACCAACGGTTAAATTTCCCGATCCCGCAGGAAATCGAACCCGGGATCCCTGTGACCAAAGGCCAGCACGCTAACCATTTAGCCGTGGAGCCGGACCTAAGACAACTGATACATGTTGATTGAAAATAGGCAGACCATTTTGTTTCTATCACACACTGTTCATGAGGTAAACTACATCAACCTTGTACATATGTTTAACATTGTATCAAGGAAACCAACTCGCAGACAGAAGTTTCCATAGAGCACTGATTGCTACCTGGAGAACTAATGAACATGGCTTGTAGCTAAGATCAGTGCGAATGCACCACATGGCACTGACTGGATCTGTCTGTTACATAGCCGCACACGTAGCAATACAGATCTGGTAAATTTATGCAACCTCTGGACACCATAATGTCCACTGTCACTGAAAATAAAGAAGAAGAAAATTAAAATATTAGGCTTTGCATGAAAAAGAAAAATAATGAAATTTTTTTTCGATGAACGCTGTTCCATGAAAAATAAAACTTTGTCAGCATCTTCAAAATCTGACGTGATAGAGCAAAACGGTTTTCAGATTTGATATCAGCGTGAAAATCTGCACTAGAAACAGTAAACATCATGTCGGATATCTACCCCTTGTAAATCAGTGTATTCAGTTGACTTTAGTACTGTGACGGGAGGTGCATGATTAAAAATATATCCCAGAATTTAAGTTAATTTAGGAAACTAAGTGGAAAAATCATACCCTGTACTGAAATTCGAATCATGGATATCCGAATGGACCAAATTTCATGTCTGATGCCTTCGATATTGTGTTGTTCTTATCAGTTTTGAGGGTGAAATTCAAACAACTTGCACTATGACGTGAATATTGATATCGTGTTCATAGCCAGGGGTCTTTCAGTTTTACGTAAGATCCGAAATACAAAAGCATGACTTTCCATTCCACAAACCTCACATATAGAACGGAACTTGACCCGTAGCCACACTGGTGAGGAGCCAATGACTAGACTCACCAATCCCACCCCACAAGGCAGAAATATTATCCGATAGTTTATTGAAATGTATATGTTTGTTGTTGGATAACTGTGTTTTAACGTTACATTATTATCACGTGTAATGCTAAGCTTGTAGTAAGCTCAACCTATAGTATTTTAAGCCGTGGTGTTAAGTACTGGAAATACTTAAGTTGTGTGCGAATTTGTATATGAAGATGCTGGATTTTGAATGTTTAACTACTATTACCGCTATGAAATGAAATGGCGTATGGCTTTTAGTGCCGGGAGTGTCCGAGGACAATTACCGCTATATTTCTATATGATAAAACATTCTACGAAGTATATCCGCATTTGCTTTACTTTGTCCACTGTACCAATATAAATGGTCCGTTATTGGACATTAAAAATTATCCAGCTAACTCATCCTTGGTTGCCAGCGTTTCGCCCTCGTGTGCTAGGCTGGGCTCATCAGTTGGTACCTAGCACACCTACCAAGACGCTGGCTAGTGCATACCGTGGAGGCCACTGCGTAGGCTAATTTTAGCCACCGGCAGTGCCAATGCACTATGAGACACTTTGTCCCATTATCAAAAATTGATGCCTGCCTGGCCATCAGATGATATAGATGTTGATTCCCATAGGGAATCTGAAATATTTGTTCCGAATGAGTAAATTTATAATACCAATATAAATGGTCCGTTATTGGACATTATAAATTATCCAGCTAACTCATCCTTGGTTGCCAGCGTTTCGCCCTCGTGTGCTAGGCTGGGCTCATCAGTTGGTACCTAGCACACCTACCAAGACGCTGGCTAGTGCATACCGTGGAGGCCACTGCGTAGGCTAATTTTAGCCACTGGCAGTGCCAATGCACTATGAGACACTTTGTCCCATTATCAAAAATTTATAATGTCCAATAACGGACCATTTATATTGGTATTATAAATTTACTCATTCGGAACAAATATTTCAGATTCCCTATGGGAATCAACATCTATATCATTTGTCCACTGTGGCAACCCGTAATTGCGGGAAGTCGTTGATTCGTTCAATAAATACATATTGTAATATTTTCTTTCCATTGAATTGCTCGATGTACTCTTGTTTTTGAAGTTGTTGTTGTTGTTGTTGTCATTGTTGTTTGTTGTTGGGTAATTATGTTTTAAATTAACATCATTATCACACTACTGTACGTGATCTCTGGCACCATGTATTTGTTAATATTAATAATATGTATATTTTCATGTATGCATATTTGTATATGAAATGAAGCTAACTTTTCAAATATCCAGTATGTCAGATGTTGACATGTTTTTTGCTTAATGCAGGAATGGTAATGCTGTTCTCTTCGTGACCGTTTATCATCAAATGGTGAAGAAGTTTATGCAATCTTCAACGGCACTTCATTACTTCAGGTATGAATAACTTGTGACACATGCTTTATAATACAGAAAATGTATAGATTTATATCGTTGGCTCCATGTTGAACTAACGAATGTGACAAAAAGCATTTTAAAATTTTGACAGTTTCCAATGCTATTTTGAGTCTCGCATCTCATAGCTAAATGTCGAATATATAGCTGTTAGTCAATGACTATAATGTTCGACTCGTTGGCTGAACGGTCAGCGTACTGGCCTTCGGTTCAGAGGGACCCAGGTTCGATTCCCGACCGGGTCGGTGATTTTAACCGTAATTGGTTAATTCCTACGGTACGGGGGCTGGGTGTAGGTGTTGTCTTCATCATCATTTCATCCTCATCACGACACGCAGGTCGCCTACGGGAGTCGAATAGAAAGACCTGCACCTGGCGAGCCGAACCCGTCCTGGGATATCCCGGCACTAAAAGCCATACGACATTTCATTTCAATTACTATAATGACCTTAACCCTTGCACTTTGACGAATATGAGATTTTTAAAGTGGCCATGGTAAAGTAGCGAATATATCATATTCGTAACTTAGCGTTGCTGCGTTAATTCTACTACTAATATTCATTTATGACAAGTGACGAAGTAACGAATACGCCAGATTCGCGTATTTGACGTAGTTTTGGTTCATAGTTCTTAAGTCGTCAGTTTTATGTCCAGTGAGGACCGGGTTCGAATCCCGACTCTGCCAGGAAATTTAAAAAGTGGTACGATGGCTGGTAGTGAAGTTTTTTGTCTTCACGTTCACATATGGGGTCGTGCGTTCGTACAAAATCGAGAACTGTGCGAACCCATTTGGGTGCGCAGTAAGTGTGTGTTTCGAAGCTGTATAAATCCTCTTCCTGCCATTTGTTGGCCGTCTATGTAAGTACGTGCATAGTCCACCTTTCATTCGTCAATTCCTGTTGTGGCGCGACCCCATATGGGTACGTCAGGAGTGCTTTGTAGGGTGACAATGTCATTGTCTATCTCGTCCACGGAATTTATATATAAGTGTGCAGTGCTGTGGGTTTCCCTTTTCTGTAAGTCACTATGAGTAAATCGAGCAGTAGAAGACTTAGTGCAGATAGTCTGGACGATTTATTGAACAAGTCGGACAGTGATGATGTAGGTTAAGTAGCCTATGTAGTTACAGTGATTATAATAATAATTTCGTGTGGCTATTTCTAGCCGAGTGCAGCCCTTGTAAGGCAGACCCTCCGCTGAGGGTGGGCGGCATCTGCCATGTTTAGGTAACTGCGTGTTATTGTGGTGGAGGATAGTGTTATGTGTGGTGTGTGAGTTGCAGGGATGTTGGGGACAGCACAAACACCCAGCCCCCGGGCTATTGGAATTAACCAATGAAGGTTAAAATCCCCGACCCGGCCGGGAATCGAACCCGGGACAGTGATTATGAGCCCAGTAAAGAGCAAATAGCGATCTCGCACGTTCATCTACATTGATGAATAACGATCTTCAGCATACACTTCCCAACTGTACTCCAGGTTTCCAAGCCACCTGTTGCAACACTGTTAATCGACTTCAACCGTCTTCAACGATATAGTCACTGGTTTCCATGTTGCACAATCATCACTGCTAGGTTATGTGTAGTGCATATGCAATCTTCTCGAACTAAACATTTTCCGTATAATCTGCACATGACTTGGTGTAGCAATTGAGATTTTCACGGCCGGCGTTACAAATCATGTCAGCGTTTTCCGGGCTTGTAGGCCGTGGTCCAGGAGCGAGTGAATGTCCCGACGTTTCACCGAAGACTGCGTTCGACATTGTCAAGGGTTCGGAACCATGGACCACGGCCTACAAGCCCGGAAAACGCTGACATGATTCACATGACTTTCACTGCTTTATATAACAAAATTTTATACCAAATTGTTCTAACCTAAAATCAGGAGGTCGTCATTTACAAACATTTCCTAACTTAAATTCGGGAATCGTGCTTTTGTACGCTGCAGTATGAAAAAGCTAACACGTCTCTCATAATCACCGACATATAACACGTCCCTAAAAGGAAAAGGTAAGTATGGCTGAGCGTCGAGACAGTAACTACTGTATAAGTGCGACCCCATGTGGGGGCTCGTGTACATGTACAATTCGTAATGACCAATACGACCCCATATGGGGTCGCAATATTTGACCTAATACACATAATTAGTTAACCTAATATATATTATATATATCCTCATTTCAGGGATCACCTGCTTGGTTAAGCCTGTTAACGTTTTGGCACCGGGGAGTAACACGATGTTGTTACCACACGGCACTAGACGGCAATCCCGTGCGTTTCGGTCTGGCACACAACGTGTTAAAAATCTAAGATAAAATTCTAAAAGAATTTAATTGTTTAAAGTCCACTTTATATAATATACAATTATACAAATTATACTTTATACAATGAAATTCTTTTAGAATTTTATCTTATATATTTAAAAGTCAATAGGGAACCGGAATGAAATTCAATACTTGTAATAATTGTCCTATTTTAATGTGTAAAGGAAAATGAACCTTAAGTATAATTATATGGTAGGAGCGCCTAAAAACGTCATGCAAACATATATTCCTACAGTACAATTCCCTCTTCAGCCATCCTCGAAGTAATTTACCGTGGTTTCGCACTTCTCCTCCAGGCAAATGTCCGGATGGTAGCGAACTTAACGCCACGACCGGTCCCATCCCTCTTCCTTGCCTATCTCTTCCAAACTTCGGTATGGTTCATTTTCCTTTACACGTCAGCATAGGAGAATGAACAATGAAAATTGTCTTGATGGACTGCGTTGAGAGGAGTGATGTTAGTGCATGGTCAGATACGTGGTATTGTTCCACGAGCATATCGCAGTGCGCTTCGTTGATCGGTGCGATTTCCCTGGACATGTATTGGGCCTCTGCTATACTAGAAGACAGTGAAAGTTTTTCTGGCCGACTGCGGTTTACAGAACTTCTTTGGTTTAACTAAGGATGAATTTCACCATTACTTTCAGGAGAGACGTAACTTTATCCCTTTGTTTTGCATTACGTCAAGTATCAACGAATTTTCCAAATTAATAAACACAACGTACTCGAGATGACGCCCTCTCAGTTCAGTCAGGATGTAAGTTTCACTAAGGACAAAAGGCCTCTCAGTTTTAATTACTGTGTTGATGGGGTGAAAGTACCTAAAGGTTATCACTGTAATCACATTGGGGACTTGTAACAAGTTCTGCGGCCTAGTTTAGTTCTCTGCCTCTTATCTTTAAATCATTAGAAACTGAATCCAATCATGGTCGTCTTGGTCTACCTGTATTTCTCTTACCCTCCATAATAGAGTCCATTACTCTCCTAGCACTTAATTGGGGTATTGACATTAATGAGACTGTAAATCATGGTTACAGCTATTTTCTTACAGTTAGGAGGGTATTTATACATTGTTGTACGGATGTAATATAGAGCATAGACACTTAAGAAAATGGAAATTGCAACACCATGAAGGCATTGGTCGTTTGTGTTGATTTTCAAGATATGGAACGATGCCATGTAGGAACGTAAACGATCAAAGTTTCAGACCCAGTGGATTATTGCTACAGGTCTCCCCACGTGATTGGTCGCGAAGGAATCAACTCCAGTATACGGACGCTGGTGTAGCGTAGTTGACTTGCAGTCTGTGCAGTGAAGTGTTCCCCGTCAAACATGCCTCGACGACAGAGAAGAGCACGCTATCAACAACTGTCGCCGTTTGAGAGGGCTCGGATAATTGGGCTGTGTGATGCTGGATTATCGCTAAGGACTGTCGCTGCACGTGTTGGCCGACAGGCATCTACGGTGCAACGTGTATGGCAGCAGTGGTCAAATGAAGGTACCCCACACTCGTAAACCTGGCACAGGCCCAGCGCGACAGACAACTGTGAGAGAGGATCGCCGCATCATTCGGATGGCCCGGATGGAACCCCATGCAACAACAGCGCAAATTCAAGCAGCTGTGGCACCCCACGTTACACAACAAACAGTTAGTAATCGCCTGCGTGCAGCTGGCTTACGAGCCCGTGTCCCTGCAGAAGGTGTTCCACTGACCCCACAACAGCGACGTGTAAGGCTGGCCTGGTATCGAGAAAGATCAACGTGGGTCGACGAATGGCATAGGGTCGTCTTTAGTGATGAATCGCGCTTCTGTCTTGCCCGCAATGATAGCCGGAATCGTGTGGGCCGACATACCGGGGCGAGGGGCCGCCCAGATCTTATTGTCGAGAGGCACACAGGGTCAACACCAAGCATTATGGTCTGGGGAGCTATGGGCTTTAATGTGAAATCGCAATTACTGCTTGTTGAGGGCAGTATGACTGCTCTACAGAACGTTGATATGGTACTCAATCCAGTGGTTGTCCCTATGATTACGAACATTGCTGATGGGATGTTTGAGCAGGACAATGCCCGGGTTCACACTGCACGCATCTCCAGAGAAGCTCTCCACGACATCACAACCTTAGAATGGCCCGCCAGATCCCAGGACATCAGTCCTATTGAGCATGTGTGGGACATGATGGGTTGACAACTGGCCAACCGTCCTTAGCCACCCACAACTCTGGAAAAATTGACCCGTGCAGTGCAGCAAGCATGGGACATAATTCCTCAGGAAGAGATCCAGGGCCTTATTGACTCAATGCCTCGTCGAATTCATCAATGTATTGCAGCTCGTAGTGGGCATATCCTGTATTGATTGTTGTCCAAACTTGACCTGAAAATGTAATCATCGAAGCACAACCGAACATTCGTCCTGCATGTTCAATTGCAGCAATGTAGCACCACTCCTTCTGCGTGTTGCAATTTCCTATTTCTTCAGTGTAAGTCACTGGTGGGACCCCGATTAGGGTATGGTTCCAGTGTATAGGACCCTTACCAGAATTACGTGATTCGAGAAATGGAAGAGATCAAATGGAAAGCAGCAGAATTTGTTCTGGTTGATTTCCGACAAACCACATCTTCATTATGGACTGTTATGCCTTTCAGCCTCTGTGAATTTATTAAATTCGGCCACAATCCTCTATTTGTAACTTGTTCTGTGGACTAGTTTAGTTCTATACCTCTTATCTTTAAAACATTGGAAACTGAATCTAACCATCGTCGTCTTGGTCTACCTCTATTTCTCTTACCATCCGTAATAGAGTCCATTATTCTCCTAGGTAACTTATCCTTCTCCATTCGCCTCACATGACCCCACCACCGAAGCCGGTTTATGCGTACGGATTCATCCAGAGAGTTCATTCTTAATTTATCCTTTATCTCATCATTTTGAGTACCCTCCTGCCATTGTTCCCACGTGTTTGTACCAGCAATTATTCTCGCTACTTTAATGTCTGTTACTTATAACATATGATATCCTGAGTTCACCCATCTTTCACTCCACGCCCGTAAAGCAAAGTCGGTCTGAAAACAGACCGATGTAGAGATAGTTTCGTCTGGGGGCTGACTTTCTGCAAAATGAAGTTTTACGAAAATGTTGCAAACTTTGGGCTGGAAGACCTCGGAATAAGGAGACGATCTGCTCGATCGACTAAGCGTATCGGTCAAGTTGTTCACTGTTTTTACACCGTATACTTATATATGTATATTGACATGTTACTCACTCAATAGTGGTATTTACATAATTATATCCTCATTTTCAGGCAGAATGCAAGTTGGATATTTTGGTGCCATTCTTTGGCACGCATCAGGAGCTCGCAGGTGAATGTTCTGGCCAGAAGATATTTACAGAGAGGAATTAAAAAGTTGATGGTAGCTCGATGGTCTTGTAAACAGAATTCAAGCATCAAGTTATACTATAAACCTGCAGCGTTCTGAGGGGTGGAGGAGATCTAATGAATCTAATGAGGTAAATGGCATTATATGCAGGACTGGAGGAGGCTTATATTGAGCACACTTGTATTGAATTCTCTGTGCATCCTAATGAGAGCCCCTGCAGCGGCCTGGAGTATGCCACCCATTCAACAACGCAGCACATATCTGAGCATTAGGTATGCAGGATATGTTGGTAGGAAACATTCCATAAAGCGACACAGCACGGACGATTCCTGGCACCAGCTATTGCAGCCCACATATACGGTCGAAGGCTATATCTGTAATATCTAATTTCCAATGCAACTGAACCTGTCTT
Organism: Anabrus simplex; assembly: GCF_040414725.1. NCBI lineage: Eukaryota > Metazoa > Arthropoda > Insecta > Orthoptera > Tettigoniidae > Anabrus > Anabrus simplex. The sequence goes on from NC_090266.1 coordinate 151,217,418, forward strand.
ATCTTACATATTAAAGAACAGACAAATCACAATAATAATGCAAAATTTACTTTGAAATCATTAAACCCCGAGACTCGTCATTGTCTCCACTATTCATCTATGTAGCCTACACTCGTCTATTTGCTGTGTGATACGGCCCGTTAAACCAAACCTGTTCACTTAGAACTTAATTCTTTACATTTTCATTACGGATACCCTCATTCTATTATTCCTGTCTGTTTCAGCTACCGTTATTATTGCTGTTTTCATATCTGGAACTCCATTTTATGCGTGCGTTCTCCTTAATCCATTCAGATTACCTTCTCCTACAGCAAACTTGTTCTGAAAGTAGAGCGACGTAACAATTAATTTAGCCCTAAAGTCAATGGCACCTTATTACCATTGTTTTACCTCGGTTCGGTTTCACCGAGCGAGTTTGACGTGCGGTTAGGTCGCGCAGCTCTGAGCTTACGTTCGAAAGATAGTGGGTTCGAGCCCCACTGTCAGCAGCACTGAAGATAGTTTTCCGTAGTTTCCAATTTTCACACCGGCAAATTCTGGGGCTACGGCCACGGCCACGGCCGCTTCTTCTCACGCCTGGCTCTTTCGTCCCCCATCGTCACCATAAGATCTGTCTGTGTTGGTGCGACCTAAAGTAACTTATTAAAAAATAAATAAACATAAAGCGTTTCGACTTCTCTCACAAATTACCACCCTGATTGTACACACATCCAAAAGAGAACGTCATCGCATTTCGAGGTCTGGAAGGCACGATGTTTTATGATGCTGCAAGAGCCACAGAACGTCTACTTCATATGCGCAATATTGGATACCGGAAAAGCCTTTTCGATGTATCTATAGAAATACAATTGAAAGTTCACCTTTAGGCTGTGCGAAAAGTAGCTGCCTCTGAAAAGGAAGATGATCCTTAGGAGATAGAAGTTACATTGTACAAGATGATCACCGTCAGATTTCACAAAAATGATCAACGCTAACTTTTGAATTACAGCATGAGCAGCGAATCAAGTACGAGTAACTGTACTAACTCCGAAGACTTGCGTGGTAGTCATCTTCCATTACCTCATACGATCTAGTTCAATACAACTTCTACAATACCTAAGTGATAGTATTCATAGTTTTGTATCAGAAAAAATAATGCTTGTTATTTCCTACATTTACCACTTTTCGTGGGCCCGTTTCAGTCATGATCAGTGACATTCAGTCATTCAGGCCAACGCATGATATTCCCCTTGACTATGGTACCGAAAGCCACCTTGATTCGAACTCATTATCATCGTTGGCAACTTCTCTGAAAGACAGCTGTGGATAGAACGCTCGAGGTGGGCATTTGAAAACGCTGAAATATGTTTTTTGCTAGTGGCTTTACGTCGCACAGACACAGATAGGTTTTTCGGCGACGATGGGATAGGAAAAGCCTAGGAGTTGGAAGGAGTCGGCCGTGGCCGTAATTAAGGTACATCCCCAGCATTTGCCTGGTGTGAAAATGGGAAACCACTTAAAACCATCTTCAGGGCTGCCGACAGTGGGATTCGAACCCACTATCTCCCGGATGCAAGCTCACAGCCGCGCGCGCCTAACCGCATGGCCAACTCGCCCGGTGAAATATGGGAGACCCGAGATAATGGATTTATATTCTTGTTTCAGATACTTCCTTTCAGGTCAACATTCCGGTATATTAGGTCCCTTGATAAAGCGCATAGCATTGTTATTTTGTAATATAACTGCAGTGCTTCACCTCCACCCCTCGAATGCGTCCAAACTCTCTGTGAAACTATGGCTGTAGCTGCAAGTGCTGTGACACCACCAGCGTCTAATGTATTTGGTATTAAATCACTTGCAGCGATACCATCTACAGCAGGGCCTCTCAGGGTGCATGCACCTGGAGCATGCACTGTGCACGGTGCAAAAGACGAATTCGCTTGGTTGCCCGGAGTGCAGACCCCCACTCCTCGATTTGGAGCAATAGCGCTGTCTCTCTCCTTCCCCACGCCTCTCTGGCTCGCTCCGCCTGTCTCCCTCTTCCTCACTCGCTCCATAACGCTCCAAATCCGAGCCGAGTTGAGCCGAGTTGAGCCGAGCTTAGCCGAGTAGCCCAGAGACGAAGCGTTCGTCCGAGCCGGGCCGAGTGGAACCGATGCACAGTGCACGGAGCTCTTGCGCCTTGATTTGCACGCGTGAGATTTTGGGCGTTTGAGAGGCCCTGATCTACAGTACTTGCTCATATGTAAGTTACCAGAGGCAGATCTCTCGTGGTGAGACCCCCCTGGTGACTTACAAGCCGGGTACCAACTGTAGTTCCTACATTTGCTTAACTGGTGGTTTTGAAGTAGCACTAACATATCAAAGGATTTTTGTGACGCAATAATAGGAAATGGATTTAATTTGGAAGGAGCGGTCGTAGCCTTAATTGAAGCACAGCCCCAGTCTTTGCCTGGTGTGAAAATAGGAAACCACGGAAATTCATCTTTAGAGCTGCCGACGGCGGGATTCCAACTTATCAAATCCCGAATGCAAGATTAAAGAAGTGTAGCTCTCTTCTGGTGATGAAATCTGGCGCCATACATTGTCAATTACAAGTTGTAATTCTCTTTTGGCGACGTCAGGTGACTAATGTGACAGTCACCAATTGCACTTCACTTGTGGTGGCGATATCGGATGACCTGCATATCAGAAATAAAGTGTAGTTGTCTTATGGCGACGACATCTGAAGAGCTACACTATGTGTCAGGTACAAATATAATTCTCTTGTGCTGATGATATCTGAGGTTCTACATGTCAAGTACTGGGTGTAGTTCTCATAGGTGACGTTGAATGCCATCCCACATATGAGAAACAAAGTACATATATCTTGAGGTGACGATATCTGACGACCTACGTCTCAGTGCGACTATAATTCTCTTGAGGGTGACATCTGACGAACTACATGTCAGGTACCAGGTGTAGTTATTTTGTGGATACGATATATGGTAATTTAAATGTCAGATACGTCCGACTCGTTAGCTGAATGGTTAGCATAGTGGCCTTCGGTTCAGAGGGTCCTCGCCTTCGGTTCAGAGGGTCCCGGGTTCGATTCCCGGCCGGGTCGGGGATTTTAACCTCCATTGGTTAATTCCAGTGGCCCGGGGCTGGATGTTTGTGCTGTCTGCAACATCCCTGCAACTCACACACCACACATAACTCTATCCTCCACCACAATAACACGCAGTTACCTACATATGGCAGATGCCGCCCACCCTCATCGGAGGGTCTGCCTTACAAGGGCTGCACTCAGCTAGAAATAGCCACACGAAATTATTTATTTATAATGTCAGATACCAAGTGCCTTGTGGTCAAGACGTCAAGCGAGTAACTTGTCAGATAACGTGGGTAGTTCTAACAATATTAGGTGACTAACATATCAAGATATCAAGTAGAGTTATTTTGTGGTGACGATATCATGCGACATTCATGTCATATACCAGGTTTCAGCTTTAAAATTGAACATTTTAACCAAATACACTACCTTTACGTTCTAATTTAGTGACATGCATCAGGCAGCAAACAGCAAGCTGATGAATTGCTTCCATTTGTTAATCTGTGTGAAGGCTTTCAAGAAATGAACTCTTCATATGTGTCACCTGACTAATATTGCGAAGGCTTCCAAATTTTGACGATTTACTGTATGTCTCAACAACCAGACATTGAGACATTGAACTTTCCGAAGGGTCTGCTCTGACAGCAAACATCATTTTCCTTCTTCCATATCGATGGCTTTCTTTTAAAATCTCATATGTCCCAATGCTCTTTCTACCTGTTATATTCCTTAAGACTGGTCACGCCTCCCAGCCACATATTTATATACAGTCCATCAGAATAATTTCCGTTGTGTTCATTTTCCTATGTTAATGTGCAAAGGAAAATGGAACTTACCAAAACGTATTGTAGAATCTTGGTTCGCATGGCAAATTTACGCACTCCTACAGTGTAATGTATGTAAGGTGCAAAATCACAATAGTAAAAAAGAAAGTATTCAAAATTAACTTAAGTCATGTTCGTGAATCAGTTGGTACTGTTAAAGGAGATCATGCGAGAATACTTTTCTTACCGAGCTCGATAGCTGCAGTCGCTTAAGTGCGGCCAGTATCCAGTATTCGGGAGATTGTAGGTTCGAACTCCACTGTCGGCAGCCCTGAAAATGGTTTTCCGTGGTTTCCCATTTTCACACCAGGCAAATGCTGGGGCTGTACCTTACTTAAGGCCACGGCCGCTTCCTTCCGACTCCTAGGCCTTCCCGGTCCCATCATCGCCATAAGACCTATCTGTGTCGGTGCGACATAAGGCAACTAGCCAAAAAAAAAAAAAAAGCAACTTTTCTTTGCCATTCGGTTTCTCGTATCACTTCCAATTAAACTGTATTTACTGTAACATACTTCAGTACGTATAACCTGGGCAGGATCCAAAATATATTTACAGACCTGGTTGGGCAAAGTCTGCGTATTTGAGCCCAACCGCCGAGAGCATTTGCAAGAAGTCGACGGGTGCACAACGTCCCCACAAGGAGAATAAATAAATAAAGAAATGAAGTTTTATGTGAAAAATCGTTTTGTTCACATTCATATTGCATTTTTATATGGGACAAGTTGCGCAGAATGGGACCTAAATTCAGATTTTTCATTTCTGAGATTTTTATGGTTCTGAAATTGGCAGGTGCAATACTTCTTCTTCTTCTTCTTCTTTTCCTACCGCTTTTCCCACACCTGTGGGGTCGCGGGTGCGATATGTGTCGCACATGTGGATTTGGCCCTGTTTTACGGCCGGATGCCCTTCCTGACGCCAACCCTATATGGAGGGATGTAATCACTATTGCGTGTTTCTGTGGTGGTTGGTAGTGTAGTGTGTTGTGTGAATATGAAGAGGAGAGTGTTGGGACGGACACAAACACCCAGTCCCCGAGCCAGAAGAATTAATCAGAAACGATTAAAATCCCCGACCCGGCCGGGAATCGAACCCGGGACCCTCTGAACCGAAGGTCAGTGCGCTGACCATTCAGCCAACGAGTCGGACAGGTGCAATACTTCTGAAAATAGAAATTATTAACTGTTGCTATTAAGAAAACGGTATTTTCAGAAAACTGCAATTGAAGTTTCCTATTTTTAACAATAATTGTACAAAATGTTCATGTTGTAGCGAAGATGATGGTGATGGTGATGCTTGTTGTTTTAAGGGGCCTAACATCGAAGGCCATCGGCCCCTTGTAGCGATGAAAGGAACTGTCTGAAACTTAGCTTCTTAAGCGGATGTAACATAAAAACTTTCCAATCTGTTAAACACACAATAAATTCAATATAAATTATAACATTATAAACATACCTGTAAAACAATACACACTATTATACAAAGAACGACATGTTTTATTCTACAAGTCCATGCTCATATTTCTCCGAATCAGTTAAAACATGCGTATACAGTCTTCAACGGAGACAACGGACTCAGCATCGGCAGAGTAGACAAGTACAGGACGATTTTTTCATTATGTTAACACTTGTAAATCATTATTTGTCAATACTTGTTCATATTATCACTTAACTCTCTATCATTGACAAGTTTACGCATCTTAAACAATACTCTACATACAGTATATACGCATGTTTTCACTCAGAGGTGCTCACGCTGCGCATTCCGTCCCGCGGGTGCCCAAGCACCGTAAGCGGGCGGGCTGGTAGGCGATGAGCGTATGCTATTCAGCCAGTGATGTTGTGGCGACGTCACAGGCCATGAAGGTTGGGCGAACTTCTCCCAGTCACTCTTCATCACTGGGGCAATACTCGAGGCGGAAAATATGAAAAAAGAGGGCAGAAATCCACGTCATTTTCAATTTACGTTGTAAGAAATAAGTTATATTAATTGCAATTTATGTATTTTGACCGGATACAATGAAGATTTGGGCCTACAACCTAATATTTTTAATGTGCAGAATTATCACTATTACAATCAATCAAATCAATCAATACTGATCTGCATTTAGGGCAGTCGCCCAGGTGGCAGATTCCCTATCTGTTGCTTTCCTAGCCTTTTCCTAAATGATTTCAAAGAAATTGGAAATTTATTGAACGTCTCCCTTGGTAAGTTATTCCAATCCCTAACTCCCCTTCCTATAAAAGAATATTTGCCCCAGTTTGTCCTCTTGAATTCCAACTTTATCTTCATATTGTGATCTTTCCTACTTTTATAAACGCCATTCAAACTTATTCGTCTACTAATGTCATTCCACGCCATCTCTCGGCTGACAGCTCGGAACATACCACTTAGTCGAGCAGCTCTTCTTCTTTCTCTCAATTCTTCCCAACCCAAACTTTGCAACATTTTTGTAACGCTACTATTTTGTCGGAAATCACCCAGAACAAATCGAGCTGCTTTTCTTTGGATTTTTTCCAGTTCTTGAATCAGGTAATTCTGGTTAGGGTCCCATACACTGGAACCATACTCTAGTTGGGGTCTTACCAGAGACTTATATGCCCTCTTCTTTACATCCTTACCACAACCCCTAAACACCCTCATAACCATGTGCAGAGATCTGTACCCTTTATTTACAATCATATTTATGTGATTACCCCAATGAAGATCTTTCCTTATATTAACACCTAGATACTTACAACGGTCCCCAAAAGGAACTTTCACCCCATCAACGCAGTAATTAAACCTGAGAGGACTTTTCCTATTTGTGAAACTCACAACCTGACTTTTAACCCCGTTTATCAACATACCATTGCCTGCTGTCCATCTCACAACATTTTCGAGGTCACGTTGCAGTTGCTCACAATCTTGTAACTTATTTATCATTTTAAGAGTTGCTTTAGAAACATTTCAAATATAATACATGAAGGTGTATAAGATGTGACTTGTGGTTGTTTACCTGACCAACACTCGAATCCTGCTTACCGGGAATAAAATCAGTTAGGTTATTTATTTGAAGGTATACTGTATATCTATTTGGTAGATGCAATTAAATTGTTGTTGTACTTTAATCTTGGTTAGTAAATATCTATGTCCTCACTCACGATGAAATTCCCTCGCCATTGACAGGCTAGCTATTATCATCGAACCCCTGATAAGTTTTAAATATTATTTTCAGAAATTCAGTGAACAGGGAAAGTCACACAACACTAAAACACTATGCAAAGTTAAGCACTAAACTTGTTGAATTATGTAATCATATTATTATTTGCTACATGAATAACAGGAATTTTACCTTTTAAAAGTGGAAATACTGTAATTTTCGCCTAAGAAATTGTAAATCGCAGTTTGTACGCTTAAACCCTGTACCTTTGTAGACTGTACCACAAAAATTATAAAATGTCAGTTTTCTTTGAGTAAATAAAAAAAAAAAAACTGACCCTTTATATCGAGCGCAGTATAATTCAAACCGGAATATCTTGTAAATGTCAGGTTTTCTTTTGGCAATTTTAGCGTTTTATATTCATTCTGTACCCCACTCAACATTTCGCTGAATAGTGGAGTAGAGCTTCGTAGTCATATCGGAGCCACAGCTGCCTTACCTGAAAAGTGTGTTCGTTCCCTTGCATCACTCTGACGTATGCTTGCTGGGTACGCTGCCCGCATTTCCATCACACCAGCCCGGCCGCACTGGGCTAGCCCCAACGGGCGCCCAGGTCAGCACCTCTGCTTTAAGTGATTTGATAGAAGCTGAGGATGTTCTTGTAGAACGAAACATGTCATTCTTTGTATAATAGTGTGTACGTTTTACAGTTATATTTATAGTGTTTTCATTTATATTGAAATTATTGTGTGTTTGACAGACTGGAAAATTTTTATGTTACATTTTATTAAGTCGACACTGGAAAGTATGGCTTCCTTCATAACAAACAAAATATAAAAATTCTTAAGAAGACCAACGGGTAGCGCAAGAAGTCATAACACAGAAATGCAATTTCTACATCCGAGACACTTTTGTTCATCTCTGCTCTAAAATGTCCACTGCGGACTACTAAATTTCGCATTTCGTGGTTTGCAGTTCACGAAAAATGGCAATATAGAAGTACGAGCCTTTATGAGCATTTCAGGTAATATTGCTATTGGGAAGTCACCACCCCTAAAAATTCAGCACAGTATCACCTTTACTCTTTGCTACTCTTGGTCAGGCGGCGAGTGATCAGTTTCTGAGTGTTTAGCACGACTATTTACGATACCCTGTTGACTCTTCAGTAGTTTAAATGTTAAGGACGCCGGAGCCTGCACAATGATATTTTTAATATTTTCAAAAATATGAAGTGACTTAATTTATCAGGCAAGGCTTAAGGCTATAGAGCCTTAATATTTTTTTAAAATATATATATATTGACTTATTGTATATGGCACGGCTCAGGCTATAAAGCCTGCCGTTACGCCAAATCATCTTGCATGTGCTACATTGTAAAAACGAAAGAGTCTTAAGTTTTCTACTTATATAAAATTAATTATGAAATTAAATTAAAATAATAGTTGAACATTTTTCACAGTTACTCCGAGGAAACATTACATTATACAGGGTTGTCGGAAACAACGTGAACCGGGTATATGGACGTTAGAGGGGTGTTCATGCTGATGAATAATTTGAAAGGACTTATTCGATATCTCGCGCCGCTTTCATTTTATCAGCTGCTGAAGTTCTTCTTAATCTTATTCTTCTTTTCTTCATGGAGCCTCTAAATATTAGTTCCTAATTAGCATCGACCTCTATAAAAACTTTTGCTACCATGTTTTTCCTTCATTCCCACCTAGATATACCTGCTCCCTTCATAAAGCTGCAGGTTGTTCTTATTGGGTCGTCTTGGATTTTTTCTCGCTCTTCACCTGGTAGTCCTAGAGTGGAGAGTCTGATTCTACCCAGCGCCTCACATTCGAAAAGTATGTGTTCAGCTGATTCCTCTGCTTCATTGCATTTCCTACATATGATGTCTCTTATTACTCCAATTCTACCATACGTAGGTGTTTTTTCAGATGGCAGTGTCCTGGCAACAGTCCTACTAGCCATCTTATATTTTTTTTCTGAGTTTCAACAGTTCGTTAGTGAGCTTCTTGTTTGGTCCTTTTATCAGTTCCTTTGCAAGCCTGCATCCTCGAGAAGTTTTCCAGTTTTCCATTTGTTTATTTTGTACCCATTTTCCTATGTAGTGTCGGGATTGTCCATAGGAAATCCCGCATACAGGTTATGTGCCTACAAAATGTGTTTCTGCCCCTTTCGTGGTCAGTTTATCTGTCTTTTCATTTCCTTCTATACCTGTATGCCCCTGTACCCATATTATTTTGACAATGTTGTACTTCGAGAGCTTCGGGAGAAGTGAGTGGCAATAACAGACAATTCTGGATATTATCCGGACTGCCCCTAGTGCCATAATGGCCACTTGGCTGTCCGTAAAAATGAAAATATTCTTATTCCTATAGTTTATTTTCAGATTTTCTTCAAGTTCTGATGGCTACCATTTCAGCTTGAAGGACTGAAGTGTGTCTGCCCAGCCTCATCTGGATTGATCTCTCAGGTCTTCCCCCGTTGATCCCTCTTTCTGTGCCATCCACAGTATTTGAGCCATCAGTCCACCACACTATATCTTCTTTTTTAGTATTCCATTTATTGATATCCCAGTCTTCTTTTTTTATTATATGGGTCTCAAACGGTTTTTCAAAGTTGTACTTTGGTGTCATATGATCAGAAGGCATGTGTAGAACGTCCTGTGTTATTACTCTGTTAATTTTACAGTGTCCTAGATTGGGTCTTTGTGCATTCCAGGTCTCTGATTGTGCCCATTCTAGCCTGTCCTGTTATGTAATTGCATAGTGATTGGAGGTCTAGTAAATTATTCAAGGCTTCTGTCGGTGTAGTTCTCATAGCCCCAGTTATGGCTATGCATGCCATTCTCTGTAGGCTATCCAATCTACTGCCGACTTTTCCTTGACTTACTTTCTGCCACCAGATGATTGCAGCATAGGCCATCAAAGGTCTATTGATCACTGTGTATGTCCACATTACCACTGATGGTCTTAGGCCCCATGTCTTCCCGACGGCTCTTTTACATGCATACAGCAAGTTCTTAGCCGGGTTATGTTCCTTTCTATATGAGGATTCCAGGTTACATTTTATCTAACACTACACCTAGGTGCAGTGCCTGTTCTTCCATATGCTGTATACATCTTGTCCAAAGAAATTTAGTGATCTCTTCCCCTGTAATTTTCTCCTTCTTGTAAAAGGTACCAGAGTTATCTTGTTCGGGTTGACTGTTGGTTGTTCTTCCCGACAGCATTTCTCCACACGGTTGAGTGATCTTTGCATGAGATCCTGGATAAACGCTTATCACTTTACCTCGTACCACAATCACTATTTCATCTGCGTATCCTTGTGTATAGAAACCCTATTCGTTGAGCATAGCTATAATTTTGTTCACCACGAGGTTCCACAGCAGAGGAGAAGGAACTCCTGCCTGAGCACAGCCTCGGGTGGCCCTATCCGTCAGCGTTTTCCAAACAGGGTTGCTTACATCTTCCTTCCGTCTAACATGGATTTAATCCATTTGACTACGGTTTTACTCACTTTGCTCTTTTCAAATGCTTTGATCATAGAGTCATAGGTTGTATTGCTGATGGCTCCTTCTATATCTAGAAATGTCGCCAGTGCAATTTCTTTATATTCTATGCTTTCCTCTAGTTTACAAACCAACTGGTGGAGTGCTACTTCAGTGGACCTGCCAGGTCTATATGCAAACTGATTTTCATGTAACGTTGAGTTCAGTTGCACCGTTCTTATGATATATTTATCCAGAATTTTCTCCATTGCTCTCAGCATGAAGGAGGTTAAACATAATGCTCTGTATGCTTTGGCTTGGGCATAATTTGCCCTTTCAGGCTTAGGTATGAATACTGCTTTAGCTGCAGACCATGATTTCGACACGTACCCTAAAGCTAGACTAGCTCTGAAGAGGTCCGCCAGTGCGTTGACGAGTATCTCCTGTCCTTCCTGTAGGAGTATCGAAAGTATCTCATCTGGCCCCGGAGCCTTTATAGGATGAAACGTGTCGATTGCCCATTTTACATGGTTATGCTTTATTATTCTGTTGGTACAGTTCCAGTCTGCTCTTCGAGCTCCGGTCTCTCTTCCAAACGTTTTTTCTTCTGTCATCTCCTCAGTCTCAGGAAAGTGACACGCCATCAGTACCTCCAGCGTGTCCCTCCCCACCTGAGTAAATGACCCATCATGAAGGAGGTTAAACATAATGGTCTGTATGCTTTGGCTTGGGAACTGCTGAAGTTAGCCAATCACATCGCTTCGTGGGCGAATTCAAATGGGTTTTTTCGCGGCGTTTTTGCCAAATCTGTACGTGAATTAAGAACGGCTTGATAGCCAATGCAAGAAATCAACATCAAACACGATGTCACCGTAGCGCGATCCTGTCACCTCCAAAGTCTGTATCGAAACCCCTCCCGTGGTGAAATTTTATTCTTCGACTGGAACTCTATGCACTTTTCACAACATCTCTTTACAAGTACAGCTATGTCTCTTATTACGCACGGAAGGGAATTCATGGAGCGTACTGTTGCAGGCATGAATTAATTTTCGTAATTTGTCACGCGGTCAAATGGTAATCTCACCAGAGAAGAGGTTTCTGACCTCGTAGGAACACTGTTTGGTGATGGCAAGTATTTTTATCGGGTGTCGAGCACAGTTTATAGGTCATGTGCACTGTAGCTGTCATCAAGTGTCTTCAGTGTTTTCTTCAGGAAGGAAGGTTTACACAAAACCAAACCAACCCCTTAACGCAACAGCCCCGAAGGGCCATGGCCTATCAAGCAACCGCTGCTCAGACCGAAGGCCTTCAGATAATGAGGTGCCGTGTGCTCATTACGACGAATCCTCTTGGCCGTTATTGTTGACTTCCTAGAGCAGGGACACTACCTCACCGTCAGATAGATCCTCAATTGTAATTAGGTAGGCTGATTGAACCCCGAACCAGCCTTCAGATCCAGGTAAAAGTTTCTGATCTGGCCGGCAATCGAACAAAGGGCCTCCGGCCGACACACTGCCCCTACACTGCAGGGACGGCAAAGTGGGTTCAACCCATTCCAAATATTTATCAGCCTTAGGTCATGTATCCTAAATTTCCGCCACTAATTTCGACTGTGCTGCACTGGTCAACGTGCCTTAAGGTAAATGCATTCAAAGTGTAAAGAGAAACGAGGTAGAAAGTCCACATCGTTAGACAAACAAAACTTGGACTGACTGACATGTTCATATTGTTCATTGTTCAGGCCATGCGGTTTAGATCAATTGATGCACCTTTGTTTGCCAAAATGTAACGTTAGCCGCACAGCTTCATACTGCTTTGTTGGAAGTGGTATTGCGGTGAAGTACTTCTGTGGAATTCGACTCGACTCGCTTTCTGTCGGTTGTCATAGAAACACGAGATTCAGAACAAGACTAGGTCGTGCAGCTTTAACACACCCTTCCCCGCCTTTTACTTCTTTGTTACTGTCTGTGCGGCCATCTGCGCGGAATTAGGCCACCTTTTTTTAAGCTAGATTTCCATTAATTTGAGATGTAAAACTGTAAACTATAATATGTACTGTATTCTCGTGTAGAGCAGATCTTTGGACTACGCAATATGTACAGGAATATCATGTCACAGATCTCAGGGAAGCAGTCGGTAGATCGTAGTCTTTCTGTTACGAAAGCAGGTTCAATTACTGGCTAAGGTCAGTAGCATTTCAGGGGTAATTCCGTGACGTTTTTTCCGGCGCGTTAAATGATAATAATAATAATAATAATAATAATAATAATAATAATAATAATAATAATAATAATAATGACCGGGCGAGTTGGCCGTGCGCGTAGAGGCGCGCGGCTGTGAGCTTGCATCCGGGAGATAGTAGGTTCGAATCCCACTATCGGCAGCCCTGAAAATGGTTTTCCGTGGTTTCCCATTTTCACACCAGGCAAATGCTGGGGCTGTACCTTAATTAAGGCCACGGCCGCTTCCTTCCAACTCCTAGGCCTTTCCTATCCCATCGTCGCCATAAGACCTATCTGTGTCGGTGCGACGTAAAGCCCCTAGCAATAATAATAATAATAATAATAATAATAATAATAATAATAATAATAATGTTATTTGCTTTACGTCCCACTAACTACTTTTACGGTTTTCGGAGACACCGAGGTACCGGAATTTTGTTCCGCAGGAGTTCTGACACGGCAATGGCGTATTCCAGCAGCCCGAAATACCACCGAACTGAGACGAGATCGAGCCTGCCAACATGTGTAATATGTGTGTATGTATGTACGTATGTATGTGTGTATGTATGTATGTATGTATTTATCTTTCATTCCCTTCCCTTCACTGGGCGAGTTGGCCGTGTGGTTAGGTGCGCGGAGCTGTGAGCTTGCATCCGGGAGGGAATTGGTTCGAACCTCAGCGTCGGTAGCCCTGAAGATGGTTTTCGGTGGTTACCTATTTTCACACCAGGCAAAATACTGGGGCTGTACCTTAATTAAGGCCGCGGCCACTTCCTACCCACTCCTAGGCCTCTCCTATACCATCGTCGCTATAAGACATATCTGTGTCGGTGCGACATAAAGCAACATTTTATTTTCCTTTCCCTACCTTTCCGTATTCACGAATGTTACACCGCGAGTTGAGTCTGACAGGATATGAGGCAGATATTATATGCAATAAAAATACTGGACAGTCAGCCATGATATTTCAAGTTCCCAACAAAAAGTAATGACATATCTACGAGATAATGAAAATCCACCGAGTGAGTTGAATACATGCAGGAGAGTGAGAGCTGTACGTTTATATTAGGGCCTGAACCTCACTACTGGCAGACATAAAGATGGTTTTCACCGAGAAAGTTGGTTGTCCGGTTAGTGTCGCGCAGCTGTAAGCTTGCATTCGAACCCCACTGTCGGCAGCGCTGAAGACTTTTTCCCCGTGGTTTCCCATTTTCACACCAGGCTTTGCCTTGGTTAAGGCCACGGCCGCTTCCGTCTCACTCCAAACCCTTTTCTATCGCATCATCGCCATATGACCTATATGTGTCGGTGCGATGTAATGCAAGTTGTAAAAAAATGTTTTTTCACGGTTTTCCATTTTCATACCAGGCAAATTCAGAGGCTGTAGGGCCTACCTGAATTAAGGCCATGGTTGCAACCTTTTCACTCCTAGTGTTTCACATATTTAAACTCCTTACATTTATTTTCGCCAACGGCCGTAGCCGTGTTGAAACACCGGATCCCGTGAGATCTCCTAAGTTAAGTAACATTGGGCGTGGTCAGGAGTTGGATGGGTTGCCACGCGCTGTTGGTGGGGGTAAGGGAATGGAGGAGCGGAAAGGAACTTTCCACCCTACCGCACGTAAACTTCGGCTCAGGAACAACTCTGCGGAGGTTCGGACCTGCCTTCGGGCAGAATAACCCTTACCTTACATTTATTTTTCAATCCATCCATTGTCAGCAATAAGAAAGAGAAGTACGCCCAGAAACGTTTTTCTTTTTACAATCTATTTTACGTCGCACCGACACAGACAGGTCTTATGGCGATCTTGGGATAGGAAGGACCTAGGAAAGGGAACGTTATATTTTTATTCCATTTTAGCCGGTTGAAGCTAGGAATTATTTTTAAATTGTACAAGTCCTGTTGTCTTATCAGCTAATCCCTTCCTGTATTTTTTACATTATTAACAAAACGACTAGGGGAAATATGCATACAATGTCGTTTTGTATAGCGTTACAGCAAACATTGGAGACTTTGCAGTGCTGTGAGGAAGGGAAGCAGGATGTTTTCTTTATTTTTGGCCAAGATCATGAACACTGAGGTACGATTCACCCGCTTGCCGAGCGTGTTCGTCAGTATATACCCTTCCCCCCCCCCCAATCCCTTCGCTCGTTCTATCACACAAAACTGGGTACCTTTTGTTGTCTGAACATTCTTTGCCCCCTGCCCCCCACCACTTCATATTCCCAAACAACGCTACTGCGTGAGGTTTAAATCCTGTTATCTTGGAGGTGAAATAAAGTAAACACACGATGCTACACATCAAAATTTAGGACATTTAAGTAACAACTTAATTGATGCTCAGCACTTCGATAGAAGTATCCGTCAAGAAAAAGCAATATTAATGTCCCTTTTACCTCACGTTTTCTTTCAGTTTTACTTCTTCCAAAATCAGCGCCGCTATTGGTTATTTGTTGACTTTCTGCTCCTCGGATGAATTCAATTACATTTAACCCTAAACTGGCATAGTGAATTGATAATATATTAACTGTTAACCTGGGCTGTTTACACACCTCAAAATACCAGCGGTATTCCTTCCTTCCAACAAAAGAGTAAATTCAAGATATTGTGTATGGTTACTTATTAAACTGTAAAATTAAAACAAAAATTTTAGAAATGATCTGATTTCAAAAGTGTGCACATATTAGAAAAGTAATGCAGACATAAGATAACTCCTTAGCAGTTTGGCATATAGGTACTGTAATAATATTCGAGAAAAAAAAGGTTGGCCTACTGCTGAATACATGCTGACTTACTTTTCGAAATATTCTTCACATATTACTCGTACCAAGCGCGCGACTACGCGGCTTGTGTCAAATGGTTTTCAGATTGCATTCGGGAGATAGAAGGGAATATAGTCAATTTCGTAATATTATATTTAACACATTTATTCTCCAGCCCACCATATTTATGGCTCTGACAGATTGTAAACTGCTGTGGAATGGGTGGTGTACGAAAGGTGTACTTCACGGGATCAGTCGTGCTTCAGAAGCATTTTCCCCTTACTGTGGAGAAAGCAATGGAATACTACCTCAGTTATTTTGTTACCCCGTGCGCCTCATTATAGCACCACCATCGTCTTTACTTATCCCATAGCCACATAAACCTCATTGGTAAGAAGGAGAAAGGAAATCTATGAAATATTACAGAACTTGCATTTCCAAGACGATTACTCCCCAACCAGATGGCTCGCAAACATTCCCAGCTATATATTTTGGCTTCAGTAACTATTCATATCAGCTAGCTCAGTTGTTCCACGAATATGAGTGAAACTCGTTCCAGACATCAGTCCAGAATTAAAACTTTTGACTTGCCGGGAATCGAACCCGTAGCCACCTAGTGAGAGGCAAAATGCTACCACTAAACCAAAGTGTTGGTAAACGTAGTTGATTCGGCCTGAAAATACTGTCAGTCTCTGGGCTTTTGACTTACGGCGCACATATTTTGGAACCCTTCATAAATGAAACAGCGGCAAACTGGATGATTTACGCATAATATACCCGTAGAAATGCTTCAGATACATACTACGCAGTAGTCTACTAGCTCCGCTGTAGGAGCTTTCATTCTGAACCACGAAACGGCTACCTGCAAAGACGTGACGGAGAATTTGTCGAATGTTGCAAGGCTCCCAGGCTGATGAGAACCCATCTGGTGAAGCGACTTGTGAGGGCTCTGTACTGTGTAGAGATGAGAAGAATGCAAGAATGAGGAATGTGGCCTGGAAGCACGAACTTCCTGTCCTGCTCAGACAGCTCGGCTCTTATCTGCTCTTATCTGCTACACGAAAACATTGACTCATACTTTGCAGTTTGCTGGATTACAACTGACAAGAGCAAAGAGCTGCCAGTAGAAGACAACATGAAGTCCCCTGGGTAGTAGGGAAGTTGCTATGGTAACCATTGCGTCACTGGCTCTGCTGGTGAAAACCCCTTCGCCCCGTGCCTCACCGGGCATGTGCATTCTTCTGATCTCCCAACAATACATCGCTCAGGGTAATAACAACTCAAACGCATAAGCTTTCAGTTCAGTTAAATGCATAGCAATGGGACGTTATACGAATTGCGAAACTGTTGATATGCTGCTTATATTTGGAGAGTGCCATCGCAATGAACAACAATCAGCTCTGCTTAATGCATAGAGGTATTCAGACGGACGAAATCAAGATAGCAGTATCTTTCGGAATATAGAGGAGAGACTAAGCCAGTATGACAATGGATATTTGAGCGATAAAATTTAAGGAACATTTAAGGAACATTCACGTGGAAATTCGTCCATTGACGATACAGAAAAAGGATCCGGAGGTAGTGGATAAGATGAGAGAACCTTTTGTAGCAGAACCTCATGCAAATGCCAGAGCTGTTGCACCCATATTTGGAATACACCGTGGTAAAGTGCTTAGAATTATTACAATAATCTGCTCTGGCACCCGTTCAAATTGGCACACAACTCAGCAACTGCAATCGGATGACCAAAGCCGTAGTGGGGCCTTCTACGTGTGGATTGCTGCACACGAAAGCAGCACATACTTGAGCATGAATTACATTCTTACGTAAAGTAAATATATTTATGTAGTGTCTCCTATTGCATATGGTTTCTATCGTTACGTGTTCATGATTGTGTGATTTAACTGCCATGGACTTTTCCATGTGGATATTTGGGCGATAAAATTTAAGGAACATTGCCTGCAAACAGGACTGACAATTTGCGCGAACTTATTTCAAAAGCAGCAACTCGCGCACCGGCAATGTCAACAAGAGAGCGAAAGGGGGGTATTGAGAACAGACAGGGAGATACTTCGAGCATTTCTGTGATTAATTATACAACAATATTTATACATTATTTGATTTTACTTTTCTTTCCATAGCAATGCGCCCACCTGGTGCGCCCACTCAACATATTGCGGAGTTTGTATCTACATTGAAGAGCAAGAAAATTCGACGGCCTAGTTCTAATACCGCGTATCTAACAATGCTTTTCTTATCCATTATTTTCCTTTAGAATGGTCACGCCTCCCAGCCACATATTGATAAAGCACCCCATCAGTGCAATTTCCGTTGTGTTCATTTCCCTATGCGTGTGTGTAAGGGAAAATGAACCTTACCGTACTGTACTGTAAAAATGTGTGTTTGCGTGACGTATTTACGCACTCCCACAGTATAATGCATTTAACGTTCATTTTCCTTTACACATCCACATAGGAAAATGAGCACAACGAAAATTGTTGTTATGGACTGCACATCCATAGGTGGCTGGGAGGCGTGGCCAGTCTAAAGGAAAATAATGTATAAGAAGAATATTGTCAGATACGTGGTATTAGAACTAGGCCGTCGATTAGACATGAGTGTAGGTATAAATAATTTTGCTCACCTTGAGTTGAATTTTGAAAATCATGAACGTAGGAAGAGCCATATTTCTGTACGTAAATGGAGTGGTAGTCCTATATGCCTCTGCACAATAAGTCCGTAAGTAAGAGTTTATTATTTAATGGTAGATGTACGTGAGTTCTTCAGTCAAGTACTCGATTTCCTTTCTTGAAAAAATCGGATTTCCAGATACCAACTACGAAGTTGAATCCGACGCTCTTGTGGAGAGTGACTCTCGTACATAGCTGGGAGTCCACACAATATAAGATCTAGAATTGGACACACATGCAGGAAGTGCGATTACTCAGGCGAGCACATATTCATGAAGGGCAGCAGTTACTAGGTGACGAGGCTGAGATACCGATCGCTCGAGAAACCAACCTAGGAATGTGGAATAGCCGTATTGGTCCCATACCAAACAGGGCTCATCAGTGAACCAGAAATGGTACAGCGAAAAGCTGCCGAGCTAGGGTACAAAGTTACCTCCCTCACATCGACTTATACATTCCTGAAGAAACCAGGAAACGAATCCGCGATCTTCTGGGAACGGAACTTCAATCGTACTCTGTAACGAGAAGAAATGTCTTGTGTTAAATGTAATGTTATGAAATAGATTCTTCCTTTAACTAGACCTACTCGTTTTCAGTCGCAATACACTTTAATTGCCGTTGGATTTTGCTTTACTTTAAATCAACTTTGTATTCGCTCTGTACTTAAACCCTTTTGTAACGTTCGGATATAAAGAAAAGTTGAAGGAATTCTGCTATAGCAGAGGAAGGCAATAAAATTGGTATCCTTAACATGCGAACACAGATAGAGAACCACTTGAAGATAAAAATAACAAGGTGAAGTGAAGCTTGTCTGTTGACCAAGAGCTAGAGAGCTATTCAGTTTCTCTTTTTATCATTTGTGCAGTTGAAGATTTCTTCCTGCCTCAGGAAACGCAGCATCCTACCAGCTCGATGTAAGTGGAACGTTGCTGTCAGAATCACATAGAATGAAGAGGCAGCAGAATAGGCCACAATACCTGCTGAAATATGAGTATAGTGGAGGCACATAGGTCCTTCACTCAGCCTTAAAAACTGGACTTGCAGAATGCTCGAAAATGTTATACATTAATCATTGACGGTGATAAAGGGGATCAGGATATTTCGACCCTCTAGCTCGCAAATTTCAGTTTACAAAGGGATATAACTGACAGATTTCCAACTGCTCTGAAGTAATTTCAGAAAATATTACAGTAAAACTTTTTTATTTTATTTTTACAGTTTGGCTTTACGTCGCACCGACACAGAATGTTATCGTGCATTTACAAGCAACACAAACTAAGCCAGTTTTCTGAGCCTTCTTCATTTTCACAATACCATACGTGATTTTTCCGCTCTATTTACTGGCTATGTGCATTACATCGTATGAGGTCATTTGGTTACTAAATTTCCTAACTTCCATTTCCTTTCCAAGTTTCAGTAGAGAACTTTCAGTCAGGTAAAATACATTAGTTATCTTCCTGTCTTTACCAGATATAATTTTGATCTTGGTGTGTTTTTTATGTTAATGTTTATTGTTCTTTACCTCTTGTTTGGTAATTTTTGTTTTTAGTTAGTGTCCCTCTTCATGCCATTGCTCGCACTCTCTGGTGGAAACTTAATTTAAATTTTAAACTGGCTGATTATTGTTAACTGAAGTCTCCTACTTCCTTATTCTTTGCTGCTTGAGGGAATGTAGAGAGGAGATAGGTTTTCTGAAATAGTAGGAAAACTAACCGTCAAGGTAACATGCAATGCTAAGGCATTTCCGTACGAGTTCTGAAAGAGTGGAAGTAATAAGCTTCCTCTGATCGTAACCTCACACTTACTGAGCATTTGGAACAAAATTGGTGAAAAACCAAACAAACTAAAATTTCCGTACTAGTAGTGTACGCTAATGCTACATGTATTTCCTACCTTCGTATGCTGGTTTTTCTCCGATCACGCCACCGCTGTTTCACTCATGCTACTGCTCTGCTCACCTGTCGTCTGCCTACTCCGTTCATCACGTGACTCTGACGTCATCTTCTCCACGCATCGCCTTCTCCGCTTGTGTGTGCGCTGGTGCTTACCTCTATTGGACACGTGATTTTGACGTTTCTGGAACATGCTGGCTTGCAACTTCTCTATTCTTCTTGACGTTTCTGTACCTCTATACATTCTCGCTCCGCCGCTCTAAAAATTGAGTCTGCCTTCGTCTCGGAGTGGTGGAGCACCGAAACAACTGTAATACGTTCTATCGCCAGCTCATTCCGGCATCAATATTAAATATGCAAGACATTATTTCTACTAAAACTTTTCAACCACGAACTGTACTACGGACAATGGAATTTTGAAATCACATTATCTGCTTCCTAGGACCAATACTACTTTTTGCAATAATAATAATAATAATAATAATAATAATAATAATAATAATAATAATAATAATAATAATAATAATAATAACAGATCCTGCAGCGTAACTATACCCTGCGAAGAGAATCCTTTCCCCAGTTCGATCCCTACTTCCATTCCCCTTTCCCTTCTTTTCGCATCTTCTTTCAGGTTGCTTCCTTTCATTCGACTTTTATTACTCTTCATTGTACGCTATATACTTATTCATACGGTTTTTGATGTATTTCTATTATCTATATTATAAATGTGGCACATTTTCTTTGTCTTCTGAGATTTCCTCTATATAATTCACTGTCTATCAAACTCTTGTCTGCGATTTACTATCTTGTTGAGAAATGTTCAATTATTCATTTATTTATTGTTAAATAAATCTTATTTATATTGTTAACCTTTTGGTTTTCTCTTGTTCCTATATTTTTCTCTTGGCCTAGTTTCTTCTCACTGCGCGTTTCCATCGTTCAATTATTATTATTATTATTATTATTATTATTATTATTATTATTATTATTATTATTATTATTATTTATCGTGCTGCTTCTTCTACCACTTGTATGCTTAAGCTATATATTACCGGGCGAGTTGGCCGTGCGCGTAGAGGCGCGCGGCTGTGAGCTTGCATCCGGGAGATAGTAGGTTCGAATCGCACTATCGGCAGCTCTGAAGATGGTTTTCCGTGGTTTCCCATTTTCACACCAGGCAAATGCTGGGGCTGTACCTTAATTAAGGCCACGTCCGCTTCCTTCCAACTCCTAGGCCTTTCCTATCCCATCGTCGCCAAAAGACCCATCTGTGTCGGTGCGACGTAAAGCCCCTAGCAAAAAAAAGCTATATATTCACTATTTCTATAACTATATTATCTCAGCATCGTATGTTCATAACGACTACAGATGTGCGCAACAGCAGGCACTCGAAACATTGCGGCTCATGGTGGATTCTTGTTATTGCAATGCGGTCATTTTTAACCATAGGTTAGGCGCGTGGATGACAGGTGTCATCTCTTGAGCAACTACGCATGCAAGGCTTTGCGTACCTCTCTGGCGATCTCTTATCTCATCACCCATTTGAGTCTCAAATGCAGTACTGCAACACTGAATTTGCTGTTAGCCTGTAGATTTGCTTGGAGGATCATTGTCACCCACGCGTGCAAATTCAGCCCTTGGTTAGTTCACGATGATTGAATTGCAAACTGTCCTCTTCTGTCCGGTATTCTCCACATAGTACACTGTAAGTTATTATTAAACAGAACACGTCTGTATTATCATCGTTGTTTTACTGAAGTACTGAAAACCGACAGTGGCGAGAAAGTGAGGACAGACTTTTTACAGAATGTTGCGTGGGCGCTGCTGAAACCTCAGGTTCGATGGGGAGCAAAAAATTAAATTCGCAATGATATAAGAAACGAACCCAGTTACTCCTTGGATTGACAATTGGATCATCATGAAAGGAACGCCGCGGTAATAGAGGCCGCTGTCATCAATGTGGGCGAAGTTGGAATAAGACAACAGGAAGGTGGTGTACAACTGGACATTTGTGATGATTGCTTTCAAGTGTACTCAAAGTTGAACATCTATATTCACGGAGTTGTTCACATTGTTTGAAAATGATACATATTTAGCACCAAAAAGTAGCATTGATAGTCAGGACAAAAGTATTTCCATGTACTGTATTTTGTGTCTTTTTCTTAATGTCCTTTCATTCGACTTTTATTACTCTTCATTGTACGCTATATACTTATTCATACGGTATTTTATGTATATCTAATATCTATATTGTAAATGATCAGATATGTTGTATTAAACGCTATCCGGTATCAGGTACAATTACTGTAGTTAATAAATAAAATTCTCTGGTTAGTAAGTTACTCATAAACATAGAGAATGGAAGACAGGTGTCGTCCACACGCCTAAACCCATTACTGAATTGCACGCGCCTAACGCAGGTTTAAAGGTCCTTCCTGCATATATATTTTAATCGCATCTGCGCAACCCTGTTATTCGCCACGCTCACTCCAGCTTTGCTTTTTCTCAAGAATAACTTCTAGATTTCCAAGTACTCCAGAAAAAAACCGTTTTAAACAGATTAGCAACAAATACTCTAAAAACATGCAGTTCCTAATTCCCGATGTCCATGTTTAGGATGATTTAATACTTTCTGCCTGCTTGTTGTTTAAAGGGGCCTAAAATCCGAGGTCATCAGCCCCTTCAAATTTTCTGAAATAACTTGAGTCTGCGCACGAAAAAATACATTGTTTTCACGTTGCGATGCCACTTGTTTACAAAAATATAGTTAAAATGTAAGCCCGGAGTGATTTAGCTAAGGGCCGATGACCTTCAATGTTAGACCCCTTAAAACAACAAGCAACATTATCATCATCAAGTGATTTAGCTACACGGCTTGTGTCACATAGTTGTGAGCTTGCATTTGGTGGACAGAGGGTTCGAACCTCTCTGTCGGCAGCCCTGAACATGGTTTTCCGTGGTTTCACATTTTCACAACGGGCAAATGCAGTGCTGTACCTTAGTTAAGGCCACAGTCGCTTTCTCAGAAATCCAAGCCCTTTCCTTTCCCATCATCACCATGAGACATCTATGTGTGGGTGCAACGTAAAACAATAGCAAAAAATAGAAATATAAACTTTTCATTAATCATAAATATAACATTGTGCTTCAGTGGCTCAGGCAGCAACGCGCCGGCCGGTCCCTCACCGCCGGGTTTCATGGGTCAAATTCCGGTCAATCCATGTGAGATTTTTGTTGGACAAAGCGGAGTTGGGTACTCCGGTTTTCCCTGTCGTCTTTCATTCCAGCAACACTCTACAATATGATTTCAGTTTGTCTGTCAGTCATTAATCGTTGCCCCAGAGGAGCGCGACAGGCTTCGGCAGACGGTAAATGTCCTATCCTGCCCGCTAGATGGGGATTTCATTCATTCCATTCCTTACCGGATCGAATGACTGGAAACAGGCTGAGTATTTTCAATAAACATAACGTTACAAATTATTCCTTTGATCTTCCTAAGCTAAATAACTAAGTTTGGAAACAAGAGAAAAATGGTACGCTGGAGCATTTTCGAAAGGACCACCTTCTTCAAAAGAAAGACAATATTTGCTAAAATTGTTTGTTGAAATTGAACCAAATTTTGGTCCTTTTCTTGATTTAGACTATATTAAATGTCTCACTAAATTTAGTTAAATCAGGCTAAAATTAAGAAGGGCAGAAATTTCTATAGGGTCGCCATTAAGTGTGGTAAGTAGTTAGGGCATAAGATCTGTTACTACGCCACTTTTTCAGCGGAGACATCTAGGTGCGATTGCACTGTTGTTTGTTTCTTTCCCGCGGACTTCTCGCGTTCCACGTGATTCTTAGGTGGTCAACTCTTGAACTTTAATTTATCATTCGGGCTAGTGACAAAGCCATTGGTCTAGACTGGTTAGGTCCGGCTAGTGACAGAATCATTGGTCTGGATTGGTTAGGTCCGGCTACTGAGAGAATCATTGGTCTGGATTCGTTAGGTCCGGCTACTGAGAGAATCATTGGTCTGGATTGGTTAGGTCCGGTTAGTGATAAAACCATTGGACTTTGATGAAGAAAAGTGGGTTTGAGGGCATAAGCCTCCAGGTTATGGTAGCAAAGCGGCCTGTAAGTCTCTAGCATTCAGTAGGGCAATAGCTGCGTATTCTATGTTGGACAGTAACGAAAAGCTGAATTAAATTATCATTCGGACAAGTAACAAATCCATTGGTCTGGATTGGTAAGGTCTGGCTATTGACAAAACCATTTTTGTAATTGGTGTTTTAGGGTAGTTAGATTTCAAGCTTACTTTATTATCACTTGTAAGCCACAGTAGAAGTAAGCTCAACCTCTGGTAATGTAAGCCGTAGTTTTAAGCACTGGAAATACTTCAGTTGTGTGTGATTTTGTATATGATGATGCTGGATTTAGAATGTTAAACTAGTAGTAATTCTTGTAATATTTTCTTTCCATGGAATTGCTTGTTGTACTCTTCTTGTTGTTGCGTAATTATGTTTAACTTTACTTTATTATCACACTACTCTAAGTGGCCATTGCCACCGGGATATTTCCCAGTTGCGATGCATTTGTTTATAATACTAATAATAATAATAATTAGTTGTGTTTTTATTGTGCGCGAGTTGGTAACGGAATACATTTGACTTGGGGAATGACGTCAGATCCGACTGTGACTCAGCCAATGGAAATGCTACTGAGTGCTTCAACAATGAAGAATGACGAGTCTAAATTAAGTTAGGTTATAAAAGTGTACTTCTCGGTGCAGACTTGTGGGTCCCTGGCTGTCGCAGTGAACACATCTCTCCTTCCTGTACATTCAACATAAGATTTATATTATTTCAAATCCATTCTAATGTTATAAAACTTCTGGCGCAGTTACTGACTTTCTACCGTAGTTAGCTGTATGCCAAGCTGCCTTTGCCCACAGGAAACCCAAGGCCATGTGGCCCTCTAGAAATCTAATTTCTGCATTTTGGAATTATTGATGGTGAATCAAACACATCTTCTTCCTTGTGAACCAAGTTCGGCATTACAACCTCGGCTAGGAAGCCTCTATGTACATTTCTTATCCCTCAATAGGCCGTCCACTAGAAAAAGACCTGCACCAGGTCTCTCCGGAGACCATACGCCATTATTATTATTATCCCTGACCCTCTCCTAATTACTTTCGTTAAGTACCAGATGTAGTTTACGCCCAGTTTTGACAATTTCAGATTAACAGATCCATTCCAGTGGCAATAATTGCGTGCAGCAATATATCAGTAACAACAATAAAATAAACAGAATGAAAGTTAAATGAAGAAAACAATAAGTTACAAGAAAATGGAATTGCTTGATTTATTGGAAATTAGGATACATGGAAACTATAAATGGCGGGAAACGAAAAAGTACATGAGAGTTAATAATTACAAGCAAACGCAAATAATTTGTATTGCAACCATACCACCCACGCCATTTCCCCATAGAACCATACGACAGCATCACTGTCCCCATAA
Source organism: Anabrus simplex (assembly GCF_040414725.1). Taxonomy (NCBI): domain Eukaryota; kingdom Metazoa; phylum Arthropoda; class Insecta; order Orthoptera; family Tettigoniidae; genus Anabrus; species Anabrus simplex. The sequence continues at coordinate 151,243,021 of NC_090266.1, forward strand.
TTTCGGGGTACCGCCATATAGCACCATACGCCAAGGCGTTCGATGGTATAGGAATTTTAAGTCTAGAGTCAAATGCCACCCCATCTAGAAAGCGAAGAAAATAAACTTCAAAGTGATGGGTGAACAAAAGCTCATTCGACCGTGCAAGGATCAACTGCACTCCCCCGTTCCAAAAAATCATACTAACGGCCTCCCAGGGCCATGGTGCGTTCGCGGCATAAGATCTAAATATAACACTAAACTAACTTAAAGGCATAAATGAACGGAGGATAATTGAGGATGCATTCATTTTCTGGCAAAATGCCAAGCAAAGAATAGTTTAAAAACCTATTTATTATTCCTTGATAAAATCACGATTAATTGAAATCAACCCTGAATGAATCTACAATAATAAAAACAAAATATATAATGTCCGACTAACTAAATACAAATTTGGAGATGTCACTCCTTTTATTGAGAATTGTTTAATAATTCATATTTGACCATTTTATCAGTAGAAATACTGTAGTTAATCGTTCCATTCCTTTTTGACACGACAATGAGTACACCTATATCATTATTAACTTGAATCCCTGTTAAGAACAGAAAAATCCTTGTAAATGCGACGGTTCTCATTACAAGCTTTCTTCACTATTAGAAGAAACACGTTATCAATGGTGAAATTGTAGACAGCTTGGTGTGGTCGCCTAACTAATTAATTATACTACTAAATGAATAAACAAAGGAATAACCTAACACTAGTGGGCAAAATCACAACCATAAAAATAAAATTGGACAAATGTCGGGTCCAGAAATCGAATCCATATCGCAATGAATCCGATGACATAACGAGACAGAACCCGTTTTTGTCATTCAAACATAAAACATTAAACACATCTCAAAGAGCATATTCAAAAATTATGTACACATATTTTATAACAAAAGTATTAGCAGTTTACTCATGCAACTGGCTGTACAACACAAAAATCTTGTGTGACGAAAAATCCATGGTCTGCCTTGGATTACGAACCGGCGGTCTCCAGGATGCCACCGACAAACGGGTCTCTAGAAATATCATATCTCAATTATTCATCAGGTCGACAAACCATTCAATACTGCCGTTCCAGTTATTTAATTTCTTTACAGAAATAAACATGAACGAGTTAAAAGAAATCCTTTGAATGTAATCGGGATTATGCGAAACCCCAAGCATTCAGTCTTGGTGGACGGGTTTGAACAATACAAATGGCAGTAACCCTTCTAACAAGGGAGTGCTCTTGCACCCTTTCTAAAAATCATAAATCATACTACAACGCAGAACGACACCTAATAATAGGCGGTCAGATATCACACCTTTTAAATACATTCAAGGCGAGGCGAAATGCCTCCCTGAGAGAAACATCGTGGTAAATAATATAATTTCAACTGATATCCGCTTATCATATTCCATAGCTCCACTGGCTCATTAATTCTCTGCCCGCTTACAATTCTTTAATTCAATATCAAGCCACTATTCATCTTTTCAATTTCACATCCATAGACTGAAGAATATCCAGGTTCACATCCATCCGACTACATAGAAAATTTCAGCCTATGTTCTCCTACAGTTTGAACTCATACAAAAATCAAATATGGATTTAAACGCATCCATACTTTTATTCTAATATTAAAGAAAAGCGTATACTTGTGCACATAAAAGGAAAACATTATCTAACATTGAGAGGGCGTTCGTTCGTATCCAGGCTTGTCACAACATACACAAATAATTAATACAGCTATCTACCTATTCTCTTTATGCACAATTATATTAAAATAAGAGTGCCTTCCTATCCCATGATTATTATGTCAATGCTGGAATTTTTAAAGACAATATCGCCATGCATTACCAAAAATAAGTTGAATATTCCATAAATCAAAAATATATATATTACAGTTTAAAATCAACAATAATACAAATCTATATTTCGCCCTCCTAATTCTAAAGCACTCTCGACCTTTCTGAAATTTCATCGTTAAATGACGCACATGCATTAAATTAAATTTATATTCTCTAGGCCAGAAATTTTAGCCCATATAATAGAATTTCCATTCCCATCTAGATGAATGTAGTTAAACAATATGAAGGCCACTCACATGTCTCTCTCTAATTCAAGTATACATGCAATTTACATTACTAACCTAATATATGTGATCTACATATTACATAACCGTGTATTTTACTCAGATTTAAATTTTATGTACTTATCATCATGTCGAGAAATCCATGGTTCGGACCCAGGGAAAGCCCTCATCGTCGTTCAGCCTCTCGTGGTGCTGACGTGGATCAGAGGTTCGAATTCTCTTCTAGACCTGCTGAGCACGTTCATAATCCCAGGGTCTTCTTCTTCACTGTAACAAGTCTAATGACGTTGAAATAAGTTGCGTCATTCACAAACACAATTTCTCAAAACTGTAATATAGTTCTCGCGGTCACGTTATTTAAATATTTTCAATACTATCACTTGGACAAAGTTTTTCACACCGCGTATTTTCAAAATGCATATTAACACTCCCGAATACAGGTAAGTCCAGACTACCAGCGGACCGTGTGCCTGCCTTCAAGCTTTCGCGTCAAGTGCATGTTTTCTCAACATGGCTGCCCCTTATATAATTTCAGACCTACACGAACAATATACGGCAGTCAATCCCCACCACATGTTTTAATATTAGTTGTATGACATCGGCAATGCGCTCAAATGTGTGACTCAGACTTTTAAGTAATCTAGTTATGTGCGAAAAACGCATCGATCGGCGGTTTACTTAAAATTTATAATCAAAATGATGCCTTTGCGGGGATCCCCATCCGGAGTCGGCGTAATCAGTTTCCCTGGGTACGCTACTGTTGCTTATATAATCAAATGGTAGCGTAATTTTTCACACGTTAAAATTTCATAAACAACTCGAATTTTGGCAGAGGCCTATTATGAAAACATATGACATGCCGAGGTTTCCCTTACTAATTATTATGCATATTTCGAAATTTTACAATACAAATCAAGCTTTCACGTTGGCATTGCCGTGTTTCGGCCAATTTTAGTGGGCGGAGTTATTAGTATAGATTTTCTTACCTTGTAATTTTTCATAGCTCGCTCTCTTTCTGGGGATTCTTCCAGTTATGACGGACCCGTGTTTACACCACCAAGTCGGAGGCGTTGTGCAAACTGATGCAACCTAATGCAACTTTTCTGTAATATGAAGAAGGGAGTTTGACAAAAGTTTTCACCGCCTAAATTAATTATTAAATAAATATGTATATGACCGATACGGTCACAGTATGAAATGTACAGATTGCATATAATTTAAAATATTTCTTAACAAGTAACGCGACGATATATGAAAATCTCCTCCCCCTTTTAATATAGGACAGTAGTGTACTTCCTCTTCCAGCCACTTATCATTTCTCAGTCATTTATTTAATCCTCTGCCTCCTCTATGTATTTTGCTTTAGTTCCTTGTTAGTTATTATAATACAAGAATAATATGTTTTATGATTTTCCAAAAGATCGTTCACATTTTATAAATCGATCACCCACTCAAATTCCTAAATTATTTAGGAAAAATTAACACAGGTTGGCGGACTGATATGCCCAAGTTTTTATATTAACTTGAACCAGGCTTCTTTGAAAATTATGGCTATACAACAAACTTTACTGTGTGCGCGAAAGGCCGTCATTCAGTGAACAGGGAAAGTCACACAACACTACAACACTGTGCAAAATCAAGCAGTAAACCTGTTGAATTATATAATGATATTACATTTGCTTAATAAATAACAGAAACTTTACTTTTAAAAAATGAAAATACTGTCATTCCCCTCCAAGCAATTGTAAATCGTAGCTTGTACGCTTGAACCCTGTACCTTTGTAGATTAGAACACAAAAATTATAACGTGTCAGTTTTTTGAATGAATAAATATAAAAAATAAACCGACTGTATATTTCGAGCACAGTATAAATCAAACAGAAATATCTTGAAAAGTTCGGTTTTCTTGCGATTATAGCTTTTTTTTAAATACTGTACCCAAATCGGCATTTCGTTGAGTAGTTGAGGAGAGCTTCGTAATCACAATAGAACGTCACTGCTCCCTTCCCTGAAAATTGTGTTCGCTCTCTCGCTTCATGTGACGTATGCTTGCTACGTAATCTGCCCGCATTTACGTCAGGCCACCCTAGCAGCACTGGGATAGCCTCAACGGGTGCCCAGCTAAGCACCTCTGTTTTAGGGGGAGGTAAATAATTTGCCCGTCATGGCCTAGACGCATGTAAGAAGACGAAGGGTTTGACAGTAAGGAAGGCGCTTAATTACCAACCTAATCCGCCATTCCTATATGCGCCTCTGATACATAACAGTACCGGCGGCTCGTGTGAACATGGACACCCAGAATGTGGATCTAGGACCCATATTATCCTTTACTTAACCGGTATCTAACTTATTAATTAAATTACAATTGCCGCATTTTAAATTTGCCGGATACTCCGCTTCTAACTTTCAGCATTGCTGGCATGTGCACATGAGTCTTATGATCTCTCTGAGGCAGGTTTCGCGCATGCGGGAGTAATGGTGACATCTTAGCTTACGGAGCTGTTATGGGAATTGCACACTTCCAATGTACTCTTTCTTCAGAACTCCAGCAACCGATCCTTGCTGGATGGTGCTGCCATCTCTACGAAACTTTTGCCAATTCATTCTTCTTTGACAAGCAGCCTTCTTAGTTTTAGACATCAGTATCCCGCAATATCATAAACTCTTTGGTATCCCGCATTTTTTTTTTTTTTTTGCTATTTGCTTTACGTCGCACCGACATAGATACGTCTTATGGCGACGATGGGACAGGAAAGGCCTAGGAAGTGGAAGGAAGCGGCTGTGGGCTTAATTAAAGTACAGCCCCGGCATTTGCCTGGTGTGAAAATGGGAAACTACGGAAAACCATCTTCAGGGATGCCGACAGTGGGGCTCGAACCTTATATCTCCCGATTACTGGATACTGGCCGCACTTAAGCGACTGCAGCTATCGAGCTCGATTCCCGCAACTTTAAGGTGGTGAAGAATATTTTGAGTTACTGTTCAATAAATCACTACTAATCTGCAATTAGGGCAGTCGCCCAGGTGGCAGATTCCCTATATGTTGTTTTCCTAGCCTTTTTCTTAAACCATTGAAAAGAAAGTGGAAATTTACTGAACATCTCCCTTGGTAAGTTATTCCAATCCATAACTCATCTTCCTATAAACGAATATTTTCCCCAATCTGACCTCTTGATTTCCAACTTTATCTTCATATTGTGATCTTTCCGACTTTTAAAAACACCACTCAAACTTATTCGTCTAATGTGCATATACCGGCTTCGAAGAAGTACAGAGTAATCGAGTCTGTCAATTGAGTTTTCATATAGATTTATTTATTTTGATCAATCAAGGCAACCATGAACTCGATAGATTCAATATTGAAAAGTGATACCTTTTACATCCAGCGCCGTTAGGTGAGTGGCAAGCATTTTACTTAATACGTTATTATTATTGTTAAATTTTGTGAACACGACGCTGTATAACAGTAATCTTTATCAAAGTGACTGATGAACGTGTACTCAACCCCAGGTAATCATCCTCCGCATGCAGCCAAAAATCGACTATAAAGCCAGTCGCCTTATGTTGTGTTTCACCTGCAGCCTCAATGGAACCACAAGGATGTTTTCAGAGAATTGTGGAATGCGACTCTTGCCCGGCGGTCAGATGGGAATTCTCCACGTCATATACACTCTCCCCTGAATACGTTCGCATGCACAATTTCATCCAGCGTACGAATTCCTAATGGCCATTATCCCTTGATTACGAGCATCATTCCACCGGCGTTCCCATCTGCTCGTAGCAGCAAACATTCAAGGTCTTTGACCATTTGTTTATATATCAGATATACCTGCTTTATGTTCCTGTAGTACTAAATTATCCTAAATGTAGGTGATTTAAAAACATGTGTCTGTGAACTTATCTCTTTCTTGAAAAATACAGAGGTTCACAACTACGAACTGACTGCAATAACATTTTTCAAATATAATTTATTAATAATGTATATTCTTATCTAACAGCCATTTCTGCCCGTTTACAGAACACACGGAACACATCCATGCTTCAAATAACTATTTATATTACCGCTACAAATATAAATTTTCAAATAAACTTACAGTTCATGGTTATGAGTTACTATAGTCAGGTCCTAATTCGTGAACCATGGGCGACGGCTGAGTGGCCTAGTAAGTGGTCCTGAGAGACGGGATACCAGATGATATGGAATGAGAGTGGGCATTTCGGACATATTCTGAGTCATGGCCTTCCTTGTGCTCCGGGGGTTAGGACTGTACAATTCACCGGTGGTCCTAACCCGTTAGAGGAGAGATCCTCATGGACTATGTGTAAGTAGGGTACCATCCTGCTTCATTTCCCGAACTCAAAATATTTTACGCAAGCCTCGGCCCTATGGGACTAACGGTGTTCCACTCCGATTTGACAGGCGGGGGACTCCTTGGAAACAAATTCAATGGGAGCTATCAATAGTATAAGAGGAGATATTTAGGAAGAGATAAGAGACTATAAAGTGTACTTGACGGGTGTCAAAAAGGGAAGGATAGAGTGCGGGTTTGGGCTGTTCATCAGGAATACATTGCACGCAACGTAGTTTCTGTTAGGCACGTAAGTGAGCGAATGATGCGGTAGATTTGGCAGTTGGAGGAATTACGACGAGAATTTTCTCAGTGTATTTACCGTGTGAGGGTGCAGATGAGTATGAAGTTGAAAAGTTTTATGAAGCATTGCTCGACATCGTAGTCAGGGTCAACAGCAAGGATAGGATAGTGCTAATGGGCGATTTCAATGCGAGAATTGGAAATAGAACTGAAGGATACTAAAGGGTGATTGGTAAATGTGGGGAAGATATGAAAGTTATTGGGAATGGTAAGCGTTTGCTGGACTTCTGTGCTACAATGGGTTTAGCAGTTACGAATACACTCTTCAAGAATAAGGATATCCACCGCTACACACGGGAGGCTAGGGGTACCAGTTCCATAAAAGACTACATTTTAACCGACTTAGAAATCAGGAAGTCTGTTAGGAATGTACGGATTTTCCGGGATTTTTCGATGATACACATCACTATCTGATCTGTAGTGAACTATGTATCTCTAGGCCTAGGATAGAGAAAGTGAAATCTGTCCGCAAATGAATAAGGGTAGAAAATCTCCAGGCGAAGAAATTAGACAGAAGTACATTATTAGTGAGAAGTTTCGAAAAGTGCAGAGTAAGCAGGTTCAGGATATAGAAAGTGAATGGGTGGCATACAGGAATGCTGTAGTAGAAACAGCAAGGGAATGCCTAGGAGCAACTGTGTGTAAAGATGGGAAGAAGTGAATATCTTGGTGGAATGATGAAGTGAGACCAGCTTGTGAATGTAAAAGGAAGGCTTATCAGGAATGGCTCCAAACAAGGGCCGATGCAGACAGGGAACTGTACATAAATGAAAGAAACAGAGCGAAACAAATAGTTGTTCAATCCAAAAAGATGTCGTGGGAACATTATGGTAATAACCTGGAAAGGCTAGGTCAAGCAGCAGGTAAACCTTTCTGGACAATAAAGAATCTTAGGAAGAGAAGGGAAAAGGAATTGAACAGCGTTTTGCGTAATTCAGGTGAACTCATAATAGATTTCAGGGAATCACTGGTCAGGTTGAGGAATATTTTGAAAATCTTCTCAACGTAAATGGACATCTTCCTGGTGATGTCGCGATCAGCCAAGCTCATAGGGAGGAGGAAATTTATGTTGGTGAAATTACGCTTGAAGAAGTTGAAATGATGGAAAGTAAACTCCATTGTCATAAAGCAGCAGGAATAGATGAAGTGGTGAAGTATAATGGGAAGGCAGGGATGAAATGGCTTCATAGAATAGTAAGATTAGTATGGATTGTTGGTAAGGTACCTTCAGATTGGACAAAAGCAGTAATTTCACCCATCTATAAGCAAGGGATCACGAAGGATTGCAACAACTATCGAGGTATCTCATTGATTAGTATACCAGGCAAAGTATTGACTGGCATCTTGGAAGGGAGGGTGCGATCAGTCGTTGAGAGGAAGTTGGAAGAAAATCAGTGTGGTTTCAGACCACAGAGGTGCCTTCAGGATCATATTTTCAGTATGCGCCAGGTGTTTGATAAGTGTTACGAGAGGAATAGACAATTGTGTTTATGTTTCATAGATCTACAGAAAGCATATGACAGGGAACCGAGGGAAAATGTGTTCGCCATACTGGGGGACAATGGAAAAAACGATGATTGTTAAAATTAATCGAAGGCAATTATGTTGACAATTGGGCTGCAGTGGGAATTGAAGTTAGGATGAGTTCTTTGTTCAGGGTACTTACAGGTGTTAGACCTTTGGGGTTCGTAGTTTACATCGATCACCTGCTGAAAGTTATAAAGTGGCAGGGAGGGATTCATTTAGGTGGAAATATAATAAGCAGTCTGTCCTTTGCTGACGACTTGGCCTTAATGGCAGATTGTGTCCAAAGCCTGCAGCGTAATATCTTGGAACTTGAAAATAGGTGCAATGATTATGGTATGAAAATTAGCCTTTCGAAGACTAAGCTGATGTCAGTAGGTAAGAAATTCAACAGAACTGAATGTCAGATTGGTGATACAAAGCTGGAGCAGGTAGATAATTTTATTTATTTAGGTTGTGTGTTCTCCCGGGATGGTAATATAGTAAGTGAGGTTGAAACAAGATGTAGTAAAGCTAATGCAGTGAGCTCGCAGTTGCGATCAACACTATTCTGTGAGAAGAAAGTCACCTCCCGGACGAAACTATCTCTACATCGGTCTGTTTTCAGACCACCTTTGCTTTACGGGAGCGAACACTGGGTGGACTCAGGATACCATATTCATAAGTTAGAAGTAGCGGACATGAATTTAGCGAGAATGATTGCTGGTATTAACAGGTGGGAACAATGGCAGGAAGGTACTCGGAATTATGAGATAAAGGCTATGTTAGGAATGAACTCAATGGATGAAGCTGTACGCATAAACCCGCTTCGGTGGTGGTCATGTGAGGCGAATGGAGGAGGATAGGTTCCCTAGCAGACTAATTGACTCTGTTATAGAGGGTAAGTTAAGTAGAGGGTGACCAAGACGACAATAGTTGGACTGAGTTTCTAACGGTTTAAAATTAAGAGGTAGAGAACTAAATGAGGCCACAGCACTAGTTGCAAATAGAAGATTGTGGCGACGTTTAGTAAATTCACAGAGGCATGCAGACTGAACGCTGAAAGGCATGACGGTGTATGCAAGTTGTGCCGAAAGCCCGCAGAACTTGAAAATAGGTGTTGTTAAATCATTAATTCTGTTTTAAAATCTCACCAAAGGTACTTTATGTTTTAAATTTAGTGCAAAGTCATAGGATTTTTACTGACATGTTCTACAAAATTTTATGCATCTCTTGAACAGAGACATTTTCTCCGACTGATTTTATCCCGTTTTTCAGTTGTATTTATATAATCTGAATATTGTAATTTTCATTTAGAAATCTCTTACTATCCTAGTGTGTATGGAATAATAATAATAATAATAATAATAATAATAATAATAATAATAATAATAATAATAATAATAATAATAATAATAAACCCGTGCTGAATAACTTAGGCAGCAGACAGCAGATCTTCTGAACCTGAGTTGGTGGGTTCGATCCTCGCCAATTCCGGTGGTATTTGAAGGTGTTAAAATATGACAGCCTCGTGTCGGTAGATGCATCGGCACATAAGAGAACTCCTGCGGGACGAAGTTACGGCGCAGTGCGTCTCCGAAAGCCATGCATGTAGTTAGTGGGACATAAAACCATTATCATTATTATTAAAAAACCGGGCTGAGTGGCCCAGACCGCAGAAGCGCTGGACTTTTTCTTGGATTAGATTCCGCCTCAATTCGTTGGTATAAAATATTTTCAAATATGCCAGCTTCGTGACAGTAGATTTACCAGCATGGAAAAGAACTTCTGCGGGACAAAGTTCTGGTGCGCTTGTGTCTCCGAAAGCACTAGAAGTTGTTAGATATCAAGTTCATTAATAATAATAAAGACCACAAGACGTTTGAACTGTGTGCAGTGCTATGAATCAGTAGCGACTATAGTTGTCACGTTTTTAAAGGAATTAAATAAATGTAAACATTAAGTTTGCATTACTGTTTGTGTTTTTTGATTATAAATATATTTTCCTGCCGTCTCTATCACGAGATTTCATTCTAAACTCAATTGTTATGTTTTATAGATGTGATGTCCGGCTCCGTGGCTAAATGGTTAGCGTGCTGGCCTTTGGCCATAGGAGACCCGGGTTCGATTCCCGGCAGGGTCGGGAATTTTAATCATAATTGGTTAATTCCGCTGGCACTGGGGTTGGGTGTATGTGTCGTCTTCATCATCATTTCATCCTCATCACGACGCGCGGGTCGCGTACGGGCGTCAAATCAAAAGACCTGCATCTGGCGAGCCGAACTTGCGCTTGGACACTCCCGGCACTAAAAGCCATACGCCATTTCATTTCATAAATGTGATATTCTGAAGCATGAATTTGCGAGCTTCTACGTATATTGTACAAAGCGTAAAAATGGTTCTTAAATCATCAATTTTCTTTTAAAATATCACCGAAGTTATTTTGTGTTTTAAATTTAGTGCAAAGTCATAGAATTATTATTGGCCTGTTCTACAGTGCTGTGGGCACTGAAGTTGCCACTAATTTTCAGCACCTTCCCACAGCTGAATATGTTTTGCTACGTTTCTCCTGTAATAAATGAGACATTAATTAGTTATAGGAGAAAAATTGTTTGAAGTTATAAATAATTCCGAGCATTAATGGTTTATTGCCGTTTTAGAAACTAAAATTGTACCTACAGATACAAGAATTATCCTTGGCGTTTGACAGTGTCTCAGAACATTACATACACTTGGCTAATTCTATCCTCCATATAGAATAACAAACATAAAGAATAGTCTTTGCTGATATACCGAGCCAAGTTACTTTTTCGTGGTGACGACATTGTTCGTACGAGAATGTATCAATATCATCTCAGCTAAATTGGCTGAAAGCACATTTGAATAAAATTGTTGCTTGGGTTCATATGTAGTTCGCCGAACTGAATCAGCTTCCGTCAATCTCTTGCTAAGGACTGTGGCGCATCAATTTCACAGGTGATCGCTGGTGCTGAGCGCCACTGTGGTGAACAAGACAAAGGCCAGGTGTAGCTAGATTAAAGACGACCATCCCACATCTCTACCTGTTAAATATGGGGCTTACTTCTAGGTAATACATTTATCAGTTAATGACAGGAGGTTGTGTAAGAAGACGATCTAAAAATTGAAGGACATAGAAATACAAAAAGGACAGAATGTAAGAGCAACAGAACGCTAATAGAGCTCTATGAGGTAAGTTATAGTATATGCAATTAAAAGACAGAAATTTTGCCTAAAATGGGAAAAGAGGAATAATTTAGTGGTTAGTGGGAGCATATAAGAATACAAGACGAGAAAATAAGGAAATTCAGTGGTTTAATGCAATAAACATATGGAAGAGGCATGCCTACTGAAGGACTGCAAAGAAACAAGAAAAAACACCTAAAAATATATAGTTGGAAAACATTAGTAAAACTAAAATTAACCGGAACGCTAGGCTAGGCTATCAGACAGAAAACGAGAGAAACGTGAGAAAGCATCATATCTATGCAATATTATGAGAGGAGTGTAGGAAATTAAATCTAAAGAAGGTGAAAAGGGAGCAGATGTTTGTAGCTAATAGTAAGTAAATCCTGTGCATGAGGAGGCATCCTACACTTGGATAAATTCTAGGGAATATTTCTAAAGTGTAATTTTGATCAATTATTAAAGATAAGTGAAAGTAGAATTTATGGGGTGAATACATTATATCCTAACTATATTTTGTAACATTTTGTTGGTTGGAATATATTCAGTATCTTGTATTTAAACGACTAACCCTATGAGCTATTTATGATTACAAGAAATGAATACTCTATTCCAAGTTGCTTGTCATGGTGATTGGGGAGATGTGTATTTTATTAATTAATTCATTCAAACGTCACATACCTTTACTGCTGCTATAGGTACGATTTCATTCGCAGCAAATGAATGTATCAGCGACTTCAGCTAATGCTCCTTGCAATGAGATCGGTGTCAATTTATTTACCTTGTCAGAAGGTTTATCTATGCTATGACGTAGGATTTTCAATAACTGATAGAACTGAAGTAGGCATAGGTGCAGTGAGGAATATACAGGATGGTCGGAAACAACGTGAATCAAGTACATGATCGTTAGAACTTTGGTCATACTGATAAGTGATTTGATATAATTACATCGATACCTCGCGCCGTTGCCATTTTATCAGCTGCTGAAGTTAGCCAATCAGATCGCTTCGCCGGCGAATTCAAGTGGGCTTTAGAAAGCGGTGTCCCTAAATCTTCACGTGGCTTGGTCGGGCTTGAGAGCCATGCCGAGAAATGAGCCTCGAACAATAACACACCGTGGGTTTCAGTCAGTACCACCGTAGCGTGCTTGCAGTTGGCCGAGCCTATCTGCAGGGAGGTCCTTGTTCAGGTCCCTCCCCTAGAGAAATATACTTCTTCCATCGGCACTATCAAGCCGGTCATAAGTCACGTACAGATTTAGCAACACCGCCTCGCAAGCCCATCTGAAAACGCCCGAGAAGCGATCTGATTGGTTAATTTCAACAGCTGATTAAACGACAGCATCGCGAGATATCGACTTATTTATTTTTCAAATTACTTATCAGTATGAACCTTATTGTATCGTACTGTAAGAATCTATGTTTGCATGTCATGTTTACCCGCTCCTAGAGTTTGATGTATTTAAAGTTCATTTTCCCTTGCACATGCACATAGGAACGCGGTGAAAATTGGCCTGATGGACTGTATATCAATATGTGGCTGGGAGGCGTGACCAGTCTTAAGGGAAATAATGGATAGGAAGAGCATTGTCACATTCGCGGTTTTGGCATTGGAGTGACGCAAGTTTTGCTAAGTGATGACAAGAGTGCTTAGATTAGTTAATTCATTACTTCTTGTCTCTTAGGCTTTGAATTATTTCGTAGTTTTAGCTGGATGGTTAGTTGAAGTTTCGTATATATCCGTTAATATAGGAAAAAAATTAATGACAAAATGGTGGGATATTAAGGTTGTGGACTTGATTGTCTTCTGCCAATTTCTGTACCACGAAGTACCGACTAGGCAAAATAAAACAGGTCCGCCAAATATTAACATTATACCGAGCTGAGTGGCTCAGACGGTTGAGGCGCTGGCCTTCTGACCCCAACTTGGCAGGTCCGATCCTGGCTCAGACCGGTGGTTTTTGAATGTGTTCAGATTCGTCAGCCTCGCGTCGGTAGATTTACTGACACGTAAAAGAACTCCTGCAGGACTAAATTCCGGCACCTCGGCGCTCCGAAAACCGTAAAAGTAATTACTGGGACGTAAAAGCAAACAACATTATTATTATTATTATTATTATTATTATTATTATTATTATTATTATTATTATTATTATTATTATTACAATAGAATTGACGCGGGATTGATCCTTGTTAATGAACATCACAGGAGATCAATCAATCAATCAATCAATCAATCAATCAATCAATCAATCAATCAATCAATACTGATCTGCATTTAGGGCAGTCGCCCATTTGGCAGATTCCCTATCTGTTGTTTTCCTAGCCTTTTCATAAATGATTTCAATGGCATAGGACACATATTGAACATCTCCCTTGGTAAGTTATTCCAATCCCTAACTCCACTTCCTATAAATGAATATTTGCCCCGATTTGTCCTCTTGTATTCCAACTTTATCTTCATATTGTGATCTTTCCTACTTCTAAAGACGCCACTCAAACTCATTCGTCTACTAATGTCATTTCACGCCATTTCTCCGCTGACAGCTTGGAACATACCACTCCGTCGAGCAGCTCGTCTCCTTTCTCCAAGTTCTTCCCAGCCCAAACTTTGCAACATTTCTGTAACGCTACTCTTTTGTTGGAAATCGCCAAGAACAAATCGAGCTGCTTTTCTTTGGATTTTTTTTCCAGTTCTTGAATCAAGTAATCCTGGTGAGTGTCCCATACACTGGAACCATACTCTAGTTGGGGTCTTACCCGAGACTTATAAGCCCTCTCCTTTACATCCTTACTACAACCCCTAAACACCCTCAAAACCATGTGCAGAGATCTGTATCCTTTGCTTAAATTCCCATTTATGTGATTACCCCAACGAAGATCTTTCCTTATATTAACACCCAGATACTTACAATGATCCCCAAAAGGAACTTTCACCCCATCAACGCAGTAGTTAAAACTCAGAGGACTTTTCCTATTTGTGAAACTCACAACCTGACTTTAAACCCTGTTTATCATCATGCCATTGCCTACTGTCCATCTCACAACATTATCGAGGTCATGTTGCAGTTGCTCACAATGTTGTAACTTATTTATTACTCTATACAGACATCATCCGCAAAAAATCCTTACCTCTCATTCCACTCCTTTACTCAAATCATTTGTATTTATATATAGAAGAATAATACTGCCTTGAGGAATTTCCCTCTTAATTATTACAGGGTCAGATAAAGCTTCACCTACTCTAATTCTCTGAGATCTATTTACTAGAAATATAGCAACCCATTCAGTCACTTTTTTGTCTAGTCCAATTGTACTCATTTTTGCCAGTACTCTCCCATGATCCACCCTATCAAATGCTTTAGACAGGTCAATCGCAGTACAGTCCATTTTACCTCCAGAATCCAAAATATCTGCTGAAAATGGCCTCATCTGAAGAAATGAAAAAACTGAGGATCCAAAAGTCCTGACTCCACTCAGAAACGACCGGCAGAATTCAACACGCCAAGGCTTGTCGGATGCTTTAACGTATGCAGGACTGTAAAATTGTAAGGGTACAGATGCAGGTCCTTTTTCATCATGTTTCGACTCGACGCTATCTTATTTCCCACCTGCACAACTAAATGGCGTTGTGATTTCGTTGGCCTTCGTTCCAGAATTTCCTTCACTCGAGCAATGCTTCCTGATGTTCAAACTCTTTTCGGATAGTTACGGTTTTCATTCGCTCCAGAGCACGTTTCACGCCATTTTGATATTAAGTTTTGCATTGCAGACTTTGCTGGAGGTTTTGCCAAACACTTCCAGTCATAAACACTTGCACAAACAGTTCCGCACAGGTTTTCCACGAATCGTGCTTCGCATAACACTTGACAATAATCACGCGCTGTTTTATCGTAAGCACCAGCTTGTGTAGCATTCAGCTGGTCACTGAGCACGTCTGCTCCTCGCACTCACACGTAAAGACGCAGTGGGGAGATGAGCACGAGCAGACATGTAACAGCAACCGATTGGTGCACCGAAATCACGGTTTCCAGCATTTCCTGTGATAGGCAGTTCTCTTGTTCATTAACAAGAATCAAATCCTCGTCAATCGTGTACGGATCAGGATTATTTTGCCCACCCTGTATATTTTATTTTTATGTTTACCTTAGCTCTAAACGAACAGTTCAATACAATTCTCCTAAACGCGGTATCTGAGTTATGAAATATAGGGTTGCGACAGCTGCTTTGCTGTATTATTTACCCACGTTTTACATATTCACTCAACGGGTGAGTTGGCCGTGTGGATCAGATCGCACAGATGTGAGCTTGCATTCGGTGGATGGTGAGCTCGAATCCCGTCGACGCGGTGGTAGCCCTGAGGATGTTTTTACCGCCGTGTCCAGTTTTCACAGCAAACAATTGCACCTTAATGAAGGCCACGGTCGCTACCTTCCCAATCCTAACCCTTCCTCATCCTTGCGTTGCTGTAAATCTTTCGATGTATTAACGCGACATTAAACTACTAACAAGACACCTAATGGACTTGATATAAACTAAATGCCGCCAACGTAGCGTCTTGGTTTCGAATCGTGACTAATTCAAGATAATCTGTTCTCTAAGGGACGTAATTTCATTCAGAGAAATAAAATTGTTCGAAATTTCTTACTTACAGCGTTAAAAATATGGCATATGGCTTTAAGTGCCGGGAGTGTCCGTGGACAAGTTCGGCTCGCCAGATGCAAGTCATTGATGTGACGCCCGTACGCGGCCCGCGTGTCGTGATGGGGATGAAATAATGATGAAGACGATATATACACCGAGCCCTCGTGCTAGCGGAATTAACCAATTAGGGTTAAAATTGCCGACCCTGCTAGGAATCGAACCCGGGTCCCCTGTGACCAAAGGCCAGCACCCTAACCATTTAGCCTTGGAGCAAGACACTTACAGCGGTCATTCATTTACAGTACCCTGTGGCCTAGATTGCAAGTGGTAAAATAAATCTTACTCCTAATTCTCAGCAGAGACTTCATGCGAACTCATCTAAGAATTTAACAATCATGTACGAAACGAGAGGGGTCAGTCATTGACCCAAGTGACATTTATTGGTCCTCTCATTTGATTGGTTCATTTATTTTAAGCAATTGTGACATTTTTCTCTGACGGATATTCTGTGGGTTGACAAAAATAAGAGCCTGAGGTGACCGTTCATTGTTGTGTTGTTGCTGTTCATGTATTGGGATGTGTAGCTGGGACAATGTCAGTAAGTCAATCGGTCAGTCAGTAAATAGGGCTGGAAGAAGGTCCGTTTTCATCGCATGTTCAAAAATATATAAATGGCCAAGACTGACTGAGAAAGATATTGACAACAGACTACAAAACTACCGAGCTCGATAACTGCAGTCGCTTCGGTGCGGCTAGTGTCCAGTATTCGGGAGATATGGGTTCGAACCCCACTGTCGGCAGCCCTGAAGATGGTTTTCCGTGGTTTCCCATTTTCACACCAGGCAAATGCTGGGGCTGTACCTTAATTAAGGCCACGGCCGCTTCCTTCCCAGTCCTAGCCCGTTTCTGTCCCATCGTCGCCATAAGACCTATCTGTGTCGGTACGACGTAAAACCAATAGCAAAACAAAAAAAGACTACAAAACTCGAACTGTGAATTTAGTTGCAAATCGCGTGAAAGTTCATCCTGTGAAACACAGTACAGTATATTGTTCAAAAAGGTCTACTAGGGAGGTAACAGTGAGTCAGTCGAATCTGATTAATATATTTAATTTTATTCCTTGACGTATTCTTAGTCCGCCTATGTGGTGTAGTGGGTAGTGTGATTAGCTGCCACCCCCCGGAGGCCAGGGTTCGTTTTCCGGCTCTGCCACGAAATTTGAAAAGTGGTATGAGGGCTGGAACGGGGTCCACTCAGCCTCAGGAGGTCAACTGAGTAGAGGTGGGTTCGATTCCCACCTCTGCCATCCTGGAAGTGGTTTTCCGTGGTTTTCCACTTCTTCTCCTGGCAAAAGCTGGGATGGTACTTAACTTAAGGCCACGGCCACTTCCTTCCCTCTTCCTTGTCTATCCCTTCCAATCTTGCCATCCCCCCGCAAGGCCCCTGTTCAGCATAGCAGGTGAGGCGGCCTGGGCGAGGTACTGGTCAACCTCCCCAGTTGTATCCTCCGACCCAGAATCTGAAGCTCCAGGACACTGCCCTTGAGGCGGTAGGGGTGGGATCCCTCGCTGAGTCCGAGGGAAAAACCGACCCTGGAGGGCAAACAGATAAAGAAGAAGAAGAAGAAGAAGGAGACTTATCCTTAACAGTGTTCACAGCTTTTGGATATAAGTGAAATTTTAGGGTATAAAAACCTCTGTTATACCCTGATGATAGTAAAATGTAATTTCCTACATTGATAGCCATCTCTTAATGCTAGAACTAAATCTTGATAATAAATATTTCATAATGAAGAAAATTTCAATGACAAACTGCTTTATTCGTCATTTTATTTTATGAAAGGCCAACAGAAGAAGTAATATGATGAGTTCCCAGATAACGAATATTAAACATAATTTATAATGTGTGCGGCTTATGAAACCAATCAAGTATATGAAAATCGTCGGGTTAGTTGCTGATCCCCTCCATGGGTGTTTACTGGTGTAATGTTTGGAATTGGTAAGCGACTGTTAGGGACATCGTTATTTCAATTTTGAAGGTTTTTATACTATTACTTCCACTCAATTTAACATACACTGCTGGAGGTTTGTTGTGGTAATAGTTTGCCTGTTCTGTGCAAGCCTTCAATCTCTTGCAAAAGTATATAAAAATTCGTGATGACAGCTGTGTAGGCGTGTCCTGTCCGAGACAAGTGCGTCGGAGCTCAGCGGGTGATCTCTCCTCCTTTCCTTGAATATTTGAAAAAGCATCCGCTGTCTTACATCCCGCTGAGTGAGCCGTGTATTTGTCACGGTGTGTTCAAGCTCTCGCGGTATATATCCGTTCACTTAGTAGAGAATTGTCTGCAAGATAGTTCACAAAATCAAGGAATCCATGTACATGAAAATAACTTTCGGTTTCATTTGATTTTGAGCTGAAAGTGTACAAACACCATCTAGGACAGGTTTCAAATATTTACATCTAAATTGAAAACAAAAGATAGGAAAACCATAACTCTTTTGGTAAGCAAGATCTATAGGGAAACTAATAATAATGTTATGAGTGAAATTTTAAAAAAATAGATCAGGTGAAGAAATATTGTTGTCTTCGAAGCTTAATCACTAAGACAACAGAAGTACAACGTTTACAACGTACTAATAGCTAGACATCTGGATATGGCCTATCTAAATTACGAAAACAATATTGCCAAATATTTGTTTGGTGTACTTCCTTATGCCCCGTGGTGTAGGGGTAGCGTGCCTGCCTCCTACCCGGAGGCCCCGGTTTCGATTCCCGGCCAGGTCAGCGATTTTTACCTGTACATGAGGGCTGGTTCGAGGTCCACTCAGCCTACGTGATTAGAATTGAGGAGCTATCTGACGTTGAGATAGCGACCCTGGTCTAGAAAACCAAGATTAACGGCCGAGAGGATTCGTAATACTGACCACACGACACCTCGCAATCTGCAGGCCTTCTGGCTGAGCAGCGGTCGCTTGGTAGGCCAAGGCCCTTCAAGGGTTGTAGCGCAATGGGGGGGGGGCACTTCGTTATACAACAGTGTGAATTGAAGAACAACGAAAAGGGGAAAGCATATGAAGGAAGATGACAGAGAAGAAAACCAGTATACCCGTACAAGCCTTAAAGCAGTGGTACTGAAAGTGTGCTACGCTTACAACTAGGGATACTCAAAGCCGTCTCAAGGGGTACGCAAAATGATCTAGTTTCTAACTGTTTTCAGTGAGCAGTTTGGAAATGAGATGAGAGTGTTAATTTTCAATAAAATCTTCATTTGATTTAGTGGTTTTGTCTACCACTACAGAGAGTCCACTTTCCTAACTATTCATTTTAAAATATGCGTCGGATTGTACATCCCTTTGACAATGTTTGTAAAAATGCTTACGCCTACTTGGGCTGCACTGCTCTTTTCAAACTTTTATTTCGAAATGCACTCCTTCACTTCTTTTTTTCAGTAGCACTGTGTATAGTACAATAGTAATTGTACTCGTGTGTGTGTGTGTGTGTGTGTGTGTGTGTGTGTGTGTGTGTGTGTGTGTGTGTGTGTGTGTGTGTGTGTGTGTGTGTGTGTGTGTGTGTGTGCGCGTGTGTGTGTGTGTGTATTATCTAGGCAATGAAATTCTCGTAATTGTACTCACGAGAAGACCACGTTTCTCCACTTGCCTTCTGACGGCTTCCAGCGTTGCCTGAGAAGGGAACAAAAGACTCCAATAGTCGAATAATTGCGCTATCATTAAGCACTGAAAATGCCAGGAACGTTCTCCGGCCATTGCTGACCGCTCAGTTATGGGATTCTTCTCTAAACTTTATTCCGAAAGAGTTACGAGGTTTCCTTTGCCTAGCGACGATATACTGTATATAGAGTCCATTATTGTTATTATTGTGGAACATGGCGGTGTGAGCGACTTAGCTGCCGATCCCAACGGGAAGCGAACCAAAGGCCTCTACGCTGCCCATTCTGGCAAAGAGTCAGACTCCTTAGTAACACTCATAACATAAGCAATTTAAGCGTAATTGTGAATAGTGGGTTCGAACCTCACTGTCGGCAGCCCTGAAGATGGTTTTCCGTGCCTTCCCTTTTTCACATCAGGCAAATGCTGGAGCTGTGCCTTAATTAAGACCACGGCCACTTCCCACTCCTAGCCCTTTCCATTCCCATCGTCGCCATAAGACATATCTGTGTCAGTGCGACATAAAGCCACTTGTAAAAAAATGACAGTTGATGAATGCACCTTGTGTAACAGGGCCAGGCGATAAACAGTGCTACAACAGTTCCTCGAAATGACTTTCATTAGCAAGCACGCAAGCTTACTAGAGGCAACGCAACACGATGTCCGTTCTCCTCGAAATTCGATAAACTGTAATTAACGGACAGTAGACTTAAACTCCTTGGGTTACTGTTCTCCGTATCATTCTTATCACTGCCCCGGTCGCCTCCTTACGTTTCTCTATTGAGCAGAGAGTCACCCTGTAATAGGCATTGCTTTTCGTAAACATTTGTGCCTCCTGCATACAAACTGTTCAACCCTTGTTGACTTGTGAAAGCTTTGGAGAAATGCTGCATTAACTACGGAATAACTTGCTCTAATTAATTAGGAAGAGATCGTGATGTGCTTATTAACCCGGCCCCTCCAGCAGGCAAGTGACCCTACGTTTATTAATATCAACCTATCATCATTGATGATGCCTGTACACACAGTGAGATAACTTGATAAGTACTAACTAAAAATGTTAATTAGAGGAAGAATTTCGTAGAATAATTGCAGAGCCTTTAACGTAAATACCCAGAGGAAGAAAATAATAATTACCATGTGACGTGGCTTTTCCTCGGCAAGATAAAGGAGGATCATCTTTAAAAGGACTTATTCGCATTATTTTCTAAACTGTCAGTGGTAGAATGTGAACTTACTTTTCGTTTCTTATTGTATATAAATAATATAAAAGATGAAAGGACTGTGACTGCACTCCAAGAGGCCATTATTGGAAGAAAGCCGTTTATCAACTTGAGCAATGAAAGCCTTTTCATTTAAGTTTCACATACCCTCTTACTAGTCTCGTTGTACAAGAGAAGAACACGCGATGGACACTGGTGGTGGCACATACATTCTGATCATGCGGTGTAAATTTCTGACAAAGAAAAAATGAGATTAGATGTATGTGAACATAACCATGACCGAGGAGAAGGAGCACATTATCATACATATTTCTTGCCTAATTAACATATGGAAGTTCATCTCCACTTTGCCAAGAATAGGATGAACTTATTTGCTCTTAGAATGACTTTAAATGATAACATCATTCACTACTAATAGCTCTAAATGCTGCATTTCACGTTCCTACTATAACGGAACTGCTCGAGTTTATTGGCAATTTTATGTTTTTCGGAGATGCCGAGTTGCCGGAATTTAGTCCCGCAGGTGTTACTTCACGTGCCATTAAATCTACCGACACCAGGCTGACGTATTTGAAAACTTTCAAATACCACTGGACTGAGCCAGGATCGAACCTACCAAGTTGGGGTCAGAAGGCCAGCGCGTAAACCGTCTGAGCCACTCAGCTCGGCTGTTAAATTATTAGTTAAGAGTTAATAATGAATAGTGTTAAAAACTAATGTGGATGCTAATGTAGATCTTACGTTTTGTCAAAGCAGCTGTTGAACATGATGCCCATCGCTCTCACTACAAACACTGTATCGGCGGAAAAGAATTCGAAAAACTCGTATTTATTTTATGTATCAGTCGTCTGGTTTCATTCACAAAGGCTTCAAGAGTACATGGTTTATTCTTGTACACTTTCTGTTTTCATGCTCCCCGAATATAAAAATAAGACACTAAAATCAGGGGAACGTGGGGCTAAAGTCGGAACTAACTAGTCGCTCAACGAACACCTGCTCGCAAGTGGCGTTATCCTGCTTAAAGTAGGCAGACTGATTTTTTTCCTCAGTCAATATTTAAAAAATGGCTGCAGTATATTTAGCACATATCATTCCGAGTTAACTGTAAATAAAAGAAATCGACCCAATTATTCTGCATGCAGGAGTGCCACACCAAACAGTGACTTATTAATCGGGAAGGGTAATTACACTCACTACAGGAACATTGTCCCAATATCTTGAATTCTGACCATGAACCTGCTACGCAGGCGTAGCAGGGGGAGAGGTGATACTCCCACGTGGCGCGTCCCAGGTGGCGGATAGGGGGGTCCCAACCGGCTTGCCGGCGGACTTGAGGGAAATAAAGTACCTCTCGCGGACCAAACGCACTACCCCCTGCGGGTGGGAGACGCACATGTAGAATACACCCGCGGTATCCCCTGCCTGTCGTACGAGGCGACTACAAGGGGCGACCAAGGGATGATTGAATTAGAGCCATAAAACTACTCTTGATTCGTACCATCATGCGGGGAACACCATGGGTTGCATGTACTTGCGAGTAGTATCACTAAATTGGTACGAACTAGGTTTGTGATTAGTTGCAGTAAAAAGCCTGGCCTGGTGGTTTCCAGTACCCGTGCGTCGTACCCATGTGAGCAACACCGCGGGTCTGGGCGTAGCCTGTGAGTTGTACCGCTATATGAGCGGCACCGTGGGTCAGCGTTGCCTGTGATTGGTACCCACTATGTGAGGAACACCACGGGAATACCGGCGCCCGGGACTAGTACACCTAGGTGAGGAAACTTACCGGTTTGCGTTGGCTATGAGTGGCGCCATTGTGTGCGAAACACCATAGGTTTGCGTTACCGGTACTAAGTACAATACTTGTGAGTAGTACCATCTTGTGTGGAACACCGTGAGTCTTCGCTACTTTTGATTAGTGCCCCAACATGACAAATACCATGGTTCTACTTTACTCGCGACATGTACCATTCTGTGGGGCCTTAGTCGTGGATTTTGCACCCCAGTAGACATCAAGCATCATTGTGCTTTATAAATGGTCCCTTGGTCAGTAATACTATTATTCACGACCTTTTTCTTGTGTCTGATCCACTGTTTTTGTTTGTTTGTTTTTTTGTTTTTTGTGGGGTTCATATCCATCCATTCATTCTTCATGCCATTTTTTATTTTATTTTGTTCAGTGGATTAATTTGAACTTTTGGTTATTTCATTTCGTACCATTAGGGGCCGATGACCTCGATGTTAGGCCCCTTTAAACAACAAGCATCATCATCATCATTGAATTCTGAGAATTCACGTACCCACTTAAATGGAAATAGGCTTCGTTCGTCATAATTTAAAAGACGTAGAAATTTGCGAGCGGTTCTGTCATGCGAGAAAGAGTGACTGGATGGGCTGCTATATTTCTAGAAAAGAGAACTCAGAGAATTATAGTAGGTGAAGCTTTATCTAATCCTAGAATCATTAAGAGGGGTATTCCTCAAGGCAATATTATTGGACCTTTGTATTTTCATGTGTATATAAACGACATGAGTAAAGAATTGGAATCAAAGAAAAGCCTTTTTGCGGATGATGTTATTCTGTATAGAGTAATAAATAAGTTACAAGATCGTGAGCAACTGCAAAAAGACCTCGATAATGTTGTCAGATGGGCAGCAGGCAATGGTATGATAAAAAAATGAAATGGCTAATGGCTTTTACTGCCGGGATGTGTTCGAGGACTTCGGATCGCCAGGTGTAGATTTTTGAATTGACTCCCGTAGGCACCCCGCGTGGCAATGGTCACTATTCTATATTGCCCCAGACATGCTATTAGTTCTAAGAAGACGAAAAAGATAGCAGGGAGGAGTGGGAGTGTGATACTACAGCAGTATCTGCCTGTCCCCATGCTCAGCATGTTACCAGGCCACATGTGGTGATGGGTATCAATAGCGGTGTATTCAGCATAGCGAAACAGTGTGCCATGAACGAAAAAACTTTGAGAACCCCTGATTTAAATTAATAATTTTTTGGCAATAGCGTTGTGCATTAACGGTTTCGCCGGGCTCCAAGAGTTCAAAATACACAATACTGCTCTGGTCCCACCAGACACAAACCACCATGTTCAAATTGTCGAAACCATGTCTCACATGTTCTAATCAATGGAGCGTGTTCATCATGTTTCTACCAGCAAACCATGATTTTCCACAGTATTTTCCTTTTGATTAAATAAGAAAAGCAAAACGTGCCTCAAATGTTCTTTATCAGGCACAAACGTCGACATGATCGCTGAACGATACAACACAGACGCTAGTGTTTGGCGGACTAAACTTGTATGTGTTGGTAGGTTAATGCCAGACGAACAAACTGACGTATGTGTCAAATTCACATGCTGC
The DNA here is from genome assembly GCF_040414725.1 of Anabrus simplex. NCBI lineage: Eukaryota > Metazoa > Arthropoda > Insecta > Orthoptera > Tettigoniidae > Anabrus > Anabrus simplex. The sequence goes on from NC_090266.1 coordinate 151,267,385, forward strand.
GTACTTTTCGGTGGCAACATCTCTTAGTACAGCAGGAAAAGACTTATACATACACTTAGTAGGAGCGACGATATGTAACAATTTTATTCTTAACTACAAATGCCTTTCAGGTTTTTTTGCTAGTTGCTTTACGTCACACCGACCCAGATAGGTCTTATGGCGACGATGGGATAGGAAAGGATCCGGAGTTGGAAGGAAGCGGGCGTGGCCTTAATTAAGGTACAGCCCCAGCATTTTCCTGATGTAAAAGTGGGAAACCACGGAAAACCACATTCATGGCTGCCGGCAGTGGGATTCGAACCCACTATCTCCCGGATGAAAGCTCACAGCCGCTCGCCTCTAACAGTAGGGCCAACTCGCCCGGTCCTTCCTAGTTTAATGAAACCGAGCGAGTTGGGCTACCTAGTGTGAACTGTGAAGTTGTTAACTTGCATTCCGGAAAACGTGGGTACAAATTTTCCCACTAGCAACCCCGAAGATGGTTCCGTGTTTTTCCATACCAAAAACAAGTAAATGCTGGGATTGTACAATAATGAACTCTTCATCCCATTCGTAGCCCTTTCACATCCTACAGTCACCGAAAACCTATCTGCGTTAGTGCAACTTAAAACCGCTACGGTACTAAATCAGTGTTCAGTGAGTAGGTTCTCTTCATAAACATGCCATTTCTGTCGTCTATCCAGTTTTTCTTTTGAACAAAATGCCCATAACTTCTTGACATACCGAGAGAGTTGGCCATGCGGTTTCGGTCACGCAGCCGTAAGTTTGCATTCGGGTGATATTGGGTTCTAACCCCACTGTCGGCAGCGCTGAAAATGGTTTTGAGTGGTTTCCAATTCTCACACCAGGCTGTACCTTAATTAACGCCATGGCCGTCCCTTCCCACGTCTAGCCCTTTCTTATCCCATCGTCGCCATAAAGCCTATGGTGTCGGTGTGACAGAGTAAATTGTGAAACTTCTTGACCTTCCTCCCCTCATCGGACTTTTGCCCTGTCATATAAATGGTCTTCCCTACGTTTGTTTCTCTGTCCCATTCAGTTCGACTGTATGGTTGAACGTGATGAATTATTTACATATAACAGAATAATTTACAGGAACACATTGTAATTTGTAATACAATGCATGTTTATTGGGACCACATCGTTCACGATTGTCATGCATTTGCTGAACTCACACGTATCCTGTTACCGAGCTCGATAACTGCAGTGGCTTAAGTGCGGCCAGTATCCAGTATTCGGGAGATAGTGGGTTCGAACCCCACTGCCGGCAGCCTTGAAGATGGTTTTCCGTGGTTTTCCATTTTCTCACTTGGCAAATTCTGCGGTTGTACCTTAATTAAGGCCACAACCGCTTCCTTCCCACCCCTAGCTCTTTCCTGTCCCATCGTCGCCACAAGACCTATCTGTCTCGGTGCGACGTAAAGCAACTCGACAAAAAAGTATCCATTTAAGTTACTCTGCGTTTTATTCCTAGGTGGGTTGCTTGCTGACCAGACGTAATGAATCTTTAATTCCTTCTACAATACCTACCTCTAGCGCTCAGCTGTAAGTGAGCGATATTGTTCCCTGTGAAGGACATTGGAGAATAATATTGAAAAACGTCAACCTCTTTTACGTAATTTAAGAACTATTAAGGAAATAAAATAAACGAGAAAATGGCCAAGTGGTTTCTGTCACGTATCAATCCACTTTCATTCGTGAGACAATGGGGTCGAATCCCACTGTTGGCAGCCCTGAAGATGGTTTTCTGTGGCTTCCCATTTTCACATCAGGCAAATGCTAGTTCTGTACCTGCATTAAGTCCACATTCGCTTCCTTTCCACCAATAGTCCTTTCCTATCCCATTGCCGCCATAAGACCTACCTGTTTCGGTGCGACGGATTGCAGATCGTAAAAGAAATGTCTTTCTGAAAATTGGAATACTTATTGAAACTGGTGGCTTTCTGTGGATTCGTTCCTAAGCCTGTATGAGAGGCCGCGCTGAGTACCTCGGACAACAGAGCTCTGGCCTTTTGAGCCCAGGTTGGCAAGTTCGATCCTGTTTTAGTCCGGTGGTACTTGAACGTGCTCAAATACGTCAGCCTCATATCGGTAGATTTACTGGCACGTAAAATAATTCCTGGGGGTAAAATTCCGTTTAAAATTTAGTTTGACATAACAACCTATAACTGTACTATTATCCAATATGAGAGGTCTACAGAGCAGAATAGGAAATAAAGTGAGATGAAGCTGCCATTCTCGGTTAAATAAAATGGCGTATGGCTTTTAGTGCCGGAAGTGTCCGAGGAAAAGTTCGGCTCGCCAGATGCACGTCTTTCGATTTGACTCCCGTAGGCGACCCGTGCGTCGTGATGAGGATGAAATGATGATGAAGGTACCACATACACCCAGCCCCCGCGTCCGCGAAATTAACCAATTACAGTTAAAATTCCCGACCTGGCCGGGAATCGAACCAGGGAGCCCTGTGACCAAAGGCCAGCACGCTATCCATTTAGCCATGGAGCCGGACACTTGGTTAAGAATCAATCTGGTCACTCAGACTAGAAAAGTAACGTAAATGTATTATACAAGAAGTAATAGAAGGATGATCAAACCAGAATTTTAAAATGGGTAATAATGCAAACACACGTAAGTTGGTTTCATTTGGTATCCCCTTTACACGGGGCCTAATCCCAACGTAAACTATTAAAAATTTACAATGACACAAACGTGAAAAGTAAATAAATATCCAAGTCCTATATGGGTTCATCAGGGATCATTTAAACCAGGGTTAGTCTCAAACTGCGTTGTCGGAGGAAAACTCTTGCAATTTAAAAGAATAATACAGTAGAGAATCAAGTAATGTTTGTGTTAACCTTTGTGTGACGCATCTGATACCCAGTTATTTTGGGGTACCTTCTAAAACAATGTCACATCCACTAGGTGCCCTTTTCCCTAAATCCTCGTACAACCTAACATGAAATTTTGAGGTGTAGTCCAACTGCTCCTCGACCGAAAAATTCACCTTATATGTATCAAGACTACATGCCCCTTGGATGGCACCAAATAGAGAGGATACTGTTATGCTCATTAAGTAGGTCGCAAGAGTAATCCTTCAAAAGGGAAGAATATCGGGAACACCAGCCTGTACAAGTTCGGAAGAAACGCAATTTTCCTTACTGTCGGAAGGCATAGTCGTGTATTCTCAACCGGAGAAAGGATGGCTTTGCCAGTACTATACCGGGAACATCACAGCATGGAGATCATAATATCACTCAGTAGACCAATTCATACCTGCAGACTAGAAATGAGAATTCCGTAATAATTTTTTCCCTTTTGAAGCAATATTATAAGTAATGGGTAACGGCATCCACTTTTCCATGAATCAAGTTCATTTTCTTCCAGTTATTGCCAAACTAAGTAGACTGTTCCCCTGAAAATCAGGAAATTGGATCTGTGGGTTGTGAGCACATGAACTTCTACTAAGAAAATGTTTTCATTCCTCCCCTGAAGGGGGAGGCGGGCCTCTTAGACGATGACACCGTTTCTCAAGCCGGGAGATCTGTGACGGTGAAGGAGATGCTCGGAAAGGGTGAGGGGATTGGTGGCCGTGGCCTTTACTAGGAACTCTTCCAACATTCACCTTAGTGCAGGAGAATCGAAAACCACGGAAAACCATTTTCAGGACAGCCGACGGTTGGGGCCTGCCGTGAGATCCAGTCCTGTCCCGTCTCCCGAATGCAGAGGCGTAGAGCCACGGTAGAGCCGTGGCCTCCCCTTCTCCACTCGGTTGGCCGGTCAGAGGGCTGAGCTGTTGGACCATGAACTAGCCGCGGCTACTTATGGGCCGAGACCCACTCTGCATCTACCGACCAACTCGCATGAAAACTGTGATTGCCATTAGGCTTAAGGACGAATGATCATAACATAAAGGAGATTAAATATAATTCTGGTTAGGTAATTAAAACATTTATCACGAGAGAAACACTAGAATATTATCAGTGGATATAATTTACTTGGCTATTTTTACGGTGATGGAAACTGCGAGAAAAAGGATGAACAGATTACAAGCATTGCATCTCGAAAATATGGTCGATTTTCTAACATTTTTTTTTTCCTCCAAGTCATTTTAAGATTTTCTGCTAGGTTCCGTGATACAGCAGCTGGCGTAGGAAAATTTGAAAAAATGGACATTCAAACACTACGAAGGAATGGGAGATATATGTAATGGTACCAGTTAGTTACGTAAACGATACCGGTTTCAGACCAATGAAATGTTCATCCTGTTCTACCAACCGAATTAGTCGCCGATGAACCACCATCTCCTGTATAGAAAGCCCAGTAGAGATTAGTTGACGTGTACAGTAGACTGTGACATACACTGACATGAATTGTTCGCTTGTGAAGTATACCTCACCGATAGACACGAGTAGGATATGAACAATTATTGTCACCGCTTGATAGGGTCCAGCTAATTGGTCTGCGTGAGGGTGGCTTATCTGCGTGGGTTGTACCTGCACGTGTTGGCCGAAATGCAGCCAGGGCGATACGTTTAAGGCTGCGGTGGTTATGTGAAGGGACACATGCTCGGAGTCCAGGGAGAAGAAGAATCCGACCGTCAACAGTACAGATGGGCCTCAGCATCATTCTAAAGTTCAGAACAGACCCCCGAGCAGCAGCAGAGAAAACTCGAGGAGCGGTGGCACCACAAGTTACGCGGCAAACAACTGGTTACCGTTTGGGTGCAGCGGGTTTGCGAGCTGGTGACCCTGCATTAAGTGTTCCACTGACCCCACAACATCGACGTGTGAGGTTGTCGCGGTGTTGGGAACGGTCACACTGGGCTGATGAATGGCATAGTGTCGTTTCCTGTGATGAATTTTGCTTTTGCTTTGGCCTCAATGATCGTCGCAATGATGGAGCGTGGCCGCGCCGATCTTATTGTCGTGAGGCCCGAGGCCAGCCCAATTGCCATTAATGGTTATTGATGTCCCAGTGACTGATCATCGGTGTGAAGAGAGAGTTGTTAATACATTGGTTGTCCTTCTGACAGCAGCCGTTGCAAATGAGATGATTCAACACGACAACGCCCACCCTGACACTGCATATATCTATACGGAGTTTCTCCGAGATATTATGCTACAACGGTGGCCGACCAGGTCACCAGACTTAATCCCTATTGAACAAATATTGGACATGATGGTTAGGCACCTCCAGCCAACACTAACTTAGCACGAACTGGCCTACGCGGTGCTGCAAGCATGGACCAAATCCAGGGATATTTTGACTCTATACTGCTGTCTTGACCCGGACAGGAACTAACGACCTTCAGCTGCCTCCTTGTCAGATTGCTTAATTCCCGAACGGCTTGGGAACGCCTTAATGGACTGGAAGGTCCAACTACGTGTGGAAGGAGATATTGCTAGTTCCTCTACATTCTTTAATACCGGACATATTTACGATATGTACAAATAGTTTGCTGTCCAAGTAGAATGCTCACCGAGCTCGATAGCTGCAGTCGCTTAAGTGCGGCCAGTATCCAGTATTCGGGAGATAGTAGGTTCGAACCCCGCTATCTCGCTATCGGCAGCCCTGAAGATGGTTTTCTGTGGTTTTCCATTTTCACACCAGGCAAATGCTGGGACTGTACCTTAATTAAAGCCACGGCCACTTCCTTCCCACTCCTAGCCCTTTCCTGTCCCATCGTCGCCATAAGACTTATCTGTGTCGGTGCGACGTAAAGCAACTAGCAAAAAAAAATTGAATAGTGTAATTAGTCCGGAAGATAGACGGCTATCTTAATTGGCTTTACTCTTATTTCTCCCACATCATCTTATTATTATTATTATTATTATTATTATTATTATTATATTATTATTATTATTATTATTATTATTATTATTATTATTATTATTATTATTGTTGTTACGTATCGCGTAGATCACTTCTCTGTCTAACAACTGCTGCGTCTGCTAAAGACGGAATACCCCTCCTTCAACTGGGATAATATTATAGCCTTCCTGGCTTCTAGAAAACTCCGTAATTTTCCTCATTGTGTAAGGCTTCATGAACCTTCAAGAACGCCAATCATTGGCCTAGGTTCTTGTGCTCATTTTATGCACCACGGTTAGTTGGGCTGATTCTAACATCGCTAGTGCCCAGAATCTTCCTTACTGATTACACCATATTTCTTAACTCTATGGAGGCTTCCCTGCTGCCTGTTGGAGTATTATATACATGCAAGAGCCTCCGTGGCTCAGGTGGCAGCACGCCGACCTCTCAACGCTTGGTTCCGTGGTTCAAATCCCGAACATTCCATGTGAGATTTGTGTTGGATAAATCGGAGACGGGACAGGTTTTTCTCCGGGTACTCCGATTTTCCCTGTCACGTTTCACTCCAGAAACACTCTCCGATATAATTTAATTTCATCTCTCAGTCATTAATCGTTACCGCAGAGGAGTGCGACAGGCTTCGGCAGCCGGCACAATTCCTGTCCTCACCGCTAGAATGGGGGTTCATTCATTCCATTCCTGACCCGGTCGAATGACTGGAAACAGGCTGTGAATTATCACATACATACAGAGATTCCTTAAACAACTTCTGTCCCGGCTAAAGACGGAAGACCCCTCCTTCAACTGGGGCAAATCCCAGGCATTACAGACTCTGGAGCTATTGGGTTCCACGTGAAATCGCCATTAATGATTATTGATGGCCCAGCGATTGATCAGTGGTATGAAGAGAGATTGTCAGTCCATTGGTAGTCCTTTTGACAGCGGCCGTTGCAAAATGAGATGATTCAGCACGACAATGCCCACCCTGACACTGTATATATCTCCAGGGAATTTCTCCAAGATATTATGAGCTATCACGGTAGCCGACCATGTCATGTCATGTCATGTCATGTCATGTTTTGTTTTGAAATAGGTACTCACTTTCTTTATCGTACACACTTTCTACTGTATAATTCAGCGACACCATTCCTCCTTCGTTCTTTCACTGAGGTTCTATTCTCGGAGAGAATAGCTGTCCCGGGTTCGAAACTGAGTTCACAGTACTGCGAAGGATTCAGTAATGCATAGCAGCTCAGGGTGGGCATACCTCGCACTGAACTGTCTCCATCACTCCATGTGCACAGAGATGAACTGAACATATTATCATCACAGAACACCCGTCCATTCCGTGGTTCAAATCCCGGTCACTGCATGTAAGATTTGTGCTGGACAAAGCGGAGGTGGGACAGGTTTTTCTCCGAGTACTTCGGTTTTCCCTGTCATCTTTCGTTCCAGCATGCTATGTACACTTTCGGTAAAATGTCATGAAGTTTCACACTTGTGGCCTGAGCTTACCAATCCCCTTTTAGAAGAGATGAAAAATGAAAGGTCGATTCCTCTATATCGCCGAGCGTTAATAGAAACGGCTTTCGAAAGTATCAACTCATGATCGATGCGTAAGAGGCAGAATGCTCCAGTATACAAGTTCTAACTCACAAGGCCATAAACTCAGCAGAGCGGAACGCAGCGGAAGGTATGATACACCAAGCCGTACTTCAGAACATTCAAAAAAGTTAATGGTGGGCCATACCCAAGAGGAGTTATCGTGGTAAGTGCATGTTAAATTATAGGAAAGGAATACCAGAAAGGAGAACTCCCAAAGCACAGCATTCTTTTTTTAAGATAACATATATATTGAATAAAGTTTTCAAAATAACAAGATATAGATCCACAAAAAAGAGATAAAACAGATCACGAGGGACTATTGCAATGGTCAATAATCTAGTTTAGATAGGCACACACAGTTACAACGAAGGGTAAAAATGACCCTTGAAAATCAACATTATCTTTGGTAACAACAAGGGATAAAAACCCCGAGAATTACAACTGTCCTTGAGGTACAACCAAGGGGAAAATGCCCCGTGAATTACAAATATCTTGACTCGTACAAATTCGAGTGAAAAGGTTAAACCTGAGCAAATCAATGTTCTTGTTAACATACAAGCTCCCATAGGAGGGCCATTTGATGAACCGGAATAAGATAGTTAAAAAACAATTGGCAGTAATTTTAATTGAAGAGAGGTTTACAATACAAGAAAAGGGAGTACTTTGCAAGATACTACCACAATCCCCCAGATTCGTGTTTCACCTTAGACAATATAGGAAAACATATGAACATCGAACATACCTAGTGTAGATAGATCATAAAAGGGTTAGGAGACCGCGATACACTACACCATCTTAAATAACAAAGGTAAACAAAAGGATAAAAGTAATAAAGGAAGGGAAATGCAAAATGAGGGCTATGAGGCGAAGAAAGAAGAAAAATCAAGAGGGATAAGGAGACAGAGTACTGATCAGGCCGCGAAGCTCCCACATCACATGAATGGAAGACAAAGTTCACACATCACACATCGCGAGTCCAGTCCACATTCTCGATTCACTTTTCTATCTCAAGTACGGAGTTAGAATTTTACCAGAGTGACCATTTTCGTAATGCCCTTTAAAAAAGGACTAAAGTTCGAATTCCAATTAACAAGCCGAAGAAAAAGGCAAAATAGAATGAATGTTAATATGAGAAGAAATATGAAGTCTGCTCACCCAGTACGTTGAACGGAGAAATTTTTAAAACCAGTATGTACACGGGCCAGCCGCGCACACTTCCAGAGCTTCCACTGCCTATCACAACATTTGATCCACACCTGAACATCGAACAAGCACACGCAGCCCGTATATATACGGAACCGAGGTCGCCGTGGAACATGCGAGAAGCGATGACGTCACAGGGCCTCGCGTGGAGCGATGAAACAGTCCAGACAGTCAAGTGGCAGGCGTGAAGGCAGACAGTTCGTGTAGCGAAACGATGCGTTGGGTTTGAGCATAGAAGAAAAATAAGGTAAGCGATTTGAACACGTTACAAGCAACACTCTCCAATAACATTTCATTTGATCTGTCAGCCATTAATCATTGCCCTGGAGGAGTGCCACAGGCTTCGACAGCCGGGACAATTCCTCTCCTCGTCTCTAGATGACGGCTTCATTCATTCCATTCCTGACCCGGTCAAATGAATGGAAACAGGCTGTGGATTTTTATTTTCAGCACCCGTCCACCAGGCACACCCCCTCATTGTGTTGCAATTTCCTTTTTACCTGGTGTATGTATACAATTTAAAATTTTATATTCTACAATGTAATGTACAAATCAATATAATACCATGATTGCTAGGGGTTTCCTGTGGAGTTGACGATCATATAGAGATTCATCTGAGAGTAACGGAGACTAGGATATTTCAACAAGTAATAGATAATACCTTCGAAACATGATACCTTTTGCATCATTTGTTACAAAAAGCAGTATTTACCTGAATATAGAAGAAAAGTTTCCGGTTTATAGTCCGTGGACCAGTTGGGTCCCTAGTTCCCATCGCTTCACCGGAAACTGCGCGCGGCATTTTCAAGGATTCGCTCACTTCGAAGGTCATTGGTGGGTAGTCCAGAACAAGGTCAGCTATGAAAGTGGACAGTCGTGGTGGGGTGATTAGTGTAGTCCTTCAGATGCTGGATTTCCACACGGGCGGCTTACGTTCGAATCCCGATCGATACTGGGAAGGAATTTGCTCTTGAAAGTTTATCTAATGTCAGGAAGGGCATCCGGCTTTAAAATCCTGGCGAAAATTAAATGAGTCAAGGTGGCTCCAGTGACCCCAGAAATACAGGGGATAAGAGGATGAAAGTTATTTAAAAATTATTATTATTATTATTATTATTATGATTATTATTATTATTATTAATATTATTATTATTATTATTGTTACCGTCGTTGGTGGATCAGCAGAGGTGAAAGAAGGTGCCGGGGTGCATGGGTCTAACTACTTTGTCAAGAAAGAATTTAAACTGAAATGGAAGGTTATATTTTCGAAAAGCAGCAAGTTAACAAATTCTCACTTAGTGAGATAACAATTACATAACAAATTAAAAACAAGACTTTTTAGAAAAATCCAAGACTTCAAATCCTTAACACACTTGGGCTACCAGCTACAATCTTTGAGCTTCCAGATCAAACATTACAGAGGAGCATAAATTTACAACAGGGCAGAAATCCCCTAATACCAGGAGCACTTGCTCCCTAATTTACAGTATGAAGCCTCCTAGAGGCACTTTTCCAACACAAGAAAAGAGCTGACACGCTCACAGGTTTTTCGAGCCTATTCCAGGCAATACCTGAACATACAATTACTTGCCCACAAGGCACAACTTACAAAAAATGAAACAGTGGTATCTAGTACCCAACCTCCAGGGCCTTCGTGTAAAAGAAATGACAGTTAAAGAAATAAACCCGAATACAAACTGAAAGGAGGCCAATACTTGCACTCCTCTATCTAGCTTCTTAAAACCTAACAGGCACTAGGCCGACGAAACAGGGGCTATTCCCAAACTATGGAGCTATAAGAAAGAGATTTTAAACATTAAGGAAGAGAAGAAAATCAGTTACCAAAACGTAGTCACCTCAAACCAAAATGAAGGGTAGCTCGAGAGGGTAAATCACTCTCTATCCCCGAATTACAGTTACAGATTTGATGAAGTTTTTACATAAACTGGCAGAGAATTACATGTTTAGAAAAGTAGGTTACATTGTAACGGTTTCAGACCTTTCCCGCGGGTTAAACTTCTGAGCTAGCAAGAAATAAAGATGTTAAAAGGCCATTACCTTGCTGAAGATCTGCTGCCTGATGAAAGAGGCGCCTCCCGCCTCCTGCTACACGTACACACACTTAGTTAGATGTTGATCAAGTGGCCAAGGGACGTGAAAATCAGCAGTTTATAAACCCTCGGGGAAAGTTCGAGACCTTTCATGAATGATCAAGACACACCCACTGTGTTTATTGGTCAACTTCAAAAGTTACACTCAAAATCGAAGAAGAAATACATGATTGGTCGGAAATTAATTACAGAAGTTCTGGATTGGCTAAATTCAAAACTGGCGGAAAGAAAAGATCAATATTGCCAACCCACAACTGAATGAACGAAATTTAGTAAAGAAAAAAACTTATGAAAACAAACTTTCTTCAAAAAGGTTCCTTAACTTCGCACCAGGCTGCATGATCATAGTCTTTTTTTTTTTTTTTTTTTTTTTTTGGCAGAGACATCTCCGAGAGAATGTCCACACTTCTTGAAGAACAAAACAAGTTGAAATTCACACAGTACTCGCAACTTCACCATTAAAAAAATGACAGTAGTGACATCTTCTGGGGAAATGTTTAAGAAGGTCTAGTTTTAAGTTCAGTGTTTCTCCCTATAGAGGAAGTTTTATTGGCGCAAAATTTTAAAGAGCGGCGTAGGGGTGTACCTCCCGGTACAATTATTATTATGGCGTCCTGGTGTAGGTCTTTCGAGTTGATGCCCTATAGGCGATTTCTGCGTCTGTGAGGATGGGTCCTAATTTAAGATGAGTTCTAATGTTGAAGACGGCACGAACACCCATCCCCCAGCCTTGAGAACTAGTCAATTAAAGTTAAAATCCCCGATCCGACCTGGAATCGAACCCGGGAACCCTTGGACTAAAGGACAAAATGCTAACAATTTAGCCATTGTGCCGGACGAAATAATAATAACATTATTGCTTTTGACATCCCATTAACTACTTTTACAGCTTTTAGAGACGCCAAAGTGCAGGAATTTTGTCCCTCAGGAGTTAATTTACGTGGCAGTAAATCTACCGACACGAGGCTGACGTATTTGAGAAACTTCAAATACCGCCGGAGTGAGCCAGGATCGAACCTGCCAAGCTGGGCTCAGAAGGACAGCGCCTACTCAGCACGGTAGGACGAAATTGAAATTAACTATGACTGATTGAAGAAGAAGTCCTCCGCCGTGGTGTAGTGGTTAGTGTGATTAGCTACCACACCCGGAGGCCCGTGTTCCATTCCCGGCTCTGCCACGAAATTTGAAAGGTGGTACGAGGGCTGGAACATGTCCACTCAGCCTCGGGAGGTCAACTGAGTAGAGGTGGTTTCGATTCCCACCTCAGCCATCCTGGAAGTGGTTTTCCGTTGTTTCCCACTGCTCCTCCAGGCAAATGCCGGGATGGTACCTAACTTAAGGCCAAGGCCGCTTCCTTCCCACTTCCTTATCTATCCTTTCCGATTTTCCCATCCCCTCGCAAGGTCCCTGTTCAGCATAGCAGGCGACGCTGTCTGGGAGAGGTACTGGTCCTCCTCTCCAGATCCAACTTTCCGACTCAAAGTCTCACGCTCCAGGACACTAACCTCGAGGCGGTAGAGGTGGGATCCCTCGTTGAGTCAGGGGTAAAACCAACCCTGGAGGGTAAACTGATTAAGAAAGAAAGAAAGGAATTATATCAGCTGTGGTGTGTCTTTCTGTAAAACAGATTGCGTGCAGAGGGTTAATAGTTTAGGAGTTCCTACATCTAAATGAAACAACACCACCACCAGAAAGTGTTAGGACGATGAGTAGGTTACGGCGACTTATATAACTGTTGACAATCTCTCTCTGAGTTATTTCATCCAAGTATTATCGCCGAGTGGTTGCAATAGTTGCGTGTACGTACGCCTATCAAGCATCCAGATCGTATCACGTGATCTGGAAGGAACAGTAACATGCAAACTGTAGGTGTGGCATGACCCACAACCATGATGTCATCCCGCCGGAACTTGGTGTCATACTCATTACGTGATGTAATCCAACGAGTCATTACTTCCCAGCCATGTGACCTGCATCTGCGAGCATATGAATATTATATCCATTGTCACAGCAGTCCGTAAGGTCTGTCGTCTTATTCTGTCCTATCAACATTTTATCTGTTACTGGTAGGCCTATTTTTATTTATTTAATTATTTGCCCTATTAATATTGATGGCACTGAAGCAGTTTGGCCTATTTCGACGGCTTACAAGGGAGGTCACCATGTGGATTTCTAGAAAAGTGTTCGAATTTCGAGGATTTGCCCTTCATTAAAATGTATTTTAGCTCCGAGTAATAATAAAAATTTGCCGGTAGTATCCTGTGTGAAAGTAAAATAAGTGACAAATCCCAGAACAGAACCTTGGAACGCTCTGACATTTATTAAGTTATCCATCACTAGGCTACGCCTTGGTTCATACAATATCAGATCCGCCGGGCTGAGTAACTCAGGCGGTAGAGTACTGGCCTTCTATGCCTAAGTCAGTGGGTTCGATCCAGACCCAGTCCGATGGTGTATGAAGGTGCTAAAAATACATCAGTCTCGTGTTGGTAGATTTATCGGCACGTAATAGAAGACCTAGAGCGACAAAATTCTGGCTCCTAGGCGTCTCCGATAACCGTAGTTCTAGTTAGAGGACGTATTATTATTATTATTATTATTATTATTATTATTATTATTATTATTATTATTATTATTATTATTATTATTATTACAATGTTACAAGTACAGTCAATACAACTTCATACAATCCCATTATCAGTTTCGAAAACCAGCACAGATTAGAATAAATATTACATAGATATATTATGTACAAAGGTGCTGACTACAAATGCCCCTTAAGTGAAACAACTGTAATGCAACCACAACAACAGACAACAACAGTGTTGTGATCTGTGATCAAAAATATCGACATCACGTTTTCGGAATATAGCTAACAATCATCCCCAATTTATTTTTTCAGACCGGGCGACTTGGCTGTGCGCGTAGAGGCGCGCGGCTGTGAGCTTGCATCCGGGAGATAGTAGGTTCGAATCCCACTATCGGCAGCCCTGAAGATGGTTTTCCGTGGTTTCCCATTTTCACACCAGGCAAATGCTGGGGCTGCACCTTAATTAAGGCCACGGCCGCTTCCTTCCAACTCCTAGGCCTTTCCTATCCCATCGTCGCCATAAGACCTATCTGTGTCGGTGCGACGTAAAAGCCCCTAGCAAAAAAAAAAATATTTCTTCAGAAATATTGGATCCTATATTCGACAGCATATAATGTATATGCCGATGATCAACGGGTTTCCGAACACTCTGGCCCATATTATATTTGGGAAACCATACTAGAACCATATCCAGAATTGTCAACGCTTTCTAATTGGGAAACAGAATTGACTTGGTATCAACTCTAAAAATACCCAGATCATCACAACAGCCGAGAAAAATTCTTTAAATAATGTAAGAAGCAGGAACCTACCTGCCGTTGTGTTACGTGATACAGAAGTTGCACTGAGTAAAACTTATTTTCATCTTCGCGTTATGTTTGACTAAGGCCTCTCATGGGCAGAGTATGAAAACAATACCTGTTAGGGAGTGTTAAGGGTAACAAGTCACGTTTAAAAATTCCAATGTTCACCATAATTTTAGGTGTAATTTTCACGGCAGGTATTGCTTTATGAATATCTATTTTTTGCTTCTCAGCGCTCAAATGAGTAGAGGGGGATTCGATTCCCACCTCAGCCATCCTCGAAATAGTTTCCGCGTTGCTTCCCACTTCTCCTCCAGGCAAATGCCGGGATGGTACCTAAATTAAGGTCACGGCCGCTTCCTTCCCTCTTCCTACCTCTTCCAAACTTTGCGTCCCCCTACAAGGCCCCTGTTCAGGATAGCAGGTGAGGCTGGCTGGGAAAGGTACTGGTCCTCCATCCCAGTTGTAGCCCCAACCCAAAGTCTCACGCTCCACGACACTGCCCTTGAGGCGGTAGAGGTGGGAACGCTCACTGAGTCCGAGGGAAAAACCAACCCTGGAGGGTAAACAGATTAAGAAAGAAGAAACAATATGTTTTTGCTTGCTTGTTAATGACTTACATTTGAGCCTTACACGCATTTTCAAGAAGTTTTTTACCCTACTGAAGTGGGCTTTCAGAAGAAATATTTCCCCCCAAAATGTGGAAATTACTTATATGTTTGGGAAGCACGTTGTTTGCAAGTCTTCCTCGTAGAGCCTTTTGGCAATTATAGAAGTGTAATGAGATTGGCTAATCTGGCTGTTCTAGTTCACGAGGATAGTATGCCTAAATTGAAAAAAGTTTCACTTGCGAAAATGTAGCCTAATATTACTAACATCTGAGGGGAACTCGTAGTCCAAATCCAAATTACATTTAAAATAAGTTACATGTGCTGCAGTAATATTTACATATCATATGATTTTGGATGAAGGATTGCTTGCACAATTCAAAGAAGTGATATAAAAAAATGTGAATTTTTGTGACTTTTCACGTCCATGTGCCCTTACGTAGACATACTTTATTTGATTTTTGACCAAATATAACATACGTGCAAGCTGAAACGAATTATACCAAGAGGATACGAAGGAATGCAATTTTAAATGTGGTTGAAGCTATACACGAAAGACGTCTTTTATAATGAAATCATGTACTGGAAATGAATGATGGGTAATAACCTTTAGTACTAAGTAGCTGAGCTACAGAGAATGAGCCAAGGAGAGAAGATGTGGCAGATGAAGGAGGAATTCAGACTTTAACGATCTCGGTTAGATACGTATAACATAAGGCGAAACTGCAGTTCATTCTGTCAGTACACAACTCGCGAACCTTATGGCAATTAAACTTTGCAAAAAACTTGTAGACATGGAGTCGGATATGCGTGTACGTATGTATGTGAATGCACACTTACCTTCTTATATTATTATTATTCAAAATGAAAACCTACAACCTGCTTTCCAGTCATTGACCAGGTCAGGGATGTAATGAATGAATCAGATATAGGCTATTATTACGATGGGGTCGCCACTCCCAAAGTGATTTACATTAATAAGTGATAGATGCTATGAAATGAGAATGGAGAGTGTTGCTGGAATGACAGGGGAAACCGGATTACCCGGAGAAAAACCTGCCCCGCCTCCGTTTTGTCCAGCACAAATCTCACATGGAGTGATCGGGATTTGAACCACGGTATCCAGCGGTGAGAGGCCGACGTGCTGCCGTCTGAGCCACGGAGGCTCTTATTATTATTATTATTATTATTATTATTATTATTAATTATTATTATTATTATTATTATTATTATTATTATTATTATTATTATTATTATTATTATTATTATTATTATTATTATTATTATCTTAACCCATTTACCCTACAGGGTTGGATTTTCCCTCGGACTCAGCGGGAGTTCCCACCTCTACCGCCCCGAGGGCAGTGTCCTGGAGCGTGAGACTTTGGGTCGGGGGATAAAACTGGGGTGGAAGACGAGTACCTCGCCAAGGTGGCCTCACCTGCTATGCTGAACGGGTGCCGTGGGGAGATGGGGAGATCGGAAGGGATAGACAAGGAAGAGAGAAGGAAGCGGCCGTGGCCTTAAGTTAGGCACCATCCCGGCATTTGATTGGAGGGGAAGTAGGAATCCACGGGAAATCACTTCGAGGATTACTGAGGTGGGAATCGAACGCTGGCCTGCAGAGGTGGCAGGTAATCACCCTAACTACTACACCACAGAGGTTGACATTATTATTATTATTATTATTATTATTATTATTATTT
Organism: Anabrus simplex; assembly: GCF_040414725.1. Lineage (NCBI taxonomy): Eukaryota > Metazoa > Arthropoda > Insecta > Orthoptera > Tettigoniidae > Anabrus > Anabrus simplex. Next base: position 151,283,822 of record NC_090266.1, read on the forward strand.
GGCAACTTGGCTAAATGGTTAGCGCCAAGGCCTTTCGTTCAGAAGCTCCTGGATTCGATTCCTTGTTTTTAATCACACCCACCTAATTTTTCTGACTCGGGGAGTGGAATGTTTTTACTTGTCCCAACACAAGCCTCTTTATATTCACACAACACGTCACACTATCAACCACAGAAAACCGCAATAGTGATGCATTCCTCCGCTTAGGTTTGACGTCAGGAAGGCCATCCGGTCGTAAAACAAGGCTAAGTTAATATGTTCGATGTAGTTCGCACCAGCGTGTGGGAAATGTGGTTTTAAAAGGAGTTATTATTATTATTGTTGTTGTTGTTGTTGTTACGGAGATATCCGTGGTAGTTAGAGGTGATTTTTTTTTTGCTAATTCTTTACGTCGCACCGACACATATAGGTCTTATGGCGACGATGGGACAGGGAAGAGCTAGGAGTGGGAAGGAAGCGGCCTTGGCTTTAATTAAGGTACAGCCCCAGCATTTGCCTCGTGTGAAAATGGGAAACCACGGAAAACCATTTTCAGGGCTGCCGACAGTGGGGTTCGAACCTACTATCTCCCGAATACTGGATACTGGCCGCACTTAAGCGACTGCAGCTATCGAGCTCGGTAAGTTAGAGGTGAAATAATAGGTCTCAACTACAAAATTAAAGTTAGTTTAAAACTTTAAAAAAGGTTATATTTTCTTTTCAAAATCAATCAATAACAAAGTATAACAGGTACCAAGTAGCAGATCAACAAATTAAGAAATTACAAATTACAGTTCGTTACAAGATTTGGGCTTCGAGCCCCACGCTCACAATCCTTGAGCTATGAGCCCAACTTCACCAATGTACCAAGTTCAAACAAAGGGGCAGAAAACCCCAATCATGCCAAGGAGCACTTGCTCCCAGTTACCATGTTAAGCCTCCTAGAGGCACACAGAAATCAAATTTAGGAAAGAGCAGACCCGCTCTCAAAGTTCAAGCCTATGAAAGGCCACAACGAATTTCACTTCTAATTGCCCTCAAGGCACACATATAATGGTACAGGGGTACCTCGTACCCAATCTACTGGGCCTTCGCAGGAAGGAAAACAAAACGGATTAAGTAAATGGCCCAAAATACAAAGTTGAATGGAGGCGATAACTTGCACTCCTACACAAAGTTTTTGTCTTAAAACCTATGTGGCGCTAGGCCGATAATACAGGGGCTAATCCCAAGCTAGGGAGGTGACCCGTATGAGAAAACTTTACTACATTAAAGAAGAGAAGAACGGGTATGAAAACGTAGTCACCTCCATTTCAAAAGAAGGGGAGTTCGAGAGGGTGAAGCACTCTCTATCTCCGCTTTACAGTAAAAGATATTTGTAGATTTTACATAGACAGAAAAGGAATTTACATTTTGAAAAGATGGGTTACATATTAAAGGATTCGAACCTTCTCTGAGAGTTAAACTGCTGAGCTAGCAAGAAATAAAGATGTTAACAGGCTGTATTATTGAAGAACTGCTGCATGAAGAAAGAGGCGCTTCCCGCCCCCTGCTACATATTCACACACTGAGTTAGATGTTATACTAGTGGCACGGAGACAAGAAAATCAGCAGTTTTTATACCCTCGTGGAAAATTCGAGACCTTTCAGGAATGAGTAGACAAACCCCCTCAATTTTATTGGATAGCTAAAAGTTACACTTCAACATCGAAAAAGAAAGACACTATTGGTCAGAAATTAATTACAAAAAATAGTGATTGGTTAAATTCAAAACAGGCGGAAAGAAAGGATAACTGTTGCCAACCCACAAACCACAGAACAAAATTTAGTAAAAACAAAACTTAGGAATACAATATTTCTTTAGGAGAGTACATTCATTTACACCAGGGTGCGTTATCATAGTTTTTGGTAGAGACATCTGTTATAGATTGTCCACACTCCTTAATCGTTCAAAAACACTCAGTGACATCTTCTGAATAACCGTGGAATTAGTTCAGTAGTTAAAGTTCCAAGTTTCTCCAGTAGAGAAGTTTCAATTGGCGCAAGATTTGAACTTGCGTCGTGGAGGTGTACCGCCCGGTACAATTATTATTATTATTATTATTATTATTATTATTATTATTATTATTATTATTATTATTATTATTATTATTATTATTATTATTATTATTATTATTATTATGGCTATTTCTAGCCGGGTGCAGCCCTACTTAGGCAGATTTTGGGGGGAGGATGGCGACATCTGTCATGTATAGCAAGTTTGCGTGTTATTGTGACGGAGGATAGTGTTGTGTGTGGTGTGTGAGTTGCAGGGATGTTGGGGACAGTACCTAGGTACAATCATCCAGTATCCGAGCCAAGGGAACTGACCATTTAAGGTTATGATCTCCCACGAAATGATAAAGAGAACTACGCTGTTAATCCAACCATGGAGCTGGAAATGATGATAATAATAATAGTACATACATACATTGCAGTGGGGAAATATCCTGGAGGTAAAGTTTGCTTACGGTGATAGCAACGAAATTGAACAAAAACATAAATTACATTACAAAATAAAAAATCTAACCCCATGGCGCAACAGCCCCGAAGGGCCGTGGCCTACCAAGCTACCGCTGCTCAGCCCGAAGGCCAGCATATTACGAGGTGCCGTGTGGTCAGCACGAGCCTTGAAGAAGAATAAAGGAGGACGAGCTGAATTAGACTTAAGATGGAAGGGGGTCGAGTTAAATAAAACAGAAAAGTAAAGAAGAAATTAATACTGTAGTTTCCTAGCTTATAGATTCACTACACGAGGACACACACGCCCAGCCGTCGGTACTTACATGTCAATCTTAACGTTAGTAAAATGTACCATGGAATTTCGTGTTGTAAGTTGATCAGCCCCTGTCAGTGAGATATTATATAGAATTCCTTTCCGTGACAAAACATACACTTTCATCGACCTAAGAATTCGTATTCAGTTTTCACACTGCTCCTGAACTAGTGTACTTATTTAAGAGCCCAGCACGAAGATCATCTAACGACAGCAGAACACGTTAGATAGGCATTGACAGCAGAGGCTGATGTCTCTGTCTTTGTCCTCCGGAAGGCATTATCTTTTCCTAATCTGACAACGTCTGTTGCATACTGCAGAAGGTCGTTCGGGATCTCTGGTGGCAAGTTTCAAGGCCGCTGGCGGCGCTGTTATCAACTTGAGCACGTCAAAACTGGGAGTGATGATTCAAGTCAGTACTGAGAACATGTGTCTAGATTTCGAGACATTAGCTGCAACGATGCCGAAGCAGATTGACCCCTACTGTGTGGGCTTCATAACAGCCTTTTCCGATTATAAATATAGTTATCCTGCTATACAAGGAATGTGCAACAAGCGTGATTTTTTATATCAAAGAACGCGATGCTGTATTGAATAAAAAAGGCAAAGGCCGACTGGGATCAGTCCCAGAGGGGAGAAAAACCGGCAAATCCACGACCAGCCACCAGCCGTACACCATAAGTGGTGAGGCAAACGAAGGGCCTTGTCTCGAGTGGTAACCCTTCCCTCAAAGGATTATCGCACATAAGTTGGGGATGTCTGTTTCAATAGTTAACACCATAATCAACAAGGATTTGCAATTATAAAAGCAGCATAAGCTCTCTCTGAGTTCACAAGCTGTTGCCTCGTCAAATTTCGGAACGTCGCACTAAGGTAAGAAAGTTGTATGAGGACTGTTTGGCAGGGGACTGTTGGAAAAATGTGGTAACATTAGACGAAGCATATGTGTATCTTAGTGAATGTAACAAACTCCGCTCTATTTACTGCCGACCTAGAGACAAAAAATTATCTAACATCGTATGAAAAATACCAGAAAAGTTTTTCAACAGGTTTCATGATCATCGCTGGATACTGCTACTTAACACTCATTTACTATACAGATATCCCAGCAATGTAATTTAGGGCGAAAAATTAGGCATGAATACATCAAGGAAAAGCATCCAGCTACACCTCTCGTTCGACTCGTCTGTTCTTAGATAGAATGGAGATGGAAATTGGAATCCGTGAATCCGGTGAAGGCACACGATGGGTCACTCATGGACTTCTGTGCATTTGAACTCCTAAGAAGGGCCTTAGGAAATGGACGTCCACGCACTATCAATGGCCTCTGGACAGCCTGTCAGGAGGAGTGGGAGAAGATAGACATGCCAGCTCTGCGAAAAAGGTCTGCTGAAATGGAAATTACGCTGTCGAACTATAGCTAGAAATGCTGTCTTTCCGACTGAGCATGATCGTTGGTGGAGAGATGGCTTTTCATAAGCTAATTAAACTTCAAACAACCGGGCGAGTTGGCCGTGCGCGTAGAGGCGCGCGGCTGTGAGCTTGCATCCGGGAGATAGTAGGTTCGAATCCCACTATCGGCAGCCCTGAAGATGGTTTTCCGTGGTTTTCCATTTTCACACCAGGCAAATGCTGGGGCTGTACCTTAATTAAGGCCACGGACGCTTCCTTCCAACTCCTAGGCCTTTCCTATCCCATCGTCGCCATAACACCTATCTGTGTCGGTGCGACGTAAAGCCCCTAGCAAAAAAAAAAAACTTCAAACATCGTCCCCAGAGATCACAAACGACCTTCTGTACAAGCGTTACTTTTACTGTTACAATCTGGGAGACCACAACTTAGCGATGGACACAGTTTAGGTGTACGTACGGGATTAAGCTGTGACCTCCAGAGGATCTCAGGAAACAGAATCGTGCCTCTAAGAAGGACACATCGGCAATGGTTATGTTGCCGATCGCGATGAAACTGGGAAAACACATTGAGGTACACGCAAAAATGATATCAGCATCAATTTTGGGTGCCGACATTCATTAGGGCGTTAACTAAGGGGCATAAAAGTTGTGAAATTTCAAGTTCCGCTCGAACAGCGATGAATACCTGCTGGCCAATGCTTAGCCGGCACACTGTCTGCTTTGTGCCATACCTCTGCACCTCCACCCTTACACACCTCCGCCCCTCCTTCTGGTTCGCGACCGCACGTTTCCCTTCTCCCTGCCCCTGCCCGTCTGCTTAGCTGTCGAAGAGAACCGGTGCTACACTTTGCGTACTCTTATCAGCCTTACTCATATATCCCCTTTGTAATTTCCACATTGTATTACGTCAGTTTAAATTTTCTGAAATGTTTATGAAAACGTTTGCACCGGGCGAGCTGGCCGTGCGGTTAGAGGCGCGTGGCTGTGAGCTTGCATCCGGGAGATAGTGGGTTCGAATCCCGCTTTCGGCAGCCCTGAAGATGGTTTTTCGTGGTTTCCCATTTTCACACCAGGCAAATGCTGGGGTTATACCATAATTAAGGTCAGGGCGGCTTCCTTCCAACTCCTAGGCCTTTCCTGTCCCATCGTCGCCATAAGACCTATCTGTGTTTGCGACGTAAAGCAACTAGCAAAAGAAAAGTATGGCACCTGTTGTTAATTGTGTTTTGATTCGGTTTTCTTTCCACTATTTTTTAATGTTTCGAATAGACCAAAGATTGTTTTTGTTTACTATCAGTTATTGACGGGGAGTTTTCCCGATGTAATGTATACGGAGTCATTTATTGTGTTACTTTGTAATTATTTGTTGTTGTACCAGTTCGTACGAAAACCATTTAACATTTTGCGTATGTAACTGCCATTATACCCAGAAGACTGTAGTGTGTTACTTTAATATCGGTACTTGTTGAATACATAGACCTTCGTCAGCTAGGCCTATAACGCAAAAGTACCGGTAAGGTAAGACTACAGGTCTGCCTGTGATTACTGTATACCTACTGCATAATAAATGCACATATTTTTTTTATTTTTCAAGGCTTTTCTTATTACGTCAAACTTTACTACATTCCATGTCATACTTATATCAAAGTTGCCTATGCATTAAATTGATTTATATTCGACAACCATTGCTGCAAATGAAATGTGTTGTGTCTGTCACTGCAAAACATACATAAATCGTTCAGTACAAGCACAAATAAAAACATTCTACCTATAGGCCTATTCCTTATACCAGAGTACGCGATACGGAAAATACCAGTAGTTTCAAATTCGGAGTTTATAATTGTTGTTGTTGTCGTACGCGATATCGTTTCGTTATGACACAACTGATAGCGTACAAAAAATGGGTGGGGGGAAGGGGACATAAAAAGGAGATCTGGACCTGTAACCATGTTTTGATATCCCGAGGCACCGAATCTCATTACATTCATTGAGATCCTCTACCCGGGCACGTAATTTTTTGAAATAAAAAGGCATTTAACGTTGTTCAAAGGTGGGAGATTTATTTAGTGGTGGGTGATTTAATTTAATTTCATATGTATGTCCACTCTAAAGGACACTGCCGACAGCTTTAAGGCGTTTTAGAAGTAAATAGTAATTTAAGCGTAGGTAGGACGCGGTACCCGATACCACGTTTGACAACGCCCGGTGTTACTTAACTCGGAGTTGTACACACGAATGTGACAACACACCGGAATTAGCAGGAATGAAAATATAACATTAGAACAAAATATGGGTATATTAGTTTAGGTTATTTTTATCATTATGTGTGAAACGGAACGTTATTTAAAGGATTTCAATAATTATAATTCGAAAAGAAGCAAAGTATAGAGCCGGTCCCGTTCAAGAGCTAAGCAGCCGGCAAGCACGGGGAGAAGGGAAACGTGTGATGGCGAACCAGTTGGAGTGGAGAGGGGAGGAGGTGAAGAGGTGTGTTTCCAGGCACGCAGTGTGCCGACTTAGCATTTGCCAGCAGATATTCATCGCTTATCGTGCGGAACTTGAAATGTCGCAACTATTGGCACCTTAGTTAAAGCCCTAATGAATGTCGGCTACCAAAATTTATGCTGACATCTTTTTTACGTGTATCTCAGTGTGTTTTCCAAGTTTCATCGCGATCGGCGACTTAACCATTGCTGATATTCCCTTGTAAGGACATCTAATAATTCAGGCTGTTCGGAAAAACCACAGTTGCACAGGCCGGAATCGTAATTTCAAAAAAGCACTAAGATGGATCAAAAACTTTCAACGGACCATACCAGCAGCATTTCCGAGACTGATCACAAATTTTGTCGGCTCATTCTTTCATGAAAAATGACTGGCTTTGTAAATGTTGAATCTGCTACCACCAGACCTGTATGAAACCATTCGAAATGCTCGAAGACAAAATAGATTTAAAATGCGTGTAATATGATAAGTTTGATAAGGTAAGATAAGAGTTTATTCTGCCCGAAGGTAGGTCCGAATCTCCGCAGAGGTGTTCCTGAGCCGGAGTTTACGTACGGTAGGTAGGCCAGCTCCTTTCCGCTCCTCCATTCCCTTACTCCCCACCGCCGGGCTGAGTGGCTCAGACGGTTGAGGCGCTGGCCTTCTGACCCTAACTTGGCAGGTTCGATCCTGGTTCAGTCCGGTGATATTTGAAGGTGCTCAAATATGTCAGCCTCGTGTAGGTAGATCTACTGGCACGTAAAAGAACTCATGCGGGACAAAATTCTGGCACCTCAGCGTCTCCGAAAACCGTAAAAGTTGTTAGTGGGGCGTAAAGCAAGTAGCATTATTATTATTACTCCCCCATCAACAGCGCGTAGCAACCCATTCAAATCTTGACCACGCCAAATGTTGCTTAACTTCGGAGATCTCACAGGTTTCGGTGTTTCAACACGGCTACGGCCGTTTGTAATATGACAAGGGGACTTCAAATCGACAGGAGAATTTGGAAAAGCTATGCTGAGAAGGAAAATAAACAAAAGAATGTTTACCAGTGACCCGGGTTCGATTTCAATGGTTTCAGTTTCGAAAAGACAATACTCATGTCATGTTCTACAAGGAATTCCTCAACTAAGAACTGCCATTCTATAAACTACAGTTACTACCAGCAAGAAACATGAAACAACCACCCATTTACACACAATGAGCAACGCCGTCTTTACATTGTACCTAGGATAATAACAGCAGCTAAGAATAAGGACATGCTGGATTTACTCTACTAAATGCCTTCTGAATAGCATCACTTTTTTACTTCTTTGAAGACAGGGGAACGCAATGAAGATACTGGACTTCCTGATTGCATTGACAACCGGAATAATGACTGAACGTATATCGATGAAGAGCTTTAATCATTTTTCAACTTGTGCCTTTAAAACTTCTTTTACCGGGCGAGTTGGCCGTGCGCGTAGAGGAGCGCGGCTGTGAGCTTGCATCCGGGAGATAGTAGGTTCGAATCCCACTATCGGCAGCCCTGAAAATGGTTTTCCGTGGTTTCCCATTTTCACACCAGGCAAATGCTGGGGCTGTACCTTAATTAAGGCCACGGCCGCTTCCTTCCAACTCCTAGGCCTTTCCTATCCCATCGTCGCCATAAGACCTATCTGTGTCGGTGCGACGTAAAGCCCATAGAAAAAAAAAACTTCTTTTCTTTCCCCAATATTGCACTTGAGATCATTTTCGCTCAATTCCTTTCCTTCTTTTATGTCGGTGTTAACTCAATATCCATTCTACTTCATTAGCATTCTGAATCACAATAAATTAAAGAAATTCTGATATCTAAAGAAATTAAGTGCGTCCTTTCTTTAACGACATCACAGACATTTTAGTGCATGTAAATCTGATGTAAGTCAGCATTTGAAAACACAGTTTCGAAATCGTTGGATGCAGGAGAAGTGTAAATCAAGATAGTAGGTAACATACTGCACATATTCATAGATTTCGTGTAAAAGTAGGTATTATTAGTGCGCCGTTCCCGCGTCCAGGTCGAGTCGCATGAGATCCAGGCTAGCTCGAATATGATATCGATTTCTCAGTACATCATATTTATGGGCTATGGGTTCCGCATCGAGAAAAAGGATCACCGGGCTATACTAACAGGTAAGCCTAACGTACGTACTGGACGTCTCCAACACGTAATCCGGTTAGTTTCTGCATAATCCGCAATAATACATAAATAATCATCACTTACAACTAAAAGCTTATTCTAAGAAGTCATTAAAAGAATAATTAAGTTTTACAGGGTGCTATTTATTTGAAAATAAAGTAGAATCTAAGAAAAATAGTTTGTATTTTACGAATGATTCATTGAAAAGATAAATAATAGGCAATTGACTCTATGTCTGATCAATTATGCTTTAAAATGTCTTAAAATCAGAGGCCTCCAACTGAATAAAAAAATAAATATAGTTACAGTATTTACAATAACGATTAGGAAATATAAAATGTGTCTGACGCAGATTCTCCGAGCTAAATGAGTTGAAAATAAAATTAAAATCACAACTTTCAATATAGTGGGCGAGTGAGAAGAGTTCAATGGCTTCGAGAGCTTGGAGAAGGTTGCGGGAAGTTGCATTTTGAAGGTATCGTAGGCGGAGAGAATGAAGGTGGGATAGAATTTTTGGGGAAGTATATAGGTCGTTAATAGCTTCAATTCGTGTGTCTTTCCAAAGTCGATAGGCTATACGTATAACATGCCGTTCAAGTTTAAGGAGTTCCAAGTAATGAGTGGGGGAGGCAGAAATCCAGGATACTGATGCAAATGTTAATACAGGTCGAACAAAGGCTTTGTATGTATTTATGATTTGCGAGACTCTTACTCCCCTGGTCTGACCCACCAATCGGCGGAGTAGGTGAAACCTGTGGTACGCCGTTTTGTAAATTTTGTCAATATGAACATTCCATCGGAGATTATTTTGGAACGTGATACCTAGGTAAGTCAGTATCGAAGTTTCTGTGAGAAATTTGGTTGTTAAGAACGACGTGGATTTGGTTAGAAGGAAGGTATCAACGTTTTCGTTTTTAAATGTAATAAATAAAGTGTTTCGTTTATGTTGATTCTGATTGCCACAGGTTTGTCATTGTTCGAGCGTGGTCAGAAAGGGCTGGAGATTACTCTGAAGGGAGGCATTATGAGTGCCTAGGGCGAGGATTGGTATGCCGTCTGCGAACTGAAATGGTGTTGGAGATGGGGAGGATTTGGGTATGCCTATACAATAGAGGATGTATAGGATCAGGGAGAGAGGACTGCCTTGTAGGACTCAAGCTCACATAGTGAAAGTGTAGGATAGAGTATTGTGAATAATAATCTGGGCAGATTTGGAATTGAGAAAGTTGGCGAATAAATGGATGATTGTAATAGGAAGGGAAGATGGCGTAGTTTAAATGTAATAGGCCTGAGGCCCATACTTGATCAATTGCCTTTTCTACGTCTGGGCTAGTGCATGCTAATGAGATGTATTTTGAAATGTTTGTGGAGATTTGAAAATCGTGATCATGGGTAGAGTATTGGGCGTGGAAAACCTGCATGGAATTGGCGAATGCGTTGGACAGAATTGAGGTAGGTGTATATACGTCAGGCTAGGATTGTTTCTAAGATTTTGGAGATTACGGGGAGAAGGCTGATTGGTCGGTAAGAAGATAATTGGGATGGTGCCTTGTGAGGTTTAAGGAAAAGTAATATTGTTGCATGTCCCCAATGGGAGGAAAGGAGTTAGTGTGTATTATGATGCTATACAGTGAGTGGTCAAAAGTCACGGGAACGTATGTCCCAGTAGAAAATGTGCCGTGTATGAAGCCTGAGAGTTTCGTCGTAGCTGAGCAGTCTGCCACAGACACCGGTGTCGTGAAGATGGCAACACGTCTCGATTTAATCGACTTTGAACGTGGGATGATCATCGGTGCACGGCGCATGGGTAATATCATTGCGGAGATTACACGCGAATTCGTATTTCCGAGGTTAGCGTCCGCGTAAAGCACCGCACGGGAATACCACGGGTGTTTAACAAACGGAAATCACGTCACCTCCCCAGAACCATAATGGGCGCTCAACGGGCTACTGTGAGTCAGATCACCGCCCAGTTGAATGTTGTGGGTCAGAAATTCATTTCTACATGACTGTAAGGAGGCAACTGCACCGCATAGGCTTCACCAGCCGATGAACAACTCGTGTCTCTTTGCTTACACCTCGATACTGAGCTCAAAGGTGTTCATGGGCGCGTGAACATTGGCACTGGATCATGGAACAGTGGTGGCGTGTAGTATGGTCCGTTGAATCCCGGTTCCAGTTGTATCGGGCTGATGGGCGTATGCCCCATGAAGCTATGGATCCTGCGTGTCAACAAGGTTCTTTCCAGGTGGGAGGTGGCTGAGTTCAGGTTTGGGCGGCGTTCTTATGGTTACCATTGGCACAATTGCCCGGCTGCAGGGAGCGCTGGCAGGTGAACTTTATGCGGGCGTTCTTTCAGAACATCTGCATCCCTTTCTGGCCCTAGAGTACCCTGATGGAGATGCCATGTTTCAACAGGATAATACACCATGTCGCCGCTCCGAGGTGGTTGGAGGAGTACTCTAGTGAAGTTACGAGCATGGATTGGCCCTCCAGATCCGCCGATCTTACTCCAGACGAGAATTTATGGGATGCTGTTGATGCTGGTGCACGCTTCATGAACCCGGCACCAACTAGACAAGAATGATTGTGAGTAGCAGTGCAAGATGAGTGGGTCCAGATTCCTCCAGAACGATTCCAGCACCCTGTAGAGTGGATGCCGTGTTGAAGGCTCACGGAGGAGCGACTCGTTATTAACATCACATTCAGTGTCTTCCCATCACTTATGGCCACTCAGTGTAGATAGTATTTAACAATTGTATGAATAGGTAAGGGGCTTCTTTAATATGTTTATAGTTGATGATCCCTTCCAGTAGCTGTGTTCGTTTTGTTCTTCAATAACTTTTGGATGTCTTTAACTGTAATGGGTCCATTCAGAATGTGTTCTAAGTCAAGAGCAGGTAGGGGACTAATGGAGGGGCATAGAGGAGGTTGTGTGATGTCATTGTGTTGGGTTATTTTATCGTGTTCTTTGTGATAGAAATTGGGATCTGTTGATGGGGAAAATACTGTTTTAAAGTAATCAGCAAAATGGATTGTTTTTGTTCGGGGATCGTTAAGTGCAGTTTTATTATGGATTAGAGGGTAATGGGGGGTAAGATTATTTTATTAGGGTTAATTGTTCTAGTTTACTCCAATATTTACGGGTATCGATAATATTTGATAATTGAGTGCCCGTACTAGTCCAGGCTTTTCATCTTATTGCTTTAATAACGGATCGGGTATGCCGTAGGGCGATTATGTGCTCACGGATGGTGTTAAGGTCATCTATACGAAGATATGCTTTGTATAACTCATGGAAATACTGTAGGAGTGAAGAGCTCGTGATCGAGTGGTGGTTTTTAAATGTGAGAAGTGTGTCGGGATATGTGTATTCGGTCTGCAGTGATTATGGTCACTTCCAATTTTTTAATAACGTTTTCTTGTTCGTGTTGATTTGTGGGAGGTAGGCCTGCTGTATTCTGGAGTAAATCTGTAATAGTCTGTCATAGCCTATCCAATCGGTTCGATTATATTGTCGCACCGGTAGGGGTCGTTGTTTGCGTTGATGAGGGTTAGTTAATATGTTTGGACGGGTTAGTAGACCAGGAGTGTGGTCACTGCCTATTGATGGTAGCATAGGCACGTAATAGTTAGTTGCTAAGTTAGGGGAGAGTATGAGAATATCAGGGATTTTACTGGATCTAGGGTGGATGGGGAAGGGAAGGGAATATCAACACCCCGGATGTCATTTAATAGTATAGGTCGTAAATATATTGTTGTACATCATATGACGTTATATTAAAATCGGGCGTTAGTATATAGGTGGTATATTGACTATCTATATATTCAGCAATGTGTCAGGGGATGTGTAAATAGCGGCAAGTGCTGTGGTTTGATTTCCAATAAATATTTCAACAATTAAATTTTCATTTTGATAATTTGGATGGGAGTGATTGTGAATTTTAGATGGAATGGTTTTATGAACAATTATGTCTACCACTCCGCGGCCTTTATCCAGGTGTTTGAAGAGGTAGAACGTGTGATCTTTGAATTTCGGTTTTTGTTCTTTTGTTAGAAAAGTTTCATTAAATATCATGACATCCGGGTTGTGTTGGTCAATCTGGAGGTTATGGAGCGGTCGTTTGGCCCTCAGTGAACATACGTTACCACAATATACTTTCAATTTTAAAGCAGCGGAGACGGGTTCAGTTGGGAAGTATGCGCAATGCATTCTATTCCCGGAATGCGTAGCATCAAAATGTGTTTGAAACATCAAACAAGCCGCAAGCTGAATTTGAGAGAGGATGTAATGTCGTTGGAAAGGGAGAACATTCTGGAGGACCACGGTAATGAACCTCAGAATGTTCTCAGTGGAGGGAGGGGTAGGGAGGAGGAAGAAATTTGCGTAGTCAATGGGGTTGATAGGATGAATGGATCCCGGTTGGGCAGGACTGGGTTCAGGCATGGCCCTAGATTTGACAGATAAGGTTGGGTGGTTTTCCTTACATGTGTTACATTTGAGATTAGACCTTTTTGAACAATTAGAAGAGGCGTGAGAGCCGCTGCAGGTAGCACATACCTGATCCCTAAAGTATGACTGGCTTGGGAGTTGGTCGTAACCGTGGCAATGTTCACACCTTTGACGTTGTCGGGGTGATGATCTACAAGGCTCCACACGGTGGCGTCGGGTGTATATTTTGGCTCCATCCCACAGCGGTTGGTTCAGAATTGCTATATTCCTGCAAACGAGCCGCATCAGTGACGCTGGAACATTGGGGTTGCAGATCCGGATGATCTTAAATATATGTAGTCCCTACTGCTGCAGCTGCGCCGCTACTCGGTCATCCGTGTAGCTCCTGTCGACTCCGTAAGTTGACACAGATAAGGTAGGTGCTGATAGCGTTGAAGATGGGTTGCGATGCAGTTGCTGGGCGAAATTCTGGGCCACGTTGTGTCTGCCAAAATTGGCCAGTCCAGTGCTAAGAAGGAGTAAAACGATCTACATGTCTCCAAGATGTAACTATCTTTGCCCCTCTGAATTTCGAGATTGTAGTCTTTCTGGACGTTTGGCGGGTATCTAGTAATGACAGTATAGATAGCCTTCAGGCGGTTCAAGTTGGCGTCAAGGTTCTTCAATTTGATTACGTAGAATGGGGCCGGAAGTCCAGACTCTGGAGCCATTGCACTGTGCTCTCGAACCTGGTTCGGTAAGTCTGGATTACGCGCTATTTGCACGTAAATGATCGTTCTTAGTGGCATGTAGCTCGGCGAGCGATTTCCTGCCGGCAGGTGAAATGGTGCCACTCCGTCCGTCCCGATGGGTTCAAGTGGCGTTACTCCACTGGTAGACGGATCTTTCGGTGTTTATAGCGGTGTGTACGTGCTCGCAGATGACGATGGGCTGCCATCTAGGCAGTTCGCTCGGCGCTTTTGACCATCTGGGCAGGGTGAACCGCGGTCCTCCATTCTCCTCGCTGGCTTGGTGGATTCCTCGTCCATAGAGTTATTAGGCGCGGGTGGTCGTTCCGGAGGTGTAGGTACATTGCTCGCCATAGCAGAATTTCCCACCTGGATATCTTAAGTCGACTGGAGAGGTGTTCCCCTGTGAGTACCTTTACTGGAGATCAATTTCGTAATACTACTTGCCTAACTTACCACTCGAAGAGATAATTGCATTTTCCAATGTACTTTTTTCTTTATCGAATACAGTCTACTCATTCTTCTGGTGAAAAGTAATTATCTTCACTACTTTAAAAGATGTGTTTGTAGATGTCCACGTAAGTAACTTGCTACTTTCTCCTATTCGTTGCTGATTCCCCGTTTGGTTCATTTTTATAACATTAATTGACGCACAATATAGTGTATTTTATTTGTGTGAACAACATGGTCTAATACGTACGTCTTGTAGAGTCGTAAAGTTCGTAGACTGGCCGTCTAGTTTCGCTGTGCTGCACCACAGGATATTGCCGTGACAGTTCTTTGCTAGTCCCAGCAAGAGACAGTTGCGTGCATACAGTATCAGCAGAACTACGGTGAATGTTGTGAAGGGTAGTTGAATATCAGCGGCGGAACATGAGAATGTCGTAGTTTGAGCAACGGGCAAATTTCAAGTTCCGGCAAAAAGTAGACAACCCCGCTTGCTAAACATTTGAGATGACCAAGTAGAAGTCGCCCGGATCACCACGACGGGGAAGGACGCGAAAAGACAGGTCAAAAGACTATGTGATCCTTGAACTTTCAGCGCCAGTCCACAAACATATTGACCGTAGTACGCACGTAGATGTACACTGTGTTGCCTACCCCGAAAGCGCGAATCCAGGAAGTAGTACATGACTCTAGTACCTGTGGGTACGCCGTGTTGCCTACATCGAAGGTGCCAGTCATCGAACTTATTGACTGTAGTAGTAGTAGTAGATTTCCTTTGACAGAGGTATACGGGGCAGTCAAGTGAAAATAGGACACTTACCATAAAGTTTAGTAGAACAATATTTATTCCTCAAAATTAATCAGCAGAACTGTTAAGATGTTTATCCCACTCGGCGCTCAGACGTCAATCCCATCCTTGAAACAGCTGAACTGACAGCTGAACAGCTGAGCTCACTGAACCACACCTGTACCAAGTCACAAACGACCGATGCAAACCGATGTCCGCGAATGTCTTTCTTGAGATGTTAAAATCGCCAGGGGGAGAGATCTCGGGTGTAGGGAGGTTGTTGTAGAATTGTTTACCCAAAATCTCTAAAGCGTATTCCTCAAAGGCTGGCAGTGTGGGGGCGGGCATTATCATGAAAATGATAAAGCCGCTCGATTGCATGCCTCACTTTCTGCAACATCACCTCATAGCGCTATGCATTGCTTGTGGCCACATGTTAGAGCTGACGAAAGATATTCGCGGACATCGAACGTCGATTTCCATCGGACGATGGCTTGTGTGACTGGGTACAGATGTGGTTCCGTCGACGCCCCACCAGCTGTTTCAAGAATGGGATTGACCTTCTCATCACGCAGTGGGATAAACGTCTTAAAATTTCTGGTGATTACTTTGAGGAACGAAATTATCTACTGAACGTTTTGGTAGGTGACCCGTTTTCATTTGACTTCCCCCTTATACTTAAATCTTAAAAATACGAGGATCAGGGCATAACCACGGCAACATTTTCTTTTCGTACGAATGCGTTGAAACATACGAAAACATGCAGATGGGCGTTTACAGCTTAATGTGACCGAGCGATTTGCCCGTGCGGTTTCCGGCTCGCAACTGTGAGCTTGCATTCGGGAGTTAGTGAGTTTCAACCCCACTGTCGGCAGCCCTGAAGATGGTTTTCCGTGGTTTGCCATTTTCACACAAGGCAAATACTGAGGCTTTACCTTAATTAAAGCCACGGTCACTTCTTTCCCATTCCTAGCCCTTTTCTATCCCATCATCGCCATAAGACCCATCTGTGTCGGGGCGACCTAAAGTAAAGAACTTAATGTGCTGTGGAATATATGAATAATGCCGAGTATGTCTACCAGGTGTAGGATATAAAACGAGGAAACTGTCAGCCATGTTTATTTTCGGAGATTACTGTTACCTTTAGGGCAAACCCTCAAAGTAGTCCTCTAGATTGTCCGCAACACTCTTCCAACGATGCGAGAGACGTCGTATACCAGTCGCCTCACCATGTGTGAATGTTGCAGTCCCGTGTTTCACGGCGTTGGCAATATGCTCTTCTGTCCCAAAACGTCTCTCACGCAATGATATTTTCATTTTGAGAATAAGGTCAAAACCACACGGGGATAGGTCTGGTGAGTATGGCGGTTGTTCTATAGTCCAAATACTTAGTAAACGTCTTTCTGGGTGACCGGCGGAGCGTGGTCATGTAGGTATTGTGGTAGGTCTGATTAGCGCACCCTCTCTCTTCCCGGTTAGCTATTTCTTAACCCCCTTGTTGACACGCTGTGTTCAGCCAATCCGTACAGTGCTTAACACAATGTGTAGACGAAGACTGGGTAGCGAGAGGAGTGGGAGACGAGGCAGCCCCCTTCGATTGCCCCTCCCCACATGCGCTGGTGATATCCGCGCAGGACGTTTACTAAGTGTTTGGACTATAGTACTTCTCACCACCAGAGCTGAAGTTGCCTCCGTACAGCCTCTGCTACATGCTTTGTGACGTGATACTATTCCGGCTTATAACTCAGGTAGTGTCCACCTTCTCTTTGCGTCAATGTACTGGATAATTACCGAAGTGACACATCGGTACGGACACTAATAGGTCTTCCGGGCCCTTTGCACGTCGCTTCTTGTTTCATGTCTGTGCTGAATTGCTGCTGCTCATCTCGCAATGGTTGAGTTCGTAAGGTCATTATTCCCCACAGCTTCCACAAGCTCTCTATGACGTTCTTTGGCATTGCGACCCCGCGGAGAACGGCCATTTTTATGTACACACGCAGTTCCTGCGTCGTATAATATATTATGCACGGAGTCTGACTCACTTCTGCAGTCCCATCGCCCACGCACCCATGTCCAACGCACCGCCATCACGTCCTGTGTAGTTGTACTATGAGTGTCGTGCTTTGGAGGATATATGACCACAGTATAGCTGCAATTGTGACGGAAAAAATAATTGACATGATTTATATCCCAACCCTCGAACTTAATAGTGCAAACATTAGAGGAAGGTAACGTTTAAAAAAATGGTTTTCTGAAAGGATGTCTTTCAAGTTCGTACAGTATATTCCAGATAGAAGACATTAAATTATTTCAGCCAAATAACTTTTATATCGTCGTTGCACCTCAAAATACCGTTATGCGAGAATGTTGAGGGGAGAAGTACTGACCCGCTGCACATTTATCACTTAGAATGGAAATTCATTGATACAGTTCATGGAATTGTGAACCTTAGATGACAGAACGTTTCTGGTCAGATTTCTAAGCTAAAATATTAACACATAGCGATTTTATAGGCTCAACGACGACATTTAAATATTCAAAGAATTGCACACTCCATTTAGCTACAAAAATTAATATGTACACTTGATAACAAATTTGTAGATAATAATCAAGCTTTTTAAACATATGAATATTACTTCATGAATAGTAACGCCTGTACGTTAATCGTATAAAATTTTGTCTTACTCGGGAAATGTCACATTACAATTGCTAATCTACTAATTGCACGCTGTCTAAAACGCAGATCTCCGATGACTCGTAAACACATGATTTTTGTGATTTCAATAGGAGTGATTTTCATTATCTTTTGTTTAATTGGTGACTGAGCAAATTTCGGTTGATGCATGTTCTGATATTATTTGTGACGTGTTACTATTCCGGCTTATAACTCAGGTAGTGCCCATCTTCTCTTCGCTCAATCAGCTTCGTGTTTTTAACTTAGTGATACATAAAAGCACTGTTGCCGGGTATTACGTACTCCCTATCATATGTACTACATCTGTGCTTTACTTTTTCGCCTGACAACTTCGCTGGCCTACTGTTCTGTTTATTTCTATATCTGATACATGCTGCACCTTTCACTCCGTCTGCTCACCCCGCCGATTCTACACTGTGTTTGTGGCTTGTTCCTTGCCCTCCCTTTTTCTACGTTATGGCTACGTCAGGCATACTTCTCGTATGTTCTCGACTCCGCTACCTTCGACTATAAATGTGTGCGCTGGCTTTGAACTGGCAGTCAGGCATCGAGTGACGAAATGGTGTGGAGGGAGCAGTTCTGTTCGTAATTGCTGGTCTGTACGATCTTAAACATAACTTCGCAATGCTACATCTGAACTGTTCACGTCAGGCTGGGTGAGCAATTATTCATACAGTACTCTGCTACTTTAAATTAAACTTGTTTTATTGCGCCCTTCAGGCATTATCTGCATCCGCAACTTTAGGCCTCTGTGTGACAATGCGAGTGCTCAATATTGTGAGTTCCTTTTTTAAACATGACTTTAAATCTCGAATAGGTATGCTGCAAGACTCTGTCTGTAGACGAACACTTGAAGTTTAATCAAATGAGTGACTTTTACCTAGGGAACTAATTGTGCCTTATCTCCGTGTTGTGTATTTACTTTCTAAAATTATAGCAATCCCATTATTCCTTCCTTTTCTCTCGCCAATCCTGCAACCCTCCCACTCCTATTCCTTTGCTTAATTAATTAATTTATTGTCGGTCCTTAATATTTTTATAAGTCATTTAATGTTTTAACTGTAACCCTGGTGGTCTCAAATTTGTAAAGTGGCCTTGGCATTTCATTGTCGAAGTTAGAAGCGTTTATCAATTGTGATTACTTTCTTGGTGTTAAATTGTTGTCCTTAATAAAAAATTTGGGTTCGATAAAACGTATGACTTATTCTGAAGTCTAGTAACGATCTATAAGATCAATTTTCTTAAGAGTCCTTGTTATGTAATTAAATTTCTAACTTTCATGTTCAAAACAAACCCACCGTGTTAAAGGTGTTTAACTAAAGTGAATCTTACTCATTGTAACGATCTTCTTCCTTTTAATGGTTTTATAAATATATCTTGGTATCAATCTTGTTGTTACGAATATCTAGACTATTCTATTTCTCCCTTATTTCCTTGTCATTTCTGTACTTACCACGGACGACCCTCTGGAATTATCTCAGCAACGCTTCGCGCCAACTATGTTTTCAAGTTGTGGTTCGATCCTTAATTACAGTTATTACTGTTTCAAATTATACCTTGGTAAAAAATTGTTGGGGCAGAAAGATATTTAGGCCTTTATAAAAAATCACCTGCTCCTCCATCGGAAAATTTTGGCAGTTGGTGTTTATTTGCCTTACAATTCGCTTTTCTTGGTATATGAATAAGTACTCGACGAATATCTTATTGATTATATTCTGTGTGGGCCAATCTAGCCACGCCCTTACTGTTTCCATCGCTTGGCATGATCGCTTACAGTTCATTTAGGAACTACACTAGTCAAATATTCGTCGCAAATTACTTATTTTACTATTAACCTATTTAAACTATTTTCAAATTATTTACTGTTTAGGATTATAGGGGCAAATATTCTGGCACTTCTGCTTCTATGAAAACCGTAATAATGTACGGTAGTTTGTGGGAAGTACAAAGAATTACATATTTTTTATCATTCTCTATTTCTGCGAACTCTGCAAAATTACGTCATTATTATTGTATTATGTATTGGCAGTATCATTTTGGACTTCCTGCGGTAAATTATCATCTTCCACGAATCCATCTCTAGGAATAAACTGTGTTTTAACCAAGCCTTGTTTATTTTCAAGAGGTTTGTTTACCTCCAGCTCTTGGTCAGCACTGCCCAGCAAATTTCGTTTCTCCTATTTCATCCATTTTGCGTCACAAAACTGTCATGTTAACAGTCACACGTGATTGGAAGCATCATGTCTGTCAAACACATTCTCCTGTGAATCATTTGGAGGCACTGTCGGATTTTAATCCGAACGAAAACCGTGTCCACGTTCCCATCCATGAAATGACAGGGAGTGATTGTCATCCATCGACCACATTTTGAGTCATTTTAATTTTAACACATCTGTGGATTTCTTCTTGACTGTGCAGTATATTAAAGAAGAAATCGAAGAGAAAATGTAACTACCTTCTGCCCTGATAGCCAACAAATAGTGAGGAATCACTAGCCCCATAAATAAATTACACATTCTAGCGGCAAACTTAAAAGAAGGGTTATCACATACTTTGACATCAAGCACGTGGTTTGTTTCACATTCAGCCAACAGAACAAGACAGAAGAAATGTCCCAACTGCTCCTTATTAAATATGGTCTGATTGCACAACACACAGAGACGTCTCCTACCCAATCAGTGATCACTGATCTGCATTTAGGACAGGCTCCCAGGTGACAGATATCCTAACAATACTGTAGTTTACCTAACATTTACTTAAATGATTTCAAGGGACTTTGTGATCTCTTAACCAAATTCCGAAGTACACTGGGGAATATTTCACAAACTGCAAGAATCAATTAATTCAACGGTCGCTTAGAACGCTAATACATATAGCCGGTTCATTATTTCGAACTGTCGAGAAGAGACGTGTTAACCACTAACTTCACACTCTTCCTCGTACTGACCAACTTCCTCAGCCCCTTCCTTCATTTGGTAATGGGCTTGTTTCGTGAGCAGGAGAGTGCATGGAAGATTTATGACTCTGGTTACGTGGAGTGCTGATATTCCTTTTCTTTTGCTCCTGTCTCTTTAAAGATAAACTACGGAAAAAATATATAAACTTACAGCAACAGAGCACCATTTCATCCTTTATTAACGACAGCAAACTTTGATGAAGGTAGATAAACTCATATATCGCCCCTTGCCTTGATTTTCAGTTTTATTTGGAAACATAACAAAAGAATGCCGAGCGAGATGGCCGTGTGGTTAGAGGCACGCAGCTGAGAGCTTGCATTCTGGATATAGTGGGTTCGAACTTCACTGTCGGCAGTCCTGAAGATGGTTTTCCCTGGTTTCCTATATCCACACCAGGCGAATCAGGAGCCTGTGTCGGTGCGACGTAAAGCGGAAGAAAGATACATATAAAAGCAATGTGTTAAATCTATAATCTATTATAGACCTCCGTTTCCGTCATGTGGCCGTAGCTTTAATTAAGGTACAGCCTGGTGTGAAAATAGTAAACCACGGAAAACCATCTTCAGGTCTACAGACAGTGGGGTTTGAACCCACTATCTCCCGAATGGAAGCTTACAGCTTTGCGACCCTAACAGCACGGCCACTTGCTCGGTATAAAACAAACAAAACAAACCCCATGACTCTACTTCACCGACGGGCCTTTGCCTACAAAGTGACCACTGTTCAGCCCGAGGGCCTGCACTTTATGAGGTGACATGTGGTCAGCGCGACAAAACCTCTCGGCCGTTATTTTTTGTTTTCAAGACGAGAGCCGCTATCTCAACGTCAGATAGTTCCTCAATTTGTAGTCTAATCAGGTAGAGCGAGTGAATTTCGAACCAGCCCTCAGATCCAGGTAAACATTCCTGAACTGGCAGGGAATCGAAACCGTTGCCTCCGGGTGGGAGGCAGACACGCTACCCTTAGACCGCGGTGTGGGTGGTTTAAATAACAAATCCTTCAATTACCACGGAACTGATCTAGAATCGAACCCGAAAACTTGAGCACTGAAAGCCAGACGTCTATTATTGAGCTACGGTACATTTTTTACCGTTTGTTTTTGTCGCACTGACACAGATAGTTGTTATGGCGATGATGGGATAGGAATGGCCTAGGAGTGAAATGGAAGCGGTCATGGACTTAATTAAGATACAGCCCCAGCATTTGCCTGATGTGAAATTGGGAATCCACGGAAAACTATCGTCAGGCCGGCCGACAGTGGGATTTGAACCCGCTATCTCCCGGATGCAAGCTCACAACTGCGCGCCCCTAATCGTAGGCCAGCTCGCTCGGTTCTGATGTATTCAGCGCGGCTTTAGGACTAATATACTGTATGTCGATTAAACAGGCTAAAATACGTGCTAGAAAGTTATAATTTTTAGGCTCCAAGGAACTAGCCCTGTTATTTATAAAATCCATTAAACGTATCCGAAGAATTTAACAAGAATCGGTCTCCTCTAAAACTAGAGCTAAAGTCAAAATGTTACTTCATCATATCTGACAGTCAATGCATGACTACGTTGGAAGGTTTTAAAGGCATTGAATTGATTAAATTTACTATCAAAGTAGGACCTTCATTTCCCTGAAATTGTAAATATAATACTACACAGAATACAACAATAACTGCCTTATGAATGTAGTTTCTATAGGTATCTATAAACATGTTCTGAAAACATATTTATTACATTTGACCGACTTCCCTCATTAAAAATAATAATTTGAAGGACACTGCGATTTCTTCTTCAAAGCAGGAGAACTAATATACTTTTAAAAACTTTAGGGCTCTTTCCGTAATTGTATGGACGTGAACTTATTTGTTCCATTTTTGAAACTCGCGCCTGAAAATTTTTCAGCCCTACACGAACTGTAAGCTTACACTAGCTAAACATGCGCAGCGTTCCCACCCCCTTGTTGAATAGCTACGTGCTTCTTATAGGAGTTCATCCCCACGATAATAATTATTTTTTCACTCTTTATTCGTAAATCCCTCATGCACCACAATTATAATAGCGCAGGTTTATTTAACTACCAAAACTGAAAGCGCTGATATATTCAGATATTTCCATTGTAGAATAAAAATATTATTTTGACGATCATCTCAATATTATTGCCAAAAATTTAATTATCTTTAAAGAGCCTGTATCTGGACGCCATAGGTAAACAATCGTAAGTGACATTTCACTAACTTTACAGGAGAGCAGGAAGAAGCTGCTGAGGCGCATACAGGGTCTCTCATATAAACTCAGACCGAACGCACGGATTTTGTACTCTGCGCTACGGCAGCTGATTCAGCCGAACACAAAGTCGCGCGCAGCCGCCCTGCCTTAGGCGTCTATAAAATCGTGTATGAAATCTTACACTATAAAGGATGCTGGATGTGTCGTCCTTCCTGAGTTATACAAGCATTGTGTCTGGTAACCACATTCTGGCTGACGCGAGTTTGTTCTGCCAATCTAATGTTTCTGACTTCATTCAGAATGTTTCCTTTCAGTTCCTCCAATGTGTGAGGATTTGTCCGATACACTTTTTCTTTCAGTTTACCCCACAAGTAAAAATAACATACTGTTAAATCTGGAGACCGAGGGGGAAATAGACCAGCACTGATCAGTCTGTCTGCAAACAATTCCGAGATTGTAAGAAGGGAATCTTCTGCTGTATGACCAGGTGCTGAATCTTGTTGAAACCACCCATGTGATTTTTCTTCTTCCTTTAATTGATGGAAGAACGTCGTAAAAATGTTTTCTTGGTACCTCTCTGCATTTACAGTAGTCTCGAAAAAACAGGCCCAATTATTCGTCTTGCACTTACAGCACACCAAACACCGATCTTCCTATCATAATGAGAGACTTAATAAACAACATTAGCGAGAGTTGTGACTGATCACATGACCATTAAGATGAAAGCAGAACTTTTTCGTACGAAAATACGGTGTTGCAATTATAACTGCCTCACCATGTTAAAAGCTGAGATTCAGACTGGCGACTGATGCTTGCCAGGTCGAAAACGTGCAGGCTGCTTGCAAAGTCAAGAACTATGCGCGCCTCCCATACTGCAACTGCCGTAGTGTAGAGTACAAACACCGTGCGATCCGTATGGGTTTATATGAGAAACCCTGTATCTTGCTACATTGAAGGCAGGCCGAATCGACAATTCTGACCACATAAACCATTGAAAAGACCAATTCAGTAAGGAGTATGACGGACGGCATAAGGTTGAACTGTTCTATGACCTCTTACTCTTGTTTATCGCTGGATTCACTTTGCACTTACGATAGTATCACTCAGCTTATCTTCATTTCTGCGAAACATACACATTCAATACTGTACCATGTTTTTGAATTTGCTTTACGTCACACCGACACAGATAGGTCTTATGATGACGATGGGATAAGAAATGGCTAGGAGCCGGAAGAAATCAGCCGTGCCCTTAATTAAAGTACAGCCCCATCATTTTCCTGGAGTGAAAATGAGAAATTACGGAAAACCATCTTATGGGATGCCGACAGTGGGATTCAAACCCACTACTCCTCGAAAAGCAAGCTGAAAGCTACGTGCTCCAAGCCACGCGGCCGCTCGCTCAATACAATAGTGTACTCTAGATAGATATAGAGATAGAATAGATAGACACGACCAAAACAAGTCACATACGATAAAAATATGAAAATTGATATTTTTACATTTACGATAGTTTACCTCTGACGTCCAGATATTACCTGCGTTAAAATAAAACATCAGTGAATTTCCTCTCTCTCTAACAATAACTCAAATATGGGCCTCGGAAGTCACAAAAATTATTATACCAAAATTAATGAAAATTGCCCTTAAGTCTAATCAGAAAATGAATTTACCAGTCTTTCATCAGAGAGCACTCGTGCCTGTTTGAAAACCGTTATCGTACCCGAGGAAGAGTTATGAGTTAGAACGTGCCATACGCCCTAAATGCATCTCTGGGAAACCCAAAGGTTGAAAAATTCAGAAGAATATCAGGGACGTGTAGGACATCAATAAAAACATCCTGTAATGTTTGCAAAGTTTAAAATTAAATATGATAATTTCCATGTCATTGTTATTGATGCAATGCCCCTGGTAAAAGCAAATATCAATTTTCGACATCGCTTGTATATGGTAGTATAGTACCATATAATGTAGTTTCAATTACAATCCCCTCTGGCGGATGCATCATAGTGAAAATAATCTGAAAAACCTTCCATGAAGCACGGCTACGTCTCTTCGATGAAACTTGATGATGGGAATGTTGGGAATCTAACCATCCTTAAAATTATGGCCTCAATATACGTACACGTATCATACAGACCCATACTTGTGAGCTACGCCAGAAGTTATTTACACATTTCACGTCATCGTTATCAGTTTACAGAAAAATCTCAATCCTATTCACTGAGAAATTACCACCATGTGTGCATTACTGTAGTGAATGCATAGCTGTGTAGCTCATAATGGATGACGCTACTAAATTTCCTCTCTGAAGTCGGCACTCCCGCCTGCGGGACTTAGGTGAAGTTCGCTACTTCAGCTTGCTTCCTCTTAACGTGAAGTACGCACGTAAGAAGGTTAAACACACAACATGCATCCAAGTTAGCGTCGTATACTCCTACGGTATCTCCCGCATCTTGCTCCCCACCCATACCACCACCAACTCAATTTGCAGCAGACACCAAGTTCACCTCTTCTTCCTGGAGAGACGAATTAGGTTGGAATATTAGCGCTCGCACACATAGAGAGAGGACGTAGATTTGGACAGTACATGAAATACAATCAGTTCTTTTTACAGACCACGATTGAAGAGCTGGGTTCTAAACCGAACTAAGTCAAAATTCAACTTTCATTCTTCCTTTCTTTCTTAATCCGTTTACCCTCCAGGGTTGGATTTTCTCTCGGACTCAGCGAGGGATCTCACCTCTGCCGCCTCAAGGGATGTATCCTGGAACGTGAGATTTTCGGTCGAGGGGATACAACAGGGAAGCAGCAGGACCAGTGTCTCACCCAGGCGGCCTCCCATGCTATGCTGAACAGGAGCCTTGTGGGGGGGGGGGGGTATGAAGATTGGAAGGGATACAGAAGGAAGAGGCCGTGGTCAAAAGCTAGGTATCATCCCGGCATTTGCCTGGAGGAGAAGTGGGAAACCACTGAAAACCACTTCCGGGATGACTGAGGTGGGAATCGAACGCCCTCTGTACTTAGTTGTCTGAGTGGACCCCGTTCCAGTCCTCGTACCACTTGTCAAATTTCGTAACAGAGCCGGAAGTCGAACCCGGCCCTCCGGGGTTGGTAGCCAGTCACACAAACCACTACATCACAGATGTGTACACTTTTCTTCAACAGATCAAAAATACTGAAATAATGACTATGGAGCTGAGAATAAGAATTACGTTTGTGTTTCTACATTCATCATAATGCGAATCCGCAATTGCAAAGTTTTCGTATAGTTTATACTAATATCCTTCAATGTATAAGCATGCGTTTTTAAAGAATATTGTACTAAATCATATGATTTAGTGCAATGTTGAGGAATATGTTTCAGAATATTTAACAATACCGGCTAACTGAAATACTGTACATTGACGGAATACAAAAATAAAATATTTATTTTTAAAAATTGTTACATGGCAGTTTATGAAAGAATAATACTGTCATTGTTCCCTTTAGGTTCCATCAGTGCTTGTTCATCAAACGTTTTGGCTTGTTATAGGAGTCTTCTATTACTCAGCCTTTTCCCACGTAGGACTGAAATATATGCCAGATGTTTAACGTCCCACTAACAAATCCAAGACTTCCGGCGAAGGAGGGATGGGAAGGGACTAGGATTAGGAAAGTAGTGGCCGTGGCCTTAAGTAAAGTACAGCCCCAGCATTTTCTTTATTTTTTAAACATATTTTTATCATTCTTTCCTTGTTTTCCTGTTATTTTCTATTTATGGACGACACACACACACACACAGTCCCCAAGCCATTGGAAATAACCAGTTAAAGTTAAAGCCCCCGACCCGGCCGGGAATCGAACCCGGGTCCCCTTGAACCAAAGGCCAGCATGGAGCCGGACAAAGCATTTTCCTGGTGTGAAAATGTGAAAGCAAAGAAATCCATCTACAGGGCTGCCGACGGTGGGATTCGAGCCCACTATCTCCCGAATGTAAGCTCACAGCAACGTCACCTGAACCACACGGCCAACCCGCTCGGTAGGACTGAAATAAGGCGCTAACTCAGCTTTGTTTCACAGCTGATATTCATGTGCATCAACTTAGTTGGGTTTTGAACGTGGCAATAATCTCAGTTGGATTTGGAAAAAAAAGGTTAGTTTTGATATTTAAAATAAATACGAAAACGATGGATAGAGTTGTGTAACATGTATAGCAAAATACACTAAGAATCATTAATAAAATCCCCGAGTAACTGACTTAGCAGGTTTTGAAGTCCACCTCTTCAATTCCTTCTCCGAGATATTCAAATGATTGTGAAGTCCGATTTCCTTCTGCAGGCGCTGATAAGATGACGACGGCGCGAGGTATCGAATTATTCATTTC
Source organism: Anabrus simplex (assembly GCF_040414725.1). NCBI lineage: Eukaryota > Metazoa > Arthropoda > Insecta > Orthoptera > Tettigoniidae > Anabrus > Anabrus simplex. The sequence continues at coordinate 151,311,322 of NC_090266.1, forward strand.
AAATTCTTTATCAGTATGACCAACCCTCTAACGCTGATATACCTGCTTCACGTTCTTGATGGATACAGTACTTTTGCATCCATCTCTTGGCACAGGCCAGAGTAAAGTGTAGCTTCCACCGAAGTCACAGTCAACATCCATGGCTGTGACAATATGGAAGTTGCTGGGGTATGGGTAGTGCTGAGTAGTGACATTCGGAGCATGAGTAGTGCATCTGAGTGTTATGAAAGGTACTGCTCATAGGGTCAGTCGTGCTGCAATAGTACTTCCTGACCCACTGAGGAAAGCAATGGCAGACTACCTCACTCTTCATCTTGCCTAGTACGCCTCATTTTGGTGCTGCCATTGGTTTTTGTGGTTTCCTTATAACCGCATAACCTTTGGTGGTGCTATGTGAGGATCCAACCAGCCTCTGGGCTGATGACCTAACAGACAGACAATCCTTAGATTTCTTGATCCGGATAGCAACGACCCCAAATTAAGCTCTCATCTATTGTCAATAAAAGAGATCACTTCATATAAACTTCCTTTATTAACAAATAAAAATGTTTACATGCGTAATGTCTCGAAAACTTTCCTCAACACATTCTCAGTATTAGATGGTAAAAGGCAATTTGAGCTTTCAGGTAATTTATCCCACGAAAGTAGGTCACCTTTTCGGGAACAGATTTTCCCACTTAGTGAAAGTAGTCTTACCGTTGTGTACTAATTCTACGTTGCTTCTGACCCTCGATTATGAAACCCACTCACCCCAGAATCCACCCCCTTGTAGAGTTTCTGGAATTTTCTGGAGATCTTAAGAGTATCAGGTTCTCTAGTACCAGGTTTTAAGTTTCTAGAATGCCTGAAACTGTCTCATTGATCTATGTCTACTTTCATTGTCATACCATCCGTTACATATAGCTATATTTCAACTTCCATTTCGAAATAGCAAATTTGAAAAGAAAAAAAATTACGAACTTTCTCTATTTGTAAGTTGGTGGTAGCGCGGTGTATGGGTAGCGTGCCTGCCACTTATCCAGAAGCCTTGGGTTCGATTCCCGATCAAGTCAAGACTTTTTACCTGGATCTGATGTCTGGTTCGAGGTCCACTCAGCCGGCGTGTGTACAATTGTGGAGATACCTGATGGTGAGGTAGCGGGCACGGTATAGAAATCCAATAATAACAGCTCAGAGGATTCGTCACCTCGTAATCTGCAAGACTTGGGGCTGAGCAACGGTCACTTGGTCGGCCATAGCACTTCGGGGCTGTTGCGCCATGTGCTTTAGTTTTTAATAACCTCTACTTACCACAAAAGTACGTAATTTTGGCAGAGGTTTAACGTTGCATAAACACCTCGACGATTTTCGAAGAACTGGATAAAATCTAAAGAAAAGCAGCATGATTTGTTCTGGGTGATTTCAGACAAAAGAGAAGGGTACGAAAAAGTTTAAAAAATTGGGCTGGGAAGACTTGGGAGAAAGGAGACGGGCTGCTCGACTAAGTGGTATGTTCCGAGCTGTGAGTCGAGAGATGGCGTGGAATGTCATTAGTAAACGTGTAAGTTTGAGTGGTGTCTTTAAAAGTAGAAACGACCACAATGTGAAGATATAGTTGGAATTCAAGAGGAAAAACTGGGACAAATAATCGTTCATAAGAAGGGGAGTTGTGGATTAGAATAACTTATCAAGGGAGATGTTCAATAAATTTCCAATTTCTTAATAATTATTTAAGAAAAGGCTAGGAAAACAACAGATAGGGAATCTGCCACCTGAGCGATTGATTGATTGATTGATTGATTGATTGATTGATTGATTGATTGATTGATTGATTGATTGATTGATTGATTGATTGATTGATTGATTGATTGATTGATTGATTGATTGATTGATTGATTGATTGATTTAAGGACGGGAACGGGCTGGGATTGGTAAGGTAGCGGCCGTGGCCATAATTAAGGTTCAAACCCAGTATTTGCCTAATGTGGAAGTGGGACACCACGGAAAGCAATCTTCAGGATTGCCGACAGTGAGATTCGAAACCACCATCTCCTGAGTGCAAGCTTACGGCTGTACGTATTCATCACTTTTCATTTTCGCGAACACTTACTCACCTTTGCAGAAGGCCGGAATTCTTACTTTTTTCATTTATGATTAGTGTTAAAACGTATGGTTGACTATTAGCACTTCCCCATATAACAATAAACACCACTGCCACCTCGTCCTCAGGGTGTCTTTCTCTCCTAGAAGACAGCTCGTCATTTGGCATCGTGGGTCTCAATGAACCGCGTACTAACCCTTAACACTGAAGTGAAATCTTCTGACAAAGTGGTAACCGAATTCGGATCTTTGAGGTCGGAGGGAAAGGCGCTACTTTAAACCCACAGATCTTGACATTTTTATATAGCTTATAAATAATAACCTGAGTTTCCCCCAGTTATCACGAGATAATGTTCCAGATCAGTTTCATTTCTTGCACTTAGCGATTACGATTTTAGATATACAGGCTGGTCGAAAACAACGTAAACAAGGTATATAAGCGTTAGAACGTTGGTCGTACTGATGAGTAGTTTGAAAGTAATGCACCGGGCGAGTTAGCCGTGCGATTAGGAGCGCGCAGCTGTGAGCTCGCATCTGGGAGATTGTGGGTTCGAACCCCACTGTCGGCAGCTCTGAAAATGGTTTTCCGTGGTTTCCCATTTTCACACCAGGCAAATGCTGGGGCTGTACCTTAATTAAGGCCACGGCCGCTTCCTTCCAATTCCTACTCCTTTCCTGTCCCATCTTTGCCATAAGACCTATCTGTGTCGGTGCGACGTAAAGCAACTAGCAAACAGAAAGTAATGCATCGGTATCTTGCGCCGTCGTCATTTTATCAGCTGCTGAACTTAGCCAATCAGACCGCTTCGCAGGCGATTTTAGATGGGCTTTGCAAGGCGGTGTTGCTAAATCTGCGCGTGGCTTATGACCGGCTTGAAAGCGGCAATAGAGGTAATGAACTTCTGCAGGGGAGTGACTTGAACAAGGACCTCCCTGCTGATTGGCTCGGCCCACAGCAAGCACGCTACGGTGGCATTGGCTGAAACACATGGTGTGCTAGTGTTTGATGCTCATTTCTAGGCATCGCTCTCAAGCTCGACCAAACCACGTACAGATTTAACAACACTGCCTTTTAAAGCACATTTGAATTCTCCCGCGAAGCGAACTGTTTGGCTAACTTGAGCAGCTGATAAAATGACAGCGGCGCGAGACGTCAACGTATTGCTTCAAATCACCTATCAGTATGACCAAAGCTGTAACGCTCATACACTCGGCTCACGTTCCCTCCGACCACTCTGGATAGATATCTTATCTGAAATGTTACGAGTTTTGCGCGGCAACTTAATTCCTTATTTCGGACGGTTCCTATGTGAACTTTTGCATAGAGTGTTCCAGTACGTCCAGCCATTGATGGTGCTCACTTGCGTGATGCATCACAAACTAATAGTTAATATACTACGAATTAAACCAAAATTTGTTTATGGTGCAATGATGCACAGATAAGTAGTAAAATGGCAGCTAATGGAAATACGAATTTGTAATGATGATGCTGCTGTGAGGGGAACAATATCGAGGTCATCCACCCAATACCATCATCATAATCACTGGCACAACAGCTCTCTGTGAGCCTTGGCCTTCAGAGGAAGTATTGTCCATGTTTGCTGTTAAGTGCACAGCTCGTCCAATTCTTAGTTGCCATTACCTTTACATCCTCACTCACCCCTTCTTCCCACCTTAGCTTTGGTCTTCCAGCTTTCCAGGTTCCTTCTGGAATTGCATTGAATATCTTCTGTCATTAGCACGTAGCACATGTCGTGTCCACTCCAACCTTCTGATCTTTACGCAGTTCACAATGTTTGGTTCGTTATATGAATTATACAATTCATGATTATATCTTCTTCTCCAGACACCATTTTCCTCGACTTGCCCAAACATTTTCCTCAAAATCCTTCTTTAAAATATACTAAGCTATCTTTCACCTGATTTTGAGAGTGCACAGGTCTCAGCACCATATGTTAATACAGGCCTTACTAAAATCTTATACGTTCGGATTTATGTTTTCCTGAACTACAGCTTAAACTTCAGATGTTTTATGTGGCCCCTTGCTAGCAGACAGTATACGTTTTTGGATTTCCGAACTACTTCTGATCCAAGGTAGGTAAAGCTGCGCACAACATCAAACTTATACGAGCCAGTTTCTCCACCCAATACCAATTGTATGAATAAAATTGCTGTGTATGTACAGGGATTGTATCGGTTAAATTACAAGAAATTACTGTGGTGTGCTATTTCTTAATAAGTAAACCTTACTATCCTGTAGAAACAGTGCGCAATTGCTGGTAATCAGCCACTTAGAATTATTTCTATTTATTTTCAGACTGCTGACGTAACTGCAATGGTTTTCGAGGAACATGATTATACGTGGTTGAACGGTAAGCAATTTTACTCTTTCCTTGCCTGCTAATTTTGAATTTGAACGTTCGTATGAATTTCATTGGTAATTCCAACTTCCCTAGAGCCAGAAAACAGCTAAATTAATTAAAAAATAATAATGCTCCAGTTACGAGAGTAGCACTCCTGCATAACATGTCTTCCTCCTGAAAAGTCGAGATTTTCTTCTGAAGACGCGGAGCACAGTTCTCAGCGAAATATAAAGAGTTTCACCTTGTTTTCTTGACACGGCATAAGCCCAAATGCCCATACCGTGTCTCCAGATGCAGAATAATTATCTGGATTTATTTTCCAAAGTTCCACTGTATGCAGTCGCATTAGTACTGTTCAATGGAAATCTGCTTAACGTATTTCGAACCAGGGGAAAGAATGGCGTATGGCTTTTAGTGCCGGGAGTGTCCGAAGACATGTTCGGATCGCCAGGTGCAGGTCTTTAGATTTGACTCCCGTAGGCGACCTGCGCGTTGTGAGGAGGATGAAATGATGATGAAGACGACACATACACCCAGCCCTGTGCCAGCGGAATTAACCAGTGATGGTTAAATTCCCCGACCCTGTCGGGAATCGAACCGGGGACCCCTGTGACTAAATGCCAGCACGCTAACCATTTAGGCATGGAGCTTAGTTTCGGAACCAGTAATGATTTGAAAATAACATTCATCACTCGATCAAAAATGCATGTCCCCCGGGAAGATCTTCATAGATTTTTCTTTTGTGTTCCTTGTGTTTAGAAAAATAGGCATGCAACTAGCAAAGAACATTATGTGGGTGCGCAAGAAAAAGGTATGAAGTCCAAGAACACTGTGAGGAGATAATCCAGTTTAAAAGTTTAAGTGCGTTTGAAAAAATATGTTTTGTATTTAATGACCCGTAATACCGTTTTATGATGTAATGCATGTGTAAAGCTACGCGCAAGCATATTGTACAAACTTTTTCTACCGCTTTTCCCACACCTGTGGAGTCTTAGGTGAAAAGTGTGCCGCACATGTGGATTTGGACATGTTTTACGGCCGCATGTCCTTCTTGACGCCAACACTATATGCAGGGATGTAATCACCATTCCGTGTTTCTGCGGTGATTGATAGTGTGGTTTGTTGTCTGAATATGAAGAGGAAATTGTTGGAACAAACAAAAATACCCTGTCCCCGAACCAGAAGAATTAATCAGACGCGATTAAAATCCACGACCAGGCCAGGGACTGAACCCGCGACCCTCTGGGCCGAAGATCTCAAAGCTGACCATTCAGCCAAGGAGTCTCACCATATATTTAAATCTAAATTCTATTTTATTTATATCAGTAGGGTATAGATGAAGGAAGCCGGCCCTGTTGTGTAGGGGTAGCGTGCCTGCCTCTTACCCGGAGGCCCCGTGTTCGATTTCCGGCCAGGCCAAGGCCATTCAGAGGCTGTAGTGCCATGGGGTTTGATTTGGTTTGGTTAGATGAAAGAAATGACCCACCGGGCGAGTTGACCGTGTGGTTAGGGACGCACAGCTATGAGCTTGAATCCGGGAGATAGTGGGTTCGAACCTAACAGTCGGCACCCTTGAAGATGGTTTTCCTTGATTTCCTATTTTCACACCAGGCTGTATCTTAATTAAGGCCACGGCTGCTTCCCTCCCACACCTAGCCCTTTCCTATCCCATCGTCGCCGTAAGACCTATCTGTGTCCGTGCGACGTAAAGCAACTAGCCAAAAATACCTATTCATAAATTCTGCATTGCACTATATTTGAAAGAAGAAGTAAACAATCGCGTGTGGCCTCCGAAGGAGCCTGGCGCAGATCTTTCGAACTGACACCGTATAGGCGACCTGCGAGTCCGTGACCATGGGGCTCTACCTATGATAAATTCTGATACTGAAAATGGCGCACGCACACACACAAACACACAAAATACACCCAGATCTCGAGCCATCCGAATTCACCAATGAAGTTTAAAATCTTAGACCCTGTCGTGAATCGTACCCGGGATCCCTGTCATCAAAGGCCAGAACGCTAACAATTTAGCCATGGAGCCGGACTATATGTCCGTAATAAGCGTATGATATTGATTTTATTTATTTATTTATTTATTTATTTATTTATTTATTTATTTATTTATTTATTTATTTATTTATTTATTTATTTATTTATTTATTTATTTATTGTTATTAGGTCCAGTCCAAGCTGGGCCATTTTACATGAATTATATAACAACAGATAAGTATTGATAAGATAAAAATCAATATAAGCAACCGTGTTTAGTATCAGCAGTAAAGCTAACAAACAAAAACGAAGTAACAAGAATAAATAGCGATAACTGGTAAGGGTTGAGTAACAGAAATGGCAAGAGGAGAGGGCGTGGTTTCGAAAGGGAGAAAGAGAATGGAAACCTGGAGGGGAATTCAAATGAACCTTGATAATTTTATGTTTGAAGGATGAACGGGGTGTGACAATATCATGTAGCGAGTTACTAATAGTTGACAGCCGTGAAATATCTTCTTCTTGTTTTCTTCTTCTACCGTTTTTCCCACACCTGTGAATTCGCAGGTGTGAACTGTGTCGAACATGTGGATTTGGCCCCGTTTTACGGCCGGATGCCCTTCCTGTCGCTAACTCTATACGGAGGAATGTAATCACTAATCACCATTGCGTGTTTCTACGGTGGTTGGTAGTGTGATGATTGAATATAAAAAGGAAAGTGTTGGGACAAACACAAACACCCAGTCCCCGAACCAGACTCGGCCGTAAATCGAAACGGGGACACTCTGAACCATCCTCAGGGCTGCCGACAGTGGGGTACGAACCCACTATCTCCAGAATGTAAGCTCACAGCTACGCGACTCTAACCCCACGGACAACTCGCTCGATGAGCTAGGGAAAAATTACGTGAATATATCCCCTTTACGTCTCTACGACTTGCCAGGTTGAGTGGCTCAGACGGTTCAAGCACCTTCTAACCCCAACTTGGCAGGTCTGGCGGTATGTGAAGTTGCTCAAATACATCAGTCTCGTGTCGGTAGATTTAATGGCACGTAAAAGAACTCCTATGGGACTAAATTCTGGCACCTCGGCGTGTCCGAAAACAGTAAAAGTAGTTATGGGAACGTAAAGTCAATGATATTGATATTCTCTATAATCTGTAGCATCTGATAGTGGGTCGGAAGTCTCTAAGTAGCACACATAATGCAGGTCAAGTCTTGTTCAAATGTTCTCAGTATCCAAGATTTCACAAGTCCTTTCGCAACCAGTTAGCTCCAGTTCCAGAATACTCTATCCCCATAGTGTATCCGAACTGTATCATGTTCTACCATGTGAATTGGAAACTTACAACATCTGTTCAATAATAGCCTTCAAACTTGAGTGACTTACACCACTTTACGAGAGGATAAGGTTTGAAATCGCTCTGTATCGATTGAGAAGTTTTGTCTAGCAGAGAACTTTCCCTGTCGAACTTATCAGAACAAATGTAGAGCTTGCTCCATAAAAATGCAAAAGTATTGAAATATAAATCAAACATTGTATATATAAACGCATATTATACTCTCCATGTTCAATTCGACAGTAAAGTACAGGTTAATATTCCTGGTGTCTTTTGTAAAAGACTTCGAGTTCATGGCCATGCAGATGTGGCAGGGAGAGTTCGTTATATTCTAAACTGCGATAATCATACGATGATAAGCAATTCATGGTGTTAATGGTAATTGCTATTTTAATGGTCATCGACGTCATCAGTCAGCAAATCAATTGGGGCATGGGGGAGGGTGTCCCTATTCAACTTCTTCTCATGAAGAGTTGCCAAACGACACATTATGGTGGTAACTTAGCATTTAACAACGCAGTGTTAGGTACATTTTAACTTATGAAGTAATTATCTGTTTTCATATAGGTACAAATTATTCTTAATTAGAGCTACGGAACCTTTCAAAATTGTAACAAAAACGTCAGATTTTATATTTAGACTATTTTCTTACATTTTTAAAGTGCGGACCAAGAAGATCGGGGTGGCTCTCCTATCCCTAATTATCAACTCACTAGGCGCTATACAATGTTGATCTTTCCTTTCTCTTGAGGAACTATGGTTTCAAAAATGTTCTTCTCCTCCAAATACTTTCTACGAGGCTGTTCAAGTTCCTCTACAAACTGGCAGTTCCTTTTCTTTTGTCAGTTGCAATTACAGCTATCTGGGCGATGCATGAAACTCCTGCGGCATGAAACTGGGATCCAGATTCCATCGGACAATTTTCAATTACCGTCTGAACGGAGTGATGACGGACGTTCCTTGGAAGATCTCGACTGTGACAAAACCGCAGAATACTAGAAAGGGTTTCAAACACGTTGTAGTGTCTGTAATAGGACCCGTCCCCAGATATGTCTGGGAGAATTCGTACAGTCACAACATTTCCTGCCGCCTTGTAGCATCTCTCCACTCTTAAGCAGTCAAATAGCCACTGTTTACCGGAAATGTTGCAATGACTGATTATTAAGATCAATGGAGCTCATTCCTTTGACCTTTTCAGTTGTCAATTTTAGGAATTTTATAAGACAGCAGAAAATATATAGTATACCACATTTAATCAACTGTTTGAATGGGGATAGTATCAACATTTACAATTACTTATCCGGCTTCATGGCCAAATGGTTATAGTCTGTTCGGCGAGTTCCCACCAGACATGTGCTCTGCCTGTAGAGTAGAGCGACTGTCCGGTGTTTCATGGTGATGTGGGCAATAGTTTCATGGGACACACTGGAACCTACATTCATGTTCATAAAAAGCAGAACACCTTGAACGACCAGGGATAGGAAGTTCATATACACAGGACTTGTTCATTATTATGTGATGCAGAAACGATTAACATTTCAGTCAGCTAGGTTCAGCATGTGCCCTGTTGCCTAGTAGGCACTGGGTCCTCCATCGGCACTGATAACTTGTTCCATGCGTGATGGCGTCGACGCGTATAAGGCGCAAATGGAGTGCTGAGATATATCCATCCATGCTGCATTCACCTGGCTCCACAGTTCTTCTTTGGTGGTTGGCATTGGGTCACAGAGCCGCAGCCGTCCTTTCACCAAATCCCACATATTTTCGATTGGCGACAAGTCCGGTGATCGGGCGGGCCACGGCAACAGTTGGACATCCTGTGACAACAAGAAGGGACATGTTCGTGCAACAACATGTGGTCGCGCATTGTCCTGCTGAAATATGGCGTCTGGGGTGTCGTGGAGGAAGGGGTCGCAGGATGTCATTCACTTAGGTCAAACTGATCACAGTGCCTTGGACACACACCAACTGTGATTTGTGGTTGTACCCAATAGCACCCCACACCATAAGTCCTTGAATTGGCGCTGTATGTCTTGTGCGAATGCAGTCAGTGTGATGCCTCTCCTCCTCTCTGAGGCGAACCAAAATTCGGCCATCGTTTTTAAACAAACAGAACCTGGATTCGTCTGAAAAGACTATCTGCTGACATTCCTGTCCCCAGTGACGTCGTTCCATACACCATTGCAGTCTAGCATGTTTATGCACATTAGTCAAAGGTAGGCAGAGAATTGGATGATGCGCCGGTAACCCAGACCATAATAAACGGCGACGGACTGTCACTCCTGATAGTATACGATGTGTTTCACTGTTCCACTGTTGTGCCAGAGCCGAGGAGGACGCATATCTGTCGTGCAATGCCATTCGGACGAGGTGTCGATCTTCTCGGAAGGTGGTCTGGGTGGTGCCACCAGACCCGTCTTGTCGTGTTCTATGGCCTTCTGTGAACTACTCTGTACACACCCGTTGGACTGCCGACACACTTCGTCCCACACGAACAGCAATTTCTCGGATGGATGCATCACGTTCTCTCATGCCAATGATGCGCCCTCTTTCAAACTCACACATTTGACGGTATGGATCTCACATACTTCTGCGAGGCATACTGCACGTCTGCTCAAGTAACACTGACCCGTTATCTTCGGTTTATAGCGACGAGAGCCACAGGCACATTTTACCAGTCGGTGGTGGTGCGCTGAGATATCGATGTGGACTTTGAACCTGAGAGCCGACATGGTTCAAATGCTAATCATTTCTTCAGGACATACAAGTGAACATGTCCTGTAAACATGAACTTCCTATCTGTAGTCTTTGAAGGTGTTCTGCTTTTTACGGTTTTGAGTGTATTATTCCGGTCACCAGTCCCTAACAGATATCCGGTATCTGGATGTTACTAGGAACCAAGTCCACAGCATTCCCTCGTGGTGATGGCCACTTTCTTCACCAAAATAGCCCCGATATAAACCCCATTGAACGCTATTTGATTTACGTCGCACCGACACAGATAGGTCTTATGGCGACGATGGAATTGGAAAGGCCTAGGAATGGGAAGGAAGCAACCGTGGCCTTAATTAAGGTACAGACCCAGCATTTGCCTGGTGTAAAAATAGGAAACCACCGAAAACGATCTTCAGGGCTGCCGACAGTGGGGTTCGAACCCCCTATCTCCCGATTTCTGGATACTAGCCGCACTTAAACGACTGCAGCTATCGAGCTCGGTCCCATTGAACGAGTTCCTGTTACATTACCTCCCACCAGTGTACTGTTGCGCTTGGGAAACCAGATACCTAGGACAGTGGTATTCGAAGTGTAGTACGCGAGGTCAACTCAGGGGGAACGTAAACATATTGTAGCTTCTGTTTTCAGTAAGCAATTAAGAAAAGAGTCGATCCTGTTCATTTTCAGTAAAAACTTGTTTTGTTTTAATGCTTTTCTTTTCTATCACTACACAGAGTCTTCTTCTTCTTCGTCTTTATCTGCTTACCCTCCAAGGTCGGGTTTTCACTCGGATTCAGTGATGAACACCTCCTACACCGCCTCAAGTGCAGTGTTCTGGAGCTTCAGACTCTGGGTCGCGGTATACAACTGGGGGATGACCAGTACCTTGCCTAGGTGGTCTCACCTGCTATGCTGAACAGGGGCCTTGGTGGGGGATGGGAAGATTGGAAGGAATAGACAAGGAAGGGGGAAGGAAGCGGCCTTGGCCTTATGTTAGGTACCATCCCGGCATTTGCCTGGAGAAGTTGGAAACCACGGAAAACCACTTCCAGGATGGCTGAGTTGGGAATCGAACCCACCTCTACTCAGTTGACCTCCCGAGGCTGAGTAGACTCCGTTCCAGCCCTCGTACCACTTTTTCAAATATCATGCCAGAGCCGGGAATCGAACCCGGTCCTCCGGGGGTGGCAGCTAATCACACTAACCACTACACCACAGAGGCGGACATATCTTATTTTAGTGTTACATTTATTAAAATGTATTGATATAAAATTAAAAAGCTGGTCGAGATAAAAGAGCACTTCCTTACGTGGTAAGAATCTGATGCATCAGCAAAAGGCTAGCCACTGCTAATGATTCCAAGACACGCCTCTGTGCTGGAATTTCCCTCAAAGGAGTTCTTTTTTATGAGACAATAAATCTACAGACACCAGACAGCCGCTTTTAAAAACACATAAATGGCATCAAACTTCGCAGGTATCGATGCTGTAATCTTAAGGCAATGAGATTATGAAAGGTCAGCACATAAACAAGTGAGACATGTAATTTCTACATGAATCACCGATTATATTATTACATTTTATGTCTTCTCCTAAGTATAAATGATGCAAGCATGTAAATCATTAATCATCGTACATCATACAACTTCATCATAGAGAACAATTATGCCTTTCTGTGGTCAGTCTGCAATCCCCTGTGAATTAAAAAACGCCTCCATAAACCTCTATTTACCGAGCGAGTTGGCTACGCGGTTCGAGATGTGTAGCTGTTAAATTGCATTCGGGAGATAGTGGGTTCCAACTTCACTTGGAGGAGGCTTTCCGTGGTTTCCATTCTCACTCCAGTGAAATATGCTGGAGTTGCACCTTAATTAAGGCCAGTGTAGCTTCCTTCTCACTCCTACTCCTGACATATAGCCTACCATTGCCTCTTATAGGACCTCTTTGAATTGGTGCGGAGTATAACAAAAGAATTGCTTCGTGTAGAAAAAGCGTTATCCAAAACAGTTATTTTTCGTGGAAATATAAAAATAATATTTTGAACCAATAAGCCAAATCCAACAACGGAATAGCCACGAAGGGCCTTGGCTTACCAAGCGCCCGCTGCTCAGCAAAAAAGGCCTTCAGATTACGAAGCGTGTGGTCAGCATGACTATTCCTCTCGGTCGCATTTTTTTGTTTTCTATACTGGGCCCGCTTTCGCACCACCAGATAGCCCCTCAATTGTAACCACGTAGGCTCAGTGGACCTCGAACCATCCCTCAGATTCAGGTTAAAATCCCTGACGTGGCCGAGAATCGAACGCGGGGTCTCCGGGTAAAAGGCAGGCACGCTGTCCCTACTCCGCGGATTCAATCATTTGAACCAGTGCATCGCCCAAATCACATTTGGAACACGTGCGTTAGAAGGTTGCAGCACAGTTATGGATTTTGTAAGAGTATGCAGATGCCCATCTGTGTAATTTCCATTTAAGGGCTATAACATTCACTGGATCTAGGCCCCTTCAGCAAAAATCACAAATATGTATAGCCAAACAGGGAAAATACAAACAAAATATCAAGATTAACGTAATCATGTATTTTAAAATGCTAATTGGATTCACGACATACGATTCACGGTTACAGCCACTTCCCTGAGTCACTGGACTGAGGCCCCTTCTGTAAAATTCAAGAAGACTTATAGGCAAACAGTGGAAATATTACAATGTATTTTCTTTACAGTTGGCTTTACGTCGCATCGACACAGATATAGCTTATGGCGACGGTGGGATAAGAAAGCGCTAGGAGTGGGAAGGAAGCAGTCGTGTCCTTAAATAAGGTGCAGCTCCAGCATTTGCCTGGTGTGAAAATGAGAGACCATGGAACAAAAATGTCAAGGTTAACAGATTATTGTACTTTAAAATGCTAAACAGATACATAAAGTATGTTTCACGTTTACAGTTATACACTGATCACCCAGAACATTATGACCACCTGCCTAATAGCCGGTATGTCCACTTTTGGCACGGATGAAAGCGTCGACGCGTCTTGGCATAGAAATAATGAGGGCTCGGTAGGTCGCTGGATTGAGTTTGCACCACATTTGCACACACAAGTCACGTAATTCCCGTAAATTCCGGGGAGAGGTGCGATGAGCTCTGACGCCACGTATCAATCTCATCCAAGGTGTGTTCGACTGGGCTATGATCTGGCGAGTTGTGGGGGGGGGGGGGGGATCACATCAGTTGCAAGTCGCTACTGTGTTCCTCGAACCCCTGCACCACACTCTTGACCTTGTGACATGGCGCGTTACCTTGTTGAAAAATGCCGCTGCCGTTGGGAACCATGATCTTCATGAAGGGGTGTACGTGGTCTGCAACCAAGTGCACAATACTTCTCGTCCATCATGGTGCCTTGCACGAGCTACACTGGACCCATGGATGCCCACGTGAATGTTCCCCAGAGCATAATTGAGCCGCCGCCAGCTTGTCTCCGTCCCGCAGTACAGGTGTCATGACGACGGATTCGCACACTCCCACCGGCAAGATGAAGAAAGTATCGAGATTCATCAGAACATGCAACGCTCTGCCACTTTACCAACGTCCAGTGACGATGGTCACGTGTCCATTTCAGTCGTAGTTACCGATGTCGTGGTGTTAACATTGGCACACGCATGGGTTGTCGGCAGCGAAGGTTCATCCTCAGGAGTGTTCGGTGCACTGTGTGTTCAGACACATTTGTACTCCGCCCAGCATTAAAGTCTAATGTTTGTTCCGCCACAGTTCGCTGCCTGTCCTTTTTAACCAGTCTGTCCAGCCTACGACGTCCGACATCTGTAATGAGGGTTGGTCGCCCAACCCCTCGACGTTTGGACGTTCACCACAGCACTCCTCGGACACCCAACAAGTCGTGCAGTTTCCGAAATACTCGTGCTGAGCCTCCGGGGCATCACAATCTGCCCTCAGTCAAACTCAGAGAGATCGCGTGCAGTCCCCATTCTACACATGGACAGCACGCTCACTGGTACTACATGCACCGTGCGTTTGACTGACTAGAAGTCATTCCTCGTCAGGTGACGCTGCTAACATCTGGACGGTTTTATATCGATAGTTGGTAGGTGTTCATAATGTTCTGGCTGATCAGTATAAGCTTGGGTGCCTGGAATATGGAAGTCTGAGATATTTTGGCTTCATTGTCTCCGAGGAATGGTATGCCTTACACAGCTATCAATAAATAATAGAGAAGCAGCAATTGTACCTGGATATCGTACCTAATCTACTGTAGTAGCGGCGATTGGGAATTCGATGTGTGGGGTTCATAAATGTACAGAAAACAAGAAGAATCCGGGTTTGGGGGATATAGTGGGTGGGGGACATCAAAATTGAAAAAAGCTACAAAATGGCAAATTCTTTTAATGTTCTCTGAACGAATTTCGACAGAGTGGTAAAGGTTCACAGTCTAAAAAGTTAAGCGGGGTAAAACTGGTTTTATTTGTATATTTTCAATAATTTTAATTAATAGTAATTGCTTTAAGTCTCACTAAATATTTTTACGGTTTTCGGAGACGCCGAGGTGCCGGGATTTAGTCCCACAGGAGTTCGTTTACGTTTCAGTAAATCTAACGACATGATACTGACGTATTTGAGCTCTTTCAAATAGCACCGAACTGAGCCACGTTGATATTATGATTCAAAAACTTTAATCTAAGGAACAATTAATCTCTCATGTATTACAATTAAATAGAAATACGGCGTGATTATACAATCAAAAATTATTTAGGTTCATTCTTCCTTTCTTAATCCGTTTACCGTCCAGGGTTGTTTTTTTTTTCCTCTGACTCAGCGAGGATCCCACCTCTACCGCCTCAAGGGCAGTGCCCTGGGGTGTGATACTTTGGGTCAGGGATAAAACTGCGATGGAGGACAAGTACCACGCTCAGATGGGCTCACCAGCTATGCTGAACAGGGGCCTTGTGGGGGATAGGAAGATCGGAAGGGATAGACAAGGAAGAGGTAAAGAAGCGACCGTGGCCTTTAGGTAGTTACCATCCCGCCATTTGCCTGGTGGAGAAGTGGAAAACCACGGAAAAACACTTCGAGATTGGCTGAGGTGGAAATGGAACCCCTCTATACTCAATTGACTTCCAAGACTGAGTGGATCCCATTCCAGTTCTCGTACGACTTTTGAAATGTCATGGCAGAGCCGCGATTCGAACCCGGGCTTCTGAAGGTGACAAGTAATCACACTAACCACTGCACCACAGAGGCGTTCTAATAAGTTTGAGTAATGTCTTTGAAAGTAGAAAAGATCACAATATGAAGATAAAGTTGGAATTCAAGAGGAAAAATAGGGGAAAATATTCGTTTATAGGAAGGGGAGTTCGCGATTGCTATAACTTACCAAATTTCCAATTTCTTTGAAATCACTTAAGAAAAAGCTAGGAAAACAACAGGTAGGGAATCTGCCACCTGGGCGACTGCCCTAAATGCAGATCAGTAGTGATTGATTGATTGATTGATTGATTGATTGATTGATTGATTGATTGATTGATTGATTGATTGATTGATTGATTGATTGATTGATTGATTGATTGATTGATTGATTGATTGATTGATTCACGTAGCCTATTTATTGGTGAGAAATAAGCTCATCGCGTGTGCTTAACTTTTTGCTATAATTTCAACAAGAAATACCGTGTAGTATAAAGAGTATTTCTGCAATCGTCTCGTAGCAGCGTGAGTGTCTAACTTACAAAGGAAGGTCCTGTTTGAACATGTTAGGGGCTGCCTGGCCGAGGTAGTAAGGCGTGCTCGGCTCGCCCGGAAGTATGTGGGTTCGAATCTGCGTCACGGAGTCGTAATATTTAAGAAACGACAGTTCACACAGCTTACACCAAAGCTGAGCACCTGGTTAATTCCTGAGGGTAAACGCGGCCGGGTGTACAGCTAACCACGCTACCCTATAAGGTGCCGAGGTTAGGTATAGTTGAAACCTTTCCCTTCCACTCCTCCCAGGGCCTTCATTACCTGTACTGAGATGACTTTGCTTTTGTTGTCTGAATATGTTGTGCCTGCCAGATTCACATTTATACGATGTGGAACATATCAAAACATTATCCTTGTCCTCGAGGGTACTAATAGGATATTGACCACAAAGCAGCCGGGCAGGTACACAAAGAATGACTCTATGGTGATTCATGATCACCCGTGATATTTTTATATTTTTTAAAGTTGCTTTACGTCTCACCGTTACAGATAGGTCTTTTGACGACGGTTGGATAGGAAAGTGCTAGGATTCGGGAAGAAGCGACCGTGGCCTTGATGAAGGTTCAGCCGCAGCATTTGTCTGGTGAGAAAACGAGAAAACCTCGGAAGAGCATTTCAAGGGCTTCCGACAGTGGGATACGAACCTACTATCTCCCGAATGGAAACTGACAGCTACGTGACCCAACCAGCGCAGTCACTCGCTCGGGGATCACCTTTTAGATACACTGGTAGTTTTTAGTACGCACCATCAGGGAGGTCTACATCGATCAATATGCCATGTACAGATTACGCAGGCAAGGGAGAAAAATTCAAATATTTGTTATGCAATTGTGCACCGAATCGAGTGCACCAGTTACAGACCCCCGCACGACCCCAGGAAGCAGTATGAGGGGGATGAAGAAATCCACAGTTCTAGCCCTTCGGGGAAGCGAAACAATGTTGAAAACATCCTAGAGATATGAGCTACGAATTTTAGGTTAATAAAATATAATAAAGTATAACAATATATTATTTATCTATTCCTTGCATGCATAATCCTTTTCTTAATCGTTGTTATTCGATCGATTAGATTAGCAGTTTGCTTTTATCTACCACTACGAGCGCTAATGTGAGTCAATGAAGAGTTTCACTTAAGCACCACTAAGAGCGCTAATGTGGGTCAATGCAGAGTTTCGCTTAAGCCCTTATAACAACGGTACATTCGGTGGGGACATATTTGAAAAAATCGAAAACGTCTGATGGTATTGAACAAAGGACCACATTACTGAAAGAATTATGTAAATAAGTACATTTAGAATGCGAGTAAAAAAACAAGGGATTTTAGACTATTTTTCGGAACTGCGTTTAGACCGGAAGTGATATTCGAATTAATTTTTTTAGTATGGTAGTTTTCCAACTTTCGGCACAATAGAGGAAATTGCTTAATTTAACGTTTTTCTTTGTATGGGGTAACTACTTTTTCTGATAAGACATGTTTTCAACATTAAAATGATCAGCTATGAAGTCAAATATATATTAAAGTTTATTTATTCCACCTATTCAGTACATAAATAGAGATTAAATAAACTTTAATATTTATTTGACTTCATTGTACATTTCAATACGGACCAAAATATGTGAATTATAACATGTAACGATCAGCTATGTTTGTTCGGCATTCGTGTGCTTTGCTGACATTTATGCCTCACCAAAGTACGAAAACTCTACTAGCAGAGTTGTAAAATATATCAGAATTTGGGCTTACGAATACTCTACAAAAACCATTTCCAGACGTTTTTGCTCGTGTTGACCAGACGATGAGCACGGTAGTGGGAAAACTGAATCAATGAGTCGAGAAAAGACAAATGGAGTGAAAAATCCGAACGGTCACATTATATCACTAAACAAAAGGAGCGACATCTTGCGCGATGATCTTTAACAGACTGGGCGAGTTGGGAATGCGGTTAGGAGCGCGCAGCTGTGAGCTCGCATCTGGGAGCTAGTGGGTTCGTACCCCACTGTCGGCAGTCCTGAAGATGGTTTTCCGTGGTTTCCCATTTTCACACCAGGCAGAAGCTGGGGCTGTACCTTAATTAAGGCAACGGCCGCTTCCTTTCCATTCCTAGCCCTTTCCTCTCCCATCGTCGCCATAAGACCTATCTGTGTCGGTGTGACGTAAAGCAAAAATTTAAAAAAAGAACTCATATATGCTACCCAGTTTAGTCTAATTCTTCGGGGAATTCTGTGCTTTGATCTTGTAGCCAAGGAAGACATATTCGTCAACATCTTAAATTCTTAGGTGTGTATTTTCTGGACTGAAGTTTTAGCTGTCGCAATCATCATTTCGAAATCAATCGCTGCTGAGTCTGTTCTAAATAAAATGCAGTTTTGAAATATGTCCGCCTCCGTGGTGTAGTGGTTAGTGTGATTAGCTGCCCCCTCTGGAGGCATGGGTTCGATCCCTTGCTCTTCCACGAAATTTCAAAAGTAGTACGAATGCTGTAAAGGGATCCCCTCAGCCACGGAGGTCAGCTGAGTAGAAGGTGGTTCGATTCCCACCTCAGCCACCCTTAAGTGGTTTTCCGTGGTTTCCTATTTTTCCTCCAAGCAAATGCCGGGATGGTATCTAACTTAATGCCACGGCCGCTTCCTTCCCTCTTCCTTGTGTGACCCTTCTGATCTTCCCATCCATCCACAAGGCTCCCATTCAGCATAGCAGGTGAGGCCGCCTGGGCGGGGTACTGGTCCTCCTTCCCCAGTAGTATTCCCCGACGCAAAGGCTCACGCTCCAAGACAATGTCCTTGAGGCGGTATAGGTGGGATCCCTCGCTGAGTCCTGGGGGAAAATGAACCCTGGAGGGTAAACGTATTAAGAAAGAAAGAAAGAAAGAAAGAAAGAAAGAAATGCGTTAGTACACAGCCCTTAGTATGTTCATTATCTCATACTGAGAAATGGCTGTGTTTTAGTCACTGTACTTAACGGGGATGTATTTATAACTTCCAGTTACTTTCTATTCTCAGTGTTCCACTGGCACGATGGAAGACATGAAGACGGCGAATGTTCTCCATACCTACTAATTGATGAGGAGTTGGGGCCGTGCCCAGATAATGGTCCACTGTGCGTGTTCCAGTTATCGATTTCGGCATATCGTAATCAGCAGACGAGAGCTTTTTCTCTAATAACTACCTCAGCGAGCAGATATAGCCAGTAAATAAGTTTTTCCGACTGGTGTAGGATAGCTCTTGCGCTCATGTTTGTGGGCACAGAAGATGGTATTCAAGAATATTTAAATGAGAGAATCTCGTGACAGTAGATTCACAAGATGTAAGAATCCATTGTCAGGGCAGAATTCTGAGGCTGCGTATTTGTTATAATCGATAGCAGTGGTGACTTCCTGATGTGCAGCTGACAAGGAGAGGCCAGAACCTGCGGCCAACCGATTTCAACGAGCTTCAGTGCACCTGCTTTTAATAATAATGTTATTTGCTTTACGTCCCACTAACTACTTTTACGGTTTTCGGAGACGCCGATGTGCCGGAATTTTGTCCCGCAGCATTCGGGTGCCAGTAAATCTACCGACATGAGGCTGACGTATTTGAGCTCCTTCAAATACTGCCGGACTGAGCCAGGAACAACCCTGCCAACTTGGGGTCAGAAGGCCAGTACCTCTACCGTTTGACTCTAATATTTTTATTCGCATTTTTATCTTCTGTCCGCCTCGGTGGTGTATTGATTAGCGTGATTAGCTGACCCCCCCGTAGGCCCGGGTTCGATTCTCGACTCTGCCACGAAATTTGAAAACTGGTACGAGGGCTGGAACAGGGTCCACTCAGCCTCGGGAGTTCAAATGAGTAGATTCGATTCCCTCCTCAGCCATCCTCAAAAGGATTTTCCATGGTTTCCCACTTCTCCTCCAGGCAAATGCCAGAATTGTACCTTACATAATTCCACGGCCACTTCCTTCCCTCTTCCGTATCCATCCCTTCCAACCTTCCCATCCCCCTCAAGGCCCCTGTTCAGCATAGCAGGTGAGGCCGCCTGGGCGAGGTACTTGTCCTCCTCCCCAGTTGTATCACCCTACTCAAGGTCTCACGCTCCAGGACACTGCCCTTGAGGTGGTAGAGGTGGGATCGCTCTTTGATTCCGAGGAAAAAACAACCCTGGAGGGTAAACGGATTAAGAAAAGGCAGAACGATTTTTATCATCACGTTCCCTCAAATAATAATTTATATTGTCAGAAATTTTAGCTACAACGGCCCTCGAACCCACGTGGCCGAGTTTCGTATTTACGTACGGTGAACACTCGGCCACTGACCCGCTTGGCTGCGCTGTAACTCCCTAAGTATGTATGCGTTGCATTGAAATCGAGGTATTGATCAATTTTTCGGAAATTATTAGGTTGCGGACCTGACATGTTTATGTAAAATATGTTCGCCTTTTAGTGTTGTATCATCTCCACTTGGTCCGAAGCGGATCATGCGTCATGAAATTTGTTCTTCATTTTTTCGAATAAGAAAGCGTATTGGCCTGAATCATTACACATGTTGAGTTTCTCCCAACAGGTACACTGGCCTCTCCTTGTGAGATCGGACTATTCTAATGTCTCACGGAAGTAATTCAGCATTTTTTGAGTTAGCACGGTTTTGCGCAGTAATATTATACTCCCCCTTTGAATTCCTTTGTTCCCGCCTCTGTGGTGTAATGGTTAGTGTGATTGGCTGCCACCGCCGGAGGCCCGGGTTCGATTCCCGGCTATGCCACGAAATTTGAAAAGTGGTACGAGGGCTGGAACAGGGTCCACTCAGCCTCGGGAGGTAAAATGAGTAGAGGTGGGTTCGATTCCCGCCTCAGCCATCCTGGAAGTGGTTTTCCGTGGTTTCCCACTTCTCCTCCAGGCAAATGCCGGGATGGTACCTAACTGAAGGCCTCGGCCGCTTCCTTCCCTCTTCCTTGTCTATCCCTTCCAAACTTCCCATTCCCACCCCACAAGGCCCCTGTTCAGCATAGCAGGTGAGGCCACCTGGGCGAGGTACTGGTCATTATCCCCAGTTGTATCCCCCGACCCAGAGTCTGAATTTCCCATTTGATAGGCGCCCTTGACCTCATTTCCGTGACAATGCGCAATACCATTACGACAGGTTACAACATTCCCCTTCCGCACGTCTCTGTTTAGACCAGGGGTGGCAAACCTTTTCCGACTAAGGTGTCAATAAATTAAGGTCTTGTTTATTACTTTTTACTGGGTAATATGCCATTGTATATTTTCTTTTAAAATTATTGTGAAACCACCTCATTTCATTTCATTTAGGTATTAGATTTCATTGCATATCACTTCATTCGACTTAATATTTCATGATTTTATTTTGCAAACATCACTGAACATTACACGTCAAAAACAGGTAAGTTTTAGGAATATTTTTGCTTTCACCTATTAAAATTGGTAAAACAAATATAGGCATAAAATTAATTGTGACATGCTGTACGATGTGCCATAGAAGTCGTGTCCTAGGTTCGTCATCCCTGGTTTAGATGGTACAAACCTTCCTTTAGCCGTGAGGTACTCCTTCCCTTAATTTTTTCCGTTTTTTTTTTTTTTCATTTACTATAACCTTTTGCCCATTACTTTGGTTTAAAAGCGCTTTTACTGGTGCCTTCTGTCTCGCAAAGGTTACTAACGCTTATAGTTGGCATCTTGAACACATAGGTTGGTGGTCGTAGAGTAGGCTTCGGACTACAAGTGGCCACAGCTGGTCCGTGGTCCGACAGCTCTGCACTCCGACCGAAAAACCAAGAGAAGGAGAGGTGGTTATGGCCTCTGTCGTGGCCCTACGCCTCTGCTTTCGGGAGACGGAGAGTGGCTGGTTCTTACCGTCGTCTGTACTGAGAATGGTTTTCAGTGGTTTTCCATTCTCCTGCACAAAGGCGAATCCCCTCCACCTAACAAATCTCCTAGCCTGAGAGGCTTCGTCACAGTTCTAAGAGACCCGCCTCTCCCTTCAAGGGAGGAATGAAAACAGCAGTAGTAGTAGTAGTAGTAGTAGTGAACACAGTCCTATAGGTTGCAGAGATGATCAAATGAAGTACTGTTGGTTTGGGATACATCACTTTTAAACTTAAAAAATATTTCTCACCGGTTATTAAAAAACAGAAGATATTTACAGCGTTGCAACGATATATCCTACAACCTCAAAACTTGCTGAACATGACAGTAGATGGCAACTGACTTCAGGAGTGTTGATATCTCGATTTTGACGACGGAGTGGGATATACCGTTGTTGTCCTGATGCGCTCAGTTATTTTTAAACTAAACTTCCAAACGTACACACGGTGAAAAGGAGACATTCTCTGGAGAACGTCGCGTTTCTTCGGGCAAAATGGTCCTACAGCAACGCTATCTTTATGAAGACAGAAATAATACCAATCCCGCACATTTTTCTGTCATTGTTTCTATACAGTTGCAGCGATGTGGAATGCACGCTAAGAGTGATGAATACCTTCAGTAATGAGCTGTGCGTTAAGAGGCCCATATGACTCTTTCATTCAAATGTATACACGTCGCAAAAGCACCCAGAACTGAGGAAATGAACAAATCACACTGTACTCGGAATGATGTAAGGTTGGCTCCAAAATAAAAGCAAGTAAGACTGTCCTAAGTAGCCTATGGCTCATTGGTCAACCTAACTAGTTATATCGTCGCTGCCGGGACAAAACCTCCTATGTGAAAAAAATAGCTTAGAACTTTGGCCGATAAGGTTCTGTCATCAAAGATGCAATATTGTGTGAATATTGTCAAGGCATTTTCGCTCTTCTTAATGTATGTGCTGCGGGTCAGTATATCTCCAAAAATATTTTCACATAGGAGGTTTTTTCCCGGCAGCGACGATATATTAAAATTACCAAACATTACCAAAATAAAATAACCCCAATGCAAGCAGAAATCATGGAAATTGCCTTACCTGAGTACACTGTTCATAAAACATACTAACATATGAAATAAATCACGATATTAGCTCACTGAAGACTTAATAAAAATCACACACACTTTCTCCGTCAGTCAATTTAAGTTTAAGTTTATGCATTTCCAGCATTTATTTTTATATACGCATTACTTCATCCGTTTCCTTAAATTGAGAGACGTCTTAAGTGTATGAAATTCTATGACTTACTGTGATTTTCAAAAGTATGAGAACTTACTTATCATGTATCAGACCTCCCTTTCTTTTGCTTGAATACTCTTATCTTCTTTCTTCAATAAGCGGTGGGGATGGAAGGGCAAACGTGACACTTCAGGGCAGATAACTCAACAAGAGCAGCTTCTGCGAGTACAGACGAAGCACAGCAGTGCAGCCGATACAGTTTATGTCGGCGACCACATGGCTTTTTCCAAATGTAAAACTTTACTCCGTTCCATATGAGTGTATTTATTAAACGCAATCCTAGGGTAATGAAAAAGTCAATATGTTATTATCCTTAAGTGTTGTGTTTGAGTCATCAGTCCATAGACTAGTTTGATGCAGCTCTCCATGCCACCCTATCATATGCTAACCTTTTCATTTCTACATAACTGCTACATCCTACATCTGCTCTAATCTGCTTGCCATATCCATGCCTTGGTCTACCCCGACCGTTCTTACCTCTACACTTCCCTCAAAAGCCAACTGAAAAAGTCCTGGGTGTCTTAAGATGTGTCCTTTCATTCTATCTCTTCTTCTCGTCAAATTTAGCCACAACGATCTCCTCTCACCAATTCGATTCAGTATCTCTTCATTCGTGATTCGATCTATCCATCTTACCTTCAGCATTCATTAACACCACATTTCAAAAGCTTATATCCTCTTTCTTTCTGAGTTAGTTAAGGCCATGTTTCACTTCCGTACAATGCCAAGCTCCAGACGAAAGTCTTCCAAAAACAAAAATTCGAATTCCTATATCAGTGTTCGAAGTGAGCAAATACTTAAGTATACTCATTATTTAAATAACAATAGCATTCTCTTAAGCACGAAAAAACGAAACACAAAAGTAATTCTGATCACGTTTGAATAATAAGAAGAATAATTATTCTTGGTTGAAAATAAAAATCCACAGCCTGTTTCCAGTCATTCGACCGGGTTAGGAATAGACTAACTGAAGCCACCATCTAGCGGCGATCGGGCGAGTTGGCCGTGCGCGTAGAGGCGCGCGGCTGTGAGCCCGCATCCGGGAGATAGGGGGTTAGAATCCCACTGCCGGCAGCCCTGAAGGTGGTTTTTTGCAGTCGCTTAAATGCGGCCAGTATCCAGTATTCGGGAGATAGTAGGTTCGAACCCCACTGTCGGCAGCCCTGAAAATGTTTTTCCGTGGTTTCCCATTTTCACACGAGGCTGTACCTTAATTAAGGCCACGGCCGCTTCCTTCCCACTCCTAGCCCTTCCCTGTCCCATCGTCGCCATAAGACCTATCTGTGTCGGTGCGACGTAAAGCAACTAGCAAGAAAGGTGGTTTTCCGTGGTTTCCCAGTTTCACACCAGGCAAATGCTGGAGATGTACCTTAATTAAGGCCACGGCCGCTTCCTTCCAACTCCTAGGCCTTTACTATCCCATCGTCGCCATAAAACTTATCTGTGTCGGTGCGACGTAAAGCCCCTAGCAAAAAAAAGCATCTAGCGGCGAGGATAGGAGCTGTGCCGGCTGCCAAGGCCGTCACAATCCTCTAAGGCAGTGATTAATAACTGACAGATAAAATAAAATGATAGTGGAGAGTGTTGCTGGAATGTAAAATGAGAAGGAATACCGTAGTACCCTGAGAAGGTCCTGTCCCACTTTCGCTTTGTCCAGCACAAATCTAACATGGATTGACCGGGGTTTGAGCCACGGAACCCAGCGGTGAAGGGCCCACGCGTTGCCACCTAAGCCACGAAGGGTCTAATTCTTTTAAATAAATTTTCCCACTGAGAATTAAAATTTCTACCCAAAGAAGGAGATTCCGTTTGACTGTTATCCACAGGTTGCGACGCAGCCATTGTTCACACAGTATCAGTCTCAACCCAATCCATTGCCGTCTTACATCTGATGTGTCGGGAAGAGTGACCTCCGGCCTCACTGCACGAAGAACTGTGGGCACAGGCTATTGGAAAAATAAGAGTGAAGGCCACCAATGGTCGTTTATGAAAATGCTATTGTGTGGAATTGTTCGGGAAGTCACTAAAAAGGAGTTGGGTTTTCACAAATAAATGTCATGGAGATTGCGACGGAGTTTGAATGCAAAAGCTACAAGGGACGACATTTCTCAGGAGCTTTCGGATCGTTTCAAAGCCGAAGGAGAATGATTTTCGTTATATTTTGACATGCGATGATAGGGTACAGCAGACATCCCTGAAACGAAGATATCAAGAATGGAGTAGCGTGGGGAAGGAGAAACAGCATCGATAAGGGCGAAGACCCATTTGCCTGCCGCCAAGGTTCCCATGACCGTCTTTTGGGAAGTTATAAGTGTTGCGTCACTGTCAATGTTTCATACTACTGTGAACGTTTGGGCAAAGTCAAAGAGGCATATCGTTCCTAACAGCGATCCGTAGCGTTCTACTTCTTCACATAGTGCTAGGCCTATACTGCAGCTGCGAAAACTAAATCGGAAAAATTGCATTGGCAGCTCTGGATCACCCCATCCCCTTATAGTTCAAATCTGTCACTGTGTGACTACTATTTTTCTGAACCCCTTGAAAAGAGACTTAAGTGGAAGAAAACTCCAGGAAGGAGAGGTGCATGAATTCCTGAGCAATTGGCACGTACCCGTCTAATGTTTCTTAGGGAAGAATAGGGATCAAGAAACTGCCAGTGTCATGGAAAAATGTGTGAACATTAGTGGAGGCTTTGTAGAAAAATAGTTGTATGTCTATAATGGTGTACATTAATCCCATGAAGAGCTTTTTCTTTAAATTCTCATTCACTTTTGATCGACCCTGGTATTATTATTATTATTTTTAGTAGTAGTAGTATTATTAGTAGTTTTATTATTATTTTCGGTGAGCGTTTATTCCGATTGGCGTCAATCAAAACATTGTATTCGAGATAGAAATCATATATAGAAAGGCTACCTAAACTCCAAGCTTTCTCTGAGTGTTAACAGTCGCTGAACAAATCTTTAACTGATGTACTGGAACACAAGTCGAGGAATTCCAACCAAAGCGACCCTCAAGATCCATGGGCTACCAAGCGATCGCTGCTCAGCCCGGAGGCTGCAGATTACGAGGTTTTATGTGGTCGGTACGACGAATCCACGCGGCCGTTGTTCTTTGCTTTCTAGACCGGAGTAGCTAACTCACCATCAGATAACTCCTTAATTGTAATCACGTAGGCTGAGTGAACCTCGAATCAGCCGTGAGATTCAGGAAAAATCCCTGTCCTGGCCGGGAATCGAACCCGGCGCTTCCGGATAGGAGGTGGGGAGATTCAAGCATTTAAATCTATGCTAAGAGAATGTTAGCTTCAGGTGCAAGTGTATTCGCCTGAGATTCACCTGAGAAATTGAAGAAGAATGACAAGAGTTCTGCAGGTTCGATTACTGGTGATAATCAGAAAAATGATTTCCGCCCGGCTGGCTTCGACTGATATGTCAAACGGGAGCCTTGTCAAGGGTACAAATCAGGAAGTGGCAGGCTAGAATTTGGAAGGAGATGGCCGGAGCCTTACGTCAGGTACTATCACTACCTTTGGCTTGAGTTGAGGCGAGAAATCATAGCCGAGGATTAGAAATTTCAAACCTTTTCTACTCATTTGCTCTCACGAGGTTGAGTGCATCCTATTTTCTCCCTCTGTCGGAATCGGAAACAGGACTCGATTCTTTCGGGATGGATTCTCAGTACGAATCCCGAGTCGACGAAGGAGACTGATAGCATTATTTTTGACATTACATTCTAATACTCCTGAAAAAGTAAGTTACCATCTTTTCGTGATCTGTTGATGTCACGATCATAGCCGCAGGAATTCCATTTTTATATAGATTCCGGACGACTGGGATGTGATTCATGTAAAAGTTTCCACATCCACTAGGATTCTTGATAACAAACCAATGAGGATGTTGCTCAGCTATCACAGACCATGCTACTCATAAAGCGCTGGAGTATTTAAAAAATGTTTTTGGTGATAACGCCGCTGTAAAGCATCGATGGTTTTGGGCCACAGAGGATGGTAAAGGCTAGTTTTGTGAAGGTAGCGACCATGGCCTTAATTAAATAACAGACCCAGCATTTGTCTGGGATGAAAACATGGAAACAACGGGAAAACATATTTTGTACTGCAACGGTGGTATTAGAACCCATCAACTCCCCAGTGCAAGCTCACTCTTATGTGACGCGAACCATGCAACCATCTCACCCGGTACTCCGGTGTAAGATGTGACAAGAAGTACAGATACCTTCCCTGTGTTAAAATAAAATTCAATTCCTTGTTATTGTGTTTTATCCGTCAAACGTCCGGCTCCATGGCTAAATGGTTAGCGTGCTGGCCTTTGGTCACAGGTGTCCCGGGTTCGATTCCCGGCAGAGTCGGGAATTTTAACAATCATTGGTTAATTTCGCTGGCACGGGGACTGGGTGTATGTGTCGTCTTCATCATCATTTCACCCTCATCACGACGCGCAGGTCGCCTACGTGTGTCAAATCAAAAGACCTGCATCTGGCGAACCGAACACGTCCTCAGACACTCCCGGCACTAAAAGACATACGCCATTTCATTTCATCACTCAAACGACACGAGATGGCAGAGTGCCGAAAAGGGGTTTCGAGAACATCGCACTAAATTTACTGACGCAGATCTTTCGCACTTACAACTTTTAAATGCTATTTGACATTGGCAGCACGCCATCCCGCTATTTTCATTAAACCGAGTGTTCTTTCCATCAGCTATGCCAGGCAGACTGTCGGTTCAATATTTATTTACCTAAGTGGTTAAGGATTAAAAATACATACAGTTTAATCTAAAGATCACTTTTTTAAATACGAAAAACCATCAAGACATTTCCACTTGAGTACATGTATTTCGAAGAAACTAGCCGAGTAGAAATTCTGCGTGGTTTTACCCCACCTGATATGACTCCGTTACGATGATAAAAGAGACTAGCTCTATTAAGTAGGTTATTAACGGGGTTTATCAACGTAGCCAGGGAAATGTGAGTGGCTATTTGTTTACACGATCGATTGAGGGGCGTTGGCTTAATGTTGTAGTGACGATAAACTGTCGAGCTACTTCAAAAACTGCGTACTCCAACGAGCTTGTTGCGTGTGGCTTCCCTGATACGGAGACTTTGTGATCTTCAATTCCCGTAAATTGCTGTCTGGAAGGGAAGGCCAGAGGGTCGAAGTGCTCTGGGAACAGATAGCCAGAATACGTCATTCTGAGCTCAGCGAGGATGAAGCTGGTCGTGGAGACACAAGTAGCGGTTGCTGGTTACAGCTGAGTGGTGGCCTCAATAGTTTAGTTAGGTGCTCGCTGTCTTGCGATCAAGGATGTGATATAGAATCGTTACGCAACCGGATGGCACTTATGAGTGTTGAAAATATGAAAGTCATTTATCAGTGGATTACCAGTATCCAATATTCGGGAGATAGTGGGTTCGAACCCCACTATCAACAGACCTGAAGACGGATTTCCGAGGTTTCCCATTTTCATACCAGACAAATACTGAAGCTGTACCTTAATTAAGGCCACGGCCGCTTCCTTTCCACTCCTAATCCCTTTCTTGCCTCGTCGTCGCCATAAGAACTCTCTGTGCCGGTGCGACGTAAAGCAACTTGTAAAAAACAAAAACAAAAGTGGACTAAATTGCAAATTTCTGGTTCTCCGACATCCTTTAACATCTTCAGCAGTGGAACAAATATTTAGACATCATAATAATGTAAAAATAACACATCAATTGCACATATGTCATTTCATAAATATTCCCAATGAAAAATTTATGTGTTTCACCCGATATATCGTACATAATGCTTACTTGAATTAATCTTCGTGTCCGCCTCTGTGTTGTAGTGGTTAGTGTGATTAGCTGCCACCTCCGGAGGCCCGGGTTCGATTCCCGGCTCTGCCACGACATTTGAAAAGTGGTACGAGGGCTGGAACTGGGTTCACTCAGCCTCGGGAGGTCAACCGAGTAGAGATGGGTTCGATTCCCACCTCAGCCATCCTGGAAGTGGTTTTCCGTTGTTTTCCACTTCTCCTCCAGGCAAATGCCGGGGTGGTACCCAACATAAGGCCACGACCGCTTCCTTCCCTCTTCCTTGTCTATCCCTTCCAATCTTTCCATCCCTCCGCAAGTTCCCTGTTCAGCATAGCAGGTGAGGCCGCCTGGGCGAGGTACTGGTCATCCTCCCCAGTTGTACCCCTACCCAGAATCTGAAGCTCCAGGACACTGCCCTTGACGCGGTAGAGGTGGGATCCCCCGCTGAGTCCGAGGGAAAACCGACCCGAGAAGAGAAAAAGCGGAAGAAGAAGAAGAAGAAGAAGAAGAAGAAGAATTCATCTACGTAAAATAAAGTACGTGCTATGATATTGGTCTTCCGCTACCAGCCACGCGACTACCATGGTGGGGAGGTTCGCGTGTTGCAATAAAATAGGTTGCCAAGCTGTAGGTACAACTATATCAGATCGGTATCTGTCGAGAGATCAGACTAAAGAACGGTTCATTGAAACGGGGTAACAGGCCTTCGGAAACTGCAAGAGCAACAGTCTCGATGATAGGTAGGTAAGGGTTATACTGCCCGAAGGCAGGTCCGAACCTCCGCAGCCGGAGCCGGAGTTTACGTGCAGTCTCGATGATGGACTAAAATTATTACCCAACGTATCTCCGCAATGTGCATCCGTGGCTCAGGCGGCAGTGTGCCGGCCTTTCGCCGCTGAGTTTCGTTGCTCGAACCTCTGTCACTATACGTGAGATTTGTGCTGGACAAAGCGGAGGCGGACAGGTTTTTCTGCTGGGTACTCAGGTCCTCTCAGTTGTCTTTCATTCTACCAACACTCTTCAATATCATTTCATTTAATCTGCCAGTCATTATTGCCCCCAGAAGTGTGCGAGAGACGTCGGCAGCCGACACAATTCCTATACTCGCCGCTAGATGTTGTATTCATTTATTTTATTTCTTACGCTATAGAATGACTGGAAACAGGCTGTGGATTTTCATTTTCATCGCCGCAGTTTCGATTCCACTACACGGCTGAAAACAACGAAATTTTACAGCCGTATCTCGCAAGGTCTTGCAGTTCTCCGTGTACGGTTGTGTGATGTACTGCTAATGGCTTCCTCCCAGTTGCAAAAGAAGGAGAAGAAGAGAAGAAGAAGTTTTAGATGACTCTGTTTAGAGGTAAAAAAGAAATTATCTACATACAAACCATAAGTATTGCATATTAATCTCAGATTGTTTCCAAAAAGCAATTGAGTTAGAAAGGTAATCCTTCTTGGAAACTGTTCCGAGGTATCTGTGGAACAGCAGAGGTGAAAGAAGGTGCGGGCTGGAATGGGTCTAAGTATAAGTCCGAAAGATGAATTATAAAATTTAAATAAAGGTTATATTTTCAACTGATAACAATTTTAACAATTAACAATTTCCACTAGGTGAAACAAAGAAAATCAGGTACAACGCAACTTTACAAAGAAAGCACCAGTTAAGGGGTCTTTACAAATTCTGGGCTACGGGCCCACACTCATCAATCCTTGAGCTCTCAGCTCACAACCACAAAATACCAAAGGGCAGAAAACCCTTAATTACATGGAGTTCTTGCTCCCGCTTAGTAATGTCAAGCCTCCTAGAGGCACCTTCCAAAATACCAGAAAGAGCTGACCTGCTCTCAATTTTACAAGCCTATCAAAGGCCACAACAAACTTTACTTCTAACTGCCCTCAAGGCACACTTACAAAGAAACAGGGGTATTTGTACCCAACCTACAGGGCCTTCGCATGAAGAAAAAAAAAACATCAGGATAAGTTACTGGCCCAACGTACAGAAAGGACTGGAGGCGTGAACTTGCACTCCTAAATACACATTTTAAAACCTAAGCGGCGCTAGGCCGATACACAGGGGCTAATCCCAAGCTAGGGAGGTGACTCGTATGAGAAAACTTTAATACATTAAGGAAGAGAAGAAACGGTCACGAAAACGTAGTCACCTCAATTTCAAATGAAGGGGAGCTCGAGAGGGTAAAGCACTCTCTATCCCCGAATTAAAGTTCAAGAAAACTGAAGTTTACCAGGAAAAGGGTTTACATGTTTAATAGTTTACATATTAAAGGTTTCGAACCTTCTCCGAGAGTTAAACTGCTGAGCTAGCAAGAAATAAAGATGTTAAAAGGCCATTACCTTGTTGAAGAGCTGCTGCCTGAAGAAAGAGGCGCTTCCCGCCCCCTGCTACATATTCACACACTGAATTAGATGTTATATGAGTGGCGCGGAGACAATAAAATCAGCAGTTTTTATACCCTCGTGGAAAATTCGAGACCTTTCAGGAATGAGTAGACACCCCCACTCAATTTTTATTGGTTGACAGCAAAAACTTATACACAAGGCGATGAAGAAACACCTTATTGGTGGGAAATTAATTACAGAAAATTATGATTGGTTAAATTCAAAACCGGCGGAAAGGAAGCTTAATGAATGAATGAATGAATTTATTGAACTGAACATAACAGGCCTTCGCCCAGTTACAATGTTCCAATAAAATAAACACTCACAGACTATTTATAGCTAGACACTAACTACTTACTACTTAACTACTTCTAAATCTACTTTGTAGCATCTTGCACATGGGCGGATCGCCAGCTCCACATGCAACACACCACCTAACTAAACTAACTACTTTACTACATGAATATATATTAAATCTATCCCAAATCTGTCTGGCCGCGACATCACCCCTGGTGAGGAACTGCTACCACCGTAAGGAAGCTTAATATTGCCAACCCTCAAATAAAAGAACAAAATTTAGTAAAGACAAAACTTATGAATACAAAATTACTTCAAGAAAGTTCATTCCTTCACACTAGAGTGCATAATCATAGTTTTTGGGTAGAGACCTCTGTTAGAGAATGTCCACACTTCTTGATCAATGAAAAACAAAAGCAAATCAAAATCACACCATGACATCTTCTGATAAACAGAGTTAGTTCAGTTGTTAAAGTTCCGGGTTTTTCCAGTAGAGAAGTTTCAATTGGCACAAGATTTGAACTTGCGTCGTAGAGGTGTACCGCCCGGTACAGAAATATTTATTGTTTTCTTTCTTCCTTTCTTTCTTTCTTTCTTTCTTTCTTTCTTTCTTTCTTTCTTTCTTTCTTAATCCGTTTACCCTCCAGGGTTGGTTTTTCGCTCGTTCTCAGCGAGATATCCTACCTCTCCCGCCTCAAGGGAAGTGTCCTGGAGCGTGACTATTTCTGTCGGGAGGATACAACTGGGAAGCAGGACCATTATCTCGCCCAGGCGGCCTCACCTGCCATGCTGAACAGGGGCCTTGTAGCGGGAAAGGAAGATCGAGATGGATAGACAAGGCGGATGGAAGGAAGCGGCCGGGGCTGTAAGTTAGGCACCATCCCGACATTTGCCTAGAGAAGAAGTGGGAAACCACGGAAAACCACTTCGAGGATTGCCGAGATGAGAATCGAACTCTCCTCTACTGAGTTGACCTCTCGAGGCTGAGTTGACGCCATTCCAGTCTCCATACCACTTTTCAAATTTCGTGGCAGAGCCGGGAATCGAACCCCGGCCTCCGGGGATGACAGCTAGTCACACTAACAGCTACACCACGGAGGTGTGACAAAATACTGACTAATATTTTTATTCTCCCTAAGACGTTAGTTATTCAAAACTGTCGTAGAGGATCATCGAGTCTATCCCTTGCTGTGATATGAAGGAAACTAATGGCCATATTCGTTTCTTACATAATCAAAAGCAAAACTTTCGTGTTACGAACACAAACTTCGGCCACGAAAATACTGTATGTGGTAGTAACGTGGGTAATTTAATGTATTTCAGAAAGATACGAGAGTTACCAAGTTGCCTTGATAGGTCGATTGAGTAACCAAATTAAATTTCTCTAAGACTAGCATAGGTAGATTTAATTATCTTGAAAATTCACCTGCTGCCAACTGTACTTCTGTCACCTCACATCCTCTTTCTTAATTCTCCATCTCGGGACAGCGGAAACGTAGACAAACACTTCAGTAAGACACTCTCACTGGCCGATATATTATATCTCACACCGTATTTATATTACATTCCTCTTTTGAACTGCCTCCACAGCAGTATATGGGAATATTTAATTTCAGTGGAGCGATCCGTTCATCTCATAACATGGGAGCTTTAATTTAATCTGAAAATATGGGTGTAATACTTCCATTTGCTTTCAATACTGTATATGTTTAACATATCTTGTTCCTTGGTTGAATAGTCAGCGTAATCGTCTTTATTTCAAAGGGGCCCTGGGTTCGATTCCCGGCCGGGTCGGAGATTTTATCCCTACATGGTTAATTCTCCTAGCTCAGGGGCTGGATGTTTGTACTGTCTCCGACATCCGTGCAGCTCACACACCATACACAGCACTATACTTCACTACAATAACACGCAGTTTCCATACACGGCAGATGCCGGCCACCCTCGTCGGAGGGTCTGCCTTACAAGGGCTGCACCAGGCTAGATATAGCCATACAAAATAATAATAATAATAATAATAATAATAATAATAATAATAATAATAATAATAATAATAATAATAATAATATTATTATATTATTATATATCTATCTATCTATCTATATATATAAAATAACTTGTCCTGACTGACTGACTGACTGACTGACTGATTCATCATCGCCGAGCCAAAACCACTGGACATAAAGAGATGAAAATTTGGGGATATATTCATATTAAGACGTAGGTGCTCGCTAAGAGAGGATTTTTGGATATTCCTTCGCTAAGGGGGTGAAAACGGGGGTGAAATTTTAAAATGAGTTGCTCTATATCTCAAAACTTTAAAAGTTTACAGATGTAAAAATTGGTATTTAGAATCTTCTTTAAAAATAAGGAAACACGTATTTTTTTGTTTTCAGAAAATCCCAATAGGAGGGGTGAAAAAGGGTGAAAATGGAGAAAAATGGGTTGAATGCCTTTAATCAGGATACCCGTACCTATATCTCAGAAACTGAAGATATTACAGACCTGAAAATTGGTACTTTTGATCTCTCTTAAAAATAAAGAAACACGTATTTTTTTGTTTTTGGAAAATCCAATTAATGGGAGGGTGAAAAGGGGGTGAATTTTTAAAATGAGTGAATCTATATCTCCAAACTTTTAAAGTTTGCAGATGTAAAAATTGGTATTTAGAACCTTCATTAAAAATAAAGGAACACGTATTTTTTTGTTTTCGGAAAATCGCAATAGGAGGAGTGAAAAGGGGCTAAAAAGTGGTTGAATGCCTTCAATGAGGCTACTTATATATCAGAAACTGAAGATATTACAGACCTGAAAATTGGTGTTTGAGATCTCCGTTAAAAATAAAGAAACACGTATTTTTTTGTTTCTGGAAAGTCCAATTTGGGGGGGGGGTGAAAAGGGAGTAATATTTTAAAATGAGTGTATCTATCTCAAAATTTTTAAAGGTTATATATGTGAAAATTGGTATTTAGAATCTCCTTTAAAAATAAATAAACACACGTATTTTTTCGTTTTTGGAAAATCCAAATATTGGGGGGTAAAAAGGGGGGAGTGTAAATTTTTTAAAATGAGTGTGTATACATCTTAAAACTTTAAAATTTACAGATGTAAAAATTGGTAGTTAGAATCTCCTCTAAAAATAAAGGAAAACGTATTTTTTGTTTCCTGTAAATCCCAATAGGAGGGGTGTAAAAGGGTGAAAAATGGGTTGAATGCCTTTGAGGATACATATATCTCAGAAACGAAAGATATTACAGAACTGAAAATTTGTATATGGGATCTCCTTTAAAAATAAAGAAACACATATTTTTTAGTTTTGGAAAATCCAATTAATGGCGGTTAAACAGGAGTGACAAATTTTTGAAAGACTATATCTACAGAATATCTTGGAAACGTAAAATGTTACAGGCGTAAAAAGTTTGTGTTTGTAATCTCCTGTAAATCTAAAGAAATATAGGTGATTTGTGTTTGGAAACTCCACTTAAGGGGAACTCAAAAAAGGGGTGAAATTTTAAAATGAGAATTTTTACAGTTTATCTCAAAAAACTTAACATGTTACAGAAGTGAAAAATGGAATTTTTTATCTCTATTAAACATAAAGAAACGTGTATTTTTAGCTTTCGGAAATACCACTTGGGTGGAGGGGGGGTAAAAGTGACTGAAAATGGTGTTGAATTATTTTAATTAGGCTATTGACATCTCAAAAATGAAGATGTTACAGACGTGAAAATTGATATTTGCAATCTGCTTTAAAAATAAAGAAACACGTATTCTCGGAAAATCCAATGAAGGGGGGGGGGTGAAAGAATTGAAAAATTAATTGAATTAATTGAATGAGAATACATACATCTAATAAAAACTAAAGTTGTTACAGACGTGAAAATTCGTATTTGGATCTCCTTTAAAAACAAAGAAAAACGCGTTTTTGGTGGAAACCATCTTGGAGGGCGGGAGTGTAAAGGAGTTGAATTCCTTTCATGAGGACACATAAATCAAAAACTGAAGAAGTTAGAGTCGTGATAATTGGTATTTAGAAGATCCTTTACTATTAAAGAAACAAGTATTTTTTGCGGGAAAATTCACTTAGGGGGGGGGAGTAGTGTGAAATGAAGTGAAAAAAGTAAATAATTTTTATGGGGATACTTATATCTCAAAACTGAAGGTAATAGACGTGAACATTGGTGTTTGAAATCTTCTTTAAACATAAGAAACAAGCCTTCTTTTAATTATTTTTTTTGGGGGGGTGCCGTTAAATAAACTTAACGGCGGTGGGGTGTAGAAGGAGGTGAGACCAATTGATTTTACTGTTCTTAATGTACTTATAAGGATCCTCGGCAGCGCGCCGGCCTCTCACAGCTGGGTTCCGTGGTTCAAATCCCGTTCACTCCATGTATATTCGTGCTGGACAAAACGGAGACGGGACAGGTTTTTCTCCGGATACTCCGGTTTTCCTGTCATCATCCATTCCAGCAACACATAATAATAATAATAATAATAATAATAATAATAATAATAATAATAATAATAATAATACTGTTCCGGACCGTCTTCAAATTTGCGGACCGCGCTGGAAACGGCTCCTGGACGGGTAATGACTAAGAATGCAGTCCGGCCGCGGGTTCAGTGCCTTCTAGGCACCCAATATGACACCACGCCGGATCTCCTGAAGGATTTTATCCATATTAAAAATGATTATAGGAAAAGATGGCAAAGATTTACGGACCCAACTGACCAGGAGGAATACCTGAGCCTAGCCCGGGAAGTACGAAATCGATTGCTGGAAAAGAAGATTGAAAAATGGGAGGAAACATGCCGTAATCTAATAGAAAACGAGTCAGATCGGGAATTTTTGTGGGCTCTCGCAGAAAACGAGTCAGACCGCGAATTTCGGCGGATTATATATCTAAAACAATAAGCATTCAATTATAAATTTCAGTATAATACCGTAGCGAAGCACGGGTATCTTGCTAGTATATATATAAAATAGCTTGTCCTGACTGACTGACTGACTGACTGACTGACTGACTGATTCATCATCGCCGAGCCAAAACTACTGGACATAAAGAAATGAAATTTTGGGCATAGATTCATATTAAGATGTAGGTGCTCGCTAAGAAAGGATTTTTGGATATTCCTTCGCTAAGGGGGTGAAAAGGGGGTTGGAATTTTAAAATGAGTGTATCTATATCTCAAAACTTTGAAAGTTTGCAGATGTAAAAATTGGTATTTAGAATCTCCTTTAAAAATAAGGAAATACGTATTTTTTTGTTTTCAGAAAATCCCAATAGGAGGGGTGAAAAACGGTAAAAAAGCGGGTTGGATGCCTTTAATCAGAATACCGGTACTTATATCTCAGAAACTGAAGATATTACAGACCTGAAAATTGGTACTTTTGATCTCTTTTAAAAATAAAGAAACACGTATTTTTTTGTTTTTGAAAAATCCAATTAATGGGAGGGTGAAAAGGGGGGTGAATTTTTAAAAACAGTGCATCTATATCTCAAAACTTTTAAAGTTTACAGATGTAAAAATAGGTATTTAGAATCTTCATTAAAAATAAAGAAACACGTATTTTTGTGTTTTCGGAAAATCCCAATAGGAGGGGTGAAAAGGGGTGAAAATGGATTCAATGCCTTTATTGAGGATACTTATATCTCAGAAACTGAAGATACTACAGACCTGAAAATTGGTACCTTTGATCTCTGTTAAAAATAAAGAAACACTTTTTTTTTGGTTTTTGGAAAATCCAAATAATGGGGGTGAAAAGGCGGGTGAATTTTCAAAATGAGTGTATCTATATCTCAAAACTTTTAACGTTTATAGATGTAAAATATGGTATTTAGAATCTCCTTTAAAAATAAAGAAACACGTTTTTCTTTTGTTTTCGGAAAATCCCGATAGGAAGGGTGGAAAAAGGTGAAAAAGAGGTTGAATGCCTTTAATGAGGCTACTTATATTTCAGAACCTGAATATATTACAGACCTGAAAATTGGTATTGGGGATCCACTTTAAAAATAAGGAAACACGTATATTTTCGTTTTTGAAAAATCCGGATAATGTTGGGTGAAAAGGGGGTGAAATTTTAAAATGATTGTGTCTATATCTTAAAACTTTAAAAGTTTACAGATGTAAAAATTGGTATTTAGAATCTCCTTTAAAAGTAAAGGAATAAGTATTTTTTCGTTTTCTGTAAATCCCAATAGGAGGTGTGTAAAAGTGTGAATAGTGGGTTGAATGCCTTTAATGAGGATACATATATCGCAGAAACTGAATATATTAGAGAACTAAAAATTTGTATATGGGATCTCCTTTAAAGATAAAGAAACCCGTATTCTCGGAAAATCCAATGAAAAGGGGGGGGGGAAGAATTCTAAAATTAATTGACTTAATTGTATGAGAATACATACATCTAATAAAAACTAAAGTTGCTACGGACGTGAAAATTGGTATTTTGATCTCCTTGAAAAACAAAGAAATACGCGTTTTGTGGGGGAAACCATCTTGTGGGGCGGGAGTGGAAAGGAGTTGAATTCCTTTCATGCGGACACAAAAATCAAAAACTGAAGAAGTTAGAGTCGTGATAATTGCTATTTAGAAGATCCTTTACTATTAAAGAAACAAGTATTTTTTGCCGGAAAATTCACTTAAGGGGGGGGGGGGAGGAATGTGTGAAAGGAAAAAAAAGCGAATTATTTTTATGGGGATACTTATATCTCAAAACTCAAGGTGATAGACTTGAACATTGGGGTTTGGAATCTCCTTTAAACATAAAGAAACACTCCTTCTTTTAATTTTTTTTTGGGGGGGGGGTAAATAAACTTAACGGCGGTGGGGTGTAAAAGGAGGTGAGACCAATTGATTTTGCTGTTCATAATGTACTTAAAAGGAGCCTCCGTTGCTCAGGCGGCAGCGCACCGGCCTCTCACAGCTGGGTTCCGTGGTTCAAATCCCGGTCACTCCATGTGACATTCGTGCTGGACAAAACGGAGGCGGGACAGGTTTTTCTCCGGATACTTCGCTTTTCCCTGTCATCATTCATTCCAGCAACACTGTCCAATATTTCATTTCATTTGTCATTCATCGATCATTGCCCCAGAGGAGTGCTTCGGCAGCCGGCACAATTCCTACTGTCGCCGCTAAATGGGGCTTTATTCATTCCATCCCTGACCCTGTCGAATGACTGGAAACAGGCTGTAGATTTTCGATGTACTTATTCTGATCATAAACCGATCTTTTTAATCTTTCCTGGGTTCGTTTTCAACAGCCAACGTTTCCTTCGGAGAACGTTCTTATATTACAGTAGATTCTCCTGGCATATGAATAAAAATTTAAACACATTTGAAATAAACGATAGGAATGAGATGGACCGTCCAATTGTTCACCTCTATAATAAGGTCAATAATGCACGGAAGTATGTCATTCGTATCTCCAGAAATCCCGCACACTTGCCTACGCGCGACATTGGTGCTGGTCACATTCTCAACAATAACAATGGCAGCAGATGTAATTTACAGCCAAGTAGCGGTTTTGCATCTTGCTGTGGGGTCCAGAACATCTATAATAATAATAATAATAATAATAATAATAATAATAATAATAATAATAATAATAATAATAATAATAATAATAATAATGTTCTGGACCGTCGTCAAATGTGCGGACCGCGGTGGAAACGGGTCCTGGACGGGTAATGACTAAGAATGCAGTCTGGCCGCGGGTTCAGTACCGCCAAGGCACCCAAGACGACACGACGCCGGATCTTCTGAAGGATTTGTTCCATATTAAAAATGCTTATAAGAAAAGATGGCAAAGATTTAGGGACCCAACTGACCGGGTGGAATACCTGGACCTAGCCTGGGAAGTACAAAATCGACTGCTGGAAATAAAGATTGAAAAATGGGAGGAAACTTGCCACAATCTATTAGAAAACGAGTCAGATCGCGAATTTTGGCTGATTCTCGCAGAAAACGATTCAGATCGCGAATTTCGGCTGATTATATATCTAAAACAACATTCAATTATAAATTTCAGTATAATACCGTAGCGAAGCACGGGTATCTTGCTAGTCTATATATATATAAAGTAACTTGTCCTGACTGACTGACTGATTCATCATCGCCGAGCCAAAACTACTGGACATAAAGAAATGAAATTTCGAGGATACATTCATAATAAGATGTAGGTGCTCGCTAAGAGAGGATTTTTGGATATTCCGACTCTAAGGGGGTGAAAAGGGGGGTGAAATTTTAAAATGAGTGTATCTATATCTCAAAACTTTAAAGGTTTACAGATGTAAAAATTGGTATTTAGAATATCCTTTAAAAATAAGGAAACACGTATTTTTTTGTGTTCGACAAATCCCAACGGGAGGGGTGAAAAAGGGTGAAATAGTGGTTGAATGCCTTTAATGAGGATACCGGTACTTATATCTCAGAAACCGAACATATTACAGACCTGAAAATTGGTACTTTTGATCTCTTTTAAAAATTAGAGAAACACGTATTTTTTTGTTTTTGGAAAATCCAATTAACGGGAGGGTGAAAAGGGAGTGAATTTTTAAAATGAGTGTGTCCATATCTCAAAACTTTTAAAGTTTATAGATGTAAATATTGGTATTTAGAATCTCCTTTAAAAATAAAGAAACACGTCTTATTTTGTTTTCA
Source organism: Anabrus simplex (assembly GCF_040414725.1). Classification (NCBI taxonomy): domain Eukaryota; kingdom Metazoa; phylum Arthropoda; class Insecta; order Orthoptera; family Tettigoniidae; genus Anabrus; species Anabrus simplex. Next base: position 151,351,856 of record NC_090266.1, read on the forward strand.
GAAAATCCCAATAGAAAGGGTGGAAAAGGGTGAAAAAGGGGTTGAATGCCTTAAATGAGGCTACTTATATTTCAGAACATGAAGATATTACAGACCTGAAAATTGGTGTTTGAAATCTCCTTTAAAAATAAAGAAACACGTATTTTTTGGTTTTTGGAAAATCCAATTAATGGGGAGTGAAAAAGGGGTGAATTTTTAAAATGAGTGTATCTATATCTCAAAACTTCTAAAGTATATAGATGTAATAATTTGTATTTAGAATCTCCTTTAAAAATAAACATGTATTTTTTTGTTTTCGGAAAATCCCAATAGGAAGGGTGGAAAACGGTGAAAAATGGGTTGAATGCCTTTAATGAGGCTACTTATATTTCCGAACCTGAAGATATTACAGACCTGAAATTGGTATTTGGGATATATTTTACAAATAAAGAAACAGGTATTTTTTTCGTTTTTGGAAAATCCAAATAATGGGGGTGAAAAGGTGGGTGCATTTTTAAAATGAGTGTATCTACCTTAAAACTTTAAAAGTTTTTAAAGATGTAAAAATTGGTATTTAGAATCTCCTTTAAAAATAAAGGAACACGTATTTTATTGTTTTCTGTAAATCCCAATAGGAGGGGTTAAAAGGGTGAACAACAGGTTGAATGCCTTTAATGAGGATACATATATCTCAGAAACTGAAGATATTACAGAACTCAAAATTTTTATATGGGATCTCCTTTAAAAATAAAGAAACACGTATTTTTTGTTTTTGGAAACCCAATTAATGGCGGTTAAACAGGAGTGACAAATTTGGGTGAATTTTTTGAAAGACCATATCTACAGAATATCTGAGAAACGTAAAATGTTAAAGACGTAAAAAGTAGGTATTTGGAATACCCTGTAAATGTAAAGAAACATAGGTGATTTGTTTTTGGAAACTCCACTTAAGGGGAACTCAAAAGGGGTGAAATTTTAAAATGAGAATTTCTACAGTATATCTCAAAAAACTTAACATGTTACAGAAGTGAAACATTGTATTTTTATCTCTATTAAAAATAAAGAAACATGTACTTTTAGTTTTCGGAAATACCACTTGGGCGGAGGGGGTAGTTAATAATGACTGAAAATGGTGTTGAATTCTTTTAATTAGGCTATTGATATCTCAAAAATGAAGATGTTACAGACGTGAAATTTGATTTTTGGAATCTGCTTTAAAAGTAAAGAAACACGTATTGTCGGAAAATCCAATGAGGGGGGGGGGGTTAAAGAATTGAAAAATTAATTGACTTATTTTTATGATAATACATAAGCTAATAAAAACTAAAGTTGTTACAGACGTGAAAATTGGAATTTGGATCTCCTTTAAAAACAAAGAAAAACGCGTTTTGGGGGGAAACCATCTTGGGGTGTGGGGGGGGCGGGAGTGAAAAGGAGTTGAATTCCTTTCGTGAGGACACATAAATCAAAAACTGAAGAAGTTAGAGTCATGATATTTGGTATTTATAAGATCCTTTACTATTAAAGAAACAAGTACTTTTTGGAATCTGCTTTAAAAGTAAAGAAACACGTATTGTCGGAAAATCCAATGAGGGGGGGGGTTAAAGAATTGAAAAATTAATTGACTTCTTTTTATGATAATACATTCACTTAGGGGGGAGGGGGAGGAGTTTGAAATGAAGTGAAAAGAGTGAATTATTTTTATGGGTATATTTATATCTCAAAACTAAAGGTAATAGACGTGACCACATTGGTGTTTGGAATCTCCTTTAAACATAAAGAAGCACGCCATCTTTTCATTCTTTTTTTGGGAGGGGGGTAAATAAACTTAACGGCGGTGGGGTGTAAAAGGAGGGGAGACCAATTGATTTTACTGTTCGCAATGTACTTACAAGGAGCCTCCGTTGCTGAGGCGGCAGCGCGCCGGCCTCTCACCGCTGGGTTCCGTGGATCAAATCCCGGTCACTCCATGTGACATTCGTGCTGGACAAAACGGAGGCGGGACAGATTTTTCTCCGGATACTCCGGTTTTCCCTGTTATCATTCATTCCACCAACACTGTCCAATGTCAATTCATTTCATTTGTCATTCATTAATCATTGCCCCAGAGAAGTGCGACAGGCTTCGGCAGCCGGAACAATTCCTATTGTCGCCGCTAGACGGGGGCTTTATTCATTCCATTCCTGACCCTGTCGAATGACTGGAAACAGGGTGTAGATTTTCGATGTACTTATTCTGATCATAAAACGATCATTTCTAATCTTTCCTGGGTTCCTTTTCAAGAACCATCTTTTCCTTCGGAGAACGTTCTTAGATTACAGTAGATTCTCCTGGCATATAAATAAAAATTTAAATACATTTGAAATAAACGATAGGAAAGAGATTGACCGTCCAATTTGTTCACCTCTATGATAAGGTCGATAATGCACGGGAGTATGTCATTCGTATCGCCAGAAATCCCGCACACTTGCCTACGCGCGACAATGGTGCTGGTCACATTGTCAACAATGACAATGGCAGCAGATGTAAGTTACCGCCAAGTAGCGGTCTTGCATCTTGCTGTGTGGAATAATAATAATAATAATAATAATAATAATAATAATAATAATAATAATAATAATAATAATAATAATAATAATAATAATAATAATAATAATGTTCTGGACCGTCGTCAAATGTGCGGATTCCGCTGGGAACGGGTCCTGGACGGGTAATGACTAAGAATGCAGTCCGGCCGCGGGTTCAGTACCGCCAAGGCACCGAAGAAGACACCACGCCGGATCTCCTGAGGGATTTGATCCATATTAAAAATGCTTATAGGATAAAATGGCAAAGACTTAGGGACCCAACTGACCGGGTGGAATACCTGGACCTAGCCCGGAAAGTACAAAATCGATTGCTGGAAAGAAAGATTGAAAAATGTGAGGAAACTTGCCGTAATCTATTAGAAGACGAGTCAGATCGCGAATTTTGAAGGATTCTCGCAGTAAACGAGTCAGATCGCGAATTTCGGCGGATTATATATCTAAAACAATAAGCATTGAATTATAAACTTCAGTATAATACCGTAGCGAAGCACGGGTATCTTCCTAGTATATATATAAAATAGCTTGTCCTGACTGACTGACTGATTCATCATCGCCGAGCCAAAACTAGTGGACATAAAGAAATGAAATTTTGGGGATATATTCATATTAAGATGTAGGTGCTCGCTAAGAGAGGATTTTTGGATATTCCTTCTCTAAGGGGGTGAAAAGGGGGGTGAAATTTTAAAATGAGTGTATCTATATCTCAAAACTTTAAAGGTTTACAGATGTAAAAATTGGTATTTAGAATCTTCTTTAAAAATAAGGAAACACGTATTTTTTTGTTTTCAGAAAATTCCAATAGGAGGGGTGAAAAGGGTGAAAATGGGGAAAAATGGGTTGAATGCCTTTAATCAGGATACCGGTACTTATATCTCAGAAACTGAATATATTACAGACCTGAAAATTGGTACTTTTGATCTCTTTTAAAAATAAAGAAACACGTATTTTTTTGTTTTTGGAAAATCCAATAAATGGGAGGGTGAAAAGGGGGTGAATTTTTAAAATGAGTGAATCTATATCTCCAAACTTTTAAAGTTTGCAGATGTAAAAATTGGCATTTAGAATCTTCATTAAAAATAAAGAAACACGTATTTTTTCGTTTTCGTAAAATCGCAATAGGAGGAGTGAAAAGGGGTGAAAAAAGGGTTAAATGCCTTTAATGAGGCTACTTATATCTCAGAAACTGAAGATATTACTGACCTGAAAATTGGTGTTTGGGATCTCCTTTAAAAATAGAGAAACACGTATTTTTTGTTTCTGGAAAATCCAATTAAGAGGGGGGTGAAAAGGGGGTAATATTTTAAAATGAGTATCTATATCTCAAAACTTTTAAAGGTTATAGATGTGAAAATTAGTATTTAGAATCTCCTTTAAAAATAAAGAAACATGTATATTTTTTTTCGGAAAATCCTAATAGGAAGGGTGGAAAAGTCTGAAAAATTTGTCCTACGCCTTTCATGAGTCTACTTATATTTCAGAACCTGAATATATTACAGATCTGAAATTTGGTGTTTGGGATCTCCTTTAAAATAAGGAAACACGTTTTTTTTTTTGGAAAATCCAATTAATGGGGGGGATGAAAATGGGGGTGATTTTTTAAATGAGTGTATCTATATCTCAAAACTTTTAAAGTTTATAGATGTAAAAATTGGTATTTAGAATCTCTTTCAAAAATAAAGAAACACGTATTCTTTTGTTTCCGGAAAATCCCAATAGGTAGGGTGTAAAAGGGTGAATAATGGGTTGAATGTCTTAAATGAGGCTACTTATATTTCAGAACCTGAAGATATTACAGACCTGAAAATTGGTATTTGGAATCTACTTTAAAAGTAAAGAAACACGTATTTTTTCCGTTTTTGAAAATTCCAAATATTGGAGGATGAAAAGGGGGGGGGGGTGAATTTTTTTAAATGAGTGTGTCTACATCTTAGAACTTTAAAATTTACAGATGTAAAAATTGGTAGTTAGAATCTCCTCTAAAAATAAAGGAACACGTATTTTTTTGTTTGCTGTAAATCGCAATAGGTGGGGTGTAAAAGGGTGAAAAATGGGTTGAATGACTTTAATGAGGATACCTATATCTCAGAAACGAACGATATTACAGAACTGAAAATTTGTATATGGGATCTCCTTTATAAATAAAGAAACACGTATTTTTTAGTTTTTGGAAAATCCAATTAATGGCGGTTAAACAGGAGTGACAAATTGGGGTGAATTTTTTGAAAGACTATATCTACAGAATATCTTGGAAACGTAAAAGGTTACAGACGTAAAAAGTGGGTGTTTGGAATCTCCTGTAAATGTAAAGAAACATGGGTGATTTGTTTTTGGAAACTCCACTTAAGGGGAACTCAAAAGGGGAGAAATTTTAAAATGAGAATTTTTACAGTATATCTAAAAAAACTTAGCATGTTACAGAAGAGAAAAATGGTATTTTTATCTCTATTAAACATAAAGAAACGTGTATTTTTAGTTTTCGGAAATGCCACTTGGGTGGGGGGGGGTAAATGTGACTGAAAATGGTGTTGAATTCTTTTAATTACGCTACTGATATCTCAAAAATGAAGGAATTACAGACGTGAAATTTGATATTTGCAATCTGCTTTCAAAGTAAAGAAACACGTATTCTCGGAAAATCCAATGTGTGTGTGTGTGTGTGTGTGTGTGTGTGTGTGTGTGTGTGTGTGTGTGTGTGTGTGTGTGTGTGTGTGTGTGTGAAATAATTGAAAATTTAATTGACTTAATTGTATGAGAATACATACATCTGATACAAACTAAAGCTGTTACAGACTTGAAAATTCGTATTTGGATCTCCTTTAAAAACAAAGAAAAACGCGTTTTTGGGAGGAAACCATCTTGGAGGGCGGGAGTGTAAAGGAGTTGAATTCCTTTCATGAGGACACATAAATCAAAAACTGAAGAAGTTAGAGTCGTGATAATTGGTATTTAGAAGATCCTTTACTATTAAAGAAACACGTATTTTTTGCGGGAATATTCACTTAATGGGGGTGGGGGGGTGGTGTGGGGGAGTAGTGTGAAATGAAGTGAAAAAATAAATTATTTTTATGGGGATACTTATATCTCAAAACTGAAGGTAATAGACGTGAACATTGGTGTTTGGAATCTCCTTTAAACATAAAGAAACAAGCCTTCTTTTAATTTTTTTTGGGAGGGGAGTGGGTGGCGGTAAATAAACTTAACGGTGGTGGGGTGTAGAAGGAGGTGAAACCTATTGATTTTACTGTTCTTAATGTACTTATAAGGATCCTCCGTTGCTCAGGCGGCAGCGCGCCGGCCTCTCACAGCTGGGTTCCGTGGTCCAAATCCCGGTCACTACATGTGTCATTCGTGCTGGACAAAACGGAGGCGGGACAGGTTTTTCTCCGGATACTCCGGTTTTCCCTGTCATCAGCCATTACAGCAACACATAATAATAATAATAATAATAATGTTCCGGACCGTCGTCTGTTGTGCGGACTGCGCTGGAAACGGCTCCTGGACTGGTAATGACTAAGAATGCAGTCCGGCCGCGGGTTCAGTGCCTTCTAGGCACCCAATATGACACCACGTCGGATCTCCTGAAGGATTTTATCCATATTAAAAATGATTATAGGAAAAGATGGCAAAGATTTAGGGACCCAACTGACCGGGAGGAATACCTGAGCCTAGCCCGGGAAGAACGAAATCGATTGCTGGAAAAGAAGATTGAAAAATGGGAGGAAACGTGCCGTAATCTAATAGAAAACGAGTCAGATCGGGAATTTTGGTGGGTTCTCGCAGAAAACGAGTCAGACCGCGAATTTCGGCGGATTATATATCTAAAACAATAAGCATTCAATTATGAATTTCAGTATAATACCGTAGCGAAGCACGGGTATCTTGCTAGTCTATATATATAAAATAACTTGTCCTGACTGACTGACTGATTCATCATCGCCGAGCCAAAACTACTGGACATAAAGAGATGAAATTTTGGGGATATATTCATATTAAGACGTAGGTGCTCGCTAAGAGAGGATTTTTGGATATTCCTTCGCTAAGGGGGTAAAAACGGGGGTGAAATTTTAAAATGAGTTGCTCTATATCTCAAAACTTTAAAAGTTTACAGATGTAAAAATTGGTATTTAGAATCTTCTTTAAAAATAAGTAAACACGTATTTTTTTGTTTTCAGAAAATCCCAATAGGAGGGGTGAAAAAGGGTGAAAATGGGGAAAAATGGGTTGAATGCCTTTAATCAGGATACCGGTACCTATATCTCAGAAACTGAAGATATCACAGACTTGAAAATAGGTACTTTTGATCTCTTTTAAAAATAAAGAAACACGTAATTTTTTGTTTTTGGAAAATCCAATTAATGGGAGGGTGAAAAGGGGGTGAATTTTTAAAATGAAGGAATCTATATCTCCAAACTTTTAAAGTTTGCAGATGTAAAAATTGGTATTTAGAACCTTCATTAAAAATAAAGGAACACGTATTTTTTTTTGTTTTCGGAAAATCGCAATAGGAGGAGTGAAAAGGGGCTAAAAAGTGGTTGAATGCCTTTAATGAGGCTACTTATATATCAGAAACTGAAGATATTACAGACCTGAAAATTGGGGTTTGGGATCTCCGTTAAAAATAAAGAAACACGTATTTTTTTGTTTCTGGAAAATCCAATTTAGGGGGGTGTGAAAAGGGAGTAATATTTTAAAATGAGTGTATCTATCTCAAAATTTTTAAAGGTTATATATGTGAAAATTGGTATATAGAATCTCCTTTAAAAATAAATAAACACACGTATTTTTTCGTTTTTGGAAAATCCAAATATTGGGGGGTAAAAAGGGGGGAGGGTAAATTTTTTAAAATGAGTGTGTATACATCTTAAAACTTTAAAATTTACAGATGTAAAAATTGGTAGTTAGAATCTCCTCTAAAAATAAAGGAAAACGTATTTTTTGTTTCCTGTAAATCCCAATAGGAGGGGTGTAAAAGGGTGAAAAATGGGTTCAATGCCTTGAATGAGGATACATATATCTCAGAAACGAAAGATATTACAGAACTGAAAATTTGTATATGGGATCTCCTTTAAAAATAAAGAAACACGTATCTTTTAGTTTTGGAAAATCCAATTAATGGCGGTTAAACAGGAGTGACAAATTGGATGAATTTTTGAAAGACTATATCTACAGAATATCTTGGAAACGTAAAATGTTACAGACGTAAAAAGTGGGTGTTTGTATCTCCTGTAAATCTAAAGAAACATAGGTGATTTGTGTTTGGAAACTCCACTTAAGGGGTACTCAAAAGGGGTGAAATTTTAAATTGAGAATTTTTACAGTTTATCTCAAAAAACTTAACATGTTACAGAAGTGAAAAATGGTATTTTTTTATCTATATTAAACATAAAGAAACGTGTATTTTTAGCTTTCGGAAATACCACTTGGGTGGAGGGGGGGGTAAAAGTGACTGAAAATGGTGTTGAATTCTTTTAATTAGGCTACTGATATCTCAAAAATGAAGATGTTACAGACGTGAAATTTGATATTTGCAATCTGCTTTAAAAATAAAGAAACACGTATTCTCGGAAAATCCAATGAGGGGGGGTGAAAGAATTGAAAAATTAATTAAATTAATTGAATGAGAATACATACATCTAATAAAAACTAAAGTTGTTACAGACGTGAAAATTCGTATTTGGATCTCCTTTAAAAACAAAGAAAAGCGCGTTTTGGGGGGAAACCATCTTGGAGGGCGGGAGTGTAAAGGAGTTGAATTCCTTTCATGAGGACACATAAATCAAAAACTGAAGAAGTTAGAGTCGTGATAATTGGTATTTAGAAGATCCTTTACTATTAAAGAAACAAGTATTTTTTGCGGGAAAATTCACTTAGGGAGGAGGGGAGTAGTGTGAAATGAAGTGAAAAAAGTAAATTATTTTTATGGGGATACTTATATCTCAAAACTGAAGGTAATAGACGTGAACATTGGTGTTTGAAATCTTCTTTAAACATAAGAAACAAGCCTTCTTTTAATTTTTTTTTGGGGGGGGGGGCGTGCCAGTAAATAAACTTAACGGCGGTGGGGTGTAGAAGGAGGTGAGACCAATTGATTTTACTGTTCTTAATGTACTTATAAGGTTCCTCCGTTGCTCAGGCGGCAGCGCGCTGGCCTCTCACAGCTGGGTTCCGTGGTTCAAATCCCGGTCACTCCATGTGGCATTCATGCTGGACAAAACGGAGGCGGGACAGGTTTTTCTCCGGATACTCCGGTTTTCCCTGTCATCAGCCATTCCAGCAACACATAATAATAATAATAATAATAATAATAATAATATTCCGGACCGTCGTCAAATGTGCGGACCGCGCTGGAAACGGCTCCTGGACGGGTAATGACTAAGAATGCAGTCTGGCCGCGGGTTCAGTGCCGCCAAGGCACCCAATATGACACCACGCCGGATCTCCTGAAGGATTTTATCCATATTAAAAATATTATAGGAAAAGATGGCAAAGATTTACGGACCCAACTCACCGGCAGGAATACCTGAGCCTAGCCCGGGAAGTACGAAATCGATTGCTGGAAAGGAAGATTTAAAAGTGGGAGGAAACGTGCCGTAAAATCATAGAAAACCAGTCAGATCGGGAATTTTGGTGGATTCTCGCAGCAAACGAGTCAGATTGCGAATTTCGGCGGATTATATATTTAATACAATAAGCATTCAATTATAAATTTCAGTAAAATACCGTAGCGAAGCACGGGTATCTTGCTAGTATGAAATATAGAACAATGCACAAATCTTTTAACTGTTCAGGACTGTCAGATTACTAGTAAATATGTAGTAGGAGCGGATGCAGGCTCACAGCTGCGCGCGCCCCTAACCGCTCGGCCAACTCGCCCGGTGACACTTTATAGGTGACCTGCGCGTCTGCAAGGATGGGGGCCTAACTATGATGGATTCTACTGCTGAAGACGGCACAAACACCCAGCCCCAGGGCATCGGAATTAACCAATGAAGACTAAAATCCCCGGCTCTACCGGGTATCAAACCCTGGACCCCTTTGACCGAAGGCTAGAATGTTAACTATTTAGCCATAAAGCCGAACATACCTCCAATGTACCTTAAATTTCTGAAAGTACGGGGAATCGAAACCAAGCCTTCGAGGACGGCAGCTAAAAGCACTAAGCGTTACGCCATGGAGGTAGACTTGGCCCGATACTGATCGCGTGACAAGAAAGCAGGACTCTCATGAGTTGGGTGTCCACGCCTAATACCTACCCAAATATAGCCTACAGAGTTTTGAAAGTACTCATCGGAGGCAAGATACGTAGAATACAAGGTAGGGATCACGCGAGAGATGCGCAGTTGCAAATCAGAGCTGTGACGTCACGCAGGACCCCGAATGAGGTAGAGGTAGTTCGGATAAGAATCGCTGCGGACGCAGAAGCTAGGAGCTAATAATACACGATAGTAACATATCTGTGTTGTATAAGAAACCATGAGTGTTTATTTTATGTGATAAAACGTAAAAAAGCAGTAATAGTGTACACTTTTCAGTATGTTTGTTGCGCCATTGTAGGCTGCCCAGATGATAGCAGGCATGCGAAGGAACGAAACATACACTTTAATTTATTCCCTTAATGGCTGGTTTACACGTAGACAGTGTTTAGTAGAGTAGTAAGTGGTAAGTTACTACTTAACTCATCTAGGCTAGTTTAAACGTAAGACAGCGTTTAGTACAGTGGTAAATGGCAATATCTCACTCAAGTCAGTTGATTCAGTCGTTCTTGCGTCGACAACTAGATCACACCATCAGCAACGTGTAAAACTCAATGCCGTTATTCGTTGTGTGTCGGATTAAAATTTAGAGGAAGTTAAGGATTAGGTGACCAAGTTAAGAGAAAATGAGAATAGAAATGAAAGTGAATAAGCAGAAGGAAAAATTTCGGAGCAAGTACAATTCTCTGTAAATAATTAGCCGAGGAGGATCGACAGGAATATTTGTTAACAGCCGGGGCCTTCTGACCCCAACTTGACAGGTTCGATCCCGGCTCAGTCCGGTGGTATTTAAAGGTGCTCAAATGCGTCCGCTCGTGTCGGTAGTTTTACTTGTACATTGAGCTCCCGCGGGACAAAATTTCGGCATCTCGGCGTCTTTGGAAACCGTAAAAACTGTTGGTCGGACGTAAAACGAATAACAATATTTATATGTTAACCTTGCGAATGTCAGAAGTAATATTTTATAAGTTACTGCATAAAGTTGAACCTTTGACAATGCGTAGTGCAGTTTAGTATTCCAAAGACACTCGTAAGTAAAGCAAATTCATCTCCGTACAGGCCATGAAGGCCCTTGGAGGTGTGGAAGGTAAAGTCTTCCACCATTCGTAATAACCTGGTTCTCATTTTCGGTGTAGGCTGAGTGAATCTCAGGGCCGTATGCACCACCGGAAGTGGAAATCTCCTTTCTTAAATTTTACGACTTCCTGACGGGGATTCGAACCCACGTCCTTCCGGGCGAACCGACAACGCCTTTATCGCCTCGGCCAGACAGCCCCTCCAAAGACACTCGTGCTGAACGTATTCACTAATGAATTTCAGAAAGTTATCTTTTGTCCATGTAGCCATTGCTCTCAGCAATTAGAAATAACTATTGAAAGAAAAATGAATTCACAGCGATGACCAACCCCGAACTTCACCCAAAATTTATTACCTTGACTAAATTGCGCCTGTTCGCAGGCGGTAAGTAGAAAGTACTCCGATGGGTGCGCGCGCAGCTTGTGAGAAGTCTACTTGAAAGGAAAAATAGACGGGATTCTATTCGACTTGACTAAATTGTTACTTAATCGTTTACTTACCACTTACCACTAAAGTCGCAGTTCACACGCTGCAAGTCACTTAAAATTAAGTTTAAACATTTAGTTACCGCAATTACTGTCCGCGTGGAAACAGGTCTAGATGAACGGTGGCAGCAAGAAGGGAAGATGAAACATTTTTGAGGATACATCGCTACCAACTGCGAGTTCATTGTTCTCTGCGAAATTTGATGGCAAGAAGCGAAAGTGTGTGTTTTGCAGCAAACCACATGAGAGCAAGGTATCTCAATTTGCTCAACGAATGAACTTGGAAGAAAAGCGTAAAAGGCTCTCCAAAGAAAAGTGTTGTTTTGCATGTCTGAAGTTAGGACAGAGAGCCAAGCATTGCAAGGCACACATTGATGCCCCTTGTGCACTAACCCTCACGTTGTTATTATGTGCCATAAACTGCATCTGCACAGGGCTGAAGAGAAACCTGAACCTAGATCTCGTAGCACGAGGTTGTATATTATTACAATAAACAGCAACGGCGATATTAGTAATACTAATTTACATAATTTAAATTTCAAATCCGAAGGAATAACAATAATGCACGTATATGGTACGAACACGCACACACACACACACACACACACACACACACACACACACACACACACACACACACACACACACACAACAAACACGCTGACCGTCACAATATTAAGAAGTAATCTCGTTCCTAGGACCAAATAATTTACTATTTTTCACAACTCAAACGTCCGTCGTAGGCCTACTTAGCTACACTGACTGCCGAGAGTTATAAACAGGCTCGAAACTACAGTATTTAGAGGATGTCCTTGTTATTGCATATTCGCTGACTATTGGGTTCTCAGAACTGGCAAATTACTTCAAAAGCCTTGTTGATTGTTGTGAGTGGCAGCAAGGGATGGTTATTATTGGAACAGGTTGAGAAACCCACATTCTTTCAGAAATAACTACCCTACCGTACTCCTATTGCCGATGGAAGCTCTGCACTACGACGGCCTAAGTTTGGAATAACCCTCTGTAATACAAATGATACTGTGTTGAGTGCTGTAGCTTTATCAATATGTAAATTCACTCTTCAGCTACTGAAGTAAGAAACAGTCATAGGCCCTTCACAAGCCCCGCGGGGTCTGCGGGATTCTTATCGCCGCCACTGGCTATATATGTGTGTTTGATAATACCTAATATCAGCATTATTCTTTGTGTATAAGACCCTGTTACTTTTTTATGAAAGGCAGTTTATTATGTTGTATGTGAAACCAGTGCTAAGAATGTTAATGAACAGATTCATTCACTTATATAGCCTATCTAATGCTAACGTGGAATTAGTCAGATCCTGGCCATTGGAGGAGAAAATTTACTGTTTGTGTTGTGGGCAGTTATAATTTCCTAACATTTGCTGTTTGCGTTGTTGACAGTGTATATAGTTTCTTAATATTGTTTGTAACAATGGACATATTTCTTGCAGTCATCAAGTTTTAATGTTCGAGTCTGTAACAATTAGAGCCCATTGTTATTATTATCGTAGGTGTTGGGAACATGAACATAATAAAATAGCCATTCAACTGCTGCCACAGTCTTAGCATTGTTGCATCCTTTTATACAGACCGAAACACGTCAGAAACGCTGCTTAATTCACACTGTTTGATCTATTATTACTCTAATGTAATAGTGAGGCGAAATACCTTTTCTGAGATGAAGTTAAAATATTAATATTACTAAAGTTCTCTTATCTCGTAACGTGTAGCTAAAACAGAATCGCTCACAGCGTTTTATTACCTCATACAGAAGACAAGGCGCTGAGGGTTCCGATGACGTCACCGATGACCAAGCGGGGGGGGGGGGCAGGGGGGGAGGAGACTTGCGCGTGATCCCTACCTCTTACTTCTAACTACCTTGCATTGGTGATAATTATACAATACAACATTCCCTTCAAACATGTTAGCAAACTACATAATTATTTATGTAACTCTTTGTGATATCTTTAAACTCCAGTCAATTCAAAAGTGTTTCAAAATATTCTTCGGAAGTGAAAGGTTTCTTTCAAGTAAACCTTGTTATTTTATTTGAAGACGTGTGGGTAGCACAGCGTTTGAATGAGAAAAGTTGTTCTATACAACAAATAAATTCCAGCAACTAAAGAAATGAACTAACTGAGTATTGAAAAGAAAACTCATCTTACGTCAATCTAAACTTGTCGTTTCTACCCCAATACAAGTTGGAATTTAAGACGGTCAGTTAAATTACTTTCCTGTTGACTTCGTCTTGGAGTATTGTACTTGCCACACACAAACTTCCCCTCGATGTGGTTGGTACGTGACTTCCAGTGCTGCTCTTACTTCAAGAAGCATGTTATCATTGTGAAAAAGATATGTAATCATTCTTTCAGACGGGGCCCCACAGAAAAGTAATCGGAATTACAGTAGGCCTACAGTTAAACCTTAGTTACCCACTATTCGCTTCCACGTCTTTGGCATTTATGTGGTAAATTTTTGATGCGTCTATAGTTCTTTATTTGCATTATGTCAATTGCGTTTCCCATTCGTACATTTGTTGCTTTTTCATGGTACCCAACTGTGAAATTTTCTCACTATTATTGATTAATTTATTATAGGCCATGCCTTGTCGGTCCAGCCAACTGTCCCTCTCTTACTCTCTCTGTGTTCAGAGGAGCTGCAGTTCATTTGTATGAGGTGGTTCTTGATGTATGAAAGTCTCGGCCGCCCTTTTCCTTTTCTTCCAAGGACTTTCCCTTCCATGATGTTCCAAATGAAACTGTTGCATCTCATAGATGGACAAACATTTCCGTCCTTTATTTCACTGATGAAACTTCTGTTTTCTCAGCAATACGACGTTATTTTATCTTTAGGCCCAGCTTGTTCAGTTCAATCGTCTCCAAAATTACATCTTAAAACCTTCCAGTCTGTCTTTGTCTTCTTATCTGAGGGTCTATACTTCACTCCCATACGTTAGTACACTCAACACATACGACTCAGAAAAATTTCCCCTGGTTTCAAAACGCAAGATTTTATCGACTGACAATTTTTTGTTAATATGGAATGCATTCTTATCCTTGGCTCCCTGATAATATGTCGTTCATCATTAGTGACGATACTTCCAAAGTAACGTAAATATGAAATTTAGTCTAGTTTGAATTTTCCTAGTCTCATTAATGCTGTCTGTCCCTTATTTGATTTGCTTATCATTTTCTAAGTCTTTTCTGAGTAAATTTTGAGCTTCATCTTATCAAAAGCTTTTTCCATAATTTGTAGCATCCTATACATGACCTTTTCAGTTCCTGAAAAAATAGGGACGTCGTATTCAAACCATCTTCCATGATACCTTGTTGCAGTGAATAATTTTCTTACGCCGATTGCAAATTGTATCAGTTTTCTTTTCTTCTCTTTTTTAAATCGGGAAACATTTTTTTTGCTAGGGGCTTTACGTCGCACCGACACAGATAGGTCTTATGGCGACGATGGGATAGGAAAGGCCTAGGAGTTGGAAGGAAGCGGCCGTGGCCTTAATTAAGGTACAGCCCCACCATTTGCCTGGTGTGAAAATGGGAAACCACGGAAAACCATCTTCAGGGCTGCCGATAGTGGGATTCGAACCTACTATCTCCCGGATGCAAGCTCACAGCCGCGCGCCTCTACGCGCACGGCCAACTCGCCCGGTAATCGGGAAACTGTATTACAACGTATGGTATCTCAGAATAACCCCCAACGGGGTGCCATGAAAGGTATATCGTTGCTCCTATGCCAAAACCACGAATGTGATAATGATCCTCCGATCCATTATTTCCCTTAAGACTGGTCACGCCTTCAAGTCACATATTGATGTGATCAGAACTATTTTCGTTGAGTTCATTTTCCTATGCGTGTATGTAAAGGTTAATGAACCTTACGTGTACCGTACTGTAGGAATGTATGTTTGCATGACATATTTACCCATTTCTAGAGTATCATGCATTTAAGGTTCATTTTCCTTTACACATGCCACAGGGAAATGAACTCAGTGAAAATTGTTCTGATGGACTACATATCAATATGTGGCTGGGAGGCGTGAACTAATGGATAGAAAGAGCATTGTCACATTCGTGGTTTTGATGGGTATTGATGTTTGACAGCCTTCTATACTGCTGTTTTATGCTTCCAATGAGGCTTAACTTGTAGGATAACAGCAAAATGTAGCAGATATTTTATATTCAGGAGATTAAATGGACTGTATCGCTGTTGATCTATCCAAGGCTTGTGATAAGGTACGGCACAGGAGACTTCTGACGAAAATTGTGGCTATTGGACTAGACAAGGGAGTGACTGAAAGGGTGGCTACATTTATAGAAAATATATCTCAGTAGGTGAAGCATTATCCGATTCTGTAATGAATAGGGGTTTCCGCAAGGCAGCATGATTATTAATGTTTTAATATATAAAGAAAAAACCAGAATAAAAAAATAAGACTTTTCACGGATAATGCTAAGAGTAACAAATAAGTTATAGTATACTGTGAGCTACTGCAAAAAAAGGAAAAAATTACTTCGACAATGTTGTGAGATGGACACTGAAAAGCCGGGTGAAAAGTCGAGTTGTAATTCTCCCCAGAATGAAAGGTCCTCTCATTTTCAATGACTGTGCTGATGAGCCGAACGTATTCCATGGGATCACTGTATGTACATAGGTGTCAATGTAAGGAAACATCTTTATTGGGTTAATCGCATTACTGTGGTTGCAAATGAGGGTTACACATCTCTTCATATCGTTATTAACACGCGAGAAGTCGCACCCGCGGCAATTTGCCGCAATTTTAAGTATTTGTTAATAATTTTGTCTTAAGTGCGGCCAGTATCCAGTATTCGGGAGATAGTAGGTTCGAACCCCACTGTCGGCAGCCCTGAAAATGGTTTTCCGTGGTTTCCCATTTTCACACCAGGCAAATGCTGGGGCTGTACCTTAATTAAGGGCACGGCCGCTTCCTTCCAACTCCTAAGCCTTTCCTATCCCATCGTCGCCATCAGACCTATCTGTGTCGGTGCGACGTAAAGCAACTAGCAAAAACAAAAATTTCGTTGCTAGCCGCTGTAGGGCTCAGGGCTCTCGTTTCATCCCTCCCCTCCCTCTCTCTCGCCTGACGTTGATTGTCGTCAGTGTACTGCCTGCTGCGTTCCGGAGTAGTTCAAGTTTTCTTTCACTCTCGCATCTGCCGCGGCATATTGCCGTCATGCGACCCCTCGCGTAGTGCATTCTTACATGACTGCATTTCCAATAGAGTTTCTTACGTAAAGTTCAGGAGGTTTATGGTGGCTTTCAGTGAAGTGTGGTGCTGTAGTTTTATCTTGAACTGTGACCAAATCATTCATTGAAATGTACAAATGGAAACGTTGCGGCAATTTGCTCACGCGCGACCTCCCGCGCTCTCGTAACTTTACCAGATTTTGCGACAAAATTCATTAATTTTGTTTACATTGAGAAAAGATTGTTACTGGGTAATTATGTTAGTACTAATCGAAAGGCAGTTACACAGGGTACATATTTATATTTTTATCAGAGCATTCACCACCAAAGGGAAATAGCAGCTCATTAAAATATGAAGCGTGAGCAATTTGCCTTCGCGCGACCTCTCGCGTTCTAAAACGGGTGCGACCTCTCGCGTGTTAAGTAAGGATGTAAAGGAGAGGGTTTATAAGTCATTGGTAGGACCCGAATTAGAGTATGGTTTTATACTATGGGGCACTCACCTGGATTACCTGATTCAGATTCAAAGGTAGGAAGCACGATTTGTTCTGGGGGTTTCTGAAAAAAGAATATTGTTACGAAAACGTTGCAAGTTTTAGGCTGGGAATACTTGGGAATAAGGAACCTAGC
The DNA here is from genome assembly GCF_040414725.1 of Anabrus simplex. NCBI lineage: Eukaryota > Metazoa > Arthropoda > Insecta > Orthoptera > Tettigoniidae > Anabrus > Anabrus simplex. The sequence continues at coordinate 151,369,102 of NC_090266.1, forward strand.
TGCTTAAATAAGGGGTATGTTACGAAGTGTGAGCGGGCAGATGGCGTGAAATGACATTATACACCTTTCCCCGGTCCCAGATCGCCTAGCTCAGCGGAGACGCTGCGTGGTGCGTCCGAAATACTCATGTGTCTACCAAACTTATACTGCAAGATTGGGACAGAATCTAGAATACATAGTCGTGAATGAGAACTCAGCAAGATAAAGGAGGTAAAAGCATAATTTATTCCGGCTAAAATATAAATTTCAAATTCAAACACACCTAAACCCCAATGAAAACGCCAAATTATATACAACAAAGAAAATTTACAATGTACAATTCGATACTAAAAGTCGTGCAAAGTATACGGGTCAAGAACCCGGGCATATAAAGTTCAATAACTTCGGAAACGCGCAATCTACCTATTTATAACGGATATCGAGATAAGTCGACTGTGATTAGCCCGTAGGTTGCGATTAAGAACCGTCTCTTCCATCAATACATAATGTTCGATTCAAATATTGGCCTAACTACGCTAATTTAGAATTAGTCTGATATTAATATCATAGAATGAACACTTTGTTTGGGACTGGTCCTAAATTTAAACCACCAGAAGAACACTCCTTCTAATACACGATATCCGGATGGCGGGCATAAGACAGAGGTTTAGAAACCTCGCAATCCAACTACAGCCAGCGGACTGTGGAACACTTATCTACACAAATAATTGAGGAGTTGGATGCAATAACAGCGTAAGTAGACTTACGTTATTTTGAGAAACGGAAGCTTGAAGTTTATAAATGTTCTGAGTTAAAAGTAATATTAGGAATCAACCTGAATTTCATGTAAGGACATTTAAAAGAGCCAGAAAATGTATTTCCCAAAGAATTGTATTGATCTGTTAGCTAATAAGAAAGACAGAGGTATTTAAAATTTCATTTTATACGCTGTTATTGCATGAAGAGCAGGAATATTATATTTTGCCATACACCGGTATCGATCAGGGAGTTAGGAAAGCATGATAGCCCACTATAAAGGAACAAAAGTAGCAGTTTATCCCACCTCAGTTCTCCAAAATGTCTAAACTTACTAAAATTAAGAACAAATTCCTAAAAAAACCAAAAATTTGTCAACTAAGAAAGGTAAAACCATTAAATTTATTCTTTATTTAATATTCACCTTTTTCGTTCTTTTCTCGTAAAGAGACAAGAGAATTTTGTTACAGTGCTCTCTCCAACTATGGTATTAGGCTACGGTAATTGCCCCCCCCCCCCCGCAACAAATAGTTGAAATGTTATAAAATTAGTAACATTCCTTTCTGAATAACTTTTATTCCTATTTTCATTTACAAAATTATTCTCTAAACCTAAAAGAAAATAAAAGGAACAAAAAACAGATCGCAAAGTATATAATTGGGATTTAGACATAGTGTGTCTTACTTGTTTGAAATACTCAAATGTATCACTGATCAAAATCGGGATGATTCATCTTCATATGCTGCATTAGCAGACTCTAGGGAATCATTACACACAGACATGACTTTCACATACCACTCAACATTTTCAGTTTTTAAGTATTTCGTTAGTGAAATAACATCAACCCTTTTGTCTGCTTTTACACCACACTTTCTTACATCATGTAGCCTCAAATCATTAAAACTGAGAAAGCTATCATTCCTCTTTAAGAAGGTAAATGGCACATAGTTAGGAGTGTAGGACTGTGACTCTGATACAACACCATTACGGTAATAATGTCACACAAACTTCTGTATCATGAATCTGTTGCTTTTAGCAGAAGGCATTCTTAGAAACATAGGTCAAAATGCTGATAACCAGTCTTTTATTAAATGTGACACCACAAAACCTTCTCTTCCACTCGCTGACATCTTCTCCAGCCAGAGAACTGGCGACAACTTAACGTGCCACTCGTGAAGCATGCCTCATGCAATAACAGCGTAGCGCATGGTACCAGTTTTAGTGAGCCCCTGACCTCTAGCGGCATCCCAGCGAACTAAGACCTGGACTGGGTTGTAGTGAAGGGGCCAGGAAATCCGAAAACAGTATTCATGCAATAACAGCGTAAGTAGACTTACGTTGTTATTGCATCTAGCTCCTCAATTGACAACACTATCACTCACATAAGACACATGTAAACAATGAAGACAAATAAACCACATCTGAAAAGAAAGACATAAATGGTACTCGTTCAATTCTCGGATTGAACGGCAATCGCACTTAGGATCTACGGAGTTTTCGTGACAGTCAGAGTCATATTACACAGGCTATTCTTCGCTACATGTTCTCAAACAGGTGGTCAGCTGATTCGTAAGGGAACAAAACAATCACAGCTTTGGTGTGTGTGACTCAAGCAATCCCCAAATACGACCCTTTCGAGTTAACGGGACAATGTGTAAATTTTCATTCAAGGCCTCGATACTAAAAGTCGTGCAAAGTATACGGGTGAAGAACCCGGGCATATTAAGTTCAATAACTTCGGAAACGTGAAATCTACCTATTTATAACGGATGTCGAGATAAGTCGACTGTGATTCGCCCTTTATCTGGGAAATAATCTTGCCCAGTGGAAAGACCATCGCGGCATACAGGCCCTTAAATATATAATTCATGATAACACCTGGTCTGGGGTATACACTCTCACAAACAAGATACACCTCATTACGTCAGGTACAATATTATTTCCAATTCTAGGTCTCAACACAATAATCATGGCTCATCACGGCCTCATATTCAATAGTCCCCGGTTCAATTCTGGAGAGTAGATAGGGTTTACCTGCCACTATTTATAAATGGCCCTTACTAAATTCAATGATGGGGATAGCCCTCTTCACACATCGTCAGCTGAAAAACAGCACATGCAATAATACCACTTCGTGCATAGCCTGTCTATAGATTTGTTCTACATATCTGTAAGTTCCCCTTCGATCCTTGGGAGGTCCCGTGCCCTCCAATTTGCATATGTGACTTTGACATCGCTTGTACCTTAGTGTCTACATGAGACGAGTACACATAATACACATAATAGTAGTAGAAAACGCTACATTACATCCTGACATAGCCCTCGTATCCTAACTCTAAATAACACTGAAATAAAACTGAAGTGTAGCATGCATCTAGCCCCAAACGTTCTATTCACACCGGCTTACATTACAATGACTGTTTACATTTAACGAAAGGGCCACATAAGAATCTGATCACTACATTTCGTGCTTATAAACAGTTCGACTTACCTTTATCTCCATTTCCGCCATTTGCGGTACCCTTGGAACCACTGCATTGGTGTAATTTATATCCTGACAGCGTTGCTGTCGACGGATCTTAGTCTGCTGGTTAGGTCCTTCTGGTCCCATGATGTGCTGCCTTCTGTCACGTGCTGCAGACGTGTCCCTGTAACGTGGTAACGGTTGTCAATCTCAATTCTATTCACCGCTTCGTTTATGCACGAATACCCTGTCGTAACCCTGGTAAGGTTACAACTGACAATAACCCTTGTCGAGACAGTCCATTCAAACAATAGTTACCAAATTAAGGGATATTTCCCGGTTGCGATCAAGTCTTTCTCAGCTGTTACCCGGCATTAGCCGCACGCTGAATTATTACACAGCACGAACTTGTGTTAAAAAGATTTATTAAGGGAGTAAATGATGCTCAGGTGAGCTTAAACGCATCGTTACTAAGTCTTCTTTATCACTAATACAATAAGCTTTGTTGATCACGTTGAAAATAAGCACTTCTCGAATATCACTTAGCTACTGCGGGCACTGAAGTACTGGAGACAAATGAGACCAATGAGAAGAATAAGACCGTTACACTAACGCATCCTTCTTTTGTAGACTGAGTAGAGGGACGCGCGCTAAAGTACATCCCTGAGATACAATCGGCTCGCTTTGCGTTCGGCCGGTTACCTCTCAACGTATATTTCAAACAAGTTGAAATGAACAAAACAGGCACAGTTAATCGTTTTTATGGCTTAATCTACTTCGAAAATATCAAAAGGATTGTCCTCTTCTTGGATCTGTGGGGTATGGCTCTGTGACTTATGTACGGGATCGAATTCAAATAATTCCAAAGCTGGACATTTCATGTTAGAGGAAACCCTGGCGTTGTTCGGTAATTCCCTGCTTTCAAATCTCTCGCTCTGTCTCTTGCATCCTCATCGGCGACTTTCTCTTCTTTTAGCGTAACCAAGCCATCGACGGTGTTTACAACAGTAAAATTGCCGACTCTCTCTTTTTTTAGCGTAACCAAGCCATCGACGGGGTTTACAACAGTAAAATTGCCGACTTTCTCTTCTTTTAGCGTAACCAAGCCATCGACGGGGTTTACAACAGTAAAATTGCCGACTTTCTCTTCTTTTAGCGTAACCAAGCCATCGACGGGGTTTACAACAGTAAAATTGCCGACTCTCTCTTTTTTTAGCGTAACCAAGCCATCGACGGTGTTTACAACAGTAAAATTGCCGACTCTCTCTTTTTTTAGCGTAACCAAGCCATCGACGGGGTTTACAACAGTAAAATTGCCGACTTTCTCTTCTTTTAGCGTAACCAAGCCATCGACGGGGTTTACAACAGTAAAATTGCCGACTCTCTCTTCTTTTAGCGTAACCAAGCCATCGACGGGGTTTACAACAGTAAAATTGCCGACTCTCTCTTCTTTTAGCGTAACCAAGCCATCGACGGGGTTTACAACAGTAAAATTGCCGACTCTCTCTTCTTTTAGCGTAACCAAGCCATCGACGGTGTTTACAACAGTAAAATTGCCGACTCTCTCTTCTTTTAGCGTAACCAAGCCATCGACGGGGTTTACAACAGTAAAATTGCCGACTTTCTCTTCTTTTAGCGTAACCAAGCCATCGACGGGGTTTACAACAGTAAAATTGCGGACTCTCTCTTCTTTTAGCGTAACCAAGCCATCGACGGGGTTTACAACAGTAAAATTGCCGACTCTCTCTTCTTTTAGCGTAACCAAGCCATCGACGGGGTTTACAACAGTAAAATTGCCGACTCTCTCTTCTTTTAGCGTAACCAAGCCATCGACGGGGTTTACAACAGTAAAATTGCCGACTCTCTCTTCTTTTAGCGTAACCAAGCCATCGACGGGGTTTACAACAGTAAAATTGCCGACTCTCTCTTCTTTTAGCGTAACCAAGCCATCGACGGTGTTTACAACAGTAAAATTGCCGACTCTCTCTTCTTTTAGCGTAACCAAGCCATCGACGGGGTTTACAACAGTAAACACGGCATCCTGCCTGACACAGGTTCGACACGTATATACACACGGTCACCCAGCGTTCCTAAGCTCGTTCCTCAGCGCTAAATTCAGAATGTTCCACAGAATTAAGCCAATTTATTTGGACTGTGATTTGATACGGTTCAATAATTAGACGAATACGTTTGAGAATAATTTTTAGAAGTAGAAGAAATCATTATATGAGCAAAAAGTTGAAGTTCAATAGGACAAATATTATTTTATAGGAAGCGGGATTAGGGATTGTTTTCATTTATGAAGGGATATCTTGATAATATTCCGACATCATTGAAATTATTTAAGAACAGTCTAGGTAAACAACTGACAGGATATCTGTCACCTAATGCAGATTACTAGATGATTCCCTATCAGTTGTTTTACTTGCCAGAAAATCTACCGACACTAAGCGGACGGATTTGAACACCTTCACATAACACAGGACTGAGTCAGGATCGAACCTGCCAACTTGACCTCAGAAAGCCAGTGCCTTCTAAGCCACTCAGAACGACTTTTATGATTCTCCTTTCCCTCATTCTTCCAGTGGTCGTTCCTTCACGTTTTTTTCTTCATATTTCGGCAATCATCTTGATCATCTTCCTGATCAGCAACCACGTAGTTTTGCAGCTGCGAAAATCGTCCCTACACTTCACACGCATTTAAGTACACTTAGATAAGTTTAATATGCCATATTAGGTTGGACTTCCTTCAGGCCGAAACTCCCGCCTCCAGCGATCCTTGAGGGGAACCTTGTCTCTCTCCTCCCTCACGACGCGCACATTACCACAACAGCAGTGCAAGAGGGTGAAAAGGCCTCAGCTTATACCGAGTGGCACAGCTGCCCCAATCCACTCAATTTTATGCAACCCTCAGATTCTAGCTTAACCTAAGAACATTTGCCTTGGCTCTTCACAGCGATGTCTGTTCTTACTACGCTTTCCATAATTCGTGTATTCGTGTCAATGAAATCAGCATTAACGATAAAATACCGACTGTTTGAAAAGAATCGTGAAAATTCTGTATCACAGAAACTTCATGTACAGAGAATATGATGGTTGAATGATTAGAAGTAGTGTTGATATAACGCTGGCAAACCACAGCTCGTGATAGCCGAGCGTGCGTGAAGTTAGAGAATGAAAGAGGTGCTCGTTAGTCGAAGGTTCGAGTTCTATATATAATGCCTTTATTATTTCGTTGTTAAATGTTCGCTGCAAGTCGCGTTTTTGAAGACAAACCTAAATCATGATCAGTCCTCATGTTGCAGGTCCTCTGTTATGTTCGTTTCTAAGTAGCTCTTAAAAGAGCTATTTTCAGTAAAATAAACTATTACCGACAGAGGTGCAATGGGCTTGTGCGTGGCCATCCGTTTAATTAAGGAAATGTTCAAAATGACCACCTCCTTCGTTAATAAATATCTGAGTACGGTAGAGATGAGTCATTCTTGCTTGCTGCAACGTATGCGGTGAAACCTGCTTGCACTTTGCTGTAAAGATTACTATGTGCTGTTTCATGTGCCGTACGGATGAAGTCCAGTCGTTCTTCGAGTCGAACGGTCGCAGTTACTTGGTTGAATGGGTGTGTCATAATGCTGACAATAAGTGCAGTGCGCTTCATTCCTTGTAGCCGTTTGCCATAAGAAAGTCGCACGTTACTTTTTTTTACAAGCGAATGGACCACTAAGGATCACGCTACAACTTCATTTCTTTCTCTTCGTGCTGAGTTTTCTCTGTGTCCAATACGCCTTCATGCGTTCGCTGGCCTGCTTCCGTTGTTCATCTGTCCAGGCTCTTCCGGTCTTCCTAGTTCTTCCTGCGGCTTGAACACCTTCCAAATCCTTAAGTATGTTCCTAAACGTATTCCTTTCTAACAGCTGGTCTTCCAAGATGTTTAACCTTTCCATATCGTTCTTCGTTTCCGTAATCCATGCTGCAGTGGTCTTTTTTCTCCAGAAGTAATCAAATATCTGTTTGGTAAGTCTGTTTGCGTTCATTCTGTATAGATGTCCAAGAAACGCCAGCCTCCTTTTCTTCATGGTCTCTGAGATTCTTTCCACCTTCTGGTAAACTTCTTCGTTACTCCGAAGTTTCCATCCGCTTTCAGTTTGGACAGCCCCCATAATTTTTCTGAGGATTCTTCCTTCCAGGACCTCTAGTTTCTCCAGCTTGTAGTTCATGGACAGGCATTCACTGGCATACAGGCATTCTGTTTTGACCACGGTGCTGTAATGTTTTAATTTGGAATTCCAAGATAAGCACTTCTTATTGTAGATGTTTTTTGTCAAGCCATAAGCTCTCTCCATTTTTGAGATCCGATCTTCCACCGCAGCTTTGTCTAGTCCATTCTCCTGTATCGTCTCACCAAGGTACTTGAACTTCTTGACCCTTTCTATCCGTCCTATCTCTGTTTCCAGGAATTTTGGTCCATCTTTGATGTTCGTCATGAATTTGGTCTTTTCTGCTGAGATCCTCAGTCCTGTTTGGCTGGCGATTCTTTCCAAGAGGTTAATCTGGATGGTTGTGACCTCTGGACTTTCTGATAGTATAGCAAAGTCGTCAGCAAAAGCCAAGCAGTTGACTTTAATCCCACCTGATTTTCTCCCTAGACAGATCGGGATTATCCCTTGATGTTCAAGTTCTGAGTTCCATATTCTCACTATATTTTCTAGGACACAGTTGAATGGGAGTGGGGATAGTCCATCCCCTTGCCTCACGCCTGTCTTGATTTCAAATGATTGTGAGAGATGCCCGAAGAATTTTACCTTGGAGGTTGTGCCTATTACGGTCTCTTTGATTATATTTGCCAGTTTGGTTTTGACTCCAAATTCCCTAATGATCTTATCCAGAGTCTCTCTGTCCACCGAATCGAAGGCTTTTTTGAAGTCTATAAACGACACCACAATTTTCTTACCACTCAACATTCTGTGGCGAAGTTTTGACTTCAGGTTGAATATTTGTTCGATACAGGAGCGGCCTTTCCTAAACCCTGCTTGGTATTCCCCTAGTTATTGGTCCAGATTCGCTTCTATTCTATTAAGAAGCAGTTTTGAGAGAATTTTATAGGCGATCGGGAGGAGGGACACGCCCCTATAGTTGTTGACATCCTGCTTGTCCCCTTTCTTATGCAGCGGATGCATAAGTGCTGTTTTCCATTCTTCTGGGATTGTCTCCTTCTCCCAGATTTCCTTGATGATTTGGTGAAGATCATCTAAGATTTCCGGTTCTGCCCATATCAACATTTCTGCCGTTATTGAGTCCTCTCCACTTGCCCTGTTGTTTTTGAGGTTTTCAAGAGCTTCCTTGACTTCTTCCTTTGTTGGTGGTTCGTCAACTTCTGAGTCCTCTGGTATGTCTGGAAATTCTAGTTTAGAGGTTGGGGAAGGACAATTTAAGAGAGTGTGGAAGTATCTGGCTAATATCTCACAGTTTTCTTGGTTGTTCAGTCCGATTTTACCCTGTTCGTTTCTCAAGCTCAAACTTGGCGCTTGGTATCCTTTGAGTTTTCTCTTGAAGGTCTGATAAATGTCTCTGTAATTGTTCTTGACTAAGTCGGTCTGGATCTCTTCCGGTTGAGCTCTTTCAAATGATCGTTTAGTCCTCCGAAATATCCTGGATGTTTCTTTCCTCTGTTGCCTGAATTGTTCCATTTGTTCCTTTCCTCTGGAGCATTTTCATTTTCTCCATTTCTCGGACCTCTCCCTGAGAGCTTCCTCGCACTCTTCATTCCACCATATTTCTCTTTTCCTCCTAGCCTGTCCGAGTGTTTTCTTTGCGGCTTCATTGATTCCTGTGCATAGTTCTTTCCAGTTCCCCTTTCTGCTGGTCAGGATTTCGTCCCTGAAGTTTCTAATGATGTCTTCAGTGATGTTCATTTTGTTTGTGTTGTATCTCATTATTTTAGGTGGGTCTCTCTTTTGTCCTATTGGGAGAAAACGGATTTTAACTTTGGAGAGGAAGTGGTCTGAATCAAATGCACCGTTCCAAATCACTTTGACGTTCATCACCTCCTTTGAGGTTTTCCTTGTTATCGCTACGTGATCCAATTGGAATTCCCCTAGTTCGGGATTCGGAGATACCCATGTCTGTGATTTTCTCGGGAGTTTCTTGAAGTGTGTTGACATAAGTTTCAACGGAAAAGCTTTGCAGAGTCCAATGAGCCTTTCCCCATTCTTGTTTGTCCTCTTATGAGCTGTATATTCCCCTACGATGTCTCTGTACTTTCGTTCCTTCCCAGTCTGTGCGTTGAAGTCTCCCAGCAGGATTCTTACGTTGCTCTTGGGTATCCGGGTGATTTCAGTTTCCAGAAGATCCCAGAAGTCATCAACTTTCTGTGGGTTCTTCTTGTTGTCTTCGTTGATTGGGGGTGACAGTTGATGAGAGTGTACCTCTTATTCTTGCATTTAATAGTTAGTAGAGACAATCTTTCAGATTTTGATGTGAAGTCTGTGACATTGTTTACTACCTTCTAGTTTACGTAGAAGCAGGTTCCGAGTAGAGGCATGTTGGTGGTTGTTCTAATCGCCGGCTTTCCTTTGAATATTCTGTATTGGTTGATGTCTATGATGTTTTCTTCCAGGAATCTTGTCTCCTGTACAGCTAGGATCTGGATTTGATTTTTTTCCAAAAGCTTTTCTAGTTCTTTTTGTTTTCCGACTCTGGTAAGTGAGTTGACGTTTATTGTTCCAGTGAAATAGTTCTTCTTGAATTTGAGTTTGGAAGGTGATTCAAGTCGCTCCGACTCGTCTTTCTCGCAGATGTTGGGACTCCCCAGAATCCTAGGTCCCGTTGCATTGCATAGTGCAATGGTGGATTTCTCTGCCGAGCTGCCACCTGGGGTAGTGCTTTCTTTCAGCGACATTTCCATCTTGCGAATGAAGTTGTGATTTGTGAAGGAAGGAACTAGCCTCCAAAGTAAGATCGGATTGTTAGTCCGAAATGATTATTTTTTCGTGGTTTACTCCACTAGGTTCTTCCGCTCTCATTGCCGTTGGGAGTTAAGATTCCTCTTCCGCCTTCGAGACCGTTGACCGAGCATCTTGCAGCCGCCCCTAACATGGGAGACAGACGCTGCACGTTATTATTCCTTTATGATGTATGTATGTTTTCTCTTTAAAGGTAAAAGTGACTTTTGAGAGTTAGGGTAGTTAAAACTTAATAAGTTAAACCTTAATTACGAATGCCTTCAAGAGCATTAAAATCCGGGAGAGTTGGCCGTACGATCATGGGCACGCGGCTGTAAGCTTGCATCCGGGCGATAGTGGGTTCGAATCCCACTGTCGGCAGCCATGAATATGGTTTTCCGTGGTTTCCCATTTTCACACCAGGCAAATTCTAGGGCTGTACCTTAAGGCCATGGCCGCTCCTTCCCAACTCCTAGGCCTTTCCTATCCCATCGTCGCCATAAGACCTATCTGTGTTGGTGCGATGTAAAGCAAGTAGCAAGAAAAAGAGTATAAAAATTGAAAAGCTCGTAGCAAGATTCGAACTCTGAATCCATCCAAAAAAAAACATGCTGGCTGTGATTAGTACCATTTATCCACTCCCAGCTACGTAGAGTACGTCTCGTATCTTTGTTCCAATGGAATAATCTACGCTATGGCTTCGAAACTGATCAAGTTATTACATGTGCAGACAGGTTAAACTTGCTGCAAACACCGCAGTATGCTAAATAATCATGTCTCTCTTAAGCCCAGATAGTTGCAACCATTCCCTACGCGTATAGTATGTAGCCTACCTATTAGTTGGTTAAATTAGTGCAGCATAATGTTTCAGATGGTATTCACAATGAAGTTGTCCGTAGTCGGTGCTTACGTAACGATAATTATTATGTCTTTTTATTATAACTTCCTTAGAAGAATATCTGAGACTTCAGAAAAGCCAAGTCTTCGTAAAGAGTGCCTAAAAGAGTACGAAATGAGTAATAAAAAAGGCACGGCTCAGTAAGGAGCTTATCCACGTACATCTAACTTGTCTAATTCCGCGCAGCTACTTCCTGCGTGAACGTCCATCTCCTACGACTTTGTATTCATGAAGGGAGTGAAAGATATCGCTTCGTAAACTTACTGATGTCCGCCTGTGTGGTTTAGTGATTAGTGTGATTAGCTGCCAGACCCGGAGGTCCGAGTTCGATTCCCGGCTCTGCCACGAAATTTGAAAAGTGGTACGAGGGCTGGAACGGGGTCCACTCAGCCTCGGGAGGTCATCTGAGTAGAGGTGGGTTCGATTCCCACCTCAGCCATCCTGAAAGTGGTTTTCCGTGGTTTCCCACTTCTCCTCCAGGCAAATGCCGGGATGGTACCTAATGTAAGGCCACGGCCTATTCCTTCCCTCTTCCTTGTGTATCCCTTTCAGTCTTCCCATCCTCCACCAAGGACCCTGTTCAACATAGCAGGTGAGGCCGCCTGGGCGAAGTACTAGTCATCCTCCACAGTTGTATCCCCAGACCCAATACCTCACGCTCCAGGACACTACCCTTGATGCGGTAGAGGTGGGATCCCTCGCTGAGTCCGAGGGGAAAACCAACCCTGGAGGGTAAGCAGATTACAGTAAGAAGAAAATAATAATAATAATAATGTTATTTGCTTTACGTCCCACTAACAACTTTTTTAAGGTCTTCGGAGACGCCGAGGTGCCGGGATTTAGTCCCGCAGGAGTTCTTTTACGTGCCAGTAAATCTACCGACACGGGGCTGTCGTATTGGAGCACCTTCAAATACCACCGGACTGAGCCAGGATAGAACCTGCCAAGTTGGGGTTAGAAGGCCAGCGCCTTAAACGTCTGAGCCACTCAGCCCGGCTTTAAGAAAGTTACTATTGTGTTACAGCCTTGTGGTCCAGTTGTATGACTTTATTGAGCGCTGTAACGGTAGTAATTACATGGTGTAAGTTATCACATCTGCTGTGCAGCATTTGCGTGCCATTGATTATAAAATAGTGTGAAAACACTTCTTCTTCTACTTCTTTATCTATTTACCCTCCAGGGTCGGTTTTTCCCTCGGACTCAGCGAGGGATCCCACCTCTACCGCCTCAAGGGCAGTGTCCTGGAGCTTCAGACTCTGGGTCGAGGGATACAACTGGGGAGGATTACCAGTACCTCGCCCAGGTGACCTCACCTGCTATGCTGAACAGGAGTCTTGCGGGGGGATGGGAAGTTTGGAAGGGATAGATGAGGAAAAGGAAGGAAGTGGCCGTGGCCTTATGTTAGGTACCATTCCAGCATTTGCCTGGAAGAGAAGTGGGAAACCACGGAAAACCACTTCAAGGATGGCTGAGGTAGGAATCGAAACCACCTCTACTCAGTTGACCTCCCGAGGCTGACTGGACCCCGTTCCAGCCCTCGTACCACTTTTCAAATTTGGTGGCAGATCCGGTAATCGAACGAGGGCCTCCTGGGGTGGCGGCTAATCATACTAACCACTACACCACATAGACGGTCCTGTGAAACACACGTTTCTATCAATATCGATGTGATGAGCCTATTCAAAATGGCGGTGAATTGACATGTCTGTAATTGATCCTAACCGTGCACGTTTTCTATGATACAGATTCCACCCTTTTCTATCAAAAGAAAATGGTCTCTTGAACCAGTCAGGTGCGCAGTTCTCTACCGACAGCTGTAGGAATGGTTATGGCTTGTACAGTACAGTAACATTTCGTGCAAATAACGGGAGTGTTGGACTCCGCTCTACATTAAATGGTGCAGTGTTTTTGAGATGGGCCTCACATACTGCCTCTTGCATTGTGCGCGGAAGTCTATATCGGGCTAACTGCACGCAGAATTGCTATACGGTATTGTGTAAGTTAGGAGTAAGATAGATTTCATCCCTAGCTGGTTGCATATATTCGGAAAAAAATATTGTAGGCCTATATAGACTAGAGAGTGTCCGAAAGATCTGGAAGTTTACAATACAAGGATCGGATTGGTCGGCTACCATTAACCACGAGAGACCCAGATTGGTCAGAAATATTACATTCTATTTTCTTTTGCTAGTTGTTTTACGTCGCACCGACACAGATAGGTCTTGCGGCGACGAAGGGACAGGAAAAGGCTAGGAGTGGGAAAGAAGCGGCCGTAGCCTTAATTAAGGTACAGCCCCAGCAATTGCCTGGTGTGAAAATGGGAAACCACGGAAAACCATTTTCAGGGCTGCCGACAGTGGGGTTCGAACATAGTATCTCCCGAATACTGGATACTGGCCGCACTTAAGCGACTGCAGCTATGGACCTCGGTCATTCCATTTTAACAGAGGCTAATAGAATTATAGGACGTGGTAGCGGAAGTATGTGCAACTTCGGAACTCAAAATAATAATTATTAATATTATTTATTACAATTTGTTTTATGTCTCACCGTCACAGATAGGTCTTATGGTGACAATGGGATTGAAGAGGCTTACGGAGTGGGAAGGAAGCGGCCGTGGCCTTAATTAGGGTAGAGTCTCAGCATTTGCCTGGTGTGAAAATGGGAAACCACGGAAAACCATATTCAGGGCTGCCGACAGTGAGAATGGAACCTACTATCTCCCGGATGCGAGCTCACAGCTGCGCGCCCCTAACCGCACGGCCAACTCGCGCGGTAAAAGTAATAACAACATCATGCTTACAAGTTTACAAATGTAGAGATACAAACTTTCTTTGAGGATTGATTAGGGTTTTACCCTCAAGAGGTCTCGTGTGCGTATACATACCATGTATCGATGGCAGAGCCATCTAAACATTGAAGAAATAACTACAGTAGAGTCTCGCTCATCCGACCTTCGCTTATCCGACATTCCGTGTTATCCGACACTGGTAGACTTAATTTGAACTTTTGGTGGAGACTAAATTCAGGCACACCCGCTGTGGAGGGTGCGACCTTGGGACAAGCACTGGCCTGACCGCTGGCGGTAGGGCAGTTTTTCTTTCTCAAGGACAGGTGCAGTGAGTCTTCAGTCATTGTTCATTGTAGTATTTGTTGGGTGCGGATGTTGTAGTTTTCATATCCTCTGTGAGTATAGAGCTCGTGCGCATCATGTTATTTTAGTTGCTGGCGCTCGTAGCGGTGACTTGTGTAGGCTTTCTGGGGGACGATAGTAGCTTGTGCAATTACAAGCACAGGGAAGAACTGAATGTCCAAATGTCGTCTCTAGATATTTGTGTAGGATTTCGAGAAGTTCATTGGGATGCATCGTATTTCAGAGCTTCTACTTTAAAGAAGGGTGCAAAACTCTGTGACAGTCATCACATACTACAAGCAAGAGAAGCGTTGGGAGAAGAAATAACCTGTTTGTGTTTGAGGGAAACAAACATCCATCAGCCGCCTTATGCTGTTAAAATTAAAGTAAGCATATACTTTCTCCTTCTGTATAATAACGTAGCATAATATTTGTATCTATTGAAGTTTTAAGCGTTTTTACAATTAATTTACACAAGATTCATTTTTTTTTACAGATTGATTGTGGTAGAAATATTAAATCAGCTGAGTGCGATTGCAAAGCCGGACTTTCACAATGTTGTAAACATATTGCTGCATTGTGTATTTATATCAATACTGAGAGAGATTCTTCCCAGACTTCCTCTCTGCAACAATGGGAGAAACCTAAGAACATTATTGCGGAGTATTGTAAAGGAGGGAATGTAGAAGAAATACTAAATGGACCATCAAATAAGCGACCAATTTATTACGCGTCGGAAAGTGAAAATGTTGAATTCTTAAGTAAAAGACAATTATATGAACAAATTAAGGACATAGACTGTGCTTTCTCAAAAATTTTGAAAGCAGAGTCTGAAGGTGAATCTTTCTTTATCACCACTTGCATTGTTCAAAATATCGTTGAAAGCGCCGTAGAGCTAAGCGAAAGAGACCTTTTATTTCAGTGTCTTAACCAGTTGGACAAACAAACAGTTAATAAACTATTTAGATGCTATGTTGTGAATAATTTGCCCGGTGGTAACATATCACTAGCTCCCACAAATTATGAGTGCATGTTGTCAAGTGATATATTGAGGTTTTATTGTGAAAATGTTAAAGTAACAAATTCACAATTGCAGTTGAGACAAGGGAACAATCTTTATGTCCTTCCTGGTTCCAGCAAAGGAAGTTACGCATTTCGGCCAGCCAGAACGTACACCAGATCAAAACTCTACAGAGTGGAGATTACGAAAGACTGACATCTTCGTTTCTTTTATCTAAGAATTTAAACACTCCTGCAGTGAGATATGGCAGAGTTAATGAACGGAAGGCACTTGAGGAGTATTGCTTATTAAAGGAATGCCGTGTGGTTCAACTCGGGTTGTTTATAAAAGAACAACAATCATGGTTATGTTGCAGTCCAGATGGAATAGTTGTAGGTCAGGATTTTGTTAATCTTCTCGAGATTAAGTGCCCTTATTCGTGTCGAGAAAAACCCGTAGTTGAAGACAAAAGGTGTAATGTCCCGTATTTATATATAACTACTGATGGTAACGTAAAGCTAAAGGAAACACACGTTTATTATACTCAGGTGCAGGTATCAATGTACATTCTGAACCTTCACAACTGTGACTTGTTTATATATTCTCCAAAGGGAAGTGTTACAGTCAACGTTTCCAGAAATGATGACTTCCTTTCCAGCACTATTCCTTCAGTAGAGAAATTTTATTTTGAACATTACCTTCCAGTAATATTTAAAGATCATACAGTGACTGCACTATAACTATATTCAAGTGTCAATTATCACTACTCGGATAATGGCTGATGTACGAATTGTATTTCTCAATACTGAGAATTCAACTTGAAAATTTTAATTTATTATGTTGATAGCATAATTCAAACACAAGTTATTTTGCTGTTACAAATTCTATTACAGTATCGAATTTTATGACAAATATTTGCAAACATATTTAGTAAGTTTAACTAAAAGAGTTAGTCTTATGATTTAATTATTGGAGGACTGAAGTTTACCAAGACACCTATGATGTGAACAATTTTATCTATATGAGGAAGTAAATCCATAGTGAGTTTGTTGCTTAATATTTTGTAAATTTTCATTCTCTGAATAGCTCTTTCAACATGAATTCTTACTGATGCAATATCGTATGTTGTTTCAACTTCTGCAGCTGAAAACTGAGGGTTGAACGCAAAAGGTGGCATTACCATTACAGCGTTTCTGTTCTCAATACAAGTTTTTATCTGTGGGAATCCTTTGTCACACATAACTATATCCCCTGGCTGAAGAAAGTTTAATATACCGGAATTAACTGTGATGTAGCTGTCAGTCGCTCTTCCACCATAACATTTGGATATAAAAGAAATGTAACCTGATGGAGTAATGGCAACAAGAAATTTTACTGTAAATGAATTCTTATAATGAGAAAACATTAAAATTCTTTGACGAACACTGTTAGGTCTTTCACAGGGCACTTCACTGCAATCTATAATGCACGTACAATTTTCATAATGTTTTTTAAAAGCATTAGGCATTGTGCTTTTGATCGTGGATCGTTGTGGCCAGAAAATCCATTCCTTTGTTTTCTCAAAAATATGATGGAGAGCGAATTTAAAAGTAGCAGATGCTGTAGTCCTATGGCAGTTAAAAATTACACCTAGAGCGGCGAAACTAATACCAAGTTTACATTTCATTAGCAGTAGAAGCAGCATGTTTTCTTTAGTAAATGTACAGTTCTGATGAATGGAGGGTAACAAGGATAACAGGATATGAAACACTGCAAACTTAACACCTGCTATTTCAAGAAGATGCTGTTCGTTGTCTTTAACTGATTTGTATCCATGAAATGTATGTCTGGTGTCAAGGAAGTCCACGTGAACACCACAGTCTCTCTTAAAACAAGTGTCAGTCGTCGTCTGTTTATTCACTCGAGGCATTGGCAAATTTGTTTGAACTTCCGCTTCACAATTACTTTTCAGAGCAGAAAATAACACGTTCACACTGGTTTTGTTACCATCGATGATCATTACTTCAGTCTGCGTGCTTGAATCACTGTATGACTTCGAAAAATCTTCCATGGTACTAGTTTCAACGTTTTCATGTCTCCGTTTTCGCCTCTTGTATCTAGTCGTCACTCGGTGCTCCTCTTCTTGCTGACGTTCGATCGAAACAAGCGGTTTTAGAAACAATCTCGGTACATAACCAGGACTGTCAGGATCTCTCGAAGGCATTCCATTCACGAAATGCCGACTACAAACACGCGAGTTATTCGTGGGTTCCCATAGTTTACCATCACTAGTCCCTCGTTTAAGTGCAGCGATCCAGGCATTTCTTCTAATTTCATGCTGCTTTTTATTTGGAAACACAAAAAACTTAGTTCCAGGAGGACAGTTAATATACGTGAAGTTACAGCCAACCACAGAACAATTTTTTCTACTGTTTCGAGAACCTTTTTGCATGTCGAAGTTGAATAAACGATAAACAAGACCGTTCAAGACAGACACAGGCGCTCGACTGCGACTCCCCCTGACTGTTTACATGACCTTCCGCCAGAGCGTAGCACCCGTCATGCGCACGAGGTCTATAGCGAGTAAATGGAAGAAAGTGATTGTTTCTATGGAAGACAAGTTGAGTGCATTAAAGAGACTGGACAAAGAGGAAATTCTTCAAAATGTGGCTTCAGATTATGGACGTTGGATGTGTTACAGTGGGAGACTGAAAAAAAAAACAGAGGGAAGAAATTTAAAAGTGCTGCTCTACCAGAGCAGAGAAAAAATGAAAAATGTGAGTACGAAAAAGTAAGTGAAGCACTATTTCTTTGGTTATCTCAACACCGGGAGAATGAGCTGCCAATATCTGGCCCCATTCTGCAGGAAAAGGCTGTGTATTTCCAGAAGGAGTTTAATGAAGGGGACCCTAATTTTCCTGCCAGTGCTGGGTGGCATCTGGAATGTTTTCGTTCAATACTGCATGTACTGTACAATTGAATTGATAATTCAATAAACAGAGCACCGTAAAACATGTCATTGTTTTAGTACTAGAGTAAGTTATAGCCTTCCTGTTTGTTTCCGTTCATTTTCAAAGTTATTCCGTATTATCCGACATTTTCGGTGATCCGACGTACTCCAGGTCCCGTTTAGGTCGGATAATCGAGACTCTCTCGTATTACACTATATCCATGTTGAGAGTCATTAGCAGAGATGGACATAGTAGGGAACAGCTCATGGAATACCAAAAGGGAGACAACGTAACCCCGATATAATAGTAGTAACAACAATACTAATAATAATATTTACTGTTACCTCTTTTAGCCAACGGCCGTAGCCGTGTTGAAACACCGGATCCCGTGAGATCTCTGAAGTTAAGCAACATTGGGCGTGGTCAGGAGTTGGATGGGTTGCCTATCGCTGTTGGTGGGGGATAAGGGAATGGAGAGCGGAGAGGAACTGGCCACCCTACCGCACGCAAACTCCGGCTCAGGCACACCTCTGCGGATGTTCGGACCTGCCTTCGGGCAGAATAACCCTTACCTTACCTACCTCTTTTTGCTGCTTGTTAACGTCACACAGAAGGCATCGAAGGTTTCGGCGACAAAAGGATATAATAATAATATTTCTAAAATCATTTCATTGCTATGGACCTTAGCAGACACCAAGGTGTCAAAATTTTCTCCCTCACGAGTTCTTTAACGTATCGGAAGACAATCGTACGGCATTGGCGCATTCAAGCATTTCGAAATGACATCGATCTCAGCCAGAGTCGAACCTGTTATCTTAGGAACAGATCAACAACAACTATCTGAAACCGTCACTGAGGTCAGCCTTCTTCAAGGAAATTAAATAACATCATAATTCCTGCCTTCCTCTGATTTGCTTCTCTGGGTGCTTAAGTTTCATTGAACTGCCTGTAAAATATTTAATTAATCTTGTAAGAGTACTTCCCCCAGACAAAGAGATATAGCGCAGATTTGTCCTCCATGATGGACACTTGAACAGCTCAGCGTCAGCATTTTTATAGCCTCCCGACATAACGTGGGTAGTAAAAGCGAGATTGTGTCACAGTTAAGCACAACCGTCTAAGAAATAGAGGAACCCTTTTACTGAGCGGAGATGAAGACAGTTTTTATTTTATTTGTATTTACTTTAATCGGACCTAAAGGAAAGTACAGAACACTAAGCTCAAGATAGTGCAAGAGGAATTAATTGTCACGAGTACAGTCTTCTTCGTAAAAAGAATGTAAATATTAAACATGAGTTTTCTACCCAAAGCAAAGTTAACTCCGTGGAAACCACGAAGGCCTTGGAGTTGTAGACGGTAAATGCAAATATTAAACACCTGTTTGAAACCCCAAGCAAAGCCAGCTCTGTAGAGACCATGAAGGCGCTTGGAGGATTATACATAAAAAAGCCTTGCACTATTCGTAACCTCGGTGCTGTGAGGAACAGAGTTGTTAGCTCTACACCAGGTCAACTTTGACTCCAGGAATTTAATTGAAACTCGTTCCTAGGATAGGCTTAGTGAACCCGCGAGTTATGTCTCTCTCCAGAATTTGAACTCTGGTTGCTACATTTAAAAACCCAAAGTCCTTCCACATACATTACGCACTGTTTTGCTACTTAGGTAAGCAAGCCACCAAAACTCAATTTCAAAAATAATAATTCGACTGTTCTCTGTTGGGTGAATTGCCGGCCTCGTGATGGAAGGGTAGCGTGCCTGCCTCTTACCCAGAGGTCACAGGTTGGATATACGCCTAGGTAAGGGAATTTTTCCTGAGGGCTGGTTCGAGGTCCATTCAGCCTAGACCGGGCGAGTTGGCCGTGCGTTTAGAGGCGCGCGGTTGTGAGTTTGCATCCGGGAGATAGTGGATTCGAATCCCACTGTCGGCAGCCATGATGATGGTTTTCCGTGTTTCCCATTTTCACACCAGGAAAATGCTGGGGCTGTATCTTAATTAAGGCCACGGCCGCTTCCTTCCCACTCCTAGGCCTTGCCTATCCCATTGTCGCCATAAGACCTATCTGTGTCGGTGCGACGTAAAGCCACTAGCAAAATATAGCATCCAGCCTAGGTAATTACAATTGAGGAGTTATCTGACGGTGAGATGGCGGCCCCGGTCTAGAAATCCAAGAATAACGGCCGAGAGGATTCATCATGCTGACCACAAGACACCTCGTAATCTGAGAGCCTTTGGGTTGAGCAGCGGTCGCTTGGGGCTGTTGCACCATGAAGTTTAGTTTGGTTTGATTTATATTACGTGAATGCTTTCTTTCCTTCTTTCTTTCTTTCTTACTTTCTTTATTTCTTTCTTTCCTAATCTGCTTCTGGTCGCTTTTTCCCTCGGACTCAGCGAGAGATCCCACCTCTACCGCCTCAAAGGCAGTGTCCTGGAGCTTCAGACCTTGGGTCGGGGGATACAACTGGGGAGAATGACCAGTAAATCACCCAGGCGGCCTCACCTGCTATGCTGAACAGAGGCCTTGTGAGGGGATGGGAAGACTGGAAGGGATAGACAAGAAAGAGGGAAGGAAGCGTCCGTGGCCATAAGTTAGGTACCATCCCGGCATTTGCCTTGAGGAGAAGTGGGAAACTACGGAAAACCACTTGCAGGATGGCTGAGGTGGGAACTGAATCCACCTCTACTCAGTTGACTTCTCGAGGCTGAGTTTACCCCGTTCCAGCCCTCGTACCACTTTTCAAATTTCGTGGCAGAGCCGGGAATCGAACCCGGGCCTCCGGGGTTGGCGGCTAATCACGCTAACCACTACACCACAGAGGCGGACTTAGGTGAATACTCCCACCATAATACTGTACTTCGTAACCGGACTTGAGTGAGAAAAGGCTGAGGAAAGTTCTCATTTGTCTACTGGAGATTCAGGTTGGAATGAAAGGTGGTAAACATCATACTGTTCAACAATAAATAAAAATGGATGAACCGTGGTGTAGGTGTAGCGTGCCTGCTTCTTACCTTGAGGCCCCGGGTTCGAATCCCGTCCAGGTCAGGAGTTTTTACCTGAATCTAACGGCTGGTTCGATGTCCACACTGTCTAGGTGATTACAACTGAAGAGTTATCTGAAGGTGAGGTAGCGACCTATTTCTAGAAATCCTTTATCTCGTTATCCTATGATTGCACTTATTGAATAAAAATATTTGGAATAGTGTAAATTTCTACATTCGAACATAGCCATATGGTCGTCAACATAAAAGTAAAAGTTCGTAAATTTGTGTTTACCTACACATTCTTCAATATCTGACTTTTTTGCCTGTTCCTGTTATACAAAAGCCATGGTATAAAATGATATATAATATTTTAATTGTGACCATGGACAGACCACTGATATATTCAGTCGAATGTATGCAGCTTTATATCGACTTAATTATTATTCTTATTTTATTCGTACATATATACATGATCGTTACAGACCGTTATGACTATCATCGTTCAGTCTGCAAGCCTCTGTGAATGTACTTAATGTCGCCACAATCCTCTATTTGCAATTAGTGCTGTGGCCTCATTTGGTTCTATACCACTTATCTTTAAATCGTTAGAAACTGAGTCTAACCATCATCGCCTTGGTCTCCCTCTTCTTCTCTTACCCTCCATAATAGAGTCCATTATCCTTCTAGGTAACCTATCCTCCTCCGTTCACCTCGCATGACCCCACCACCGAAGCCAGTTTATGCGTACAGTTTCATTCATCGAGTTAATTCCAAACTTAGCCTTTATCTCCTCATTATTTTCTTATATCAACTTATTTTATCATCAAGGTTTTTGTTATTTTTTTGCTAGTTGCTTTACGTCGCACCGACACAGATAAGCCTTATGGCGATGATGGGACAGGGAAGGGCTAGGAGTGGGAAGGAAGCGGCCGTGGCCTTAATTAAGCAACAGCCCCAGCATTTGCCTGGTGTGAAAATCGGGAAACCACGGAAAACCATTTTCAGGGCTGCCGACAGTGGGGTTTGAACCTACTATCTCCCGAATACTGGATACTGGCCACACTTAAGCGACTGCAGCTATCGAGCTCGGTGACTATTATTATTATTATTATTATTATTATTATTATTATTATTATTATTACGGATATACGGTAGTTTAATTTAATTCTGAATTTACAAAGTTAATAGGTTTTTATTGTTGTTTTCTTATATGTCGTTAATAAACGTACTATTGGAAACATCTTTAATATCAATTTCACATAAGGGGGTCATCATCGTTATTACTTTTACCTTCGCTTGATATCCAGAATCAGTACAGTGTAGTTTATTCATTTCATTTTATTGTGTACTTTTCTGTATTGTGCACTTCAAGCTGCCACCGGTTGTAAGCCACTTGTAGCAGGAATAAATAGGCCCACCTACTTAAAAATGGTATCTGCACTCAGCTTGTACACATGCCCCATATGCGTTGAGGTGGCATTTGAGCCTTCCATAACTCAATTGATGCAACATAGAAGGAACTAATGCCAGGCTGAGTGGCTCAGACGGTTGAGGCTCTGGCCTTCTGACCCCATCTTGGCAGATTCTATCCTGGCTCAGTCCGATGGTAGTTGAAGGTGTTAAAATAAGCCAGGCTCGTGTCGGTAGATTTACTGGCATGTAAAACAACTCCTGCGGGACTGAATTCCGGCACCTTAGCCTCTTCTAAAACCGTAAAAGATTAGTTAGTGGAACGTAAAACCAATATGATTAGTAAATTGACAACATATTGAAGTAGAAGCTTGTTTCTGTGGATGCAGTTGCAGCAAAACATGCAGTGGAGCGCAGGACATGATTGAAAGTTTAGGCTGTCAGAAACTTTTTACTGCCTGACCTCATGTTCGTTGTTTGCAGGTCAAAAATTTCAGAGAAAATCGCTGCTCAAAGCTTCTTCAGAGATATTGTAATGAAGGGGCAATAGTAATACAACCTCAGCTACCTTGCGCAGACATCTTAATGTGACGCCATCTTTTTACGATTTGTTTTACGTCACATAATCACAGATTGAGCCTCCGTGGCTCAGACGGCAACGCGTCGGCCTCTCACCACTGGATACCGTGGTTCAAATCCCGGTCATTCCATGTGAGATTTGTGCTGGAAAAAGCGGAGGCGGGACAGGTTTTTCTCCGGGTACTCCGGTTTTCCCTGTCATCTTTCATTCCAGCAACACTCTCCATTCTCATTTCGTAGCATCTATCATTCATTAATATATCACTCTGGGAGTGGCGACCCCACCGTAATAACAGCCTATACATGATTCATTCATTACATCCCTGACCCGGTCACTGACTGGAAAACTGGTTGTAGGTTTTCATTTTCATTCAATCACAGATAGGTATTATAGCGACGATGGGGTAGGAAAGGACTAGGAGAGGAAAGAAGTTTTTTTTTTTTTTTTTTCTAGCGGCTTTACGTCGCACCGACACAGATAGGTCTTATGGCGACGATGGGATAGGAAAGGCCTAGGAGTTGGAAGGAAGCGGCCGTGGCCTTAATTAAGGTACAGCCCCAGCATTTGCCTGGTGTGAAAATGGAAAAACCACGTAAAACCATCTTCACGGCAATCTGCCGGATTCAAGCTCACTGCTGCGCTCCCCTAACCGCACGGCCAACTCGCGGCCCACGCCATGTGGCTGTCCGGTCGTCATATTCGACGTTCCGCTTTACACTAGGCCTAATAGATGGCAGAATAAACCGAATCTCTTACGGGCGTCTATGGCCGAGTTTCAACTAATGTTGTCGGGTAAACACCAAATGTGTCACTAGAGATCTTTTAACATGCCGACATCGCACGACATGCAGTGTAGAATGGACTTTCTTCCGCTGTTCAAAAATCCGACAAACTCTGCCTTGTATGCCGCAATCTTGGAATCCGAATACCAACGCTCTACCTGATGATGATGATGCCCCAACGCTCTACCACTGGTCCACAGAGGCGGCTTTGAAAGAGATCGTCTTTATTGAGTATTGCTGCACGTGAAGAGAGCTGGTTCCATTTGTTTTTTTTGTTTTTTACAAGGTGCCTTGCGTCACCCCGACACAGATAGGTCTCAGGCAATTGGCTTTACGTTGCACCGACACGGATAGGTCTTATGGCGACAATGGGATATGAAAGGGCTAGGAGTGGGAAGGAAGAGCCCATGGCCTTAAATTAAGGTACAGCCCCAGGATTTACCTGGTGTGAAAATGGGAAACAACGGAAAACCTTCTTCAGGGCTGCCGACAGTGAGGTTAGAACCAACTATCTCACGAATGCAAGCTCAATGTTACGCGCCCCTAACCGCACGGCCATCTCGCTCGGTCCCATCATTATGAACTGGAAACTAAACGCCAATGATTACAGGATGTATCATTAGCAGGTGCGGTGAATGGAAAATGGTGATGAAGGCAACTCCCCAATGACACGCAATAAAGGATCACTTCTGAGGAAAAGCAGGAACTCATATACAGCTACCATACGTATTGCTTCCCGATTCATTGTTAAAGTGAGAGGAGCATTGCCTAGTGTTCCCAACTTCAGATATACAGGGTATAAACACGCCTTTCCAAGCAGGTTAATCAGTGACAGTCTCGTCTGCATTTCCCAGTGGTGAACCTCTGCGTCATAACAACCGTCGCGCGCCCAGCATATCGTATTCCTGTCAGAGCCTGTACGGACGGAGTAGAGCAAGTTCATAGCAAAACGTGCGCTCGCAAATGTAACGTTTTGGAATGTACTTAGTGCTCCTCAGCCCGCACAACCAAATGATAAGTGCACACGTTAAAATTTTGGATGCTCGATGTCACTTTTGCAGATGTTTGTTGTATAACTGTTAGGTTCTTCAGTCTGCCGAAACTAATTTTGAGTAATAACTTTATAAACTACTGAAAAGTGAAACATGTGGTAACAGTATTATACTTTTAAAAAATAACAACTTGATTGAAATAAAATTAGATGTTTCGTTCTTCAAAGAACATCATCAGATTCTATCAAATCACACTCAAATATTTAAAAATGCATAAAACGTGTGATCATATCTGTTTCAATGCTCTACTTAGGAACCTGAAATCTGGAAGAACTTATCTTAACGAAGTCCTCTCTTCTCTACATTATAGCAAAGACAAACATCGTTTCGGAATCGTCGTCCTTTTTCAGCTTACCGTTCCATGATAACCGCATGGCGCTAAGTCTGGACGTATGGAGGATGTTGCCACTCCCACCTGAATCACTGCACAGTTGGGACGTTTGGCGGGCCGTATGAGGTGTTGCATTATCGCGCAATTTTCTATGCGATTACCATGTGTTCGTTACACTGAAAAAGGATGAGGAGGAGAAAGCAACTGTCTCCAGGTGGTTACATAGTGCAGGAGGTGATTTCTAAGCATCCAGAATCGAAAAGTTCATTGACCGTTTCGAGAAATATTTACAGTCTCTTGAGGACTATGTGGAAAAGTGAACTTACACTGTACATTGCTGCCTATATGTAGGTGGTTTCATAAATGGCCATAACTTGGAAGTGTAACTTACTTTTTGATTCGCCCTCGATACAAAGATTTCCTGTGCACGCTGTCCCAAGCCCGTGCCAAGAAACAACGGCAAAATATCGTTATTGAATAATGGAGAACCTAATGCCATTACTTCCATTCATTTTCGTAACATAACAGTAACTCTTGTTGGGTATCCGTCTCAAAGCGTGAGTTTCATGCTTAAGTACACTCGTAATGAGCGTTTGAATACCAGTTCTTCGTTACTGCGTCTAACTGGCGTTCTCGTTGGAGCAGAAAATTAGTTCCATTACGTTACCCATTTGGCTACGTTCAGGTAACGTATCTAGAGGAGGAAAAAACACTGGAGAAAGAAGACGAGTGAATACATCACGGATATTGTGCACAAACTTCTCACGTAGTGATATCAGACAATAACTGCTTTCTAACAATGATTATGAAAACAAATTAATAATAATCATAGTAATCATAATAATAATTGTAACATCATCAGTAAAATGAACTGTAATTGTAACTGTGCCGGGCTGAGTTACTTGGACGGTAGAACCACTGGCTTTCCAACCACAATTTGGCAGGTTCGATCCTGGCTCAGTCCGGTGGTATTTGAAGATGCTCAAGTACGTCAGCTACGTGTTGGTAGATTCATTATTATCGTTATCACTATTATTATTACGTAACTGCAGAAAGGTGCAAAGTGCCAAATTTATGAGCAAATTTATTACAAAAAACGGTCTGTAGGGCAGTGTTTTAATTATTTATTCCTCAAACGTTTCAAAGTTACAAATGAGAGTTTCTTATCATACTTTATTGGCAGTTTCATGACAAATTTGGAGTACCTTGGTCCTGAAGGAAATTCAAACTTTGACATTTATGAACGGTGCTAAGTCCCTAAAATTATTCTAGGTGCTGTGTTCTCAGTCACTCTTCACAGATCTGCATATAATATTATTTATGCTCATTCTTTTCCAGGTAAATACCGGTACTTCTTTTTTCATCTGTAATTGAGTTCACTGAGGAACTAGATTCAATGATAGCAGGTTGAATGTTGCTTACATGTTTCTCTCTTTTTTGTGGACTTTCACCTTACAGACCCTTCCTATGTCGGTGTAACATTCTTTCACTGTTACACTTTCTATCTGATGAATCCTATGTGATGCTGACAGCTTTTGAAATGTTCAGATATTTTGTTGAGATTATCTCGTCTGCCACAGCTTGAATGTTAAAAAAAATTGAACTATTCATCGAAATTACCTTGAAAATTTTAACGACCATTGCTTCCTGGACCATTTTGCAAAAGGCACTGAGTACAAATGTCTTCGTCATTGACCTTCTCTCTATCAAGGCAAATTCAAAGTCACAAGGAATATTTATACACGTACCTTATAATTTGAAGAGCAATTATTCACTAAATAGGACAGGATAAAAGTCTATGCATAGACTTATCACGCCAGGAAAGAGAAACAAAAACAATTGAATAACACATTGCCCCATTCTTAAGAAATCATTCGGCACAAGGCTGTGAGCTTGCATCCGGGAGATAGTGGGTTCGAATCCCACTGTCGGTAGCCCTAGATATGGCTTTCCGTGGATTCCCCACTTTCACACCAGGCAAATGCCGGGGCTGTACCTTAATTAAGGCCACGGCCGCTTCCTTCCAACTCCTAGGCCTTTCCAATCCCACCGTCGCCATAAGACCTATCTCTGTGTCGGGACGACGTAAACCAACTAGCAAGAAAAAAAAAGACATCATCAGACAACTTAGCACTATTGCCATCTAGCGGCGGCATTTATAACGTTTGGAATTCTCAGCGGACATAGCCCTTTTCACATTTAATCCTCCTCGGTATCTTGCACCTTTCAAACCACTTATCACATTTTCATGAATTTGGCATTTTGCACCTTTAAGTACCCAATCATTTAACATCCTTCCAATTGCTATCGGTTCCATGGTGTCAGAACTTTATTTTCACGATTTTTTAGCGTAATGGAAGACAACGTACGTGTCGCCTTAAAAAGCCACAAATGCCACCGACTCAGCCAGGCTCGAACCTGTTTTCTTGGGAACAGAAGAACAACGACTGATTGCGGCGCTGAGCTCGCTTTAAAGAAAGTACAGAGTGAGAGCTTGTACTCACGGCCCGACGGCGACACGAGTGTGCGCTTTGCCAAACTACAACTTCACTATTAGAGTCCTTAGTTAACAACATTGCAAAACAATCAAACACTTCAAATGACAAGTACTCAGCCGTCTCACGCAAGGAAGTGTTGGAACTGCTTTCTTTAATATTCCAAACATTTCTGGTATCGACTAACTATCCATGACTCTTCTCAATTTTCGCGAGGAAAATGATATTATTTACTGATGGATAATCGTTAGTGGTTCCTCTAAGGTGGAACCGCAACAGGTTCTTCATCTTCGCACAAACTACAAGTGAGACGGCACTGCGGAAGGTCAGTGTTATTCATCCGTAACATCATTAGTAAAATACATGCAACTGTGCCGGACTGGTCTTCCAACCCCAATTTGGCAGGTTCGATCCTGGCTCAGTCCGGTGGTATTTGAAGCTGCTCAACTACGTCATCATCGTGTTGAAAATGAAATGTCGCGTGGCTTTTAGTGCCGGGATGTCCCAGGATGGGTTCGGCTCGCCAGGTGCAGGTCTTTCTATTTGACACCCGTAGGCGACCTGCGCGTCGTGATGAGGATGAAATGATGATGAAGACAACACGTACACCCAGCCCCCGTGCCGTTGGAATTAACCAATTAAGGTTAAAATCCCCGACCCAGCCGGGAATCGAACCCGGGACCCTCTGAACCGAAGGCCAGTACGCTGACCGTTCAGCCAACGAGTCGGACATCATCGTGTTGGTAGATTTACTCGCACCAAAAAAGTACTCCTGCTGGACAGTATTCGGGCACCTCGGCGTCTCCGAAAAACCGTAAAATTAAATGCAAATGTAAAAGAAATGTAATTAACATTTTGTAATTTATTATTTGTTTACAGTGTCTAAAATACATATGAACCGTAATCTGTGTTTGAGAAAAAATTAGCAACCGTTTCTGCCTCCATTTACCGGTTCGTCCCGAACTACGTGGTGTTTGCTGACTTTGCGGTTTGCTTATCACGTGGTTCCCGGTTTGTCCATACGTGCTCTAAGGAAGGTGTGTGGATTTCTCCTGTACACCTTACCTTTCAACGAAATCAAGAGATAACAGTCACAGGGTGTTAGATTGGTGAAGCGGGTGGGGAAAATGTCGTTACTGATAATTCTATCGCCGAACACTTCGTCAGTTGCTCGCTTTGAAACACTGCCTCTAAATGAGCTGCCACAGAATACTGCAGTCAAAAGGTGAAATTATGTTTCCTTTCAGGCAATTCTGAATGATTTGCACATACACTGTATATGACTGTTGACTGTATCTTCAAAAACACTGGACTTTTTATTCTTTCACAAGTAACTGTATGCCACACTCCACATCTTTGATCATGAAGGGGTTTCTCATGTAGCATATTCGTTTTTCTGGGACTCCAGTATCGGTAGCTTCGCGCATTACATAACCATGTGAGTGGGCTAAAAGCCCCTACACGTGACCAAATCTTCTGGGCTTGATCTGCAGGGATCCCGACATAAGTCATGTTGGGTGATTGGTCAGGGCGACCACAGAATCTCCCAACTCTTATTGCGACACTCAGCAAGTTCGGTCGTGTGTAATGCGGTTGTGCAACTCGGGCCGATTTATCGATATCCATTTCTAAAATCGAATGCTTCTATTTCTATAATATTATTTGTATGAATAAATTCTTTTCTCTGTAATAACCACTTTTAGTCCAATATTTTCTCTTTCGTATCGACTTCAGTGACAACAAAGTCAATGCAATTCCTATTTTTTGAAACTTAGAAATAAAGGCGTGTTTTCATAGGTCAGGTGGTTTCGCAGATCGGGCCCAGCAGATTGTGTTGTGTGTAGAGGCCTTTTAGCTTCATCAGAAAACAGGACGAGATAGGGATCGATAACTCCGTCACGCATTTTATTAACAATCCACTCACAGAATCTGATCCCATTTTCAGGATCTCCAGTTGTGTTCCGACAGACTGAAATGGTTTAAAGTTATATGAACTACAGTAAACGTGTGGGGTTTTAGTTTAAGTGTCTTCGCAGCCGTTCAAACAGAGCCAAAGGAAATACTGATTGCTAAGAAGGACGACGAATAAATTTTTCCCGGAGAATTTTCTAGACGATGCACGATGCTATTCAAAACTTCTTCTGTGAGCATTGAGCGTCTTTCACTGAGCATTTATTTTTTCGAAGATTTTCCCGAAATTTGCTAGCTAATTTATTAATATCAGTACGACCACCACGGATGTCTTCCTGAAAGCACGGGCCGATTCTATACCCGCATACAAATCGTAAACAGGCACTCGTTGTGGAATTGAATACTTAGGCCACTATTAGAAACATGCGGTTTCAGAAGATGATCAACTCAGACTGATAAAGCAGTCAGTTTCCAAGAAGCTCGGAATCTCCGCCTTGTCGATCGTGACCTTGCACGCCCACGGGAAACTCATATTCTACTCACAGGATATATTTTTACGGTTAATGTCAAGCATGACAGCATTTCAGTTAATTGTATTGCTGCTTTTGTAAAGGTCATCTTGATTATCAGTCCCTGGTAGTTATTATGGATAAGGAGGGGCGTAGAATCAGTCGAAAGAGTTGTGCCTTTTTAAAATTAGTACGTAGAGGAATTGCCACATGGTCGCATGTAGCAGCAGTTTATTGTACTGACTGTAACACACCACAGCTGTGAACAATGCTGGCCCTTGCCGTCTCTCGTAACACCGCGATACGTTCCTCATAAATGACCTGCACCAAGTTATTGAAAGTGTGACACTAACTATTACTTCAAACATCCAAGTTTGGCAGAAACTTTTATTTTTAAACTAACAAAAAAAACTAAAAAAACACCTTCACTAATGTTTTGTTGCTATTATTATTATTATTATTTACCAGATACTCCAAAATATTATTAAGACGTATAATAACTAATTGATAGTGCTAGTGGCAAATATAGAAACAGGTTACAACTTACAAAACTATTTTAAACTTGCAGTTACCCGCGGCTTCGCTCGCGTATATTTCGTAATTTAATCAAAGTAATCGTTCCTCCGCGTTGTACTAAGATATTAACTCAAAATTCCTAAAGTATAAAAACTCACCCAAAAACTGAGTTTCAATTGTCCGGGAAATTCTTTGTAAACCATGTTTGTGATATTAACTTTTCGAGCTAAGACGACCATGTGACATAGAACTGCACATGTGAGAAAGAGTCTTCTCTCAAGTCGAAAAAGTAAATACATGTTTCTTTATATTTAAAGGAGATTCAAAACACTTATTCATACATCTGTAACATCTTTGATTTTTGAGATGATATACATAAGTATCCCCATAAAAGGAATTCAACCCCTTGAACAGTCCTTTCCCCACTCCCACCCCCATCTAAGTGTATTTACATACATACATACATGCGTTATCATTATAGACTGTTATGCCTGTCAGCGTTCAGTCTGCAAGCCTCTGTGAATTTACTAAACGTCGCCACAATCCTCGATTTGCAACTAGTGTTGTGGCCTCATTTAGTTCTATACCTCTTTTATTTAAATCGTTAGAAACCGACTCTAACCATCGTCGTCTTGGTCTCCCTCTGCTTCTCTGACACTCCATAGCAGAGTCCATTATTCTCCTAGGTAACCTATCCTCCTCCATTCGCCTCACATGACCCCAACACCGAAGCCGGTTTATGCGTACAGCTTCATCCACAGAGTTCATTCCTAAATTAGCCTTTATCTCCTCATTCCGAATACCCTCCTGCCATTGTTCATACCTGTTTGTACCAGCAATCATTCTTGTTACTTTCATGTCTGTTACTTATGAATAAGATATCCTGAGTCCACCCAGCTTTCACTCCCGTAAAGCAAAGTTGGTCTGAAAACAGACCGATGTAAATATAGTTTCGTCTGGGAGCTGACTTCCTTCTTACAGAATACTGCTGATCGCAACTGCGAGCTCACTGCATTAGCTTTACTACATCTTGATTCAATCTCACTTACTATATTACCATCCTGGGAGAACACACAACCTAAATACTTGAAATTATCGACCTGTTCTAGCTTTGTATCACCAATCTGACATTCAATTCTGTTCAATTTCTTACTTACTGACATCAATTTAGTCTTCCAGATGCTAATTTTCATACCATACTCATTGCACCTATTTTCAAGTTCCAAGATATTAGACTGCAGGCATTCGGCAGAGTCTGCCATTAAGACCAAGTCGTCAGCATAGGCCAAACTGCTTACTACACTTCCACGTAACTGAATCCCCCCCCCCTGCCATTTTATACCTTTCAGCAGATGATCCATGTAAACTACGAACAGCAAAGGTGAAAGATTACAGCCTTGTCTAACGGTACCCTGAACCAAGAACTCATTCTACCATCAATTCTCACTGAAGCCCAATTGTCAACATAAATGCCTTTGATTGATTTTAATAATCTACCTTTAATTCCATAGTCCCCCAGTACAGTGAACATCTTTTCCCTCGGTACCCTGTCATATGCTTTCTCTAGATCTACGAAACATAAGCACAACTGCCTATTCCTCTCGTAGCATTTTTCAATTACCTGGCGCATTCTGAAAATCTGATCCTGACAGCCTCTCTGTGGTCTGAAACCACACTGGTTTTCATCCAACTTCCTCTCAACGACTGATCGCACCCTCCCTTCCAAGATGCCAGTGAATACTTTCCCTGGTATACTAAACAATGAGATACCTCGATAGTTGTAGCAATCCTTTCTGTTCCCTTGCTTATGGATAGGTGCAATTAGTGCTTTTGTCCAATCTGAAGGTGCCTTACCAACACTCCACGCTAATTTTCCTACTCCATGAAGCCATTTCATCCCTGCCTTCCCACTATACTTCACCATTTCAGGTCTAATTTCATCTATTCCTGCTGCCTTATGAAAATGGAGTTTCTTTACCATCCTTTCCACTTCCTCAAGCATAATTTCACCAATATCATTTTCGTCCTCCCCATGAGCTTGGCTGTTTGCAACACCGCCAGGATGATTTCCTTTTACATTGAGAAGATGTTCAAAATATTCCCTCCACCTCTCCAGTGATTCCCTGGGATCTATTATGAGTTCACCTGAATTACTCAAAACACTGTTCATTTCCTTTTTCCCTCCCTTCCTAAGATTCTTTATTACTGTCCAGAAAGGTTTCCCTGCTGCTTGACCTAGCCTTTCCAGGTTATTACCAAAATCTTCCCATGACTTCTTTTTGGATTCAACAACTATTTGTTTCGCTCTGTTTCTTTCATCTACGTACAAATCCCTGTCTGCCTCGGCCCTCGTTTGGAGCCATTTCTGATAAGCCTTCTTTTTAGGTTTACAGGCTGCTCTCACTTCATCATTCCACCAAAATGTTCGCCTTTTCCCATCTTTGCACACAGTTGTTCCTATGCATTCCCTTGCTGTTTCTACTACAGCATCCCTGTATGCCACCCATTCACTTTCTATATCCTGAACCTGCTTACTGTCTACTGTTCGAAACTTCTCACTAATCATATCCATGTACTTCTGTCTAATTTCCTCGTCATGGAGATTTTCAACCCTTATTCGTTTGCAGACAGATTTCACTTTCTCTACCCTAGGCCTAGAGATACTTAGCTCACTACAGATCAGATAGTGGTCTGTATCATCGGAAAATCCCCGAAAAACTCGTACATTCCTAACAGATTTCCTGAATTCAAAGTCTGTTAAGATATAGTCTATTATGGATCTGGTACCCCTAGCCTCCCATGTGTAGCGGTGAATAGCCTTATGCTTGAAGAATGTATTCGTAACTGCTAAACCCATACTAGCACAGAAGTCCAGCAAACGCTTCCCATTCCCATTAGCTTCCATATATTCCCCGCATTTACCAATCACCCTTTTGTATCCTTCAGTTGTATTTTCCGAAAAAAATACGTGTTCCTGTATTTTTAAAGAAGATTCCCATTACCAATTTTCACGTCCGTAACATCTTCAGTTTTCAAAATATAAATATCCCCGTAAAAAATAATTCAAGTATGTTTCATTTCTTTTCGTCCCCCGTCAGGTGCGTTCTCCGAAAACAGAAAGGTGCATGTTCCGTGTTTTTAGAGAACTTTCCATATACCAAGTTTATTGTGTCTAACATATTAAATTTATGACATATAATGTAGATATTCCGGTACTAATTTTAAAAATTCACCCGCTTTTCAAAGTCTGTTCAGCTCCTTAACTGAATTTTCCGAAAAAAAAAAGCATTTCATTATTTTTAAAGGAGCTTCCAAGTACCAGTTTTCATGTCTGTACGTCTGTAAACCCTACAGTTTTTGAGATAAATGTATACTCATAAGAATAATTCAACTTCTTCTTGACTTATTTCCACCTCTCTCCCGCCTTAAGTGGACTTCCAAAAACAGAAAGTACGTGTTTGTTTATTTTGAAAGGAAATTCAAAAACCAACTTCCACGTCTGTAACAGCTTCACATTTTAAGATATCAGTTTTTAAGGTAAAGTATCCTCAAAAACATATTTCAACTCTTTATTTACTTATTTTCAACCGCACACCCTTAACGTCGATTTTCCAAAAAAAAACAAAAACAAATGCGTGTTTTTTTCTTTTGAAGGGAGATTCCAAATACTAATTTTCACGTCTGTAACATCTTCATTTCTGAGATATTAGTATCATCAAAAAAGTAATCCAACTCCTTCTCAAACCCCCTCCCCAAAAGTGCGTGTTTCCTGATTTTTAAAGGATATTCAAGTACCAATTTTTACGTCTTTGCTGGCGGGACCTAGTGTTTACAGTGCACTATGTCTTCTGGTCTGGGCTAGAGCAATTTTGTTACTTTCATTGATCTGTCTCAGCTTTACCCTTGACTTTGAAAAAATGAAAGTGACTGAGGTATGAGTGATGCTAGTAATGCCATTCCTTTTGCAGCCAGTCCCTGCTATGAATGGTGTGAATATATTGCTCATAGGGTCGGTTGGTCATGCATTTCAGTGGGCTTGGCAGACTGATATGTAATAGCAACTTCTGGCTCGATGAGGAAAGCAACTGGAAACTACCTCACCCCTCATTTCCCTAGTACGCCTCTTCAGTGATGCCTACGCCATCTATGACAGCTGATGGCAGAGCTGTTGAGGATCCAACCAGCCTTGGGGCTGAGGACTAAACATACATACATAATATCTTTAGCTTTTGAGATATAAGTATCGTCATACAAAGAATTCAACTAATTATTTCATTTCATTTTTCGAAGACTAAAGAACACGTGTTACTTTACTTTGAAAGAAGATTCCAAATACACATTTTCATGCCTCTTAAGATCTTGTTTTTGAGATATGAGTATCCTCATAAAAAAGAATTCAACTCATTTTTCACCCCATCCCGTTAAGTTGATTCCCAAACCCCCTCCAAACAATGTGTGCTTCTTTATTTTTAAAAGAGATTCCACATACAGATTTTCATGTGTGTAACTTTAAGTTTTAGAGATATTAGTTTCTTCATAAAAAGAATTAAATTTTCCACTTCCTTTCACCCTCCCTTATTAAGTGAAGTGAATTTTCCGAAAACCAAACAACTTGTTTCTTTATTTATAAAGGACCTTAAAAATGCCAAATATCACGACTGTAACATCTTAAGTTTTGAGATATATGTATCCTCATAAAGAGGAATTAAACTCCTTTTTCACCGCCCCAGTCCCCAGGTTGATTCTCCCTCCCAAAAGGCGTGTTTCTTTATTTTTAAAGGAGATCCCAAATACTAATTTTCACGTCTGTAACATCTTAGGTTTTGAGGTATAAGTATCCTCATACAAAGTATTCAACCCGCCGGGCTGAGTGGCTCAGATGGTTGAGGCCCTGGCCTTATGACCCCAATTTGGCAGGTTCGATCCTGGCTCAGTCCGGTGGTATTTGAAGGTGCTCAAATACGACAGCCTCGTGTCGGTAGATTTACTGGCACGTAAAAGAACTCCTGCGGGACTAAATTCCGGCCCGTCGGCGTCTCCGAAAACCGTAAAAAGAAGTTAGTGGGACGTAAAGCAAATAACATTAATTATTAAGTATTCAACTAATTTTTCAATTAATTCACTCACCCTTAATTGGATTTTCCAAAGACACAAGATTACGTGTATTTTACTTTGAAAGCAATTTTCAAATAAAAACTTTCATCTCTGTAACATCTTCAGTTTTTGAGATATAAGAATCCTTATTAAAAGAATTCAACTCCATTTCCACTCCACCACCGCACGTTAAGTTGGTTTCCCCCACCAAAAAATGCGTGTTTCTTTGTTTTTAAAGGAGATTCCAAATTACAATACCCAAGTCTGTGACCTTCAGTTTTGAGATATAACTTTCTCCAGAATAATAATTAAATATATTTACATCCTTTCACACTTCCCACTCAAGTGAATTTTCCAAAAACAAACAGTACCCGTTTCTTTAACAGAGCTTCAAAATACCAGTTATCACGTCTGTAACATCTTCAGTTTTTGAGATATATATATCCTCGTAAGAGGAATTCATCTCCGATTTCATAGACCTCTCTACCAAGTTTGTCCCCCCCCCCCCAAATGCGTGTTTCTTTAATTTTAAATGAGATACCAAATACCAGCTTTCACGTTTGTAACACCTTTAGATTTTTTAGTGTATATATACATTCTGATACAAATAATTTAAATAATATTTCAATATTTTCACCTCCCCCGCACACCCGTTAAGGGTTTTCCCCGAAAACTAAGGAATGCGTGTTTCCTTATTATTAAAGGAGATTCCAGATACAGATGTTCACGTCTGCAAAATGTTAAGTTTCTGCGATGTACTGTAGATAAGCTAATTTTAAAATTTCACCCCCTTTTTCAGTTCCCCTTAACTGGATTTTCCGAAAAAATATTTATATTTCTTTACTATTACAGGAAATTCCAAATACCATTTTTCAAATCTGTAATATGTTACGTGTCTGATATAATTTGCAGATGTATTCTTTTTTAAATTCGCCCAATTTTTTCACTCCTGTTCAGCCCCTATTCTTCAGATTATCCCAAAACGCAAATATACGTGTTTATTTTCAAAGGAGATTCCAAATTTCAATTTTCATATCTGTAATATCTTCTGTTTTTGAGATGTGCGTTTCCTCATAAAAGGTGTTGAACTAGTTTCCCCCTTTCTTCACACCCCTTAATGGGATTTTCCGAAAACAAAAACATACGTGTTTCCTTATTTTTAAAGGAGATTCCAAATACCAATTTTTACGTCTGTAAAGTTTTAAGTTTTTGAGATATAGACATCCTCATTTTAAACATTCATCCCTGTTTTCACACCCTTACCGACGGAATATCCAAAAAAAAATCCTCTCTTAGCGTGCACCTACATGTTAATGTGAATGTATCCCCAAAATTTCATTTCTTTATGTCCAGTAGTTTTGGCTCGGCGATGATGAATCAGTCAGTCAGTCAGTCAGTCAGTCAGTCAGTCAGTCAGTCAGTCAGTCAGTCAGTCAGTCAGTCAGTCAGGACACGTTATTTTATACATATAGACTAGAAAGATACCCGTGCTTCGCTACGGTATTATAATGAAATTTATAATTGAATGCTTAACATTTTATATATAATCCGCCGAAATTCGCGATCTAACTCGTTTTCTGAGAGAATCCGCCAAAATGTGTCATCTGACTCGTCAACTATTAATGTTTTCGTCATGTTTGCACTCTACTCTCTATCACTGTTTCTCGAAGACTAAAGCTTTTAGTCAACGAACGGGTTTAAACATGCACAATAACGTCATCACTGCAGCACATGCAAACTCTTGTTTTATGATGCATACTTATTGCATTCCTTTACACCGACTTACTCTTAAGAAAACGGACAAGTCTAAACATGCACAATGACGTCATCACTGCAGCACGTGCTTACTCTAGCTTTCCCGATGCGTGATTAAACTTGTTCGAATTTACCGCCACCACATTTCAACTAAAGAGTGCAGCATCGAGGTAAGCGATGTAAGATGGCAGTAGCTAAAGATGGCAGCACTGTTCTCTCTGGATTAAAGATGGCTGCTTGTCATAAAGATTTTTTCAAATTATCCGCCACCACATAGAGTGCAGCACTGAGGTTTGCGATGCAAGATGGTGGGTGACAGCTTGTCAAATAGATTTTTTTCAAAGGTAAGTAGCTAAAGAGGGCAGCACTAAGGTTAGCAATGCAAGATGGTGGATGACAGCTGTGACGTAAAAAATTACCCGCAAGATAGCAGCACGATGCTCTTTTCATTAAAGATGGCAGCTTGTCAAATAGAATTTTTCAAATTAACCGCATCAAAGGTAAGTAGCTAAAGAGGGCAGCACTGTTCTCTCTGGATTAAAGATGGCTGCTTGTCAAAAAAGAATTTTTCAAATTATCCGCCACCACAAAGAGGGCAGCATGGTGCTCTCTTGATTAAAGATGGTGGATGACAGCTGAAGAGCACATAGAATTTGGTGTTCCAAACAAGAGTACGTGGAATTTACCACCACCACATAGAGTGCAGCACTGTTCTCTGTAGATTAAAGATGGCGTATGACAGCTGACGAAATTACCCACATGATAGCAGCACGGTGCTCTGTTGATTAAAGATGGCAGATGACACCTGTCAAAAAAAGCACATGGCTTTGTTTCCAAACAAGAGCACGTGGAATTTGCCGCCACCACATTTCAACTGCAGAGGGCAGCACTATGCTCTGTTGATTAAAGATGGCGGACGGTAGCTGTCAAAAAAAGCACGTGAGTTTGTTTCCAAACAAGAGAATGTAGAATTTGCCGCCACCACATTTCAAAGGTATCTAGCTAAAGATGGCAGCACGGTGCTCTCTTGATTAAAGATAGCGGATGATAGCTAACAGAACTTTTCAAATTGCCCGCTACTACGTGCTTAAGGTAGTAGCCATAAAGAGGGCAGCACGGTGTTCTGTGGATTAAAGATGGCGGATGACAGCTGACGAAATTGCCCGCATGATAGCAGCACGGTGCTCTCTTGATTAAAGATGGCTGCTGTCATGTGGAATTGC
Source organism: Anabrus simplex (assembly GCF_040414725.1). Lineage (NCBI taxonomy): Eukaryota > Metazoa > Arthropoda > Insecta > Orthoptera > Tettigoniidae > Anabrus > Anabrus simplex. Next base: position 151,407,838 of record NC_090266.1, read on the forward strand.
CTGCCACCACATTTCAAAGGTATCTAGCTAAAGAGGGCAGCACGGTGCTCTCTAGATTAAAGATGGCTGCTGTCAAAAAGCATTTTTCAAATTATCCGCCACCACATTTCAAAGGTAAGTAGCTAAAGAGGGAAGCACTGTGCTCTATAGATTAAAGATGGCGGATGACAGCTGTCAAAAAACACGTGGCTTTGTTTACCTCGCGCTGGTTAGGTTAAGTTGGTAGCACTAAGGTTTAGACCCGTCAAGATGGCAGCACTGCGGATAACAGGTGACGAATTTACAGCTACTTCGATAAAGAGGGCAGCACAGTGCTCTGTGGTTTAAAGATGGCGGATGACAGCTGTTAAAAAAGCACGTGGATTTGTTTACCACGCGCTAGTGAGGTTAAGTTGGCACTACTGAGGTTTAGGCCCGTCAAGATGGCAGTACTGAGGTTGGCGATGCGTTTTTGTCTGTCAAAAAGCACGTGGCTGTCAAAAAACACGTGGATTTGTTTACAAATTCAAATCTCGCGCTTGTGAGGTTAAGTTGGCACTACTGAGGTTTAGGCCCGTCAAGATGGCAGTACTGAGGTTAGCGATGCGTTGTTGTCGATGACAGCTGTCAAAAAGCACGTGGCTTTGTTTACAAATTCAAATTTCCCGCGGGTGGTGGAGTAGGCCTCTGGGAGGCCTCTGGCTGTGGTGGTGGTGGAGGAGGCATCTGGGAGGCCTCTGGCTGTGGTGGTGGTGGAGGTGGCCTCTGGGAGCCCGGTGGCGGTGGCGGCCGCAGAATCCCTGTATTATACTACTTATTAGTATTATTATTGATGGTCGGTAACCCACAGCAAGATGCAAGACCTTTACTTGGCGGTAAATTACATCCTCTGCCATTGTCATTGCTGACAATGCGACCAGCACCGTCGTCGCGCGTAGGCAAGTGCGCGAGATTTCTGATGATATACTTCCGTGAATTGTTGACCTTATTATAGAGGTGAACAATTGCTCGGCCAATATCAGTCATATCGTTTATTTGAAATGTGTTTACATTTTTATTTATATGCCAGGAGAATATACTGTAATCTAACTTTATGTACTCCAAAGGAAAAGATGGTTCTTGAAAACGAACCCAGGAAAGATTAAAAATGATCAGTTTATGATCAGAAGAAATACATTATGAACAGTAAAATCAACTGATCTCAACTCCTTTTTCAGCCCACTGACGTTAAGTTGGCGTGTTTCCTTATGTTTAAAGGAGATTCCAAATACCAATGTTCAAGTCTGTTACCTTCAGTTCTGAGATATAAGTATCCCCATAAAAAAGAATTAACTTTTTAAACTTCCTTTCACCTTCCCCCTTGTGAATTTTCCGTTCAAATACTTGTATCTTTAATAGTAAAGGATCTTCTAAGTTCCAATTATCACGACTCTAATATCTTCAGTTTTTGAGATATGTGTCCATATGAAAGGAATTCAACTCATTTTTGCGCCCGCCCCCCAAAATTCCCCCCCCCCCCAAACGCTTTTTTCTTTGTTTTAAAGAAGATTCAAATATCAATTTTTACGTCTGTAACAACTTTAGTTTTTATTAGATGTAAGTATCCTGTTACAATTAATTCAATTAATTTTTCTATTTTTCAACCCCTCCCACCGTCATTGGATTTTCCGAGAATACGTGTTTGTTTAATTTTAAAGCAGATTCCAAATACCAATTTTCACGTCTGCAAAATCTTTCGTTTTTGAGATAATAGTATCCTCATACAAATAATTCAACTAATTTTTCAATTTTCCTCCTCCCTTTAGGTGGATTTCCGAAAACAAAAAATACGTATTCCTCTATTTTTAATGGAAATTCCAAATACCAAATTTCACGTCTGTAACATCTTCAGCTTTTGCGATCTCAGTAACCTAATTAAAAGAATTCAACCCCATTTTCAGTCACTTTAACCCCTCCACCCAAGTGGTTTTTCAGAAAACAAAAAAATACATGTTTCTTTATTTTCAACAGATATTAAAAATACTATTTTTCACTTCGGTAACATGTTAAGTTCTTGGGATATACTGTAGAAATGCTCATTTTAAAATTTCACCCCCTTTTTAGCTCCCCTTAAGTGGAGTTTCCAAAAACAAATCACTGTGGTTTCTTTTCTACTCTTTGCCACAACTGGGTCGGGCTGAGTCTCTGACAATAGTGCGCTGTTTGTTTGAGCCCAGACTGGCGGGTTTGATCTCAGCTCAGTACATTACGTCTCTTTGACTGAATGATCAGCGTAGTGGCCTCCAGTTCAGAGGGTACCAGGTTCGATTCCAGGACGGGTCGTTAATTCCTATCGTTATGTTTGTGTTCGTCTCATTTTCTTTTTCCTTTTCAGCTACTTCCTTAACGTCGTACTAACACATCGAAGTCTTTTGGCGACTGAGGGATGGAAAAATGCTAGAATTGGGAAGGAAGTGGCTATGGCCTTAATAGATTTACAGCCCCAGTATTTGCCTCTTGTGAAAATGGGAAACTTGGGAAAACCATCTGCAGTGCTGCCGACGTGGGATTCGAACCCACTATCTCCGAAATGCATGCTCACAGCTGCGCGCCCGTAACTGCACGGCCAACTCGCTTGGTGTTCGTCTCAATAAAGACCTTCAACCACCGAGCGAGTTGGCCGTGTGGATAGGGCCGCGCAGCTGTGAGTTTGCATTAGGAAGATAATGGGTTCGAACCCCACTGTCGGCAGCACTGAAGATGCCTTTCTGTGGTTTCCAATTTTCACACGAGGCAAATGCTGTGGGTGTTCCTTAATTAAGGGCACGGTGCTTCCTTTGCACTTCTTACCCATCCCATCCACCGCCGCCAGAAGACCTATGTGTGTCGGTGCGACGTAATGCCAACTGTAAAGAAAAATACATTCAGCTACATTCAACATAGCGCGGCTGTGAGCTTGCATCCGGGAGATAGTAGGTTCGAATCCCACTATCGGCAGCCCTGAAAATGGTTTTCCGTGGTTTCCCATTTTCACACCAGGAAAATGCTGGGGCTGTACCTTAATTAAGGCCACGGCCGCTTCCTTCCAACTCCTAGGCCTTTCCTATCCCATCGTCGCCATAAGACCTATCTGTGTCGGTGCGACGTAAAGCCCCTAGCAAAAAAAAACATTCAACATATCTCACTATTAACTACAAGAGAAACACGCAATGTGAATACATTCCTTGAATTTGGGTTGGCATTAGGAAGAGCATGTGGCGGTATAACTGAGCCAAATCCACACTCTTGCCGACCCCAAGAAAATGGGAAAAGTGCGAGGAAGATGATCTCGGCTCAGTCTCGTGGTACTAGCCTTGGGTTGATAGACTCACTAGCACGTAAGATTTTCTACTATTTGCCTTACGGAATGCGAAGGAAGTGGCCATGGCCTTAATTAAGATACAGCCCCAGCATTTTGCCTTGTACGAAAATGGGAAGCCACGGAAAACAATCTTCAGTGCTGCCGACAGTGGGGTTCGAACCTACTATCTCCCGGATGCAAGCTCACACTTGCGCGCCCGTAACCACACGGCCAACTAGCCCAGTTGGCACGTAAGAGAACTCCTGTGGAACAAGATTTACTGCACCTCGTTGTCTAAGAAGACCAAACAATTATTAATGGGACGTAAAACCAAAGTCGTTATTGTTCCTATGATTGATGGAATGATAAACGTAGCAGTGAAATAGTAGAATCTGGAACACCGCAGATAAATGGCTTGGAAATCATAAGAGAATGAACGAATATTGTACCGTGTATAACGTATTAAATACATCACAAGGCGCTAAATGCTTTTTCGGTTCATCTGAGAGAAGGACGTGGATTCGATTAGCCGTAAGGAGAAGGAGAAATTTAAACACAGGACTTCCAGTTACGGAAAGAGACGTGAATCTGGAACCAGAAATTAGCACATGCCTAATTCCTCCGGCCAGAGGCAGCCTGTAATAAAGCTAACCATTCTAAACCACTTGGTGCTAAAGTTACGATTAGCAGAAAATAATACCTATCATTTCAGTCTTGGCTCTGTTGGACTGTTCGGATATAGCTTTGCTGTTCATAATAAATATCCCGTGCTTATAGGGAAGGATCCGCAATATTAAGATAAAATTGAAAGTACGACGCATTTTGACAATGCTTATTAAATAGTATTTATATAATGCTCTATTTATTTATTACCCCACACCAAAATTATAATTTACATTTTCAATTAATTCACTTAATTGTAATCAATACTTCGATTAAATCAACAGCAGTCCGCGTAATGCCGCAGCATGGTGTGGTTAATTCCTGAGTGGTGCATGAATTGCCTGCAAAGAGCATTACAAATACTACTACTTGAAATTGGTAATCATTATTGAAGAAGTAACCATGTTAAAGACGCCTGTTTTCAAAACAGAGTAAATGAGGTAAGTGCTGAGATTTCTTGATGCTACCACCAGTAATCCCCTTCATAACTTACAGGGCCGATGACCATCGATGTTAGGCCCCTTTAAACAACAATCATCATGCATAATTTACAACCTTTACCATCGGAGTACTAGAGCATTAGTGGACGTAATACGCTGATCTGAATTTACCCTCACGCTGGAGTAAAAAAGCAGTAAGGTTATAGTTCAATTACTGAGGCTTTTGCTGAACCTGCTCTAAAAAAAATTATTCCCTTTCCTTACTGATTAGCACAATGAATGAATGAATGAATGAATGAATGAATGAATGAATCAATCAATCAATCAATCAATCAATCAATCAATCAATCAATCAATCAATCAATCAATCAATCAATCAATCAGTGATCAGTGAGCTGCATTTAAAGCGGTCGGCCAGGTGGCAGATTCCCTATCAATTTTTACGTCATATTTACATTTATTTATAATTGTTTACCAAGCGTTTTCTTAATTATTTTCAACGAACTTGGAAATTTATCCAACATTTCCCTCATCCTATGAATGAATATCTGCCCCAATGCGTCCTCTTGAATTCAAACTTTACCTTAATATTATGACCTTTCCTACTTTTAAAAGTTCCTCTCAAACTTATCTTTTACTTGTGTCATTCCACGCCAACTCACCACTGACAGCTCAAAACATGCCGCATAGTCGAGCATCTCGTCGCCTTACTCCCAAGTCTTCCCGGCACAAAATTTGCAACATTTTTGTTACACTACTCCTTTGTCGGAAATCACCTTTGAATGTATACTGATTCTCGTATCAAGTAGTCCTGGTGAGGGTCCCATACACTGGAGCCATACTAGCTTTTGGCATGTTCAGAAATGTTCGTCATAGTTCACTTGTTACGGTATGCTAATCCTACCAAAGAAATCCTATCACTAAGAAGTCAATTAAAATGATAGCACTTGGTATCGATGTTGACTTATTCTATCGTTGGACTAGAAAAGCTTTATCTATTTAGGAAGTTTCGGCATCTAATATTTCCTCTCTCTACTGTTAACCAGCCTAATGTATCCTTCAGGAACAATGACAGAGCCGAGTATTTACTACAACAAGAAAAGTACGTGAAATTTTTGTCGCGCTGCTCCTTATTTCCCTGTAGAGCGCTAGCTGAAAATTATTGGAAATATACCTACATACTACCACAATTTGTTTGGATTTGTTTTACAACCCACCGACACGGACAGGTCTTAGCGAGGCGATGGGATAGAAAATGGCTAGGATTTGGGAGGAAATGACTGTGGCCTTAAATGAAGTACTGCTTCAGCATGTTCTTGGTGTGAAATTGGGAAACAACTTGTGACCAACTGCAGGACTGCCGGAAGCGAAGTTCGAAACCACTATCTCCCGAATGCAAGCTGACAGCTACGTGACATAAACGACTTAAACAACTCGCTCGGTCAGGTGTAAGGTCAAACCCTCCACTATCCGTAAACTCAGCACTTAGTGGGGATGCAGTGGTTAGCTCTACGCCTCACCGCCTTTGCTCCTAGGAATTAATCTTGTACTCGTTTTCGTTGGAGACTGAGTGAACTTCAGATCCATGTGCCTCTAAGGAAGTAGAAATCTCGCTTAAAAATTCTAAACTTCCTGAGAAAGAATCGAACCCACTTCCATCCATATGAACCGAGCACGCCTTCACCACCTGGGCTAGTCCCTCCGTAGGAGTTATAACCAAGAAAGCTAAACATGTGGCGCATATCGGTCATTGGAACTCGTGATCTGCCTGGTCGACTGTTGCCCAATCAAATGCCATGCAGATTCTGGAGTGCATCCTCAGCTACACAGCTTGATTTGTGACTGCGTGTGCTATCTCTCACAAGAGGCTACCCCTCTGTTCATCTCACAAGACTGAAACATCCGTCCCTGCACTGGTCAAGAATCATTCCCGAGGCCTCAGGACAAGAAGCAGACAAGCTATTAGCACTCAACGGGCCTGGCTCATAAGAATTAAGCACTTAAATACAAGATCTATGCACAGTTACAAGAAAGATATCTGGGTATTAGTCAGAGCAGTAACTGAATATTTATGACTAATATTTGTGCACACCACTTATCCGTAGAAGATTAGATGGTATGGACATCCAAAATGTCTTCTTTACAGAGTAGTTATAATGAAGCATGTTTCGCAACCGATGAAGGCTAACTTGACGACAGATATTTTCCGGGACCGGTGATGTAGCAGTCAAGTGAAGAGCGATGTGGAACGAAAAGCAGCGAATCCGATAACGAATTCCACCCTGTAAGCCTGTAATACTGCAGAGGAGTATAATCGTGCCACCTGTAGCCTATACTAAAGAGTTAGTTTCTTCTATTGGGCAATTTCTTCCTTGCATTCCTTGATAATACTCGAGATTTCCATTGAAATACTCTGAAGAATTGATAGCATCACAGTCGATTTTTCCTGAATGAAATATTACAGCATCTCGGTAAATCAAACTTCACTGTTAAGTGACAGCGGCTCTAGTACCTCACGGGTTAGGGTGTGAGACTTATTTGTTTTTAAAACATGGATTCTATCAGTGCTTACGTTTGTAGATATTTGAAGAAGGGAAAGTCCTTTGTATACCATTTCTGTATGTAAAAGAATCGTTGTGAGCACGCATGCTCACAGACATACAGGTGCTTCAGCTTCATTCAGATCAGGACGTTTGTGTGGCCTTATGTAAGTAGTAGATTTTCAGTCCAAACTCCCGATGTGTCGGCAACCTCTTCGATTAATCTGTACGGCGGGATGCTATACTCTCAATGTGAAAGCCGCTGATAATGGAATGAAGAAAATAATTTAAAACGGTGCAGTTTCGTTACTATGCCGTATCACTTTATTAATCAAAGAACAAAATATGTAGTCGAGGAGTGGTACACTAAATTTATCATTACGAAAAACAAATTAATGAACAGACTATTGGACTATTGTATAACTTCTTGGTGGCCATGGAGCTCACGTAGCAGACACTATGCACACTTATCGAGTATATAATGAAGATGACTGTGTCAAAACATAGACCTTCTTCAGAAGTATTGTTTATCGAATACAAATTAATCCCGCTCAAATGAGTCTGATTCTGATTCTCATACTAAGGTATAATAACATTGATTTAAATAAAGCCAATTAAATTTCACAGAAAGTATTATGTTAATAATGTCATCAACAATTAATCTTAATGACTGAAAGTTGTAAATTTTATTTGAACAAAATTATTGATGAAGTGCAAAATGGCCTGGACAAACTCAGCTTGGACGAGATGTACTGTACTACAGGACGAAAAGTCTTGGACGGAAATCCCTGGACAAGGTATGATAAATAAAGTCTGATTAGACGAAATACTCCATGGGACAAAAAGAACTTCGCTTACAACATACCACACTAGAAACCGTACAATAATCGAATACATCTCTTCACATAGGGTTGGCTCCAGGCCGTAAAAACGGACCAAGTCCGCATGAGCGTTACCCTTCAAATGTGTGGGAAAAGAGACAGAGAAAGAAATAACCCTGGTATTACGGTAGAAATATTTATACATAATGGATCCCGTACGGCAACAGTATTCAAACAAATTTGTAATGATATATAGTATTTACCTAGCCCCATGGTTAGGGTTAGCATGCTTGTCTCTTAACACATTAACTACCAGCTGACCAGAGAGCTCTGCTTCACTTAAAAAGAAGAAGAAGAAGTAAATGGGAAAAAAGGAATAGATTGAAAATGCTGCAAATAGGGAGAGAATAAGATAAAGGAGGAGAACAAGAAAGGGAAGAAAGAAAGGAAGAGAAGGAAGGAATGAATATGACTGGATCTTCTACGTCCTCTTCTCTCCTCTCTTCTGCTTCTTCTTCTTCTTCCTCCTCACTTCCAATCCTTTTTCTCTTTCATTCTCTTCTCCCCTTTTCTCTTCTTCTTCCTTTTCTGAAGGTCTTCTTTTTCTTCTTCGCTTTCAACCATTTTCTTTCTTTCCCTACTTGTCTTCTTCGTATTATTTACGTCTTCTACTCAAAATTACGTGCGTGACTCTAAACGAGTATACTCCTCCACGGGAGCCAAGGTGTTCGATTCCTGGCTCGTTCTAAAAGTAAGAACTATAATGGGGTTAATTCAGACTCGTGAAGAGCAACTTAGGACCTACTGATATGAGAGTTAGTGCACCCGGTCATAAAAGCTGAGTAACACGGCTGTCGTCACGCTGACAGCATGATTCTCAATTATCTCCATGTCATCTAGCAGTTTAAGGCCAAGAATACGCTTTATGTACCATCTTTCTGATTATCATTATTGCATTATATATACAGTAATGTACAGTCGCTAGAAAAACGAGCTCATGCATTGTGTAAGTTCTTCCCAGGTACACGTTTCTCGGAAAAAATTGAACCTGCAGGTATAACGCTTGTTGTGGTTATCGACAGGATTTATATTGTTATGTGCCAGCCCCGTGTAGCCACAGGTACTTCCAGGAAGGAGCTAGTTACTTTGACGACCGGGGATCTCCCATCCGGCTTGTGGGGACTCGGGGTCAGTGTTGGGCTCCGTGGTGAAGTCAGTGTTTGACTCAGTGTGCTGGGGCAAATACTTTAATACACCAATACCGGACAGCTGTATCTCAACGGCATTGAGTGGAGTGCGAACAGCGATGGTGGTGACATCTAGCGTGTTGGTGTGAACTGCATACTTGTCTATGCTACAGCTGAGCGGAATGCACCACACTCATTGGAAATATTTTAGTTAAAATAATTGAGTAATCACAATAATTAAGAATGAAATTTTAAAATATGAAATTCCTCCTTCATAAACCTCCAAACGAGCATTATGTTAGCCGTGCCTTTCGCTATGTCTTAAAAATTATAAAGCAGAATCTGTTTGAGGATCCACCCAGCCTCTGGGGAAATACTTAATAACTACACTCTCCTCTTCTTTCTAACCTTTTCTCAATTACCTAGCGCAGGATGTTGTATGGACTTACCTAGTTTTCCGGCCGGATGCCTTTCATAACAGCAATCATATGTGGAGGGTTATATACCGTACTCACTAGTGTTTTTGTGGTTGTTTTTTGCATGATGTGTTATATATACTTGAAGATGCGTATGAATACGAACACAAACCCGTAGCCCTCGATCTACAGGAATTAACAGACGCGATTAAAATCTCCGACTTAGCAGGGAATCGTACCAGGGCCCTCTGAACCGAAGGTCAGTACGCTGACCATTCCGTGGTGGTGATTATTTTAAAAGCAAGTACAACTGGCCAGCCATTCTCTATTAACACTAATCAGAAGGGAAATGGGCCAGCCCCGTGGTGTAGAGGTAGCGTGCCTGCCTCTTACCCGGAGGCTCCGGGTTCGATTTCCGGCCAGGTCAGGGATTTTTGCCTGGACCTGAGGGCTGGTTCGAAGTCCACTCAGCCTACATGATTAGAACTGAGGAGCTATCTGACGGTGAGATAGCGGCCCCGGTCTAGAAAGCCAAGAATAACGGCCGAGAGGATTCGTCGTGCTGACCACACGACACCTCGTAATCTGCAGGCCTTCGGGCTGAGCAACGGTCGCTTGGTAGGCCAAGGCCCTTCAAGGGCTGTAGTGCCAAGGGGTTTGGTTTTAGAAGGGAAATGGAAGAAGTCCAACACTCCAAAGAATGATGGTATCATAAATGGGGAGGGGGGGGGGCACGAAGAGCTAACCAATCAGCCAAAGGGCCAACGGGGACAGATAACCTAACAACATCCATAATTTATTAAGATTTTGGGAAAGAGAAGAAGCTGTAATTTAGAAACAGTAGTTTGGTCCATTATTTTGACTTCTTTCTTCTTATTTTCTTCTTCTTCGGTACGGCCAATCTTTCCGAACTCTACAGAGCAACTCAACCTCACGCTGACATCTCGCTTTTGCTGTTCTTTGAATTTTCTGTTTTACCTCTGAAGACAAAAATACATAATATATAACACATATTGGGGTTACGTGAGTGAACTACGATGTTCATGACAAGGATGAAGGGTCCAGAATTTCCTAAAGTCTCTTTCACAAATTAATGCATGAAGAATTACCATACACACGTTTTAAATTAATTGGACTGGTGCTCAAGCCTATGCCAATAATGCACTGAAATAATTTTCTTACGCCGGGCTGAGTGGCTCAGACGGTTGATGCGATGGCCTTCTGATCCAATTTGGCAGGTTCGATCCTGGCTCAGTCCGGTGGTATTTGAAGGTGCTCAAATACGCCAGCCTCGTGTAGGTAGATTTACTGGCATGTAAAAGAATTCCTGCGGGATTATATTCCGGCACCTCGGCGTCACCGAAAACCGTAAAAGTACTTAGTGGGACGTAAAGAAAATTATTATTATTTTCTTACAGTAAAAGAAAAGGTGACTGGATTCGAAACTCATGGCTTTGAATTTTCAATTTCAAAACTACCACGATAACCATTACGCTACAGACCCGCAAGTTTTCGATTGTGAAATTTATGGCACTGTTTAACAATATGGACCCTCAAGCTTGAGTATTCTGGAGTTGCATATTTGTTAATATTATCGGTTTTACGTCCTACTAACATTTCAGTAGGGTATTTGATTGAATTTCTTAATATAAGGGGCATAGAATGTAACCAATGTAACCTCAACACAGATGGTAGGTCATTACTTTTTGTAATACTTGCGGTCCTTATCATTTCCCACGCCCATTATCTTGCTGGGTAATTTGTTCAGCGCATAACACTTTTCTTGGAATATAACTGCAATGTAAGATTATTTAGTAACAAACACTGATACATTATAAACAACACGGCAGTGCGCCAAGAATCATGCAGATGGCAATATGTTTTTGAAGAGTTGGTCACACCAAGCCATGCAGGTAGCAGCACTATCGGCTTTCTCGCTGAAAACAGCAAGCTGTCCGGTATTATCATATTAAAGTATTTGGCTGGGGTTCGGTGGTTGGGCTGAGGGCGACAGAGGTATTGGCTGTCGCTAGTGTCCCACCGAGGTCTGAACCAGGAGCTGTTGGTGTGTGTGTGTCGGAGTGCAGACGACGTGCGGAACGGAAGACTGTGTGCTATCTGAGAGTACTGCGTGTTTGAGTATTTCTGTGGACTGTTGATCGCCGTGAGTCAACGAGAGAAGCGGCTATCGTGAGTGTAAGGGTAAATGGGCCTGTGTTAATATTCGCTGTTGTGAGTATCGTCCTGCTGTTGATTACTGTTGAGCTGTTGCTATTTAGTTGTTCACTGCGTGTGACTGTGTGAATTATTGGACTGTCTCAGGAGTCGAACCAAGCAATAGTCATCGTGTGCTGTATAGCCCGTAGCCCTGTGTTCAAATCCAGCGGTCTACGCACAGCTGCTGTATTAGGTGACCGGAGTTGGGCAAGTGAAATTAAGGATTAGCCGTCCGCAGGTAATTTCAACCGGCCGCGACTCCCTGATGTGTGTACACAAGGGAGACTTGTATATAGACAGAAATTAGTAAGTGTGGCCACTTATGATTGATTGTTATTTATTTTATTTTCGACACACTCTCACATATTCTGTTTTAGATTTTTGTCAATTAATACGACAATCATTTTTGTTTTTTGTTTGATTGTGCATAACGAGTGTCTTTACTATTGGTCAACGTGATCGCTAGTTCAAATTAATCCTGAACTTGATCAGGTGTTGTGGAATTTAATCGTCCAAGTTTACCTAGGGAAGACAGAAAATTGTGACGTAAGAAATATATTTTCCTTCCTAATGTTTTCATCGTATGTGTCTTACTGCGAACAGCTTCGTAGGTAATGTAATAGCAATTTATCATGTAGGAATATATTTCACGAATCTTTCTTTCAAATGCAGTGCACTGTAAAGAATATATTATTCCTTTCCATTGACATGTTACCGCGAGAGATTCGGTGTATGTAATCTCATTATCGAGCATGCCCCTCCCCACCCTGTTATCATCAGTAGCCTGATCACTAGCACACAACCGTGCAAATGAGCAAGAACCGCATAAATCAACCATTTGTTTGCAAGTGAGGTTGCTTATGTGAATGTATACACACACACACATTCACGGCGTGTTTCAAATACATACAGCTCAGCAAGTTGAGTGGCCTAAATTAGGAAGGGCTTTGGAGAAATAGATTTTTAGAACCAATTACCTATATATCGGGAACCTCTCTACTTTGCCTCTGCACTGGGAATTTCTCCTCTACAGGTGAAAGCGTCGACTAATGGAATGAAGGAAAACGTAAATAAACAGTGCAATTTCATTAGTGTGTAGAACTATTTTACTTGTTGAAAATACCCACCTCTTGTTTCGCACTAAGCCCTATACGCCTCATTACGCTTTCTTGGACCCTCGGTAGCATGAAGAAACTGGTGACACTTTCACATACTGATCTAATCCTTCCCTAAAGACCATCCCTGTTATCAGGCAATGTTGCGTAACTTGCCCAACAAAAGGAAATCCATTTCTGAACTTTCATCCCACACTAGCAGCATATGCTCCAACTCGTCATTATTATAAAGTAGCTGCTCCATTCAATAACATACATACTCAGTGTATGTATTACATATGCATGTATTGAACCCTTAATTTATCATGTAGTATTAAGTATTACCTGGGCTAAGTCGGCGGCATCTCGATAGATTTTTCTATCTCAGGGTAGCTTAAGGGCTTAAGGACTCTGACATGACTGGCAGGTGTCAAGGAGAGATCTAACTACTCGAAATGAAAGACTGAGGTAGGCTAGCTAAGATTTATTAACTGAAAAACAAGGTTCATGATGACAAGTTAGACCGAAAAAGATGTAAGCAATAAGAAAATAACGGCTTTGGGCTTTAAGGAATTAAATAACCCGTGTGGCATATAATTATAGACTCGCACATCTCGGCCTGGTTAAGCAAATCCGGTCTACTCGGTAAACAAATAACAAAACAATGAACTGGGACTGATACGTATGCTCACAAAAGAACACTGAATTTAATGTCATGGGATCCGCCCGGATAAGCTGAAGAGGGTGGAACCTCACAACCAAAAATCCAGCTCGCGCTGTAACCCAATTATACAACGCTGCACACAATAATAAAGGACAATAAATATACAAACAAACAAACATACAAGGTGTAATAAGACACATTCTGAAAGAGGAAAACGTATAAATACAATTGATGTCCTCGTCTGATATCCTGGTCTCGAACACGGTTAAATAATGTCGCGCGATGTCAGGTAAGTTACCTTAAATGCCTGAGAGGCTATTTGAACTGAAAACCACTCTATGATTATTAACATAAGCAATAACCTGGAAGCCTATGCATTCGGGTTCCATGAACGACCGCAGGTTAGAACCTCTTAATTCTAGAAAGCGTAACCCTCGGGAACCGAGATCCAGACTGTCGCCATAATTAAGACTGTCCACTAACGTGATATCAGCGCAGGATATCTTGCACGTCACATGGACCCTTAATTGAAGCGGAAAATCCTACATCTATATTATGGACCGATAACTATAACTGACTCGTGTTTAAATTAAGTCACTGGGGCTGATGGCCAAACGTGACTCCCTGATGATTGAAGATCATTAAGTTATACCTGCACCGCTTGTGCCAATGAATTTACAGCAATAAGATTCATCAAAACATTTTTAAATGCTCAACACTGCATCTCACACAAACTGAGTCTCGTCGTCTCCATAAGACATATCAGTGTCGGTGCGACGGAAAACAACTTGTAAAACAAAAGAAGTGTTCCGAGTTAACTCGTAGTTGGGACGGTGGAAAATTAGTTCGGAGTTAACTTGCGGTTGGGACGGTGGAAAATGAGTTCCGAGTTAACTCGTGACTACGTGGTGGAAAACGTTTTGAGTTCCGAGTTAATTCGGGTGTGGAATGGCAAAGGTTAAGGATACCACATTCTTCACTTCACCCATACTTAATGATTTTTGAACTTGTGTTTCTCCAATTTCAGCATTATTCAAGCCACAGTTGATAACCCAGCACACCAAGCGAGTTGGCTATGCGGTTAGGGGCGCGCATGTGTGAGATTGTGGGTTCGAAACCCACTGTTGGCAGCCCTGAATATGGTTTCCCGTGCTTTCCCGTTTTCACACTACGCTGTACCTTAATTAAGGCCACGGACGCTTCCTACCCTTTCCTAGAAATTTGCTATTTCGTCGTTGCCATAAGACATATCTCCTTCAGTGCGACGTAAAGCAGATTCTAAAAGAAAAACTTAACACGCTTCCGAAAATACGGAGAGTCGTGTCGTAACCATAATCACAGTGAATGGCAATGAAATGGAAGTATGTTGTTTAAAAGGAGCATTACAAAGAATCGCAACTCAAACCGCGATGTTTCAACAGAGCACGCCAGGCGAAAATAACGGGCCTTATTATGGATATTGTAATGTATTCCTTTCAAGATGAGGACATACTGAATTGAAAGCCACTGTGGCTATTGTTTCTGCAGTGTATAAGCATTCCAGTTTGACTACCGAACTGTAGAGTGAGAGTTTGTCCTGATGAGAGGGATTTAGTTGGGCACTCGGAAGATTACAACGGACTGTGCTGAGTAGACTGATACAACAAAGGAAGGCGAAGAAAAACGCAAACCTTCACCAAACCTTTTCCTATTAAAGTAGGCTCTCATCGAGGTATCTTGATTTTAGAAGTCCTACACAGAACGTAAAAGTAAATAACTGAATCATACTTTCAAATTCTGCATTCTCGGCATTTACATAAACATATATAAAGGTCTCGGCTCCTTTGCTGAATATTGGCATTGAAGCCTTCGGTTCAGAGGATCCCGGGTTTGCTTCCCAGCAGAGTTGGGGATTTTAATAGCATTTGAACAACTCGTTTAATTCGTGGACTGAGTGTTTTTGTTTTTCCCAACACACTCCTCTTCATCTTCACACAATACATCACACTAAATAACACCACCACAGTAAATACAACCCTCTACTTACGATTGGGGTCAAAAAGGTCATCCGGCCGTAAAGCATGGCCAAATCCACATGTGTGACACAACTCGCAACCATGATCCGACAAAGCTATGGGGAAAATTGATTGAAGAAGATGCTGATAATATAGTGTGGCTATTTCTAGCAGAGTGCAGTCCTTGTAAGGCAGACCCTCCGATGAGGGTAGGCGTCATCGGCAATGTGGAGGTAACTGCGTGTTATTGCGGTGGAGGATAGTGTTATGTGTTGTGTGTGATTTGCAGGGATGTTGGGGACAGCACAAACACCCAGCTCCCGTGCCATTGCAGTTAACCAATGAAGGTTAAAATCCCGAACCTGGGAACCTCTGAACCGAAGGTCAGTGCACTGACCATTCAGCCAACGAGTCGGACTACTGAAGAAGATAAGAAGCACAATCATATAAAGAGTAGTATTTGCTTTGCGTACAGGGGGCGAGTTGCTTCTCCACTGTAGCGCTCTACAGTTCGACTCAGCATGATTGTGCTTTCTTGATAGCCATTAATTTATCATCAATGATTTGTTTGAAGTTAAAATATTTTATGCCGAGCGAAGTGTTGAAGTGTTGAGGTCCTTTTATTGCGCTGCAGTTCGTAATGACATCTATCTGTGTTAAATTCTGGTTGTGACGGCATATTCCATGAATTTTCTCCAGTGGCAGTGGTTGTTGATGCGGGTGGTATAGAAACTGTCGCATGATTAATGATACTTATTTATTAAAGTAAATATATTTGAAAGGTCAGGTCGATGGTACCTCAGCCTTTGCATTGAGCACAATAATTTCCTACAAGTAATATGACGTAGGATTTATCATTCCTGGTTCCGCAATAATGCCATTTATACTACAGTGGCCAGGCCAGTTGACAGTGCGCTTAACAGCGTGCAGCTGTGAGCTTGCATGCGGGAGATAGTTGGTTCGAAACCCACTATCGGCAGCCCTGAAAATAGTTTCACGTGTTTTCCCATTATCACACTAGGCAAATGCTGGGGCTGTACCTTAATTAAGGCTACTGCCGCTTCCTTCCTGCTCCTAGACCGTTCCTCTCCCGTCGTTGCCATAGGAGCTATGTGAGTCGGTGCAACGTAAAGCAAATTGTAAATCTATATTGAACCCTTTGGTCCATATTGAGGGATACCTACCTTTCTTACCTATCAGCAAAGTTCATGACATCTGTCTCTTGGGTCGTATCGGGTTCTTCGTCACTTGCTGAGGTAAAGGTAGGGTTCAGTAATTCTAATCTATCTACTGGAATGAAAGGTCTGTTTAAAAGATTCCTATTTATTCAGGAAAATTCTGAAGCAATCTGATATGTCAACGGTGTCATAGTCAATTGTGTCCACTGGACACCACAATCATTTTTACATAAAGGTCAGAACACTGGTGTGAGACTTTAACGTAACTGTCTGATGGGCATTCTTACTAGAAACCATTGTCTCAAATATTAATTATTTAAGAAAGGAAAGTCTGGAAATCCTTAAATTCGGCTTCCATGTGAGACCACATGTACCATCATAGGTATTCGTTATGGTCCAGCCCTCGTAACACGAACTCTGGACTCTGGGTATAATTAAGGCAGTCCAATTGGTGTGTGCCACATAGTGGTTCTACGGCATGGACCCTTAATTGAATCGATATGACCTGCGTCTATGTCATAGACCGACATCTAAACTTCTAAGTTACTTTAAAGTCATTGTGGATGATGACCGCAACGAAAATGATGCTACAGTGGCATATGGCCCTAATATCACTGAGGTTGATGACCCCCTGACCATCCAAGTTTCTAGGCTGAAGGCTAAACACAATTAAGTTACATCGGTTGATGACCAAAGTTTCCACTTTACTATCCCCAACATTCACTGCTCAATCAATCAAAGTTCAATAATTACAACAATAGCAATGCTCACAAACTGTGTGGCAGTAAAATCCATTTCCTTCGGATATGTCCCCTTAATCGTTACTTTACATTTAAATATTCCCCAGAAAACAAACTAAAATTTCCAGAATGCATCTTCAAGTTATTCGCTTGATTAAAGTTATTTCAAAATGCGGTTTCACTGAATTTAATAATTAAATAAATTTAAATGATTTAACGAAATGTTAAAGAACAGTAAATTTTATCACCGCGGACTCTGGTTTCTTCACAAATTCCTACGCAGCTGTGATGTAAATTCAATCTTGTGATATTTATCTGGCTGGAAAAGAATTGTTACATAATTCATGTCCAGTTATATATCTTGTCTCATGATCTCACACTTTTAATCTAATCTAGTCCTAACCGTTATTAACACTTGGATATCCTCATAATCTACGTACAAACCAAACAACTCGCCATATAATTACGATGTCATATCTCGTCATACCATTTATGAATTTTGCACACCCTCACAGACAAATCAATCATCACAACCATCGCTCTATATTTTGGACAACACTGAATTTGGTTACTCTGTTCCTTATACTCAAAGTTCGTGGTTTCAAATGTTCATTACGTCCCCAATTAACCAAATTTTACAGTATTCCACAATACTCAGATTATTACCGGCTATGAATTTCAACTAAATCCAGCATTTTAACGTTCTCCCCGGCCGAGAATACAATCTCAATTCCATGCCTGTCCCGTTATCATATGGTGTAACCCTCACAGCTGAGGCCTCTCGTCCCCAAGTTCGCTTGGCAGTAACATGAAACACTTTGGTTTGTTCCAGTTGACTGGCTTCTCAAAATGCTCACCTTTACACTCTGCCGACATAATTAAACAAATACGATATTCTAACCAACAAAATGCACAGATTATGCTTCAAGATGCCCACACTAATTATACGCGTCGCCAATTAATACCGCTATGGATTTCTATGAATTTCTTTCCATTCTCAACATTATAAAATATTCCTCGGGCTATCATGTCCGGCTTCAATGACAGGACTCTAACCTGATTCGCACATCTCATCTCAACTCATATAAAACTAACCTCGGGCTTCCGATCCCGGCTTCAATGACAGGTCCAACCTGATTCACAAATCTCATATCAACAAAACTAACCTCTGTTTCCCAGCTCCACAACTATCATCGACAAAGAACTGGAATAAAATCCTTACTAGAAATCTCGACGTCTAATATCGCACAATGCATTAATCATGAATAAATTCGCATAAATGATATCGTATTTAATAACTTGATTTCTACGAAAAAAAATGACTGAAACATTCTACTAGATCTTTTTATTGTCAGTCAGACACAGTTTAAAATGGGCCTAGAAAAACGTTTCTCTCCGTGACCAAATTCATCACCCTAGATTCTCACCCGACAGCGTGCTTCCACTCGATTGAAAGTGAGTAACCATGGATTCCTACATTATTAACGTCAAATTGCAGACAGAAAAATTTTACGTCGAATGAACATCTTAATTTGACATAACAAAATATAGACAGTACACTCACACGGATGACGATCTACATTGGACGTGATATCACTTCGAAACCCTATTCAATAACTTTTTACAACATTATTCGGCACTCGCAAGACTTCAAAAATTTATCCAAGTGGAAAATAAAACAAATGACTCTTTTAGTCGTATTCTCACATTTACAAAACTTAGTAGGGGTGACCACTGCGTCGTATATCCCCATTCAAATACACATTTAGAGATCATGAAACAAGATATAATAGGTAGTAAGATGGAAAGTCACCTACCTCATGTAGTCACACCATTGTTCGTCATAGGGCTCACCTGCGACCCTGGCATTTTATTTAGCCATTTTTACATTCATGGCTTTACAGATCATTATTATATTTCTTCAGGTTTCCTGGAATAAAGCATAAAAAAAAGAAAATACCCTTCACTTGTTTGCTGAGAGCACACGATGGACTATAATTATTTCTGCACACGAATTATTTAATCACATTAGAATTTATTCAGTACTTTGACCGTCCTATCTGGTACTGTACCGGGCGGTACACCTCCACTCCGCTAATTTAAAATTTGCGCCAGTTGAAACTCCTCTGCTGGAGGAAGTCTGAACTTTATCTACGCTATTAATTCTCTACTTTCTCAGAAGATGTCACAACGTGGAAAATTTTGAGTTTTTGAACTGTGTCATTTTTGATGTGGTTTTGTTTCGCTTGAAGTAAGAAGTGTGAACTTTCTCTTCTAGAGGACACTACTGAAGATCAACAATAGTGCAACCTAGTGCGGAGTCAAAGAACTATTTTGTTGGAGAAATTTTTATTTCAAATGTTTGTTTCTTGCTAAATTTCTTTCTGTTATTGTTTAAGTTGGCTGTATACCCCTCTTTTCCCCCTTGTTTTAGATTTATCCAATCCTGAATTTCTTTGAGTTATTTCCGACCAATCCGATGTATCTTCCCCCAACTTGGATATGTTTCTGTACCCGAGCCAATAAAAAGTTTGTGGGAGGGTGTTTTCATTCCCCTAACGCCTAGAACCTTCCGCGAGAGGATATAAACTGCTGATTTTAGGGTCTCCGGGCCACTTCTGTTCCATCTTTCAGTGTATAAAGTACATAGCAGGAGGCGGGAAGCGCCTCTTTCCTCGGCAGCGGTCATCAATAAGGTAATGGCCGATTAATAAATTCTTTCTTTGCTAGCTCAGCAGTTTAACTCTCGGGGCGGGTGCGAAGCGTTCCACCATGTAACCTTTCCCTAAAATGTAACAATCTTTCTTTTCTATTCCCTTTTAAGCTACCTTCTGGGATAGAGAGTGCTAACCCTCTCGAGCTCCCACTCTTATTGTTTTGAGGTGAACTTATTTTCTCAACCTATTCTTCGTAATGTAAAACAAATTGCTCTTTTCTAAAGTCACCTCGGTAGTATGGGATTAGCCCTTGCATTAGTGGCCTAGAGCCAGATTAGGTTTTTTTTAAAAAACAAGTGTATTAGGAGTGCAGATTGCCTCCTCTCAAATTGTTATTTTAGAGGTCATGTAATTGCCCCTTTTCATTTAATAGACCTCAGTAGGTTGGGTATTGTACCCCTGTGTCTATGTCCAGTGAGGACAACTTGAAGGTGGAGTTTGGTGTGGCCTGGGAGAGGCTTAAATTTTGAGAGCGAGTGGCTCTTTTGAAAATTAAGTGTTGTATGCCTCGTGGAGGCTTTTCTGTGTAATTTGGAGCAAGGGCTCCTAGGTATGAATGGGGTTTTCTGCCCCTCTGTTAAAACTCGTGTTTGGGGTAAAACTGAGCTGATTGCCCAAGCTGTGTAAAATCAGGGCGCGAAGCCCAATTCCTGTAAATATTGTAACTACCCTTTGTGACTTGCTACTTTGTACCTGCCATGCTTGTTATTTCTTGTTTTTGAAAAGAAAATATAACCTTGTTAAATTTTAAATTAATTTTGCTTTCGTAGCTGGAGACCTATTCACACCCGCACCTTCTTTCACCTCTACCTACCACGGAAAAACTCCGTAACAAGTGGTAGCAGAGCGTGGTTGAATGGGTCTCAATTTAGCCCCTTTTGACGGCTAAACATTGTTTGTTCCGAACTCTAACTATTTTCCCAGTTGCTGGAATTTTTTGAGTTTTTCAAAATTGTTCTGTCACCATGCCCGGCCCTCGCGATGTTCTCCATCTTAACTATTTGCGCAAGGAGGAGTTGATCTATGAATTGACTATTAGAAATGTACAATCTGGAGGCACGGTTGCAGTAGACACAAACAAGCTTAGAGAGTCCCTAGATTTGCCCATTTCCATCCCCAATTTGGGAGAGAAAGAAATTGACGACTCTCTTTCCACGATCACGGAGAATATTACTGGGCTAGCTTCTGTAGTTAGTTTTTTTGATGAAAATGATCCTTCTCCTAATCAAATTAAGCGTGTGCAAGCTAGGCTATATCATTTTTCGAATAGGGTTAACGATCTGTTGTCTCTAAAGTTGAATGACGTTCAGAAGAAGGAAGCTAGTACGCTGCTTGAAAATATGTCTGAATTATCTAGCAAGGTCACTCAATTGTTAACAGGGGAGGTTCCTCCCAAAAGCGATCTACCCACCACAGTGAATGCAGGTAGTGAGGAAGCGCCTCCCAAGGGAGAAGTTAATAGGATAACCGTTGCTGCTCAAACTATCCCTGCCCCATTGGACAACGAATCTGAACGTCGTGCATCATTGAGTAACATCCGTTCTGAATTAACTTCCTTGCCATTGAAACCTTTACCTACTATGTCACCCGGGTTTAGCAGCTTGCCTCATCCATTGGCAATGTTGCTCAGAGGTATCTCTAAGTTTTCCGTTAATACCACCAGTGATGTAATTTCTTTTTTAAGATTTCTAGTTGAATTTCAGGATCATGCCCTTGTGTTTTCTCTTTCTCCATGTCAAATTTTGCAAATTATCTATCCGTATGCTATTGGTATTCTCTCAGATAAAATCGTAAGAGCCATTGCCGAGCAATCATCTATTGAGGATTTCCATGCCCATTTGCTAGCTAACTTCATCCCGGCTAGGGCCAGGTCCTCCCTTATTCAGAAGTACTATTACCGTGTACAACGCCTGGATGAAAGCTTGGCTGATTTCATACAGGACATTAAGTTTTATACTAGGGTGTTTGCTCTTCATTTCCCTGAGGATCAGATTGTACAAGCTATTGTGGAAGGGATTTCACCACCCTACAGGTCATATTTGTGTTTCGCGGCGTGCCCGCAAACTTTCTCTGAACTTGAAGCATTGGCCGTCTCAGCGGAAGGAGTTAGATACGCCGATTCGTTGCGTGTCGCGAAAGAACCCCCGCCTTCCTTTAGTAATACTCGGCCTCCACCTCGCCGACCAGTCAATCCCCGTAAATGTTATGCTTGCGGGTCGCCTGACCATCTGCGCAACAAGTGTCCACTGATCAAGTCAAGTGGGACAAGGAATGGAGCCGGGTCATCACAAGGCTGTTTTAAATGTGGGGCTTTCTCACATATCGCCAAGAATTGTCCCAATTCGAATAGCACCCCCTCCTGCTCAACTTCTGGTGCAAATTCCACCTATGCCAATAATAAAAAGTGACTAGTGGCTTCGGCTGAGTCGACTAATCCATCTTCCCGAGACTCAGCCCCTGGTAAACAGGTTGTAAATTCAGGGAACGAGCAATTTTCAAATTCATCTTTTGAAGGTCCCAAAGAGTGTCTTAGGATTGCGGCGGATACCCCCGCACCGGTCCCCTTTCTCAAAATTGAGTTAAATAACGAGCCTATAACAGCTCTCTTAGATTCAGGTAGTGTTTGTTCTATTATTTCGGCTGATTGGTATTCAAAATTGAAATCTGTTTGTAAGCTTCCTAACTATTGTTTGTCGGCGATCCAATACGTTTCGGCTAATTCCTCTCCATTAGAAATTCTCGGTTCCTTATATGTCAAAATTCGTATTTTTCAATTCACATGGAAAGTTAAATTGTTTGTGGCCAAGCATTTGTCTTGCCCCATTATATTGGGAGCGGACTTTATTTCTCACACTGGTCTTGTGCTCGATCTTCAGAGTAGGTCTTGCACTTTCAAATTTGCCTCTAATTGTAATATCCCTCTATTAAAGTGTAATTCTGCATCATGTTCTTCTATTTCGCCTACCCAGGATGAGATGTTGTTAGACCTTAGACATCTACCTGAGGAGCAGGCTGATAGTATTCGCAAATTGTGTCAGTCGTTTCCCGAGGTGTTCTCTGATACTCTTGGTGTTACTGACCTTACTGAATACAAAATTGAGGTCACGGATTCGATTCCTGTCCGTTTTCCACCTTATAGGCTATCTCCACCTAAAATGAAGGCTCTAAAAGAAATCATCGATCAGATGTTGAAGGACGGTATTATTAGGCCCTCTAAGTCAGCGTATTCTTCGCCTATTTTTTTAGTCCCGAAACCCCAAGGAGGCTTCAGGCCTGTCATTGATTACAGGGCTCTCAATCGGAAGGTGGTGTTACAATCTGTGCCCCTTCCCGACCTTCATTCTTGTTTTTCATGGTTTCGTAAGGCCAAGTTCTTTACTATCTTGGACTTGAATCAGGCCTATAATCAAATTCCCCTTGCCGAAGAGTCTAAACATCTTACAGCGTTTGCCACGGACTGGAATTTATACGAATACAACCGCGTGCCTTTCGGGCTCCCCACGGGAGCAGCTGTACTCACTAGGCTACTAGATAGGGTCTTCTCCGACATCAAATTTGAGTACTTATATCACTACTTGGACGATGTCGTCGTATTTTCAGAGACTTTTGAAGAACATCTAGATCATCTGCGAGAAGTTCTCGATCGCCTTCGTAAGGCTGGGTTAACTGTTAAGTTGTCCAAGGTTGCCTTTGCTAAGCCCTCTATGTCTTTCCTAGGGCATATTGTGTCACCGGATGGTGTAGCAGTCGATCATTCTAGAACACAGGCCATCCGTGATTTTAAACCTCCCAAGGACATTAAAGGTATCGCCAGGTTCATTGGTATGGTGAATTTCTTCAGGAAGTTTATTCCTAACTTCGCTAATAGAGCGGCGCCCTTAAACCTTCTTCGTAGGAAAGGCATCAAATTCGAGTGGGGACCTTCTCAACAAGCCGCTTTTGAAGACCTTAAATTAGCTCTTTGTAATGCCCCTGTACTTGCTATGCCTGATTTCTCGAAGAAATTCATTGTCCAAACCGACGCATCGTCGTCAGCGGTAGCTGCAGTCCTTCTTCAAGAGACTGAACTAGGGAGGCGCCCCATCGCCTATGCGTCTAGGACATTGTTGGCTCAAGAAGCCAAGTATTCCATCTATGAGCTCGAAGGTTTGGCAGTCTTATTCGCCTTAGAGAAGTTCCGTCTCTATCTGGAACATGTCAAATTCGACCTGGAGACAGATAATCAAGCCTTAAGCTGGGTCTTAGGTAGGCCGCGTCGTACTGGTCGTATAGCCCGCTGGGCCATCCGTATTTCTGCCTTCCAGTTTGATGTTAGACATATCAGAGGTACCGAAAATGTTGTTGCTGATGGACTCAGCCGTATGTTTTCTAACGACGTCGAGACCCACGAACCGGTCGACAATTCATCACCTTCCGAGTCCATACTATCTAAGGTTAATGCCATCCTAACAGATGCTCCCATGCTCTTTAGGGATATCGAGAAATACCAACGTGAAGATCCGACGCTGGCTCCGATAATGGAAACCCTTTCTTCTGGGGAACATGTTGTCCCTTATGTTCTGAGGAATGGTGTTCTATGTTGCCCTTCGAGGCATGATAAGATGATGAAAGTTGTTGTTCCCGCGGTTCTTGTACCTATGATCTTCAAGTATTATCATGAGACCCCATTAGGAGGGCATCTTGGTATCTTTAAAACTCGTGAAAAGATTCGTGAAATGTTCATCGGGAAAGGTATGGACGGTGAAATCCGTGAACTAGTAAAGGCTTGTAAATCCTGTTTGCTTAGTAAACCGACCATGTCCACCAAGGTAGGCCTCTTGTCTTCTCAGCAAGCGTCGCGCCCCATGGAACGCCTGTATATTGATTATGTAGGACCATTCCCCCAGTCAAAGGGTAATGCCAACAAGTTCATCCTTGTGTGTGTAGATGGGTTTACCAGATTTTCTTGGTTATTTCCGACTAAGCTGGCTACCGCTCAGTCTACCATTACTTGCTTAAATTCTATTTTTGCTTCTTTTGGTCCGTGCCAATATATTGTATCTGATAATGCTAAGGCTTTTACATCTAACTTATTTCGTAAATTCTGTTTTGACTTATCCATCTCTCATGTAACTACTTCTGCTTATTACCCTCAACCATCTCTGGCTGAACGGGTTAATCGTAATCTCAGGTCCGCACTTATTGCCTATCATCATGAAGATCATTCCAGGTGGGACACGTCCCTGCATTGGTTAGCTTTTGCTTTGAATTCGGCGGTTCATGAATCTCATAAGTTCACTCCAGCTTCCTTGATGTTCAAGTTTGTTCCCAACACGCCGCTCTCTAACCTTTGGTCTCTGAGTGACATTCTACCCGAGACAATAGATCCGGATAATATTAAAGATCTTTGGAAGAAGGCTAAAGCCAATCTTAAGGTATCTCATGAAAAGGTTAGGGAAAAGTATGATCGTGGACGGAGACCCACCACTTTGAAGGTAGGTGACCAGGTGATGGTCAAGAATTTTGTTCCCGCGGGCAAGCTTGCCCCCAGATTTCATGGGCCATGCATCATTCTCGATTTTCTTACGCCGGTTACATTGTTAGTAAGCAATCCAGCCACCGAGAGGATATTTAGGGTTCACCTCTCCCAGGTGAAACCGGTGTAAATTTTGTGTCAACTTGCTTCATATAATTTGATAGGAATATGAAGGTTATATTTTTTTTTAGTTCCACTCTTAAGGCATTCTGCTCCTTCTATTTTATTTTTTATGTAAGCATTTCTGTAAAACCTCCCCCGATTTGTTAAACTGCCATCCTGTCCTTGCCACGGCCATTACCACGCTCCCGTCTCCTGCTCCACTACACACAGTGGCTGGCTTAGATGAAATGCCATGGATATCTGCACGCCGCTGGCCCCTCAATCTCTCTACATGCCTGTGCCCTCAAAAGAAACATGATGGTCCAACACAATTCTGCCGCCTAGCTTAAATGTTTCAGTGCCCCCGCAGCCGCGCGGCGCTGTGCCGCGGCTGGGTTCGAGGACGGGCCCCCTCGGCCCCAGCGAGGACGACATGTGCACGGCGAGCCGGAGCTCTCCTCCCGGCCAAGGCTGATGTGCGGCGCACGACCTGCTACTTGCCCGCAGCCTGTGTACCTTCACCGCGGGCGCGGCGTGCTTCTACACCTCTGCTCCCCTCATAGTGCGGGCGAGCGGTATCTCAGGGTACTTGAGGGGTCCGAGCGGCCTCCTTTGGACGCAAGCTGCAACGGCCGGTCTGGCCATCCAACTTCATCAACCTCAACTACATGGACAGTTACGATAAGCAATGACTACACTCGGGAATTCAACAGCAATATTTGGTGGACATTGCAAAATTTTTCATCACTTTTAAGTATTAAAAGTTTATCCTCAGAATTCTACTTCTACAAAATTAAAAACTATTCTTCATCTGCAACAACAAAATTTTGAAACTAAATCAAACCAAATTAAGAAAATCTTATAAATTTTTTTTGGCAATTAATCTCCATATCTACATCAAAACTTGGACCTTGTTTTCAAACAATTTCACGTGTCACCCCGGGAGGAACTTTTGGGGGGGGAGGTCTGTACCGGGCGGTACACCTCCACTCCGCTAATTTAAAATTTGCGCCAGTTGAAACTCCTCTGCTGGAGGAAGTCTGAACTTTATCTACGCTATTAATTCTCTACTTTCTCAGAAGATGTCACCACGTGGAAAATTTTGAGTTTTT
The DNA here is from genome assembly GCF_040414725.1 of Anabrus simplex. Taxonomy (NCBI): domain Eukaryota; kingdom Metazoa; phylum Arthropoda; class Insecta; order Orthoptera; family Tettigoniidae; genus Anabrus; species Anabrus simplex. The sequence continues at coordinate 151,434,536 of NC_090266.1, forward strand.
GAACTGTGTCATTTTTGATGTGGTTTTGTTTCGCTTGAAGTAAGAAGTGTGAACTTTCTCTTCTAGAGGACACTACTGAAGATCAACAATAGTGCAACCTAGTGCGGAGTCAAAGAACTATTTTGTTGGAGAAATTTTTATTTCAAATGTTTGTTTCTTGCTAAATTTCTTTCTGTTATTGTTTAAGTTGGCTGTATACCCCTCTTTTCCCCCTTGTTTTAGATTTATCCAATCCTGAATTTCTTTGAGTTATTTCCGACCAATCCGATGTATCTTCCCCCAACTTGGATATGTTTCTGTACCCGAGCCAATAAAAAGTTTGTGGGAGGGTGTTTTCATTCCCCTAACGCCTAGAACCTTCCGCGAGAGGATATAAACTGCTGATTTTAGGGTCTCCGGGCCACTTCTGTTCCATCTTTCAGTGTATAAAGTACATAGCAGGAGGCGGGAAGCGCCTCTTTCCTCGGCAGCGGTCATCAATAAGGTAATGGCCGATTAATAAATTCTTTCTTTGCTAGCTCAGCAGTTTAACTCTCGGGGCGGGTGCGAAGCGTTCCACCATGTAACCTTTTCCTAAAATGTAACAATCTTTCTTTTCTATTCTCTTTTAAGCTACCTTCTTGGATAGAGAGTGCTAACCCTCTCGAGCTCCCACTCTTATTGTTTTGAGGTGAACTTATTTTCTCAACCTATTCTTCGTAATGTAAAACAAATTGCTCTTTTCTAAAGTCACCTCGGTAGTATGGGATTAGCCCTTGCATTAGTGGCCTAGAGCCAGATTAGGTTTTTTTTAAAAACAAGTGTATTAGGAGTGCAGATTGCCTCCTCTCAAATTGTTATTTTAGAGGTCATGTAATTGCCCCTTTTCATTTAATAGACCTCAGTAGGTTGGGTATTGTACCCCTGTGTCTATGTCCAGTGAGGACAACTTGAAGGTGGAGTTTGGTGTGGCCTGGGAGAGGCTTAAATTTTGAGAGCGAGTGGCTCTTTTGAAAATTAAGTGTTGTATGCCTCGTGGAGGCTTTTCTGTGTAATTTGGAGCAAGGGCTCCTAGGTATGAATGGGGTTTTCTGCCCCTCTGTTAAAACTCGTGTTTGGGGTAAAACTGAGCTGATTGCCCAAGCTGTGTAAAATCAGGGCGCGAAGCCCAATTCCTGTAAATATTGTAACTACCCTTTGTGACTTGCTACTTTGTACCTGCCATGCTTGTTATTTCTTGTTTTTGAAAAGAAAATATAACCTTGTTAAATTTTAAATTAATTTTGCTTTCGTAGCTGGAGACCGATTCACACCCGCACCTTCTTTCACCTCTACCTACCACGGAAAAACTCCGTAACAGGTACAATTATTTCACTCAAGAAAACTATCTCCTCATGGAGTCAAGACCAAGCCACAATGGCTAAAATCTGCAGTTGAACTCAGTCTACTTTTGTTGTTTGATTTCGCAGAGCAGCTCAACAATTTTTCGTCCGCTTTGTATCACAAATGCCGGAGAAGGAGACTTCGTCATGGCGTCCCTTCATATTTATAGCAGTTACCCCCTCTCTTCGGATATCTCCCTTTGCCGCCAAGAAAATTTCTATAAATTTTCTGACTTAACTAAACTGTAATTTCAAGAGTTTTGAAAGTGACTACATGCTTGCTACATTTCTGGCGGTAGTGTTCATGGACATTTAAAATTTATACGGGTTCGATTTGTGAGACGATTGACCCCCTTTAATAGGCACTAAATTTTTTTGACTTGGCTTGGGTCACGCCATGTACACGCGCTCTGAAATAGTTCACAAAAATGACTTGAGATTCTTCCGCCGTCGACACGTGTGGCTGACGTCACGTATCCCAGAGCGTGGGACCGAAGGTAATCACCCCCTCGTCATGTGTCAAATCCATGCTATCAAGAATCCAACTTTTAATTTAATTGCTAATTTATGCATAATGTTCTTAGGGCACAAAGGTCATGGGTTCAATATATATAAAATAACATGTCATTACTCACTGACTGACCGGCTGACTGATTGACAGATTCATCATCGCCGAGCCAAAACTACTGGATATAAAGAAATGAAATTTTGGGAATACATTTACACTGACTGACAGAGCAAGTGCAACACCAAGAAGGAGTGGTTCGAAAGGGATGAAAGTTGGGGAAAAAACAGAGACGGCACGGACGAATAATTGATGTTTATTTCAAACCGATATGCAGGTTACACAATGCGCACGGCATCGACTCATTAGGATGTAGGACCACCGCGAGCGGCGATGCACGCAGAAACACGTCGAGGTACAGAGTCAATAAGAGTGCGGATGGTGTCCTGAGGGATGGTTATCCATTCTCTGTCAATCATTTGCCACAGTTGGTCGTCCGTACGAGGCTGGGGCAGAGTTTGCAAACGGCGTCCAATGAGATCCCACACGTGTTCGATTGGTGAGAGATCCGGAGAGTACGCTGGCCACGGAAGCATCTGTACATCTCGTAGAGCCTGTTGGGAGATGCGAGCAGTGTGTGGGCGGGCATTATCCTGCTGAAACAGAGCACTGGGCAGCCCCTGAAGGTACGGGAGTGCCACCGGCCGCAGCACATGCTGCACGTATCGGTGGGCATGAAAACGTGCCTTGAATACGCACTAGAGGTGACGTGGAATCATACGCAATAGCGCCCCAAACCATGATGCCGCGTTGTCTAGCGGTAGGGCGCTCCACAGTTACTGCCGGATTTGACCTTTCTCCACGCAGACGCCACACTCGTCTACGGTGACTATCACTGACAGAACAGAAGCGTGACTCATCGGAGAACACGACGTTCCGCCATTCCCTCATCCAAGTCGCTCTAGCCCGGCACCATGCCAGGCGTGCACGTCTATGCTGTGGAGTCAATGGTAGTCTTCTGAGCGGACGCCGGGAGTGCAGGCCTCCTTCAACCAATCGACGGGAAATTGTTCTGGTCGATATTGGAACAGCCAGGGTGTCTTGCACATGCTGAAGAATGGCGGTTGACGTGGCGTGCGGGGCTGCCACCGCTTGGCGGCGGATGCGCCGATTCTCGCGTGCTGACGTCACTCGGGCTGCGCCTGGACCCCTCGCACGTGCCACATGTCCCTGCGCCAACCATCTTCGCCACAGGCGCTGCACCGTGGACACATCCCTATGGGTATCGGCTGCAATTTGACGAAGCGACCAACCTGCCCTTCTCAGCCCGATCATCATACCCCTCGTAAAGTCGTCTGTCTGCTGGAAATGCCTCCGTTGACGGCGGCCTGGCATTCTTAGCTATACACGTGTCCTGTGGCACACGACAACACGTTCTACAATGACTGTCGGCTGAGAAATCACGGTACGAAGTGAGCCATTCGCCAACGCCGTGTCCCATTTATCGTTCGCTACGTGCGCAGCACAGCGGCGCATTTCACATCATGAGCATACCTCAGTGACGTCAGTCTACCCTGCAATTGGCATAAAGTTCTGACCACTCCTTCTTGGTGTTGCATTTGCTCTGTCAGTCAGTGTATATTAGGGTGTAGGTGCTCACTAAGGGAGAATTTTTGGATATTCCGTCACTGAGGGGGTGAAAAGTGGAGTGAATGTTTACAAATGAGGATATCTGTATCTCTAATACTTAAAAGGTAGGTAAGGGTTATTCTGCCCGAAGGCAGGTCCGAACCTCCGCAGACGTGTTCCTGATCCGGAGTTTACATGCGGTAGGGTGGCCAGTTCCTTTCCGCTCCTCCATTCCCTTACCCCCAACAACAGCGCGTTGCAACCCATCCAACTCCTGACCACGCCCAATGTTGCTTAACTTCGGATATCTCACGGGATCCGGTGTTTCAACACGGCTACGGCCGTTGGCTAATACTTAAAAGTATACAGACATAAAAACTGGTATTTGTAATTTCCTCTAAAAATAAGGAAACACGTATTTTTTTTGTTTTCAGAAAGTCCCATTAATGGCGGTGGGGGGGGTGAAAAAGGGGGAAATGAGGTTGTTTTTGCTATTTGCTTTACGTCGCACCGACACAGATAGGTCTTATGGCGACGATGGGATATGGAAGGCCTAATAATGGAAAGGAAGCGGCCGTGGCCTTAATTAAGGTACATCCCCAGCATTTGCCTGGTGTGAAAATGGAAAAACACGGAAAATCATCTTCAGGGCTGCCGACAGTGGAGTTCGAACCCACTATCTCCCGGATGCGAGCTCACACCTGCGCGCTCCTAACCGCACGGCCAAATCGCCCTGTAAACATGTATTTATTTTTTTCCGAATTGAGAGAAGACTGTTTCTCACATGTACAGTTCTATGTCGCATGGTCGTCTTAGCCCCAAAATGTAATACCACAAACATGGTTTACAAATAATTTCTGGGGTAAATGAAACAATTTTTGGGCGAGTTTTTATACTTTAGGAAGTTTCAGATAATGTCCTAGTACAATTCCGAGGAACGATTACTTTGATCATATTACGAAATCCACGCGAGCGAAGCTGCGGTTAATTGCTAGTATACTATATACTGCAGTGCACATAAGCAAGTTTTCTTTCATTCTTAGTCCTTTTACCATCCAGGGTTGGTTATTCCCTCCAACATAGCGAGGGATCCCTCCGCTACCGCCTCAAATGCAGTGTCCTGGAGTGTCAGATTTTGGGTAGGGAGAATTAAACTGGAGAGGAGGATCAGTACGTCGCCCGGGTGGCCTCATCTGCTATGCTGAACAGGGGCCCTGTGGGGGATGTGAATACTGGATGGGATAAACAAGGAAGTGGGAAGGAAGCGGCCGTGGCCGAAGTTAGGTACCATCCCGACACTTGCCTAGAGGAGAAGTAGGAAACCACGGAAAACCACTTCGAGGGTGGCTGAGGAGGGAATCGAATCCCGCGTCTACTCAGTTGACCTCACGGGGCTGAGTGGACCCCGTTCCAGCGCTCGTACCACTTTACAAATTTCGTGGTAGAGCCGGAAATCGAACCCGGATCTCAGGGGGTGGCAGCTAATCACACTAACCACTATACCACAGAGGCGGACATAAGTAACTTTTACCATAATAAAATATGAACTTCTTATCCTTAGGAAAGTTGTAGATAACTATACACCCATGCTTTTACAGATAAACTGACACGAGCAAAGCTATGCAACCAGCCAAAATGATTCGACTGCTAAACATTAATAAGGCGTGGTCCAGCTGACGTGGACACCCCCAAAACTTCCTCAACCAGATGAATATGTCCTGGCAAGGGCCGCGCCTTTGGTGCATCTTAATCTGGTAACGGTGGGTCACTATGACCCGCAAAATTATTATTTTATTTGTTTTAACAATCCTCTGTTTTGTAAACACTCTTGTAGTATATCAGTTAACAATGTTGTTATAATGTGAAAATGCCGGTACATTTATTTCAATCCTTATAATACAGTTAAAAATTTATTACCGAAAAATCATTACAAAAATACACGCGTTTAAAAAAATCACCCTACTTTCTCGGAAAATAAAAAAGCACTAAAAGATTACCAAAATGTTTCTAAGATAGTGTAGATATTACTTAACTCTCTACTACGTATTGTTGCCATCAGGCATGTAACTTTTAACCTGTGTAAATAGGTGCAGGTTGTGGTCAGGGGTAGTTCTAGGGCACACCTTCAACTGTACAGCCAATCAAACGCTTATATCAGTGGTGATTTGTTTGTTTTACCTAACAGATGACAAAACAGCCCTCTCATCATAGTTCTCCCTCCACCCCGTCAACATCCACGCTTGCCAACCACCGTTTATTTTCCGTGGGCCCTCCCAATCCCATTACCACAGGCTTCAGTACCTCTGGCTGAACCTCAAAGATATTACCGACCTACGGTCGTTCATGTATACTTACGCCTTGCAATACGTATCCGTGGCCAGTAGTACTTAAGGTCGTTTTCAAATGGATATCATACTAACATTTTAAATGTCTTCCTCACATGAACATTTGCAATACCGTACAGGAAATCTACGAAAATTTTCTAAAATTAACGAACCTAAATTTAACTCATGTTTAAAACATGGTGATGGTAGGCAAGTCTACACCAACCATTCTTCTTACTGCATTAAAACGCTAGTTTAGGTCACTTTCCGGGCAGTCTAGGTAGGTCAGTTTCCAATGGTTTTCACACAACGGCTTCTTGCAGATCGCACAGGTTTGGGAATTTTTCCTTTGGGGCACAGTGCACATCTCTTTCGTTTCTTCAGGCATTGGATACGTTTCTTTCAGGATGTACATTATTTCTGATCTTAGCTTACGACAGAGTTTTCCAGGCTGCAAACGGGACCTCATGTAAGGAAGGACCAGTTTCTTAGCAACTTCTTTAAGGAACTGCCTCATTATGAGGTGCTTGTCTTTGTTATGCCAAGCGTAGACAACCAATGCATTTATAGCTGTGATATCCATAAGATGAAAGAACGCTGTTAGGAAAAATTGCGTACAATACCCACAAACAGAGAAATATTTACTCATACGAAAACGAAGTTTTGACACTTGTACGGAGATGGAATGTGCTTACATCTGCACGGAACGCCAAACATTCCAGTCAATTGCTAGGCATGGGCTAATTCAAACAGTGACACTTGCATGGAGAGACACTTGCGCGGAGATCGAATGTGTTTACATTTGCACGGAACGCCAAACATTCCAGCCAATCACTAAGTGTGGGTTAATTCAAACTGTGACACTTGTACCCAGGCCCAAGGAGGGTAGGAATTCAGAAGTAGGTGAGAGGAAGGCCCACCCGGGAAGGGCAATATTAAAACATAATTACCCAAACAACAGCAACAACGAAAACCAAAAAGTACAGCAGTCAATTCCAAGGAAATAATATATTACAGAACAAGAAATAATACAGGTTTAACATTCTTAAGGATATTCAGTGCGTAACATTACGGCTTACAATACTATAGGTTGAGCTTACTACTAGCTTAACATTACAAGTGATAATAAAGTAAAGTTAAAACCTAACGACCCAACAACACCACTACAACAACAAGAGTACAACAAGCAAGTCCATGGAAAGAAAATACGACAAGGAATACTACTAGTTTAACATTCATGAGAGACTCAGCGCGTTACGGTTCGGTGGCTGGGCTGAGTGCGACAGAGGTGTTGGCTGTCGCTAGTGTCCCACAGAGGTCTGAACCAGGAGCTGTTGTTGTGGTGTCGGAGAGACCAGTGTGTGTCTGGACTGGATACAACAGAACGGAAGAATGCACTGTGCGTTCGTGTACTTCTGTGGACTGAGGCAGAGCGAGGGAAGCAGCCATCGCGACTGTGAAGCTAAATGGACCTGTACCTGTGTTAATATTCGCTGTTGTGAGTATCGTCCTGCTGTTGAATACTGTTGAGGTGTTTAGTTGTTCACTGCATGTGACTGTGTGAATTACTGGACTGTCTGTGGAATCGAACCAACGAACAGTCATCGTGTGTCGTGTAGCCTGCGGCACTGTGTTCAAATCCAGCGGTCTACGCACATCGGCTGTAGGAAGTGACTGGACTCTGGGAAAGTGGAAGTAAGGATTACAATTACAGGTAAAGGAACAGGCTGGACCTCCTACCGTGCATTGTGAATAGACTTGTAATTAGTAAGTGTGGCCATTCATAACTGGTTAGAATTGTGTGTTTTTAAATATGGGGGTGTGCATTTATTAGGTCTTCTGAAATAAATTAGAGTAATGTAACAGCTGGAGTTTTATTCGTAACAATATATACGAATTCAAACACAATATTTCCTGTGCTTGACACTACGGCTTACAATACTATAGGTTGAGCTTACTTACTAGCTTAACATTACAAGTGATAATAAAGTAAACTTAAAACATAGCTACCCAACGACAACAACAACAACTACTACTACTACAACAAGCGATTTCATGGAAAGAAAATGTTACAAGAAATACTCTCTGTTTGCACCAAAGAAGAACAGTTTCGTACTCCGTTTTTTGTTGTCTTAGGGTGTACCAGGAGCGGAAATTCGTAGAAGAATTTCAGCACAATACAGGGAAAATGTTTTACCACAGCGAAGTGTTCACCAGTGGATTGAACAGTTAAAAGGGGTCGCACGAGCGTGAAGGATGAGGAAAGATCCGGGCGTCCATATGCAGCCATCTGTTGCCAATATTGAACAAGTGCGTAACTTGATCCTGAATAACAGGCAAGTGAGTGTTGATGACGTAGCAAACCATATGCCCATCAACAGGTGAAGGAAACGGTGCATACCTGGCTTGTGAAACGGTGGACCATGTGCATTGAAAAGCAAGATGACTATGTTGAAATATGAAATCAATAAAAAGTGTGTACTCCTTTTGTAATAAATTGTAAAAATTGATTGCAGATACTTATTGACTTGCCCTCGTAAATGTAAAGGAATAATGGCAACAAATAATACAGTTTTAGGTGAGGCAAGTCATGTCTCCATTCCGGATGAAGCAGTGAATGAAGTGAGAAGAAGTGTTGTACATGCAAAAAAAAAGGGGGGGGGGCAGGGAAAGAGACAGTACGATTTCAACAATATACACCGATGTAGGCAGCTCTCCAATCGAGGCTATGAACTTGTGACATCGTTACCATCAGCTAGAAGTGCCAAACAATCATTACATTACATCCGACGGAAAAGAATAAGTCTGGAAAAGACCCGATCGATTCTGATATATCTATGGGGAACGCAAAGAAACTGCCTCCCCGTGGAGTTCCATGGAAACGGCGCGAAGTCAGCTAAATGTCTCATAAAATTTATAACATTAACAGTTACTCATAAATTTCCCCTAAATCCACTACTGTAATTACAAAGATAAAACGTGATGTAGGTACTGAACGTGTCTATTAATACCCGAGTACTTGAAATTGGCGGTTCCCTGCAAATGTCACCATCGTACTTCTGACTCACCAGTCCTGTTAGGTGGAGTGAAAGGCTCCGTGCAACTCCGTGCATGTGTTTCAACCCTACGAGAACGGTCGCGTCCGCCTCTGTGGTGTAGTGGTTAGCGTGATTAGCTGCCACCCCCGGAGGCGATTCCCGGCTCAGCCACGAAATTTGAAAAGTGGTACGAGGGCGGGAACGGGGTCCACTCAGCCTCGGGAGGTCAACTGAGTAGAGGTGGGTTCGATTCCCACCTCAGCCATCCTGGAAGTGGTTTTCCGTGGTTTCCCACTTCTCCTCCAGGCGAATGCCGGGATGGTATCTAACTTAAGGCCACGGCCGCTTCCTTCCCTCTTCCTTGCCTATCCCTTCCAATCTTCCCATCCCTCTACAAGGCCCCTGTTCAGCATAGCAGGTGAGGCCGCCTGGGCGACGTACTGGTCATTCTCCCCAGTTGTATTCCCGACCCAGAGTCTGAAGCTCCAGGACACTGCCCTTGAGGCGGTACAGGTGGGATCCCTCGCTGTGTCCGAGGGAAAAGCCGACCCTGGAGGGTAAACAGATGATGATGACGATGATGATGATGATGATGATGAAAACGGTCGCGGTGTGTCGTGATGACTCGCAAACAGCCTTCCTCAACAGTTCGTAGGTTCCAAATGATTGGTAACTACTGCGTTGTATAGAGGAAAGAAAGTTAGAAAGATAGTGAGAGAGAGGAAGGCTGCAGCGTCACCATTGGTGAAGGTACGGCCAGGGGCGTAACGTTAGAACCTGTTCGGCCTCGCGGTGCAGGGGCAACGTGTCCGCCTGTCACCCGGCGGCCCCGGGCTCGATTCCGAGCCGGGTCAGAGGTTTTTAATTGCAAAATATTAATATCCCTGGCCTGGGGACTGGGTGTTTGTGTCGTCCTTAATGTTCTTTCCTTGCATTCAACACTTTACACTTCCGCAATTTCCAAATATTGTACACGCAGATTCATATCATATAGTGCAAAGTAGGGGAAATAGATTTCCTTAGGTCGATGCCCCGAATACATAGCATTTAAAGAAACGTTAGAACCTGCAGGACCTGCAATTAATATACCCTAGACTTACATCAGTTTCCATGGAAATGATCTCGGCGGTTTTGTAGAATCCGTCGAAATAGTTGTTTTTTACCATTTGTACGTAGAGGAATTGCCACTTGGTTGCATTCAGATGCAGTTTATTTTGTTGAGTGTAACGCGGCACAGCTGTAAAAAATACTTGACCTTGCCATCTCTCGCAACACCGCGATACGTTCCTCAGCAAAGGCCTGCACTAAATTATTTAAAAATAATTACAGCAATGAAAATTGATGCGAAATTATCATATTTCAGTTAGAAAATGATACTTTTTTGATGTAGGGGAATGAGATAATATTATGCGCAAATTTCGCAGGATATTGACCTTTTTTCACACATTTATTCGTCAAGAGTGTATAATGCCAATAATAAATTGTAGTAACAATCAGTGAACTCAGTTTCGAGCGAGCTCTCTTTGCGCGATTAATAATAAGCTTATCGGTTGTCCGGTTTGATATTCTCCTGACTTTATTTGAACTGTTTTTTATTTCATTTTCTTCATATATTTTGCTGTGTTTTAATCGAATAAATTATTGTGACCGAGACTTCGGTATAGGTTACAGAGTAAAGTTGTGTAGTTACTGAAAAATTATACCAATTAAAATTACGTACGAACATTCAAGTTGATGATAACCACGGAGGCAGTCAAATAAATCCTATTAAACATCACTATTTCATGAACATACAATAATGAATAATCCCTTCGTTCAATTAACTTATCAATATATTTCATTATTTCTGCCTACTCTAATTAAATTTGTATTAAGTTATCCGTAGGTTTTCCGCTGTATTTGAGGAGGCCCGCATTAGTGTTTTGGCAGGCGGGCACGTATCACATTCGTTACTGTGCGGTCATAGTATCCCACCAGGACTGTTCTCAGAATATCGAAATGAGATTTTCGCTAAAAGACAGCACGTGAGGAGGAGAGTAATTTGCCTTATAGCTACTATTCGAAACACGTGTTCGTACTAGGTATACATGGGCTGCCGCACTGCACTCCAGGCCAAGTGACGCGTGCCACGTTAGTTATCTTATCTCATAGTTTACCTGGAGATAAGGAGTAGAAGTAAAAATATTGGAAGAGTGGCCATACGAGGGAGCACCAAGTGTGGCCAGCTGTGTCAAGTTAAATTTTGATGTAGTTAGAAGTAGTGATGAGCGATACCATGATTTGTGAGTCACAGCGTGATTTGATATCGTGATTTTCTGATATCAGTGATTTTTAGTCGTAACGTGATCACAATCACCGCATCGTCCGTGCTGCTTGTTACTTGTAGCTTGTGATCAAGATAATGCCTTGTTATTGTGACTAGGCTATCTCTGTGTAAACATTTATAAGAAAATCACCCACCTAAGGTTTTGCATTTATTAAACAGCCTACATTTTGGTTGCATTGCAGACACGGTCGTTGCCAATTTACTTCTAGGCGTACAAACATAATCATTTTATTATTTACATTCTTTTTTTGTAGACATGCCTAAGTTCAGCCAATATGTGAAGGAAAAAATAGGATCAATATTGGCAACAGTCGTGTTTTATACTGTAACCGATTATTTGGTATGTGCTAGGAAATGAAATTCTACACATTTATCTGGCACAAGTGAAAAATATAATGATGAATGACTATTCTCAGCCACCTAATGTAAGGTTAACAATACCAGTGCACCTTTCCCTAGATAATAGTACCGGCAGTAATTTAGAAAAATGTAAGGTATGGAAAGGCGTTGACCCAGCTGCGTGAGGGCAATTGGGAAGCTACAATGAGCAGCGGTCTCAGAGGCACGGCAATACACTTGAGGGATGTGACGTGCTGACCACATGGCTATCTAATATCTGCAAGCCTAGAGCTGCGCAGAAGCTGTAAATGAAAGCCAAGACCTTTCAAGGCCTGGAGTGTTCTTGTTCTTAATTAACTTTAGAGTAATAGTGGTTTAAATGAAATAATTCAAAATTACAGAATTTATTCATTAGCTATTCCTTATCTTAGTCTGTAATTTTCATCACATTATTGTGTTTTAGATTTCACAAGAGCATGTTGATAGTGCGAGTCACAAAGCAAAATCAACCATGAAAAGTAACATTGGACAGACTCTGCTCACACAAAGTATACCTCCCACAATCCACAGTAGTTTCTATGCTCATATGTTTAGAGCCCTAGTTGCTGAAAATATCCCCTGGAATTCTGTGCATAGTCATGTTTTCAGAGATTTGTTTACAGAAATACACCAACAACACATACTTTCAACATCTACATTAAAGAAAAACTACTTAGGTATAGGAGGTAATTTTGCCAGTCACAGAGGATATTTGGGAGTCCTTACATAGGGTTGTATGTGGACAAAACCAGCAACTCTGTGGGCAGGTACATTGCTAATCTTATAGTAGGAAAACTGGAACCCAATTGGCATTTACTGCTCTCCTTTGTTCTAAGCAGCTTCAGAAAATAGAGCAAAACATTGTGTACATCATCAACAAGGGGTTCCAGTTGTTGTATCCTGGGAGTGTTGATGATTATAAAGACCTTCTCCTTGTCTCCAATGCTGCTTCCTACATGATTGCTACTCTACCTCTCGTTAAAACTTTCTACCTCTCTTTAATGTTACTGTTACTTGCATGGCCCATGCCTTGCACAGACTCACAAAAATAGTTAGGGCCAAGTTGCCTGCAGTAAATAATCTGATTTAAACAACGAAGAGAGTGTTCTGTAAGCTTCCATCAAGAATAGCCATCTTCTGAGAGAAATTCCCCTCTATTCTTTTCCACCACAGCCAATCATCAGCCGTTGGGGTTCCTCAATGGAAGCTGCCCGGTATTATATGGAACATCTGTGATAGACAATATGCCTTTAACAGACAACTCTGCATGTGTGTCGTATGGGCAAAGATCTGCTAAAGGATTATTCCAGTGTTCAGAGAGACATTGCATATATTCAGGCAAATGTTTCATTTCTTCCAGTCAATCATTACAAAAATAGAAAAAAAAGTAGAGTCTCAAACAGATATATTTTGTAATTGAGGAAGCTGAGAATATTATACAAAGTACTATGGGTAAAGTAAGGGATAGAATAAAAGACAGGTGGGCTAGTGTTTTGCTGTAGAATCTAGGTAATTCAGTGCAGGAAAGGGTACATTAGGTAATGGATGGGGAAAAGTAGACCTACCTAGTGAAATTGAACTGAAAAATGTAGGTAAATTTTGCTATGCCCCTCCAACATCTGTAGGTGTAGAGCACATTTTTTCTGCTTTTAAAATTGTTTTAACAGACAAAAGACAGCCTGACTGTGGAGAATTTGGAGAAGATTATTGTTATGTACTGTAAAGCAAACTACGACTGAAAAGTGCAGTAGGAATGTTCCTCACAAATAAATACGCATACCAGTATTCCGCATTTAATTTCATTTTAGTACAGTATTGATGAAAATTTTTTTGTTTCCTAATCCATAGCTGTTTGTAATAAATGCCTGTTTAATTATGCCTTCATTTTGCAACTATTCCTATTTAGAAAGGGTAGCCTATACCACATTACTGTACTTAATGTAAAAAAAAAGTACCGTATATCACATTACAGTGTAGGTCTATATTGTCATATTTTAAAGTCTATTTTCTGCCTATTTTTAAAGCATATTTGAAGTGCCTATATTCTCTTTTAAAAACCTATAAAAGGCCATTTTAGGTGCCTAAAACATTTTTTTAGAGTCTAAAATCCCAGGTCTGTATCATCAGATACATGTCGATTGTTGACTACTGCTTTCTGGCAAAGCAAGTGAGAGGTGCTTGCATTCCAAATGTTTATTCAGATTTGAAGTACTTCTTTTTAAGACAATTGCTGTTTGCACATATTACATAATGTGAAGTTTTCATCCACTTGTTTAAAGGACTGCTACAGGTCACTGTTCTTCCTTTTTCTAGAAAACGTCTTTTCAGTCAACTTGCCTCCTAATACTGAGCTCCAGTGACAATATGCCCCCGGGCATTCCAAAATACAGGAGAATACATGTTTGTTACTATTCTAGGAGAGTACCGTGTACCACGATTTTTTTGAACGCGCGCTTAAAAATAATACCACACTGCGAGTCAACTGACAATTTCCTAAAACTGATATTGCAAGCGATACCGAGGATTATAAGTGTTTCAGTTGTTAATATATTCGGAAGGAATGTGCTCAATTCCTACAAATACATTATATACTGAACAATATGTTGACGTCCTTAAAAAATGAAATCAAATGTCCATACTGTTGGTAATCATGTCGATGCTGCTTCCTTGAACGCATCGCTTCGCGTGGATACCGTTGCGGCAGCACATGTCGTGATATCAAATACAGTATTTGTATTTGGTGATATCACGACTGATCACAACATGGATCACAGTCACAGTTTAGGTAGCAACATTCTAGTTCGGTATATGGAGTTAAGAGGGTGATCACTTGAAGTGAAATCTTGAAATCACGGCTGATCACAGTGATAGCGTAGAAAGTAACAGTCGTTACTCGTGATTTATTGATATCAGTGAAAAAATCACAGTTCGTGAAATATCGCCCATCACTAGTTAGAAGTGTTACCTCACACCTGGACGGGTGTTAGAAAGGGAAAGGCAGAGTATGGGGTAGGGCTGTTTATCAGGAATACTATTGCACGCAACATAGTTTCTGTTAGGCACGTAAATGAGCGAATGATGTGGGTAGCTAGGTCAGTTGGAGGAATTAGGACTATAATTGTCTCAGTGTATTCACCATGTGAGGGTGCAGATGAGAATGCAGTTGACAAGTTTTATGAAGCATTGAGTGACTTCGTAGTAAGGGTCAACAGCAAGGATAGGATAGTGTTAATGGGCAATTTCAATGCGAGAGTTGGAAATAGGACTGAAGGATACGAAAAGTTGATTGGTAAATGTGGGGAAGATACGGAAGCTAATGGGAATGGGAAGCGTTTGCTGGACTTCTGTGCTAGTATGGGTTTATCGGTTACTAATACATTCTTCAAGCATAAGGCTATTCAACGCTACATATGTGAGGCTAGGTGTACCAGGTCCATAATAGACTATATCTTAACCGACTTCGAATTCAGGATGTCTTTAATATACGTTTCTTCGGGGATTTTTCGATGATACAGTCTACTGTCCGATTTGTAGTGAACTAAGTATCTCTAGGCCTAGGGTAGGGAAAGTGAAATCTGTCTGCAAATGAATAAGGGTAGAAAATCTCCAGGACGAGGAAATTAGACGGAAGTACATGGATATGATTAGTGAGAAGTTTCGACCAGTGGATAGTAAGCAGGTTCAGGATGTAGAAAGAGTGTTGGTGGCATACAAGGATGCTGTAGTAGAAACGGCAATGGAATGCCTAGGAAAGACAGTGTGTAAAGACGGGAAAAAGCTAACATCTCGGTGTAATGATGAAGTGAGAGCAGCTTGTAAACGTAAAAAGAAGGCTTATCAGAAATGGCTCCAAACAAGGGCCGAGGACGTAGATAAAAGAAACCGAGCGAAACAAATAGTTGTTGAATCCGAAAAGAAGTCATGGGAAGATTTTGGTAATAACCTGGAAAGGCTAGGCCAAGCAGCAGGGAAACTTTTCTGGGCTGTAATAAAGAATCTTAGGAAGGGAGTGAAAAAGCAAATGAACATTGTTTTGCGTAATTCAGGTGAACTCATAATAGATCCCAGGGAATCACTGGACAGATGGAGGGAGTATTTTGAAACGTAGAATGAAATCTTCCTGGTGGTGTCTTGAACAACCAAGCTCATGGGGAGGGAGAAAGTGATGTTGGAGAAAGTACGCTTGAAGAAGTGGACACGATGGTAAAAAAATCCATTGTCATAAAGCAACAGGAATAGACGAAATTACACCTGAAATAGTGAAGTATTTTGGGAAGGCAGGGATGAAATGGCTTCATAGAGTAGTAAGATTAGCATGGGGTGTTGGTCAGGTTCCTTCAGGTTGGACAAAAGCAGTAAATGCACCTATCTATAACCAAGGGAACAGGCAGATTGCAACAACTATCGAGATATCCCATTGATTAGTAGACCAGGCAAAGTATTCACGGGCATCTTGGAAGGAAAGGTGCGATCAGTGGTTGAGAGTAAGTTGGATGAAAACTAGTGTGGTTTCAGACAACAGAGGGGCTGTCAGGATCAGAATTTTGGCATGCGCCAGGTAATTGAAAAATGTGACGACAGGAGTAGACAGTTGTGTTTATGTTTCGTAGATGTAGAGAAAGCATATGACAGGATACGGAGGGAAATGATGTTCGCCATACTGGGGGACTATAGAATTAAAGATAGATTATTAAAATCAATCAAAGGCATTTATGTTGACAATAGGGATTCAGTAAGAATTTGGTATAATGAGTTCTTGTTTCAGGGTACTTACAGGGGTTAGACAATGCTGTAATCTTTCACCTTTGCTGTTCATTCTTTCCATGGATCATCTGCTGAAAGGTATAAAGTGGCAGGGCGGGATTCAGTTAGGTGGAAATGTAGTAAGCAGTCTGGCCTCTGCTGACGACTTGGTCCTAATGCCGAAAGCCTGCAGTCTAATATTTTGGAACTTGAATATAGGTGCAATGAGTATGGTATGAAAATTAGCCTTTTGAAGACTAATTTGATGTCAGTAGGTAAGAAATTCAACATAATTGAATGTCAGATTGGTGATACAGAACTAGAACACGGAGATAATTTCAAGTGTTTAGGTTGTATGTTCTCCCAGGTTGGTGATATAGTAATTGAGATTGAATCATGGTGTAGTAAAGCTAATGCAGTGAGCTCGCAGTTACGATCAACAGTATTCTGTAGGAAGGAAGTCAGCTCCCGGACGAAAGCTGGGTGGACTCAGAATATCTTATTCATGAGTTAGAAGTAACATACATTAAAGTAGAGAGAATGATTACTGGTACAAACAGGTGGGAACAATGGCAGGAGGGTACTCGGAACGAGGAGATAAAGACTAAGTTAGGAATGAACTCGATGGATGAAGCTGTCCGCATAAACCGGCTTCGGTGGTGGGGTCATAAGGGACGAATGGAGGAGGATATGTTACCTGGAAGAATAATGGATTCTGTTATGGAAGGTAAGAGGAGTAGAGGGAGACCAAGACGACGATGGTTAGGCTCAGTTTCTAACGATTTAATGATAACAGGTATAGAACTAAATGAGGCCATAGTACTAGTTGCAAATAGAGGATTGTGGCGAAGTTTTTTTTTTAATTCACAGAGGCTGGCAGACTGAACGCGGAAAGGCATAACGGTCTATGATGATAATGTATGTATGTTTGTTATTTCATGGGGCAGGGGCGTTGTAGTAATGGCGAGTTGGTATATATGCTGTTAGTGTTTTGGGAAATTCAAAGAATTTGAATTTTTCTTGCGTGACAAAGTTTACGCAATATTATCTCATAACGGGGATGATCTTGTTAGAATGATTAGGGCAGCAAGTGAAAGCGTCGCATCCTTCATCATGTCAAGGGTACAAGAAAGCGTTGTGAGATGAATAGTGGTTTGGGCGGAACAACAGACAGGTTATTTTGAACATATGTTTTAAAAAATAAGCTGGTACTCCACAACGACGAAATTGCACTGTGTATGCAAGGTTTTCATCTTCAGCCTGTTATTCGAGGCGTCTCCTTTATAGCAGATCATCCCGCTGCACAGATTAAGAAGAGACTCTGCCGACATTTCGGGAGCCTGGACAGAAAGTCTGCTTCTCCAAAGATCCTGTTTATTTACTGTAGGTCATCCAACTTACTGAGCTGTATCTATTGGAAACGCGCTGTAAGTAAAAGTATGACTCTCACAATTTTGGCCTCAGCATGTCGTATACACCTCCGCATGTGTTGGTCCACCGATATACGCTTTATCTTCGAAGTAACCCCGCCGGATTAAATCTTGGGATATAATGTCAGAAGACTGAGCTCTCCAATATACTGGACCTTCTCATCCAATCCAAAAGCAATCACGATGAACGATGGTGATTTCAACTGTCTCGAGTTGTTTATGAATTTGGTAGTGTACGTTTGGCTATCGTTTAACACAACTATATTTTTCCAAATATCGTGAAAGTATACGTAACGTGGAAAACGGTTCATTAAAATATTTTTTCTTGATCTAGATGGAATAAATTACCTTGGCAATAACCTTCATGTAAAACTTAATTAGTGGTGTTTTATTTCCCTATTCTCTCAGTTAACTTGCACTGAAGCCATGTATTCCTCAAACACGTCGTTAAAAAAAAAATCACATTATCGTCTTAAATGGTCCACCCTGTAAACTTCACGAGAATATTACTCAGTTTTCTCTGACTGATGATTAGTTCTCAGCTGCGACAAATTCATTATGGCTGCAGTTTTTGAATCTGATGTTACCAGAACCTGAAACTGTAGTATTATTGGTGAACGTAATTAAAACATAATGTGCGCGTGGACTTTCCCTGTTGAAGTACAACTGGTTCTTGTTATCATGTGGAAATAAAGAAGAATAGGTGGGCAATGCCTTATTGGAAACTACAAGTGGTTCTTCTCTGAGATATTATACTCCGAAGCCGACCAGAACATTATATAAAACACTCTTGCGCAAAAAGAGAGTTTAAATAAGTTTGGACTAGATCCCAATCTTTGGAGTGACTTTCCATCTATCGTATCGAGCTTCTCTCGAAACAAGCCTTGCTTTTAGCCACATAGGCACCGCAGCATTTTGGCGGTTGTTGCATATGCTCATGTTTCCGGGAACTCTTCAAAGCAAGAGAGCATAAAGTTTCATATGACTGCAGATGTTGTGATCATAAAAATGCGATCTCCGGTTTTACGTGGAATCTGAACTATATGGATATGCCATTACATTTGAAATTCCCACACTGGTCAGAATTTGAACTTATTTCGCTAGTGGTTTAACGTCGAACAAAAGGATCCGAAAATGATAGGAATGGGGAGGTAGCGGACGTGGCACAGGTTCAGACCCAGCATTTGCCGGGTTTGAAAATGGGAAAGCACTGGAAACTACCTTAAGAGCTGTAGATGGTGGAATTCTAACCCAGCATCTTCCGAATGCAAGCTAACAGCTACGTGGCTCTAACGGCCCGCCCAAGTCGTTCGGCCACAATTTGAACCGTGGTAACCTTGATGAGATGTCAGTAAGTTGTCTTTCGTCTATCAGGACCCCTGGGAATTAATTATGGCACAATCAGTTGATTTTTAATAAACCCATTGTCAGTATATTTATTGGCGCTTTAAACAACTTACATTCATGGAACGATACAGGCTTACCTTAAAACTGACTGTTCCTAACTGTGTGTAAAATTAGTAAAAACAAGGGAGAGTTGCAGAGTTACTTGGGAGAATTTCGACGAAACCCACACAAGTGAACAGTGACGTGTCTAAAGCAATATGTGCTAAATATTACTTTGTAACCGGTCCGTAGGCTTCGAGCCTCTAGAGAGTGAGCCCTACACATTGCAGAGCGAAGCTGTAGTAACACTGTAGTACGTGTTATGCTAGTTTTTGGTATTCACCATGTCGATCTGGTTGTTGTGCGGTACTATTTGGAGTGGTGAGATATTCTACGTGTAAGACGGTGTTCACAAGCTCATAAAAATGAGTCACCCCTGGAGAAATCATTACAGGCATCAGTTCATACCGCGTAACTCCGCCTTTGGACTTGATAACCGCTTGGATACGGTTAGGAAACGAGTCCACAAGGTTATGCAGGTACGGTGCATCTAGGTTAAGCCACTCATTGAGGATTTGATCATGCTATTCCACCAAATTGCGGGGATGCTGATGTTACAGCTTTACCCGCTGTTCAAACATGTCCAATAGATTTTCAAAGAGTTCAAGTCAGATGATTTTGTAGGCCAATCGAGATGTAATAGGATGGGGGAGTGTTCATGAAACCAGTCATAAAAGCGTCCAGCCCGATGAACTTTGCTGTTGTCATCTTAAAAATTCGGGGTATCAATAGCATACTCCTCATGCAGATGTTTGAATTTGAATTTTGAATTGAATTTATTGATCATGATTTACATGCCACTGAGACTGAAAAGTCCCTTTATGCAGCGTCTTCTTATAATACAATGCAGATTTATGAAAACAGTAACTACATTTTTATAATATTAAAGTATTAAACTAAACAAGAAACTTAAAAAAAATGAAAATACAGATACCAAAACCAGTAAGGTTAAGTAAGAAAGTAAATCATTAAGCCCTTCTGTTATTTTGGACTACGTGGGTTTAAAGAATATCAAGCTAAAGCAGAGAAACAATTTTCTTCGAAATATACATATTCCTGATTGTTCGACACAAGAATGCCTGATCTCAGCCTCTTGCGTACTCCTCCAGAAAGATAGATGTTAAGAACTGCTTTAGTTGGGTACAGTTAGTGTTACTTGCGAAACGATGAAGATTAAAGACGTTAAAGATACGTGATGCAGTGCAAACAAAGGATTTGTTAAATTTAGTGGTACGATGAAGGGGAATTTGAAGGGTGGTTTTTGTAAACCTATTATCTCTGTTATGTACCGGCTCCATAGGTTTAAATGCATTGTAAAGGTAGGATGGTGTCTTCAGTTTGAGAATTTTCTGCGTAGTAACAGCTACTGAGATATCCCGACGTTCATGGAGTTTCAACCATTGTAGCTGTATGTAATAGGGTGTTATGTGTTCATCACGCCTGGCATTTGTAACGTAACGAACACATGCGTTTTGTACCCTCTGTAGTTTTGTGTTCAAAGTTTCAGATAAGTCGTTGTATACGACTGAACCATAGTCAATTATTGGAAATATAAGACTTTGAACAAGTAGTTTTCGCATGAAAGGTGGTGTACATGACACGTTACGTTTCAAAATATGCATGGATGACACAACTTTTCGGATTACATTTGACGTATGATCAGACCAGGATAAGGTTCTGTCGAAAATTAGACCTAGATTGTTAACGGTGTCACTATAATGAATATCTGTCTCTAGAATTTTTATTGCTGGGAGGGATTTGAGGTCAACAGTTTTCAGGAGTTTTGTGTAACCTATGCAAATAAGCTGGGTCTTAGCCACATTTAATTGGAGGTTATGATTTGCGCTCCATTCAATCAATCGAGAGATGTCATGGTTAAAATGCGTTATAGAAGAAGATGCGTTAGTGGGACAAAAGTGGAAGTAAGCTTGTAAGTCAACCGCATACATGTGAAAGCTACTGCTTTTAAAGACTTCAGATATGTCATTAATATAAATAGAAAAACAGGCAACGCCTTATCATCCAGGATGATTAAATAAACAGGCCGGTCCATGTTAGTGGACACCTCAGTGAACGGGCCCAATCCATGGTACGAAAAACACACCCAAAACATCACAGATCCACCTCCGGCTTGAACCCAATCTTGCACACATCCAGGATGAAATGCTTCATTTGGCCTTCAGTGCATTCGGCGACGTGCGTCATTGGAATACAGACAAACATATGATTCGTCAGACCTCATTACGTTCCGCCAGTCAGCTACTGTCAACGTTCGATAATTTCTAGCCCATTGAAGACTTGGCCTCTTGCGAGGTGACCGACTACAAATGATCATTGCATGCAGTTCCCGTCGCAATGTTATCTCCTAACAGGTTGGGATGGACCTTCATTCACTGACTTCAGCAATTCTTGTCGGGTTTGGAAGCGATTTTGGTTCACAAGCCGTGAAATGCGCCTCCGGTCCCTCTCAGTTAGGATCTTCTTCCCGACCAAAATTCTGACGTCGTGTTTCGTGGCCACGTGCCAACGTGTCTACTGCTTGTAGACACGTTGAAAATTCAGCTGCGAAACATCAACAAATACAGCAACTTCACGCACCATTTGGCCATAGGCACGGCCAAACAAGATTGCTCCATTTTGCCACCCTGTGATATCTTTACATCTACCCATTTTGATGTCCACTATCCGCTTGAAACATCAATGTCTCAGTAATGGCTACTTCCTTATGCTCACGAAGGAGCAGTGCACGTACGGTTAAGCACGGGACTCGTTCGCTGCGCCATCTGTACAGGTTTAACCATCCATCAGTGCTTGCGCACTAAGGTGACTATTTTTTTCCGGTGAGTTTATGAACAACGACTGTATGTATCCTCGAGAAGAGGATTGTCAAGGGTGTACTGTGTTACTGTTTACAAGAGAGTGTGTTACACAGAAGTCTTGCTTGCGATGATTTTGTGAGTTTTGCAATAAAAACAGTTCATATTTATTATCTCTGTCACTGCATTACGCGTTCTTCTCCTTATGAGATTGAAACAATTTCAGTGAGACACAAACCAATAGCAATAAATGGTATTCGTTTCTTGAGTACGCTTGTCGCTTTCAAGTTCCAAAATTTACAACAGTATTGTAAGTATTCCATTCGATATTTTGTTGTACATCTTATAGGCGCCCCTACCCCAGGTCTCGATCACCGCACCAGAAGCTACACACATACACATCTTACACATACTGCCCTGTAGCCATAATTGTACTGAGCTGAAAGTTTCGTCGAGATTCTCGCCGACTTCTTCGCAAGTATCCCTTATAAATGGGACAGAACGGGTATCTTTGAAAGTTGTCTGTTTTTGTCCCCAAGTATTACAGTGGCACCGATTTCTGTTGTAGGCGGAATGACTCCTAAGGCCATATCCCTCCGTAGACGTGGAATATGTTTTCCAACTTCCTGACAAAACCGAATCCACGACTTCCTGAATGAACCAAATACATCATTACCCCCTCTGCCATGTAGTCCCTGTTAATGATATCATATTACCTTTATGTAATGGTTCTGGGATCGAATCCGGATACAGTAGGTGAACAATGAAGTGCGCTTTAGTAAGACCCGTGGCAGCGCATTTACTGGCTCGTTAAGGAACCACTTCTCAGAGTAAAGTTCTGGCACGCCGGCTTCTTCCAAGAGCAATTGGCGGGAATGTAGTTAATGGCTGAGCATGGACTGTGTTCCTTGTTAGCATTGACGTTATGTAGACTGCCTCGTGTATAATAAAAAATTACTTCCGCCAGTTTCGTCTAGCTTCATTCATTAACAAACTGGCCATTCCGAAGGCTACAAAATATGAAAATAGTGCGCTCATTATATTTTAATGGCCAATGCAATGTCACGAACCGTTTGTTCTACATGGTTTGATGATCATAACTTTTCTGACTTTTACAGTGACTCTAATAAAAGTCCTTGAGGTGTTAGTTGATAGTCCCGGGAATGTGGATTACTATACGAAATCATTTGTAGCCGATAATCATGCAGAGGTCTCGTTTACATTTTACGGCGGGTATTGGATTTATTAGTGATTCATTATCTGCCAGGGATCGCTAGTTTATATTTATTAAATGAAATAATAATATGAACGTGTAACTTTACTAGGTATTTTACGAATACGACGACATGGAGGTGTTGATTTTAACGACCCTCAGAGTCAGCGATACAGCTGGAATTGAACCCACTATCTTGGAAAGAGAATGAAGTGATTTTCCAACTGATGGCTAAATGGTAAACCTCCCTCAGACCTCGACACTTACCGCACCCATCATCCTTATTACGGTCCTTGCCAAAATCTTGTAAATCCTTGTTCGCCGTATTCACCCGCATCTATACACTAACCATTTACTTCCCCCTTCCAATTCGTCTTCGGTCCTGGCTGTCCACCACTGATCAACTCCTAAGTCTGGACCAAATCACATCCAATAACTTCTAATCACGTTTGATTTCCACTTAGCATTTGATTCTATCTGGCCTCCTGCTCTCCTTTTCAAGCTACATTTCTTTTCTCATCCTCTTTCCTACATCCGGCTTATCTCCTCCTCCTCAGTAAATGCACGACCCAGATCTCCGTCAACCAGCAGCTCACCTCCTCTATTCCTCCCATACTTACCGAGCTCGATAGCTGCAGTCGCTTAAGTGCGGCCAGTATCCAGTAATCGGGAGATAGTGGGTTCGAGCCCCACTGTCAGCAGCCCTGAAGATGGTTTTCCGTGCTTTCCCACTTTCACACCAGGCAAATGCCGGGGCTGTACCTTAATTAAGGCCACGGCCGGTTCCTTCCAATTCCTAGGCCTTTCCTATCCCATCGTCGCCGTAAGACATGTGTCGGTGCAACGTAAAGCAGAAAAAACCTCTCATACTTGTTGTCGCACAAAGCTCTCCACTCTCGCCCCTCCTTTTCATCCTCTCCGGAGCAGATGTACACCAACCCCGATCCAACGTCTTCAATTTGCGAATGACACCGCCATCCTCGCCCCCCTCTACTCCATCCAATCTATTAACCGTACCATTCAACCTTACCTAGACTCCTCCATTTCCTGGTGTGACCGGTAGCTCCTTAAACTCAACCCATCTAAGACCCAGTCCCTTCTATTTCGCCTCAAACGCCGGAGATTCAGCAGCACCCGTGATCCCCACAACGTCCAACTCCGAATCCGAGATAGCCGCATCCGGACCCAACCCACCCTCAAATACCTAAGAATCCATTTCGATGAACACCTAGCCCTCCGTTCCCACTTACTCCACTTCAAAATCAAGAAGGCCACCCGTGCTCGGCTGGTCCGACGGTTAGCCGGCGCTCAGTGGGGGTCTTAACTCCTCTCTAATCCCCTTAACCTAAAGCTTCCAAGTCCTTTGCCCCCCCCCCCCTCGCCATCACCTACGGCCTCACTGGCGGGGAAGCGGTCGCCCACTCCAATCCTAACCTGTTGCACCCACTCTTTTCCATAGAATGTCGCCTTGTTCATCATGCCCTACGTCTCCCCTTCCTTTCACACACGTCCGACCTGTATGACATCTTCCCCTTTTCCAAACTGGATTCCTTCGTCCTCATCCATCCTTTTGTAGATAGATAGAGAGGCGAGTAATAAGACCCTGACCGGGCTACGGGAATCCAAGTCCCGAGAATTTAGGAAACCTTTTGCTCACCGAATATCTTCAAGTGAAGTCCAATAACAAAGATGGAAATAGTGCGTGACCAGTACACATCACAATCGAACCTGGACTGAGGAATAGGTGGAAAAGCCTCAGTTTATACAGGGCGTGTGGAAGGTGCTGGAAGTATGCACAGTTTGCTCGAGAAACTAGACAAGATATGACGCGGTGAACGGGTGATAGGAAGCTTGCAACCTCCAGTTGTATGACGACCAGCAGTGCGAGAATTTGGTGAACTGGGGCGATGCAAAAATTGACGAAAAAATGTAAATGACGTAGAATCTTTAATAAACTTTTGGGGGAACGTTGTAACATATTAATATTTTCTATGACGGAGGAAGTATATATTTTGGGTAACGCACATAAATCCTTATCAGAGTTATAGCTAGTATTATTTGATATTTATGGTCAGGATGAACTGACAAAATGTGATCACGGAGTTTAAATTTCTGAATCGCATATAGCTCATGAAGTATTCCACACTCATCATGAACTTTATATCTGCCCTGAATAAAAGATCATTGAACCTCGACGTATGCAGTATATGTTTGATGACAAGTAAAACAAGAGTCTACACGTAGGTGATAGCATTAATTTTAAGGTTTAAGATAATCGTGTAATATTTCAGAAAAAGAAAGAAGACATGTTACCCCTCTATTGTGATCAAAATGTATATGAAAACGATACTTTAAAACAAGTAAATATGTCGACATTCCTCGTAGTAAGTACACTGGTTAAAGACAGCCATCCATCCCTAAAACATTATTCTAAAAGTACCGATTCTAAACAATAATGTATGAAATCTTGGATGATCACATTTGAGGAATCCGAATAATTTTAAGGTTTGTAAGTTTCCTGTTGAGAACTAGAAAACCAAGGACTATTTCGTTGTATTGCCTTAACGTTGGAAAACATCATGAGTTGAAATGTACATCTCCTTGGTTGGACGTCTACTCCTCCCATTCATACGGGGCAAGATGTCTTCCTCTATGAACTAACCCCCAGGAGCTCTCAAACAGAGACCGTGGGTTGACGACCATGGGGACTGCTCTGAGTCTGGCATTTCTTGTACTCATTTCAGCCTGGCTCTTCGTTTTCATCTTTACTATCCGGCCCACTGTTGTCAATAATTATTCTATTCCAACCTCCCCGGCAATAGTTATGTGAGGCCTAAGTGTCTTTCATTTTCATGGCGTTTGTGGCTCTTCATTCTCTTTTGTCAATACCTTCATTCTGCGAAGAGCATTTGGGAGATAATGGGTTCTAATCTCGCTGTCGGCAGCCCTTATGATGGTTTTCTGTGGATTCCCATTTTCACACCATGCAAGTTCTGGGGCTACATCTTAAAAAAGGCCACGGTCCATTCTTTTTCGCTCTTAGCCCTTTCCTGTCCTATCGTCACCGTAATACCTATCTGTGTCGGTGCGAGTTAAAGCAAGTTATTTTAAAAAATTCATTGAAGGATCGGACTTCTTATATTTTCTCCTCTGATTGCAGATGAGAGTGCTTGATTATCTTGTTGTACTTCTCCTTAAAAACTCCTTCACACGAAGCCATCATGGACAAGCTACCCGGTGTTTTCGTTACTTCAATTGAGACTCTTCAACGCGGTGGTGGTCGCGTCTTTGGCAGCGCAACTAGAATTATCGGCGGTGAACCGTGTGTTTGGTCTCCTCCCGCCTTAAAGGACTTGGTACCTGTACTGTGCTCCTAGCGAGCTCATTGAAAATTTACTACCATCATTGTGCGTATTTCTGAATGTCCTAGGCATTGATTGTGTAATAAATGTGTCTCTCCCTGTTCCTCACTTATGGCTCCATGGACAAGGAATTCTTTCCGTCCTGGGGCGTCCCTCCGTATTTGCATTTCTTTCGTATGTCGATCGTCTGCCATGCTCCCTCGCGTGTACTTACCCCCTCCCGGCTTCTCCGAGAGAGGGGCGTGATGACGTTGGTATCGGGACCTACCCCTCCCGGCGAGCCAGTGTGCCTCGCCGGGCGGTGGTCCGTCTCACTTACCTGCTGCTCTTTGTGGAGAGCACTACTCTTGGGTCGAACCAAGCTTGCTATGTGTTGGTAGGATGATGGGAGGAACTAGGAACTTGTACAGATATGTAACGCCATGTATCTGGTTGTAATTGATAAGGAACGGCTTGGTGCCGAGATAGTTTGTGAAAGTAACGTAAAGTAACTTAAGGTGTTGTACCTTCTTGTAACATGAAAGAAAGATTCCAGACTGTTCTGGACATGTAGTTAGGAAGTATGCGTGTCATTGCGAGTTCACTGATAGAAGAGTTTTCCTTACCTGGTAACTGGCGAGCTGTATATACGTTGTAGCGCTGTAGTGATTAGTAAGACTTTTATTTGGTACCAAGGTGCGCAGCTTACGTTATGTTAAACCTTTTATTAGAGGAGTGGATTTCCTCTTATATTTTACAAGGATGAGAAATGGAAACGGGTTAAAACCCTTCTTTAGTTATGTTATGTTGATTTTCGTGCGCTTCCGAATTGGTTTGTTTTACATTGTCTATGAATAAAGTTGTTGTCAAGCTGTTTGAATTGGGACTTGACATTATCCTCTGGGTTGGACCTTACATTTATATCCAGATCCCTGGCCCGCTCTCCTTTGGGTCATCCTGCCGGGGGTACGGCACAGTGGTGGCAGCCTGGAGCGTGGTTCGATCTGGATTTCCTTTTTTTTTCATTTACTTGCGACATTTGAGCTCCCAGAGCTCTCTCGTCTCGGTGCTTGTAATTTTGCCTTGTGTGTTGTATCATTTACACGATGTCTGCTCGCGACATTATTTATCCGGGAGCTTTGCGGAAGGAGGAATTGCTGTATGAGTTAGCAATCCGTAATTTGGAATCGAAAGGGACAGTTAAGGCCGATGAACTCTTGTTGAGGAACACTTTACATCGGAATGTCTCAGCGCCCTGTTATACCGAAAGCGAGGTCACGAGTTCGGTATCCCTTATTGAGACTAACCTCTCTGATATCGCCTCAGTGATGGATTTTCTGGAGAGCGACGTCGCTTCGCCCCATCAACTTAAGAGAGTGCAGGGTCGTTTGATGCATTATGTTCATCGTGTAGGTGATTTGCTGTCATTAGAATTAAAGGAGGAGGTGTTAAATCAGGTTCAGGATTTACAGGTCAAATCTTCTACACTTTTAGAGAAAGTTGAGACTTGGCTAGCTGACCCGTCCATCAAGACTAAGCCAGTGTTACCTTCCACTGCGGCGGTGGTAGGCGAGTTAAACCAACCCACTCCTGACCTTGGGCCTGACGGGCAGCGAACTTCCCTCGAGCCGCATTTCTCATCTTTAGAGCGTTCTTCAAAACAGACTACGAGGCAACAGCCACCCTTGTCGCCGCAGGTTTCACCATTTTCGAGTATTCCTCACCCATTGAATAACATGCT
The DNA here is from genome assembly GCF_040414725.1 of Anabrus simplex. Lineage (NCBI taxonomy): Eukaryota > Metazoa > Arthropoda > Insecta > Orthoptera > Tettigoniidae > Anabrus > Anabrus simplex. The sequence goes on from NC_090266.1 coordinate 151,462,827, forward strand.
GAAGGACAGCCCGCGCTACTCAGTGAATTCGGCGAGTGATGTGGTTGCATTTCTTCGTTTTCTTGTCGAATTCTTGGATCACGCTCAAGTATTTGGGTTGACGCATGCACAAATTTTACAGGTGATCTATCCGCATACTGTCGGAGTTCTTTCTGATAAGATTGTTAATGCTATATCGGAACAATTATCGTTGCATCAGTTTCATGCCCATATACTAGCTCACTTTATCCCCGCTAGGGCTCTTAATTCTTTGGTGCAACAATTCTACTTTCGTGTGCAACGTTTAAATGAGACCTTATCAGAATTTATTTCTGACATTAAATTTTATGCCAGGGTATTCGCACTTGATTATACGGAGGAGCAGGTGGTTTCGACTATCGTGGAAGGGATTACTCCGTCGTATCGTTCTTGCTTGTGTTTTGTGTCTCAGCCTCGTAACCTTGCCGAGTTGGAAGCTATGGTCGTCTCGGCGGAGGGCATTCGACATGCCGACTCGCTTCGCGATCCTGGTCTTTCTTCTGGCCGGGGTGTTTCTGAGCGTGCTGTTACTCGTAAACCCGCCCCGTTAAAAATATGTTTTGGCTGCGGCGCGTCTGATCATCTCCGTAATAAGTGCCCTTCTCGATCTTTTCAGGCACAAGGGCCTAGCCGTGGTTCGAGTACCGAGGGGCCGCCTAGGGTTTCGAAGGTTGTATGTTTTCGCTGTGGGACCCCGGGTCATGTAGCGAGGGATTGCACGAAAGGGCCGAAAGGTATCTGACTAGACCGGCAAAAGGCCAGGGACAGGCTCATTAATTCGCCGTCGCCTAGTCAAAATCATCGTACGACTCCAGGTGAACGTTTGTCATCCTGTCCTGCCGAATGTTTGCAGATAACGACCGAGAATAAGGGGGTAGCTCCATTTGTCAAGGCCGAGATTAATAATGAGCCAGTGACGGCACTCTTAGATACTGGAAGTGTTGTTTCCTTTGTAAGCGAGAAGTGGTTTGGTCTGCATAAATCTGTGTGTAAATTTCCCGTCGTCCACCCGGTTTCCTTTTCCTGTGTGGCTGCTAATTCTTCTAGAGTTGAAGTCTTGGGAGTTGTGAAGTGTAAGATTCGTGTTGCTAATTTTTCGTGGAAATTTCCGTTGTATGTGGCCAAAGATTTACCGTGTCCTGTAATCTTTGGATCTGATTTTTTCGCTTACTCAGGCTTGGTTTTGGATATACAGGAAGGGTCCTGCTGGTTCAAATTTTGTCGTGATGTTCGGATTCCTGTATTGCGGTCTAACTCGAGTTCTTCTTTTGCCGTGGTGCCCTCTGAGGACGAAAAGGGCTCCGATCTTAGCCATTTGCCCGAGGATCAGGCCAAGAGCATTAGGGAGTTGTGTGATGCCTTTCCCGAGGTTCTGACGGAAAAATTGGGGATGACTAACTTGTTGGAGTACAAGATAGAGGTCTCAGATTCTATTCCTGTTAGGAGTCCGCCCTATCGTCTTTCTCCCCCAAAAATGCGAGCATTGAAGGAGATCATCGATAACATGTTGCAGGAGGGAATAATTCGGCCTTCCACGTCCGCTTACTCCTCACCCATATTTCTCGTGCCTAAGCCTCAGGGAGGTTACCGTCCTGTTTTGGATTATAGGTCATTGAATAAGAAGGTGATATTGCAATCTGTTCCGCTCCCAGACTTGCATTCCTGTTTTTCGTGGTTCAGAAAGGCTAGGTATTTTACCGTCCTGGATTTAAACCAGGCATATTATCAAATCCCTTTGGCAGAGGAGTCCCGTCATTTGACAGCCTTCGCAACCGACTGGAACCTCTACGAATTTTGTCGATTGCCCTTTGGCATTTCCACTGGCGCTGCGGTGCTTAGTAGGCTTCTAGATCAGTTGTTTTCGGATATTAAATTCAGTTATCTTTATCATTACCTCGACGATGTCGTCATCTATTCGGAAACCTTTGAGGAGCACCTTGACCACCTGCGCGAAGTGTTGTCTAGACTGCGTAACGCTGGCCTGACGGTTAAATTGTCGAAGGTTTCCTTTGCAAAGCCGCAGATGTCCTTTTTAGGCCATATAGTGTCATCTAATGGAGTTTCAGTCGACCAGTCTCGCACCCGGGCCATTGATGAGTTCAGACCCCCACAGGACGTTAAAGGCGTCGCCCGCTTCATCGGGATGGTAAACTTCTTCCGTAAGTTTATCCCTAACCTTGCTAAGCGTGCTGGGCCTCTTAACGCCCTCCGGCGTAAAGGGGTGAAGTTTGAATGGGGTACTTCACAACAAGCAGCCTTCGAGGATCTGAAGTTGGCTATAACTAATGCTCCCATACTTGCGATGCCCGATTTTTCCAAAACCTTCATTGTTCAGACCGATGCTTCAGCCTCGGCGGTTGCAGCTGTCTTAATGCAGGAATCCGACCTGGGCCGGCGACCTGTTGCTTACGCTTCCAGGACCTTGACTCCTCTTGAAAGTAAATATTCAGTCTATGAGTTAGAGGGTTTGGCTGTGTTGTTTGCCCTAGAGAGGTTTCGAATGTATTTAGAACATGTAAAATTCGAGCTTGAAACCGATAACCAAGCGTTGAGCTGGGTCCTGGGTAAACCTAGGAAAACGGGCCGTCTAGCTCGGTGGGCCATAAGAATATCGGCGTTTCAGTTCGATGTACGGCACATTCGAGACTCGGACAATGTTGTGGCCGATTCGCTTAGCCGCATGTTCACTGGTCAGCCTATTCAGGATGATGACTCTTCTGACCCTGAGGTCCTAACTTCTTTACCCCTGGCTGGAGCGATCTTGACTGATGCCCCGTTGTTATACCATGATCTTGCAAAATTCCAAGTGGAAGATCCTATCTTAGGGCCTATTGTCCAGCAGTTGAAAGAAGGCAAGATTGTTAACCCATATGTGTTAAGAAATGGTGTCCTTTGCTGTCCCTCCCGCTCTGATCACAAGATGAAAGTTGTTGTTCCATCGGTATTAGTACCTATGATATTTAAATATTTCCATGAAACTCCTTTGGCTGGTCATCTGGGAGTGTTTAAGACCAGGGAGAAAATTCGCGAAACCTTTATTTGGAAGGGGCTGGATGCTGAAGTCCGTGAGATGGTCAAAGCGTGTAAGATTTGTAGGATGAGCAAGCCTGCCCTTAATACTCGGGTCGGCCTGTTGTCTTCTACCCAGGCTACGCGACCCATGCAACGTCTATTTATAGATTATGTGGGACCCCTCCCCAAGTCAAGGACGGATGGCAATAGATTTATATTTGTTTGTGTCGACGGCTTCACTCGTTTTTCTTGGTTTTTTCCGACGAGGTTAGCCACGGCAGAGTCCACCATAAGGTGTTTAAAAACCATATTTTCTTCTTTTGGTCCGAGCCAGTACTTGGTGTCCGATAATGCGAGGGCGTTCACGTCGAATTTGTTCAGAAAGTTTTGCTTTAGCCTGTCCATTACGCATGTGACAACGTCCCCGTACCACCCCCAACCCTCTTATGCAGAGAGAGTCAACCGCAATTTGCGGGCCGCTCTCATCGCCTTCCATCATGACGATGTTTTGAGATGGGACACTTCGTTGCCATGGCTGGCTTTCGCATTTAATTCTGCTGTACATGAAGCGCATCAGTTTTCTCCTGTGTCTCTTATGTTCTCCTTCGTTCCCAACTCTCCACTCAGTAATCTCTGGAACATTGATGAACTGTTACCAGAGAGGATTGACCCCCTTAACATCAGGGCAATTTGGAAAAAGGCTAAGGAAAACCTCAAGGTGTCCTATGAGAAGAAGAGAGAACGTTACAATGAGGGGCGCCGACCGACCGATCTCGCTGTAGGAGATAATGTTTTTGTTAAGAATTTCGTGCCTTCCGGGAAGCTCGCTCCTAGATTCCGAGGACCGTATGAAATTATTGATTTCTTTACGCCGGTCACCTTGTTGGTAAAGGATCCGGAGACGGAGAGAGTCTTCCGAGTTCATCTTTCGCAAGTAAAGCCTGCTTAGCGTTTCAGCTACGGGTACCTTGGTTTCATGTGGTATGAAGCTTTAACTTGGTTATCCGGAGAGTTTTGACTCATTTCCATTCTTGTCGGAGATATGCTCTTCCCTTAGTTAGTTTAAGTTTGTTCTTCCCTTTTTAAGAAAAACAAATCTGGATGTATTATTTATTTATTATGAATGATTTAATGTGAGTCCTCCCGGAGTCCTATCGCACCCGTACTGCTCCCATGCCCCCCGGTCCGGTCCCCTACACTGCATTGGCCCCCTGTACCCTGTACCGGTGGATGGATATCTTTCGACATCTTTGCTGGCCTTCTGCTTTATTTTACAGTGGACTGGAGTATCCACCTACGCCCACTGCTCCATGAGAAGGGCCCCTCGTGGCTGCGATTCCTGGCGATCATTGACTCCAGCCGCCGTGTCTTACGGCTACCGAGTTCAGAAGGATTGGGATTTCCAGCGTCTGAGATGCCTAAGGAGGCTCCGAGACGGTCCGCTACTGTGGCCGTTGTCCTGCATGCATGCCGCTCAAAGTTTGGTTGGGTTGTATCCCAGCTATGATGGTTGCCGGCCCTGATGGCCCACCTTTCCCCTGGCGATTGCTGGGGACATCTTCATCGAACTGAATGTTGCCATATCCCGGGATATACTTGTCAAAGACTCGCTACTTCATTATGGTGTATAGTAAGAAAGTAATTTCAGTGCTAATCTTGGCAAGAACTCGCTATTTCATTTAATGTACAGCAAGAATGTAAATTCAGAGATAATCTTGGACTCACTACGTCATTTTGGTGGCCAGCAAGAGTATTAATTTTATATATTATCTGGGCAAAGACTTGTTTCTTCATTTTTATGTGCAGCAAGATGTTACTTTTGTATATAGTTATTTATTGTAAAGCAAGAACACTATTGTATATCCAGCAAGTATTCAAGATAATGAACTTTATGCGGCTGATCTTTATGGAAGGAAAACACCTTGGTCAACCCTGGGTTGGTGTTTTGGGGGGGAGGTCTGAACCGTGTGTTTGGTCTCCTCCCGCCTTAAAGGACTTGGTACCTGTACTGTGCTCCTAGCGAGCTCATTGAAAATTTACTACCATCATTGTGCGTATTTCTGAATGTCCTAGGCATTGATTGTGTAATAAATGTGTCTCTCCCTGTTCCTCACTTATGGCTCCATGGACAAGGAATTCTTTCCGTCCTGGGGCGTCCCTCCGTATTTGCATTTCTTTCGTATGTCGATCGTCTGCCATGCTCCCTCGCGTGTACTTACCCCCTCCCGGCTTCTCCGAGAGAGGGGCGTGATGACGTTGGTATCGGGACCTACCCCTCCCGGCGAGCCAGTGTGCCTCGCCGGGCGGTGGTCCGTCTCACTTACCTGCTGCTCTTTGTGGAGAGCACTACTCTTGGGTCGAACCAAGCACCGTGAGAGGGGCATGGGAGGTAAGATCTACTGGCTTGCTATGTGTTGGTAGGATGATGGGAGGAACTAGGAACTTGTACAGATATGTAACGCCATGTATCTGGTTGTAATTGATAAGGAACGGCTTGGTGCCGAGATAGTTTGTGAAAGTAACGTAAAGTAACTTAAGGTGTTGTACCTTCTTGTAACATGAAAGAAAGATTCCAGACTGTTCTGGACATGTAGTTAGGAAGTATGCGTGTCATTGCGAGTTCACTGATAGAAGAGTTTTCCTTACCTGGTAACTGGCGAGCTGTATATACGTTGTAGCGCTGTAGTGATTAGTAAGACTTTTATTTGGTACCAAGGTGCGCAGCTTACGTTATGTTAAACCTTTTATTAGAGGAGTGGATTTCCTCTTATATTTTACAAGGATGAGAAATGGAAACGGGTTAAAACCCTTCTTTAGTTATGTTATGTTGATTTTCGTGCGCTTCCGAATTGGTTTGTTTTACATTGTCTATGAATAAAGTTGTTGTCAAGCTGTTTGAATTGGGACTTGACATTATCCTCTGGGTTGGACCTTACATTTATATCCAGATCCCTGGCCCGCTCTCCTTTGGGTCATCCTGCCGGGGGTACGGCACAGGCGGCAAGAAAGGTGATTTTTCACGACATGTTACATGGATTCAAACGGAACTTTTTAGACGAGATGAGGATGTTGGCGTCGCCATATTTCAAATGCATATTATTACTGTTCTTTAAAATAAACACAGAAAATTCTAATTTTGATATGGATTTTCCTTCACGAATCCAGTCGAAGTGTGCTTTGGTGGATATGAATACCAACGAATATTCGAGTAGGGTTGTGAAGGGAGAAAACGGGAAAGATCTGATGACCCCTTTTCAAAACAAACAGCACGCCACAACTGCAGATAAATGCTCATGCTCATGAATAGAAAGATTAAACACTTGCCTAGATTTTGTCGAAGATCAATACTCAGTGCTCGAAATATGTCCTTTCGTGATCTGTCTTGTAAACGGGGAACCTAAGATACAGAGAAGTAGAAAGTGCCACTTCTTTTACTTCCTTTTTGAGACTGATATGATGGAGATGGCACTCCTGGTGGCGTGAGTAAAATGGTGGCTTCGTGCAAAAGGAGTTCTAAAACAGTGATTGTCAGTAACTTTGTGACAGGACATCTCAGGATGCATGAACCGGTGCATTGCGCTGTGCAAGGTTCAAAAGACAACCAGAGTTCAGACCACTCACTCCTCGATTTTGACCTATAGCGCGGTCTCCCTCTTTCCCTATGCCTATCTCGCACAATCCGCTTGTCTCCCACTTCCTCACTCGCTCCACAGCCCTCCATCATCCGAGCAGAGTTGAGCCGACCTTAGCCGAGTCGCCCCGAGAAAACCCGCTGGTCCGAACTGAGCCGTGTCGGACCGATGCATGGTGTACGGAAGCTCCGCACCTCGGTTTGCACGCCTGAGATTTTGGGCGTTTGAGAGGCCCTGCTCTATTGTCTAACACACAAATGATTACGTTCCCTGTCTCTGTGGGTTACAAAACGTTCTCCCGTTGTATGTTACAAGTGTCATTTCACTCCATACGAGCCTTGTATTTCGATAGTTGAAGTAGACTGCACAGTAATACGTTTCTTTTATTGGTATTCATAAATGTTCTTCAAGTTTATTCATGTAGTTTAATTTAATTACTCTGAACTTATATTGTGACGGTACGAAATATGAAATAAATGTCGGAAGCCAGGAAGGTACACATCCAATTAAATGAAACATAAGAATTCCCGTTGAAGTATCAAAAATTGAAGGTGATAAATCTCACTCCGTTTCCGATGATTCGGGAATACAATTATTAGAGTAAACTTCACCTCTCCCACACCTTAAAACATGCTATTAAGAACATCTCTCTCCCAACATGCGAACGTAGCTGAAATAAAAGGTGATTATTTAGCTATCAGAACGACTGTTTACATTATTAGTTCGACTCCTTTACTGAATTGTCAGCGTTAAGGCCTTCGGTTCAGACGGTCCCGGTCGGGTCAAGGATTTTAATCGAGTTTAGCAAGTTCCTCAGACTCGGGGACTGGGAATTTGTGTTTTGTCCCAACACACACTCCTACATATCCACACAACACATCACGGAACTCTGCAGTTCAGCATCTCGCTGTTTTGGTTTGCCAATTAAATAAATAAATAAATAAATAAATAAATAAATAAATAAATAAATAATAACTTTGCCGGGCTGAGTGGCTCAGACGGTTGAGGCGCTGCCCTTCTGACCCCAACTTGGCAGGTTCAATCCTGACTCAGTCCGGTGGTATCTGAAAATGTTCAGATACGTCAGCCTCGTGTCGGCAGATTTACTGGCACGTAAAAGAACTCTTGCGGGACTAAATTCCGGCACACTGGCGTCTGTGAAAACCTTAAAAGTTGCCAGTGGGACATAAAAGCCATTAACATTATTATTATTATTATTATTATTATTATTATTATTATTATTATTATTATTATTATTATTATTATTACGGAGTTATCCGTGGAAGTCAGAGGTGAAAGAAGGTGCGGGCTGGAATGGGTCTAACTACAAGTTCGAACGATGAATTAAAATTTCAATAAAGGTTATATTTTCAAAACTTAACAATGGTAACATAGAATTTTTTAGCGTACAACAAATAACAACAAGTTAAATCAGGTACACAATCAAGTCCAAGATTAGGGAAAAATTTAACCAGTTTCCACTAGGGGAAATAACGAAGAAAATCAGGTACAATGCCGCTTTACAGGAAAAGCAACAGTTAAGTGGTCTTTACAAATTCTGGGCTACGGGCCCAAATTCAGCAATCCTTGAACTCTTAGCTCACAATCACAAAACACCAAAGGGCAGAAAACCCTTAATTACCTGGAGCTCTTGCTCCCGATTAATAATACCAGAAAGAGCGGACCTGCTCTCAATTTTACAAACCTATCAAAGGCCACAACAAACTTCACTTCTATCTGCCCTCAATGCACACAAAGAAACAGGGGTATTTAATGCCCAACCTACAGGGCCTTCGCATGAAGAAAACAAAACATCAGGTTAAGTTACTGGCCCAAAGTACAGAAAGGACTGGAGGCGTGAACTTTCACTCCTAAATACACATTTTAAAACCTAAGTGGCTCTAGGCCGATACACAGGGGCTAATCCCAAGCTAGGGAGGTGACTCGTATGAGAAAACTTTAATACATTAAGGAAGAGAAGAAACGGTTATGAAAACGTAGTCACCTCAATTTCAAAAATGAAGGGGAGCTCGAGAGGGTAAAGCACTCTCTATCCCCGCTTTACAGTAAAAGAGATTTGTAGTTTTTACATAGACTGAAAAGGAATTTACATTTTAAAGAGATGGGTTACATATTAAAGGTTTCGAACCCTCCCCGAGAGTTAGACTGCTGAGCTAGCAAGAAATAAAGATGTTAAAAGGCCATTACCTTGTTGAAGAACTGCTGTCTGAAGAACGATTCGCTTCCCGCCCCCTGCTACATATTCACACACTGAGCTAGATGTTATACGAGTGGCCCGGAGACAAGAAAATCAGCAGTTTTTATACCCTCGTGGAAAATTCGAGACCTTTCAAGTATGAGTAGACACACACCCTCAATTTTTATTGGTTGACTAATAATTACACATGGAAATTCGAAGAAGAAAGCAATGATTGGAGGAAAATTCATTACAGAAATTAATGATCGGCTAAATTCAAAACAGGCGGAAAGAAAGGATTAATGTTGCAAACCCACAAACCGCAGAACAAAATTTAGTAAAGACAAAACTTATGAATACAACATTTCTCCAAGAAGGTACATTCCTTTACACCAGAGTGCGTTATCATAGATTTTTTGGTAGAGACCTCTGTTAGAGTCTGTCCACACTTCTTGATTAATAAAAAACAAAAGCAAATCAAAAACACCCAGTGACATCTTCTGATAAACAGTAGATTTAGTTCAGTTTTTAAAGTTCCGAGCTTCTCCTGTAGAGGAGTTTCAATTGGCGCAAGATTTGAACTTGCGTCGTAGAGGTGTACCGCCCGGTACAATTATTATTATTATTATTATTATTATTATTATTATTATTATTATTATTATTATTATTATTATTATTATTATTATTATTATAAAGAATAACCACCACGGAAACACACAATAATGAATGCATCCCTCCGCATAGTGTTGGGGTCAGGAAGGGCACCCGACCGCAAAACAATGCCAAATTCACATATGTGTGAAACAGTATTCGCAACCCCACCAGGGTATGGGAAAAGCGGTGGAAGAGGAAGAAAAAAAAAGGATCGTCTACATATTACATGACTTATATATGCTGCCGAGTCTCGAAAGCCTCTATATGAACCGCCCACCAAGTGTTTCAAAATTATAGGTACAAACTCCAGATTTACGTCCACGTATGCACAGAAATTGAGTCCCGATGCAAACAATCAAAATTGCCCCACTCAAGTACTGAAATGGAGGGGAAGGGAGTGAACGGGTAGTGCTGAAAGCACAGTGTGTGTATTGCTATACATCCACCACTGTGCCCACTTCAGTCACAACAGTCTTGTAGCGGTCTGTCTATCTGCAGCAATGTGTTACACAAGCCCTGTTTGTATCGGGACACCATTTCCGTGCATGTGTGTACAAGGCAACCGAACAAGGAGAAATGTCCTAGTATACAGTCAAACCTCGATATCTAGAACCTCAATTACTCGAATATTCAGTACCTCAAAATAATTTCAATTTCTCTGCCGTCTGTTCTATCATTCACGTGCACCTATTTATTTCTACTACTCGATCAACGTTGTAGGAGTTGTACATGGGGTTATCTCATATATTAGATACGATTAGTTTCCAAACTTTACTTCTTGTTTCATTAAACCTGTATAAGACTTACATTGTGATATAAATCCGTACATATAGCAAATAATTAATATTATCATACTTAAAGTTTGAACTAAAAATCGCTTATCAATCAATCACCACTTATCTGCATTTAGGGCAGTCGCCCAGGTGGCAGATTCCCTATCTCTTGTTTACCTAGTCGCTACTTAAATAATTGCAAAGAATTTGGAAATGTACTCAACACCTCCCTTGGTAAATTATACCAATCCCTAACTCCCCGTCCTATGAACGAATATTTGCCGCAATTTATCTTGTTGAATTCCAATTTTATCTTCATATTGTGATCTTTCCTACTTTGAAAAACATCATACAAAAGACGGTAAGTAAAGTAAACTCGTGTCCTCATCCCGAGGTAGTACAGCTATTTTCAGGTACACCCCCAACAGAGGTGAGCGGCAAGTACCAGCCCCCTGCCATAGGCCCTACTTAAATTTCTGTCAGTACCAGGAATTGAACCTGGGCCCCCGACGACGGCAGCTAATAACACGAACAGTTACGCTACGGAGGCGGACGTACAAAACGCAACACACCATATAAACATCATAACAGTTTCAAATTAAACTTTGATTCGTGTAAATGGCAAAATGGTTTATTACCACAGCTATTAATTCACAAGTAGAATAAAAATTACATATAGGATTTATTTACAGGATTTATTTTTAACTATACAAATCTGTGTTCTGTTGGTAATTCCTGTCTGTACTATACCGAGAAGAACGATGATGGGAGCATATTTCAAAGAGTACAAGCTGGAAAATTTGTGAACCACTCGAGACTGACGACGTCAAATATAGGATACGTTATACAAAGAAAAGGATTGTTGTCTTTTGTTGATACAGTGCACGGACACTTGAAAGGTGGCCTTCGTGAATCTACTGTCTCGCTTGCGAATAAATTGGATAGGTATAAAAGGATTATACCGTATAGAATGGAGAAATATACCTGTGCTATTGATTCAGTCGTTAATTTTTATGCTTGCTTGTAGTTTTAAGGGGCCTAACATCGAAGGTCATCGGCCCCGTTAATTTTTAACCACTACACTTGTATGTAGTGTAGGGTTTGTATTCATTGCGTTTGGCTTTCATAATTTATTGAACATGCGTTTTGTAGCCTCTATAACTTAACGTTCAAAGTCACTTATTCATTAGTATAGGCAATTGATATATAGCCAATGATCAGAAATATCAACGGGTAACATGTAGCTTTCGCATGTAGAATCGTGTAGGGAAGATGTGGCACAATGAATAAACTTTTAATGTCCACCTATTCAATACAATGAGTAGAATGTTGTAATTACACCTATAAACAACATTATTATTGTATTGAATGGGTGGACATTAAAAGTTTATTCATTGTAATTCTCAGTTCAGTACGGACAAAAAAAATGCAATTTCTTACGTTAAGATGTGGCACTTCAGGATACGTGGATGACATTATTATTATTATTATTATTATTATTATTATTATTATTATTATTATTATTATTATTATTATTATTATTATTATTATTATTATTATTGTTGTTGTTGTTGTTGTTGTTGTACCGGGCGGTACACCTCCACAATGCAAATTCAAATATTGCGCCAGTTTAAACTCCTCTACAGGAGAACGCCTGAACTTTAACAAACTATATTAATCCGATGGTTTCTCGAAAGATGTCACCACAGTAATCTGGTAATTTTGAAGTGTCTGAACGGTGTCTATTTCGACTTGTGTTTGTTTCCGCCGGATCAAGAAATTTGGACGTTCTCTAACAGATGTCTCTACAAAAACTATAATAACGCACTCTGGTGTAAAGGAATGAACTGTCCTGAAGAAATTTAACGTTCATAAGTTTAGTTTTTTCTAAATTTTGTTCTGTGGTTTGAGAGTTGGCAAGGTAAATCCTTTCTTTCCGCCAGTTTTGAAATTAGCCAATCCCGAATTTTTTAAATTAATTTTCGGCCAATCGGGGCTCTCTTCCCCAACCTGCTCTGTAACTGTGTTCTGTAACCAATAAACTGTTGTGGGCGGGTTGTAATCATTCATGAAACGTCTCGAATTTTCCGCGAGGGTATATAAACTGCTGATTTTCTTGTCTCGGGGCCACATCAGTAACATCTCTCCTAGTGTGATTATGTAGCAGGGGGCGGGAAGCGCCTCTTTCTTCGAGCAGCAGTTTATCCATAAGGTAATGGCCGTTTAATAACTTCATTTCTCGCTAGCTCAGCAGTTTAACCCTCGGGACAGGTTCGAAACTTTCTCATGTAACCTATCTTTAAAATGTAATAGACTCTTGGTAAAACTTCGTCTCTTTAACTATAAATTGGGATAGAGAGTGCTAAACCCTCTCGAGCTCCCACTCCTATTGTTTTGAGGTGACTTTGTTTTCACAACCGTTTCTTCCTTTCTTTATGTAATAAAGTCTTCTTATACAAGTCACCTCTTTAGTATGGGATTAGCCCTTGTGTATGCGGCCTAGCGCCAAGTAGGTTTTAAAAGTGTATTAGGAGTGCAAGTTACGCTTCCAGTCAAGTTGGTATTTTGGGCCATGTAATTAACCTGCTTCTTTACTGAATAGGCCCAGTAGGTTGGGTATTTATTACCCTGTTCTTGGTATGCCTTGAGGGAAGTTTGAAGTATAGTTTGTTGTGGCCTTTGATGGGCTTGAACCTTGAGAGCGGGTTTGCTCTTTCTTAAATTTGGTTTCTGTGTGCCTCGAGGAGGCTTAATATGGTAATCAGGAGCCAGTGCTCCTTGGCATGATTGGGGTTTTCTGCCCCTTTGTTTGAACTTGGTATATAGGTAAAGTTGGGCTTATAGCTCAAGGATCGTGAGTGTCGGGCTCGAAGCCCAAATTTTGTAACGAACTAAAATTGTACTTTCTTAATTTGTTGATCTGCTACTTGGTACCTGTTATATTCTGTTATTTATTTACCTTGAAAAGAAAATATAACCTTTGTTAAAGTTTTAAATTAACTTTAATTTCGTAAGTTGGGACCTATTCCACCCAGCACCTTCTTTCACCTCTGCTGTTCCACAGATACCTCGGAACAATTATTATTGTTATTATTATTTTCTTTTTTTGCTATTTGCTTTACGTCGCACCGACACAGATATGTCTTATGGCGACGATGGGATAGGGAAGGCCTAGGAATGGAAGGAAGCGACGTGGCCTTAATTAAGGGACAGTCCCGGCATTTGCCTGGTGTGAAAATGGGAAAGCACGGAAAACCATATTCAGGGCTGCCGGCAGTGGGGCTCGAACCCACTATCCCCCGATTACTGGATACTGGCCGCACTTAAGCGACTGCAGCTATCGAGCTCGGTATTATTATTATTATTATTATTATTATTATTATTATTATTATTATTATTATTATTATTATATCTCAACAATTTCAGGCGTGGAATTTTTGTGTGCTAAAAATGCAGTACAGTATTATTACTTTAATGCTGTACAGAATACTATACAATAAATTTTTTCTGAAAAAGTGGCATAGGAAAGCCAAAATTAAGATTGGTATTATTATTATTATTAACAACAAATGCCTTAATATTGGGAAATATCCTGAGTTGTGCGATTACTGGCTTCTCACCGAGGCGGCCGCGGTTCGATTTCCGTCCTTGTAGTTCCACGTAAATCTAGGGGACCCGTGTCTGGCATTATGACATCAGATCGAGTAAAACTACAAGCTTGTTTTTTCTATTATTGTTGTGATTGTTATTTGAAGAGTTGTAGTTACATTGTTCTCAGAGAAACAATAGTGATCAGATCTAAGTTACTTATAAATAAATCTTATTTGCTTTACAGATGTGATCCATTGATGCTACAGTTTATGGAGAAGAATGTGTGATGACGAGCTAAGAACAATGTCACAGTCAGGTGACCTTCACGGGTAAGTGTATTCTATTTACCCCTAGTGCTCCTTTAAGAAATTAACCAAGTGTCTTATTCAATCCTGCATGTTGGAGACCTCGTTGTTGGCCTCCTAGCTAAGCTACACGTCACTGATTAGGGATTCTAAGCGGAGTTTACATGCGAAAGGGTACCAGTTCTTTGCCTCTCCTTTTCTAGCCAATATCACGTGGACTACCGCCTGTTGCCATTTCTTGATGGATACAGTATTTTTGTATCCGTCTCTTGGCACAGGCCAGAGTAAAGTGTAGCTTCCACCGAAGTCCCAGTCTCATCCATGGCTGTGACAATATGGAAGTTGCTGGGGTATGGGTGGTGCTGAGTAATGACATTTCGAGCACAACTGGTGTCTGAGTGTTGTGAAAGGTGTTGCTCATAGGATCAGTCGTGCTGCAGTGGCACCTTCTGGTCCAGTGAGGAAAGCAATGGAAAACTACCTCACTCCTCATCTTGCCTAGTACGCCTCATTTGGGCTCTGCCATTGGTTTTTGCAGTTTCCCTATAACTGCATAGCCTCTGGTGGTGCTATTTGAGGATCCAACCAGCCTCTGGGCTGATGACCTAACAGACACAGATATCACGTGGACTAACCATACAAGTGAACACACCGAATGTTGCTCAACAATTTCAGCCTGGAATTTTTGTGTGCTAAAAAATACAGTACAGTGTTATTACTGTAATGCTGTACAGAATACTACACAATAATTGGATCTAAAAAAGTGTCATTTGAAAGCCAAAATTTTGACGTGCATGTTAATCATTTTTACAGGTTAAGATTTGATATCGGGAGTTACTACCCACACATCACGAAGGCAAGGAATACGTATGATTCATACTTTTGATATCACCGGGAGAGTGAACATACAAACAACCACCGACGCGTCACCCTCGCCGTTGTCTTCAACGTTCAGAATGTTGGCGCTACATTCAAAAATGGCCACAATTCAATACATCTTCTCGCGAGTGTTACATGTCTGACTGTGGAAATAATTGCATGCCTAAATGTGGCGGTCTGCCAACAACACTGTATGTGACAGAAATGGGTATAGTTCCATTTAGAAAACAACTTGGTGTCGCTGCCTTTGTGACTATTAAAGTAGCGTAGACAGGATCGACCGATTGATGGGGGGGGGAAAGGGGGTTATGGTTAGAAAATGATGATATAACATAATGAAGGTGCGTGTGCGTGTGTAGTGCACGCATGCACGTGTGTCATAAGGACACTGATACGAGGAAATGATGCTGATATTCAAATGCCCTTCCTGACGCCAACCCTATATGGAGGGATGTAATTACTATTGCGTGTTCTTGTGGTGGTTGGTAGTGTAGTGTGTTGTCTGAATATGAAGAAGAAAGTGTTGGGACAAACACAAATACCCAGTCCCCGAGTCAGAAGAATTAACCAGACGCGATTAAAATCCCCGACCTGTCCCTCTGAACCGAAAGCCTCAACGCTAACCATTCAGCCAAGGAGTTGGACAGGTATTCAGATTGCAGTACCGGTACATTACAACACCTTACATGAAAATACAGAACAAGAAAAATATAATCAAAGAAAACGGAATGTATGTTCAGATTACAATCTAACATCCACCTTTCGCAGCTTCGTGGAAAATAGATTCAAGATATCTGCTGGTTTTACAATTTTGTCCCTATGAATATTCATTTTCAAGCCAACCGTTTCAGTAAACTTTCACTTGTTTATTGTCTGTTTCTGTTTATTTTACTTTAAAAAAATCCTCCTTGGCTACGCCCCTGACGGGACACATACTACACGTTCTTCTATGTATCTCATATCCTGTAGTTATTCCTAACCAAATCAAACCAAACACCATGGCGCAATAGCCCCGAAGATCCATGGCCTACAAAGCCACCGCTGTTCAGCCCTAAGGCCTGGAGGTTGCGAGTGTCGATTGGTCGGCACGAGAATCTTCTCGGGCGTTAGTCTTTGCTTTGTAGACTGGATCCACCATCCCACCGTCAGATAGCTCCTCAAATGTAATCATATAGGCTGTGTGGACCTCGAACCAGCCCTGACTCGGCCGGGAATCGAACCCGGGGCCTCTGAATATTGTTATACACCGACGTCAAAACTGTCTATCGCTACCTTAAACAAGTCAGAAGTTATCTGACGTGAAAAACTTTGTTGAACCACCGTGTTGGCGTTTTGAGGAAGTAAGTAATAGGAGAGGAAAGGCGGTGGTTATGGAATACCATTGTGTTTCACGAAGGTAAGTCCAAAGTTTTCCACGAAAAAATATTTTTAATATTCCAGTTTACTGGCAATGTATTTATCTCTATTATGCTCACATTAGAAGGTCTTCTCATTAACACACTTATTACAATCTCCAAAATTTCAAAAAAAGATAAATGGCGGGGATCATGGAATACTGCTGGAGATATGGAATACTATCATCTGAATCTAAACAAAATATTCTTGCACACAAAAATCACAGACATAATGGTCTTTGTCACAACCAGAACAATCCTCATGGGCCCACATCCCACACTGCAGGCAATGAACCCATGATTCGCATGTAAATTCCTCTGAGAATCTGACACCACAGAAGATGCACTCTACAATGTCATCCTTTGGTTGGCGTCGGACGGTGACGGTTTCGCTATCACTGGATTCCAAGAGCCAACTGATATGCCAATTTCTTATCAGGTGCAGCAATTTCGTCCGACACTTGTGATGATGCAAGGCGGAAAAGTGTTTCTAGGGACACCAAACTCGTTCCCAGCTTTCTGATATCCCATTTTCCTCTCACGTACTAACTTGATAGCTTTTGCCATTGTCGATGGGTTCCATTTCTTTCGTTGTCTGTGATTTGGAAGTACAAGTTTACTATAACCCGGCATTCCTTTGGCTGTGAATAGATTAAAATACTATGAATTAAAATGAATAGGGATATATTTCCTTATTCATGAAGTAATTATTTATAGCTTGCTTCTTATACTAATAAAAAAATAAGGTAGGGTATAGATGTGAGATAGACGGTTAAAATCGTTCTTACAAATCATAATGGCACTGCAGTTACCTGAACACGGGAGTGAGTTACGGAATTCTTGAAACTCACATGGTCCATAACCCCCTCCCATATAAAGTAGCGTTTTACACATTCTTACACGTCACACCTTACCTCTCATATTCAACTCAATTATATCATTTGAGAGCCCAGTAAGGTCCTTCACAGCTAGAGTGGAGTTATAGAATAATAACATAACACAGTTCTCAAAATTGTGCAATAAGTACGCACCTGAAAATGTTCCTGCAATCTCTGTTGCAGAACATTGGCTCTTATTGCAACTAAAGGAACTAGGGGCAAGTTTGCATCCCGTGGCGATTAAGGGTGTTATAGGAGACTAGTTTCTTCGTTGACGTTTCGGGAGTACCCATTATCAGGGTAGATATCGTGGTACTCCATAACCCCTTACCTATTCCATAACCACAACCTCTCCTCTATCTAGTGAGGCAGTCAACTTTCTGTCTTTCGTTTACGAGTTGCTTTACGTCCCACCGATAGACTACAGATAGGTCTCATGGCAGCTATGGGATAAGAAAGGGCTAGGAGTGGAAATGAACCGGCCGTGTCCTTAATTAAGGTACAGCTCCAGCATTTGCGTGGTGTAAAAATGGGAAAGCACGGAAAACCATCTTCAGGGTTGCCGACAGTGGGGTTCGAACCCACTATCTTCCGAATGTAAGCTCACAGCTGCGCGCCCCTAACAGCACTAACTCCTTCAGTCTCTTTCTGTCTGTGACAGACGTATTCATGTGTAAAATAATACATTCTAAAAAAACAAAACATTGACACGTAGTGAAGACCTGATTGTTTCTTCCGGATGGACGTATGTTTGATTTTGTACCCAGCAGACGGAACGTTTGTAAACCAGCTCATCACGTGGAGAGGCTCATGGCCCTCTGTAACTAATTAAATACCTGGTGACAAAGGGACCCTAACTGTTTCTTGAAGTTAAGGACAATTATTAGTGACCTAGCCTTCATGACCTATACAGAAGTGGTTTTAATTTGTTTTAAGAAATTAATAAATTTCAGTCTGTAAAGGGCGTAGAGTTGTGCAAGGCAAAGGCCTCCACTGCTCCCCGCCTTCGCATTAAATAGCACAGAGCTCTTAGCTCTACGCCAACGGCCGTAGCCGTATTGAAACACCGGATCCCGTGAGATCTCCGAAGTTAAGCAACATTGGGCGTGATCGAGAAGTGGATGGGTTGCCACGCGCTGTTGGTGAGGGTATGGGAATGGAGGAGCGGAAAGGAAATGGCCACCCTACCGTACGTAAACTCCGGCTCAGGCACACCTCTGCGGAGGCTCGGACCTGCCTTCGGGCAGAAAACACGCTTACCTTACCTTAGCTGTACGGCCGACCACTTTTGCTCCAGGAATTACTCTGGTACTAATTTTTGGTGCAAACCGTTCCAACTTCGGGGCCACGAACATCTACAAATGTTGAAGTCTCGGTAAATATTTCGATTTCCTAACGGTGAAACAATCACCCATCCTTCTAGGAGAAATGGGTAGGTATGTCCTTACCGCTTCAGCAAAGCAGCCTTCAATGAAGGTCACTTGCATTACGATGACGATAACAACAACAACAACAACAACAACAACAACAACAACAACTGTTTTCAACTTAGGCTTTCCTTGGAATCGCTGGTATGCTCGAAATTTCTTCTGGAGAGGAACATGTTCCTGGATGCCTTCATGCGTGATCCCTATTTCATGAAGATCTTTTTCAACATCGGTGAACAAGGGTCCCTTGGATTTAATGCTTACGAATTAGGAAATTATAATAATAATAATAATTATTATTATTATTATTATTATTATTATTATTATTATTATTATTATTAAGTTCGACCATTCCAGTGATTCCATGAAAAGCCGAAGTTGAAAACAGGCAAAAAGTGGACTGATAAAAGAAAGGAGGATCATGGAAAGTGAATGCGAGAATATTCGAAAGAATTAACGCTCAAGCATGCAAACGGTCGAGATAACAGCTCCACGTGATAAATCTTTGAATAAGCGTCAAGGGTCCGCTAGATGGCGATGAAGGCCACTGCTAGTAGCTACAGACATTTGTTCAAATCTCAGGGAACTAATAGTAAAGTTGGAATGCTTAGTCTGCAATAGGGTAGTTCATGATGCTTATTCAAAGATTTATCACGAACTTACCTGTATCACGAAAATACCTCCCTTTACCCTATTTACTTTTGTTTTAACAAGTTGTTTTACGTCGCACCGACACAGATAGGTCTTATGGCGACGATGGAACAGGGAAAGGCTAGGAATGGGAAGGAATCGGCCTTGGCCTTAATATTAAGGTACAGCCCCAGCATTTCCCTGGTGTGAAAATGGGAAACCATGGAAAACCACCTTCAGGGCTGCCGATAGTGGGCCTACTTAGCCAGGAAACCATACCTTAATAGAGAAAGTGGTATCACTTCTGCAATTAACAGAATGTCTGTTCTGAGACTATTATTTATATTTCATTTCGTTTTAGGAATTATTTATATTACAACTTAAGAGGAAAGAAATATAAATTATGCGTGGGACCTGAATTTGTACTCCTGAAACGATGGATAATTCTATTATTATTACTACTACTACTACTACTACTACTACTACTAATAATAATAATAATAATAATAATAATAATAATTGTACCGGGCGGTACACCTCTACACCGTTTATTTAAAAGTTGCGCCAGTTGAAACTCTTCTTCTGGAGGAAGGTTGAACTTTATCTATTCTATTAAGTCTCTACTTTCTCAGAAGATGTCACCACGTGGAAAATTTTGAGTTTTTGAACTGTGTCACTTTTGATGTGTTTTTGTTTCGCTTGAAGTAAGAAGTGTGAACCTTCTCTTCTAGAGGACACTACTGAAGATCAACAATAGCGCACCCTAGTGCGGATTCAAAGAACTATTTTGTTGGAGTAATTTTTATTTCAAAAATTTGTTTCTTGTTAAATTTCTTTCTGTTATTGTTTAAGTTGGCTGTATACCCCTCTTTTTCCCCTTGTTTTAGATTTATCCAATCCCGAATTTCTTTTAGTAATTTCTGACCAATCTGGTGTATCTTCCCCCAACTTGTATCTGTTGCGGGGTCCTATCCAATAAAAACATTGTGGGCGGGTGTTTTCATTCCCCTAACGCCTAGAAACTTCCGCGAGAGTATTTAAACTGCTGATTTTGGGGTCTCCGGGCCACTTCTGTTCCATCTTTCAGTGTATTAAGTACATAGCAGGAGGCGGGAAGCGCCTCTTTCTTCTTCAGCCGTTCAACACCAGGTAATGGCCTATTAATAACTTCTTTTCTTGCTAGGTCGGCAGTTTAACACTCGCGGCGGGTTCGAAGCATTTCCATCATGTAACCTTTTCCTAAAATGTAATTACTCTTTTCATCTTTTTCTTGTAAAGCTACATATTGGGATAGAGAGTGCTAACCCTCTCGAGCTCCCACTCACATTTGTTTTGAGGTGAACTTATTTTCTCAAACTATTCTTCGTTTATGTAATGTAAAGTGTTCTTCTCTAAGTCACCTCTGTAGTATGGGATTAGCCCTTGCGTTAGCGGCCCAGAGCCAGATTAGGTTTTAAAAACAAAGTGTATTAGGAGTGCAAGTTCGCCTCCTCTCAAATTGTTATTTTAGAGGTCATGTAATCAACCTTCTTTTCATGTAATAGACCTCCGTAGGTTGGGTATTTTACCCCTGTGAATACGTCCTTAGAGGACAGCTTGAAGGTAGAGTTTGGTGTGGCCTTGTGATAGGCTTACAATTTTGAGAGCGGATCGCTCTTTGAAATTTGTTTCTGTATGCCTCGTGCAGGCTTTATGTGTAATGTTTGGAGCCAGTGCTCCTGGGCATGAATGGGGTTTTCTGCCCCTTGGCTAAAATTTTTTTTGGAGTAAGGCGGGGCTGATTGCCCAAGAGTTATGAAGTAAGGGCACTGAGCCCGAATCCAGTAATATTGTACCTACATTTTTGCTACTCTGTACCTGTTATGATTGTTATCTCTTGTTTTTGAAAAGAAAATATAACCTAGTTAAATTTTAAATTAATTTTACATTGCACGTTAATTTCGTAGCTTGAAACCCATTCACACCCGCACCTTCTTTCACCTCTACCTACCACGGATATCTCCGTAACAAGTGGTAGCAGAGCGTGGTTGAATGGGTCTCAATTTAGCCCCTTTTGACGGCTAAACATTGCTTTAATTCGAACTCTAACAATTTTCTCAGTTGCTGGAATTTTTTGAGTTTTTTTTTATTGTTCTGTCATCATGTCCGGCCCTCGCGATGTTCTCCTCCTTAACTATTTGCGCAAAGAGGAGTTGATATACGAGTTAACTATCAGAAACGTTCAATCTGGAGGCACGGTTGCAATAGACACTAACAAGCTTAGAGAGTCCCTTGATTTGCCCATTTCCATCCCCAATTTGGGAGAGAAAGAAATTGACGACTCTCTTTCCACGATCACGGAGAATATTACTGGGCTAGCTTCCGTAGTTAGTTTTTTTGATGAAAATGATCCGTCTCCTAACCAAATTAAGCGTGTGCAAGGCAGATTATATCACTTTTCAAATAGAGTTAATGATCTGTTGTCTCTGAATGTGAATGACGTTCAGAGGAAGCAAGCTAATACGCTCCTTGAAACTATCTCTGAATTGTCTAGTAAAGTCACTCAATTGTTAACTGGGGAAGTTCCTCCCAAATCTGATCAGCCCACCATAGTGAATGTAAGTAGTGAGGAAGAACCTGCTAAGGGAGAAGGCAATAGGATAACCGTTGCTGCTCAAACTATCTCTGCCCCATTGGACAACGAGTCTGAACGCCGCACATCGTTGAACAATGTACGTGCTGAATTAACTTCCTTGCCATTGAAACCTTTACCTACTATGTCGCCCGGGTTTAGCAGCTTGCCTCATCCATTGGCAATGTTGCTCAGAGGTATATCCAAGTTTTCCGTTAATACCACCAGTGACGTAATTTCATTTTTAAGATTTCTAGTGGAATTTCAGGATCATGCCCTTGTGTTTTCTCTTTCCCCATGTCAAATTTTGCAAATTATCTATCCTTATGCTATTGGGGTTCTCTCAGATAAAATAGTAAGAGCCATAGCTGAACAGTCATCTATCGAAGATTTCCATGCACATCTGCTTGCAAATTTTATTCCTGCCCGCGCGAGGTCATCTCTTATTCAGAAATACTATTATCGGGTACAGCGCTTGGATGAAAACCTGGCAGACTTCATCCAAGATATTAAGTTTTATACTAGGGTGTTTGCTCTCCACTTCCCTGAGGATCAGATCGTGCAAGCTATTATCGAAGGGATTTCACCACCCTACAGGTCATATTTGTGTTTCGCGGCGTGCCCGCAAACCTTCTCTGAACTGGAAGCATTAGCCGTCTCTGCGGAAGGAGTTAGGTATGCCGATTCCTTGCGTGTGGCAAAAGAACCCCCGCCTTCTTTTAGTAATACTCGGCTTCCACCTCGCCGATCAGTCGCCCCTCGTAAATGTTATGCTTGCGGGTCGCCTGACCATCTGCGCAATAAGTGTCCTCTGATCAAGTCTAGTAGGGCAAATAATGGAGCTGGTTCATCACAAGGCTGTTTTAAGTGTGGGGCCTTCTCACATATCGCCAAAAATTGCCCAAACTCAAATAGCACCCCCTCCTGCTCAACTTCTGGTGCAAATTCCACCTATGCCAATAATAAAAAGTGACTAGTGGCATCGGCTGAGTCGACTAATCCAACTTCCCGAGACTCAGCCCCTAGTAAACAGGTTGTAAATGCAGAGAACAATCAGCCTTCAAATTCATCTTTTGAATGCCCTAAAGAATGTCTTAGGATTGCGGCGGATACCCCCGCACCTGTTCCTTTTCTTAAGATTGAGTTAAATAACGAGCCTATAACAGCTCTCTTAGATTCAGGCAGTGTTTGTTCGATTATTTCGGCTGAATGGTATTCTAAATTGAAATCTGTTTGTAAACTACCTGACCATGTCTCAGCTCTTATTCAATATGTTTCGGCTAATTCATCGCCATTAGAAATTCTAGGCTCCGTACTGGTCAAAATTCGTATTTTTAAATTTACATGGAAAATCAAACTGTTTGTGGCTAAGCACTTGTCTTGCCCCATCATATTGGGAGCGGACTTCATTTCTCACACTGGTCTTGTGCTCGATCTCCAGAGTAGGTCGTGCACATTCAAATTTGTGTCCAATTGTAGAATTCCCTTGTTAAAGTGTAATTCTGTATCATGTTCATCTATTTCGCCTACCCAGGATGAGATGTTGTTAGACCTTAGACATCTACCTGAGGAGCAGGCTGATAGTATTCGGAAACTGTGTCAGTCGTTTCCCGAGGTGTTCTCTGATACTCTTGGTGTTACTGACCTTATTGAATACAAAATTGAGGTCACGGATTCGATTCCTGTCCGTTTTCCACCGTATAGGCTATCTCCACCTAAAATGAAGGCTCTGAAAGAAATCATCGATCAGATGTTGAAGGATGGTATTATTAGGCCCTCTAAGTCAGCGTATTCTTCGCCTATTTTTCTAGTCCCGAAACCTCAAGGAGGCTTCAGGCCTGTCATTGATTACAGGGCTCTCAATCGGAAGGTGGTGTTGCAATCTGTGCCCCTTCCCGACCTTCATTCTTGCTTTTCATGGTTTCGTAAGGCCAAGTTCTTCACCATCTTGGACTTGAATCAGGCCTATAATCAAATTCCCCTTGCCGAAGAGTCTAAACATCTTACAGCGTTTGCCACGGACTGGAACTTATACGAACACAACCGCGTGCCTTTCGGGCTCCCCACGGGGGCAGCTGTGCTCACTAGGCTACTAGATAGGGTCTTTTCCGACATCAAATTTGAGTACTTATATCACTACTTGGATGATGTCGTCGTATTTTCCGAGACTTTTGAAGAACATCTAGATCATCTGCGAGAAGTTCTGAATCGCCTTCGTAAGGCTGGGTTAACTGTCAAGTTGTCCAAGGTTGCCTTTGCTAAGCCCTCTATGTCATTCCTAGGGCATATTGTGTCACCCGATGGGGTAGCTGTCGATCATTCTAGATTTTAAACCTCCTAAGGACATCAAAGGTATCGCTAGATTCATTGGTATGGTGAATTTCTTCAGGAAGTTTATTCCTAACTTCGCTAATAGAGCGGCGCCCTTAAACCTTCTTCGTAGGATAGGCATCAAATTCGAGAGGGGACCTTCTCAACAAGCCGCTTTCGAAGATCTTAAATTAGCTCTCTGTAATGCCCCTGTACTTGCTATGCCTGATTTCTCGAAGAAATTCATCGTCCAAACGGACGCGTCATCGTCAGCTGTAGCTGCAGTCCTTCTTCAAGAGACTGAACTAGGGAGGCGTCCCATCGCCTATGCATCTAGGACTCTATCGGCTCAAGAAGCCAAGTATTCCATCTATGAGCTCGAAGGGTTGGCAGTCTTATTCGCCTTAGAAAAGTTCCGTCTCTATCTGGAACATGTCAAATTCGACCTGGAGACAGATAACCAAGCCTTAAGCTGGGTCTTAGGTAGACCGCGTCGTACAGGTCGTATAGCCCGTTGGGCCATCCGTATTTCCGCCTTCCAATTCGATGTCAGACATATCAGAGGTACCGAAAATGTTGTGGCTGATGGACTCAGCCGTATGTTTTCAAACGAGGTCGAGACCCATGAACCGGTCGACAGTTCATCACCTTCCGAGTCCATACTATCCGAGGTTAATGCCATCCTAACCGATGCTCCCATGCTCTTTAGGGATATCGAGAAATACCAACGTGAAGATCCTACGCTGGCTCCGATAATGGAAACCCTTTCTTCTGGGGAACATGCTGTCCCTTATGTTCTGAGGAATGGTGTTCTATGTTGCCCTTCGAGGCATGATAAGTTGATGAAAGTTGTTGTTCCAGCGGTTCTTGTACCTATGATCTTCAAATACTATCATGAGACCCCATTGGGGGGGCATCTTGGAATCTTTAAAACTCGTGAAAAGATTCGTGAAATGTTCATATGGAAAGGTATGGACGGTGAAATTCGGGAACTCGTAAAAGCTTGTAAATCTTGTTTGATCAGTAAACCCACCATGTCCACTAAAGTAGGCCTTTTGTCTTCTCATCAAGCGTCGCGCCCCATGGAACGCCTGTATATTGATTATGTGGGACCCTTCCCCCAGTCAAAGGGCAATGCCAACAAGTTCATCTTTGTGTGTGTAGATGGTTTTACAAGATTTTCCTGGTTATTTCCGACTAAGCTGGCTACCGCTCAGTCAACCATTACTTGCTTAAATTCTATTTTTGCTTCTTTTGGTCCGTGTCAATATATTGTATCTGATAATGCTAAGGCGTTCACATCAAATTTATTTCGTAAATTCTGTTTTGACTTGTCCATCTCTCATGTAACTACTTCTGCTTATTACCCTCAACCATCTCTGGCTGAACGGGTTAACCGTAATCTCAGGTCCGCACTCATTGCCTATCATCATGAAGATCCTTCCATGTGGGACACGTCCCTGCATTGGATAGCTTTTGCTTTGAATTCGGCGGTTCATGAATCTCACAAGTTTACTCCAGCTTCTTTGATGTTCAAGTTTGTTCCCAACTCGCCGCTCTCTAACCTCTGGTCTTTGAATGACACTCTACCCGAGACAATAGATCCGGATAACATTAAAGATCTTTGGAAGAAGGCTAAAGCCAATCTTAAAGTGTCTCATGAAAAGGTTAGGGAAAGGTATGATCGTGGACGGAGACCCACCACTTTGAAGGTAGGTGACCAGGTTATGGTCAAAAATTTTGTTCCCGCGGGCAAGCTTGCCCCCAGATTTCATGGGCCTTGTATCATTCTCGATTTTCTTACGCCGGTTACCTTATTGCTAAGTAATCCAGCCACCGAGAGGATATTTAGAGTTCACCTGTCCCAGGTGAAACCGGTGTAATTTCTGTGTTAACTTGCTTCATATTATTTTGAAAGGATATGAAGGTTATATTTTTTTTTGAGTTTCACTTTTAAGGCATTCTGCCCCTTCTGTAATATTTTGGTTTTAGATGTAAGCCTTGTGTAAAACCTGCCCCGACCCGTTAAACTGCCATCCTGTTCTTGCCACGGCCATTACCACGCTCCCGTCTCCTGCTCCTCCTTACACTGTGGCTTCATAATAGTAAATGCAATGGATATCTACACGCCACTGGCCCCTCAACCTCTCCACAAGCCGGTACCCTCAAAGAAGGTGATAGTCCAACACAATTCTGCCGCCTAGCTTTAATGTTTCAGCGCCCCCGCAGCCGCGCAGCGCCGTGCAGCGACTGGGGAGGGGGATGGGCCCCCTCCTCTCCAGCGAGGACGACATGTGCACGGCGAGCCGGAGCTCTCCTCCCGGCCAAGGCTGATGTGCGGCGCACGACCTGCTACATGCCCGCAGCCTGTATCTGTTCACCGCGGGCGCGGCGTACTTCAACACCTCTGCTCCCCTCATAGTGCGGGCGAGCGGTATCTCAGGGTACTTGAGGGGTCCG
The DNA here is from genome assembly GCF_040414725.1 of Anabrus simplex. Lineage (NCBI taxonomy): Eukaryota > Metazoa > Arthropoda > Insecta > Orthoptera > Tettigoniidae > Anabrus > Anabrus simplex. The sequence continues at coordinate 151,489,598 of NC_090266.1, forward strand.
AGCGGCCTCCGTTGGACGCAAGCTGCAACGGCCGGTCTGGCCATCCGACTCAATCTACATCAACTACATGGACAGTCACCATAAGCAATAACTACACTTGGGAATTCAACAACAATATTTGGTGGACATTGCAAAATTTTTTCTTCACCTTTAAGTATTAAAAGTTTATCTTCAGAAATTCAAATTCTACAAACATAAAGACTTTCATTCACCTGCAACAACAACATTTTGAAACTGAATTAAGAAATCTTGTAAATGCTTCTGCTATCTATCTTCGTATCAACATCATTACTTGGACTTTGTTTCAAACTGATTTCATGTGTCACCCCTGGAGGAACTTTTGGGGGGGGGAGGTCTGTACCGGGCGGTACACCTCTACACCGTTTATTTAAAAGTTGCGCCAGTTGAAACTCTTCTTCTGGAGGAAGGTTGAACTTTATCTATTCTATTAAGTCTCTACTTTCTCAGAAGATGTCACCACGTGGAAAATTTTGAGTTTTTGAACTGTGTCACTTTTGATGTGTTTTTGTTTCGCTTGAAGTAAGAAGTGTGAACCTTCTCTTCTAGAGGACACTACTGAAGATCAACAATAGCGCACCCTAGTGCGGAGTCAAAGAACTATTTTGTTGGAGTAATTTTTATTTCAAAAGTTTGTTTCTTGTTAAATTTCTTTCTGTTATTGTTTAAGTTGGCTGTATACCCCTCTTTTTCCCCTTGTTTTAGATTTATCCAATCCCGAATTTCTTTTAGTAATTTCTGACCAATCTGGTGTATCTTCCCCCAACTTGTATCTGTTGCGGGGTCCTATCCAATAAAAACATTGTGGGCGGGTGTTTTCATTCCCCTAACGCCTAGAAACTTCCGCGAGAGTATTTAAACTGCTGATTTTGGGGTCTCCGGGCCACTTCTGTTCCATCTTTCAGTGTATTAAGTACATAGCAGGAGGCGGGAAGCGCCTCTTTCTTCTTCAGCCGTTCAACACCAGGTAATGGCCTATTAATAACTTCTTTTCTTGCTAGGTCGGCAGTTTAACACTCGCGGCGGGTTCGAAGCATTTCCATCATGTAACCTTTTCCTAAAATGTAATTACTCTTTTCATCTTTTTCTTGTAAAGCTACATATTGGGATAGAGAGTGCTAACCCTCTCGAGCTCCCACTCACATTTGTTTTGAGGTGAACTTATTTTCTCAAACTATTCTTCGTTTATGTAATGTAAAGTGTTCTTCTCTAAGTCACCTCTGTAGTATGGGATTAGCCCTTGCGTTAGCGGCCCAGAGCCAGATTAGGTTTTAAAAACAAAGTGTATTAGGAGTGCAAGTTCGCCTCCTCTCAAATTGTTATTTTAGAGGTCATGTAATCAACCTTCTTTTCATGTAATAGACCTCCGTAGGTTGGGTATTTTACCCCTGTGAATACGTCCTTAGAGGACAGCTTGAAGGTAGAGTTTGGTGTGGCCTTGTGATAGGCTTACAATTTTGAGAGCGGATCGCTCTTTGAAATTTGTTTCTGTATGCCTCGTGCAGGCTTTATGTGTAATGTTTGGAGCCAGTGCTCCTGGGCATGAATGGGGTTTTCTGCCCCTTGGCTAAAATTTTTTTTGGAGTAAGGCGGGGCTGATTGCCCAAGAGTTATGAAGTAAGGGCACTGAGCCCGAATCCAGTAATATTGTACCTACATTTTTGCTACTCTGTACCTGTTATGATTGTTATCTCTTGTTTTTGAAAAGAAAATATAACCTAGTTAAATTTTAAATTAATTTTACATTGCACGTTAATTTCGTAGCTTGAAACCCATTCACACCCGCACCTTCTTTCACCTCTACCTACCACGGATATCTCCGTAACAATAATAATAATACGCATTTCAAAAAATTAGGGAATCATGTTTTTGAACGTATGCCATGTTCCACAAAACAATACCTCACACCCAGGTATATTACCAACTAAACCTTTATTCTTTACCTTTGAAGTATTCAAAAGAATGTCGATATATTCTCGTTCACTTTCAGAACACGAACGGAAATGTCCAAATAGGGGCGATAACAAAGTGATAACAGTCATCCAGGGTGGATTTTCATAACAATTGGAGAGCTTCATTATGGTGTATGTCCTCCATGAGCATTTATCACAGCTTGGCACCTACGTGGCATGCTGCGTATAAGTCGACGGAGGTCACGTTGCGGTATCAGGTCCCATTCTCCAATGAGAGCCTGTTCGAGGTCTTGGAGAGTCTGTGGTGGAACAGGGCGCCCACGTACTCTTCTGTCATGCCTCTCCCACACATGCTCGATGGGATTAAGGTCGGGACTCACTGCTGGCCATTCCATCTCTTGAACGTAATGTTCTCGCAAGACAGCACTGGCGATGCGCGCTACATGAGTCCTGGCATTGTCGTGTATGAATACGAATTCAGGGCCAACACCGTATGCAGCAACCAACACATGCTGTAGCAGTATCTGGTCAACGTACCCCTCAACGGTAAGATTACCACGGACGACGAGAAGATCCGTACGGTCATCAAAATTGGTGCCACCCCACACCATCACATAACCTTATCGGAATCGGTCACTTTCCTGGACAACATTTGGCATGTACTGCTCACCACGGCGTCTCCATACACGTTGACGTCTAACACGCTCTGTCAGGGGAAATCTGTACTCGTCTGTGAACAACACAGGTCTCCATTGGCGAAGATGCCAGTTGACGTGGGTACGGGCAAACAGAAGGCGAGCTGCGGGATGTTGCTGCGTTAAACGGGGCACTCGAACAGGGCGACTGGGTTGTAAGGACACTTCTATTAATCTGTTCCTTACTGTCTGATCAGACACCGTGACTCCAGTGACCCTCCTGAGGCCTTGTTGCAGTTCTCTGGCAGTTGCTGAACGACGCCGCAACGCACAGATGGTCAGATATCGGTCATTCTGTGGGGTTTTCTTGCGTCCACGACCTTGTCCAACCCTCCTTTTGAACTGGCCTGCCTCATTGTAGCAATTCCACAAGCGTTGAATAACTGACGGAGAGACATTGAGATCCACAGCAACACGACGAAAAGTCCATCCTTCCTGGATCAAAGTGAAGGCCCTTGCGACTTGAACCTCATTAAGGTGTCCCATGGGAAGTGTTGGTTGACGTACAACGTGCTCAAATGAGCACAGTATTCTGCGTACCTCACAACTACACACGGACGGACCGCTATGCACTTCGTATTGAGGGGTCACCTGACAATTTTATGCATGGCTACGCCTACAGATGGAGTATAACTTCAATTTGACATTCCCTGACTAGCTAAGGTCTCAAGGTATGCTGTACGAACATTGGAACCCTATCTACCAAATTACAAAACAAAACATGTTCCAATAATTTTAAGAATAATAATAACAAGAATGATAATAATATTTTCTTAATTTCACCGAAGATGAAAAAGATTTTCACGTATGAAGACATCCATGAACTTGTTCCTCTCCAGCGATTCCAAGAAAAGCCGAAGGTGAAAACAGGCAAAAAGTGGACTGATGGAAGAAAGGAGGCTCACAGAAAGTGAATCCGGGAATACTTGGAAAGAATTAACACCGAAGAATGCAAACGGTTGAGATAACAGCTCCACGTACAACTAACTACACTTACAGTTTTCGGAGACGCCAAATCCTGGTATTTCGTCCCGCAGGATTACTTTCATTTGCAGTAACTCAGCCGACACGAGGCTGGCGAATTTTAACATCTCCAAATACAGCCGGTCTTAGCTGTGATCAACTTGTGCACGATAGACCATTGCTCTTGCCATCTTACCATCTGATGAACGGTCAACGTAGTTGGAGCCACGGGAAATTTGTTTCTTGCAACTACTACAACCGCGTAGAAAACCTCATCAAACTCCACCCCATGTATGACTGACTTCGTTGTATTTGTGTGCTGCTAGTGGTTTATCGCAATGTCTTCCATTTGAGCTTATTTTCACCAACTATGATTTGTCTTTTCCCCCTGAACCAGGTAATTTTCCTTCATCTACCCCGGACTTGCACGCTTGCAGACTATTTGAGCATGCCGTAACTGGCCAACCCTTGGCAGTATTCCACTACATGCCACTGTTTAGTGCCCACTCATTCACTCTCTTTTCTATGCTTATTGGTTTTTCAATAAGGATGGACTCTCTTGAAGGAGAACGTGAAACGACTACTGTAGAGGCAGTGGAAATGTGGCTATGGAGGAAGATGACAAGAACTAGCTGGATTGAGAAGAAAACTGATGAAGCAGAGATATAAACGCCCAGAGACATTTAATAACGATAAAAAGGAGAAAGGCGTCGGTTTTTGGTCACATTCTCCGGCATAATGACTTCATAAAGAACTTGTTCGATGGCAAGGGTATGGGAAGGAAAGGCAGAGGGAAACCACGGAAGAAGATCATTGAAGAGGTAGTTGAAATGATGGGATGCCAAGGTTATAGAAAGATGAAAATGATCTCAGAGAGAAGAGATCAATGGTTGCAGCGACAAGGCAAAGCCTTTGGATAATGATGATGGTTTATCAGTCGAATTGTAGGATTGCTATATCCTGTGCATTCCGAATTAATTTCTTAACACTGGTGTTCTCACTACATAGTCTGACTCGTTGAATGAATGGTCAGCGTACTGGCCTTCGATTCAGAGGGTCCCGGGCTCGATTCCCGGCCAGGTCAGGAATTTTAATCGCTTCTGACTAATTCGTCTGGCTCGGGGACTGTGTATATTTGTCCGTCCCAATACTCTCCTCATCATATTCAGACAATATACCACACTAGCAACCACCACAGAAACAAGCAATAGTAATTACATCCCACCATATAGGGTTGGCGTCAGGACGGGCATCCGTCCGTAAATCAGGACCAAATCCACATGTGCGACGCAATTCGCACCCTTGACCCCACATGTGTGGTAAAAAGCGGTAGCAAAAGGTGTTCTCGCTATATACCGGTACTGTACGTATCTCTGAACTGAAGAGCGAAGCGTTCTGATACTTGAATCCTGCCAACTCTCACGGGAGAGCCAATAAAAGCTTGTACTAAACCACGGCAGTACGTGCTAACAGCAAGGTGCTGCATTTTGTAAGACAACGTGTGCTGACATGGAACATAAAACGCCGTATTCTTTGACCCCCCCCCCCCCTCTCACATCACACCTAACTGCTGAAATCATACTTCAGGGAGACATACTCTGTGTTGTCAACTGAACTCTCTTGGCTAAACGCAACTTTCCATTTCCTCATAGACCGGTTCCATGGCTAAACGGTTAGCGTGCAGGCCTTCGTTCCAGAGGGTCGCGGGTTCTATTCCCGGCCGGGATGGGGATTTTAACGTTCATTGGTTAATTTCAGTGGCTCGGGGGCTGGGCGTTTTTGCTGTCCCCAAATTCCCTGGAACTCACACACCATACATAACACTGTCGACCACCACAATAACACGCAGTTACCTACACATGGCAAATGCCTCCCACCCTCATCACAGGGTCTGCCGTACAAGGGCTGCACTCGGCTAGAAACAGCCACCAATCTCGATAGCTGCAGTCGCTTAAGTGTGGCCTGCATCCAGTATTCAGGTGGTAGTGGGTTCGAACCCCACTGTCGGCAGACATGGAGATGGTTTTCTGTGGTTTCCTAATTTCACACCAGGCAAATGTACCGTCATAAGACCTATCTGTGTCGGTGCGACGTAAAACAACTTGCCACACAAAATTATTATTATTATTTCCTTATAAACATCGTTGTTTACTCTTTTACATTATTATAATTACACCAGCTGCTGTGCCCGTCGTCGTTCATGAGTTAGCATACGTTAAAACTGTGGTACATGTAGGCTACCTTCATATTCACTTCAGGAGAGTGTTTTTTTAAATCAGTTCCTAGATAATACTTCACTTTTTAGTTGTGACCACTGTAAACATCAATGTGAGAATGTTCAGATTTAGACAGTGTTTGGTGGAATAGCACTCAATTTAAAAAAAGAGGATGGTGACACCTATCAGAAAGAATAAATCTACCACATCAGTGCTTCTTAACCAGAAGGATAAATGCGTGCTCGATTCACTCCCAACCGAGCAAGTTGACCGTGCGTTCAGGGGCGCGCAGCTGTGAGCTTGCATTTGGGAGATAGTGGGTTCAAACCCCAATGTCGGTAGCCCTCAAGATGTTTTTCCGTCGTTTCTCAATTTCACAACAGGAAGATGCTGGGGCTGTACCTTAATTAAGGTCACAAGCCGGGCTGAGTGTCTCAGACGGTTGAGGCGCTGGCCTTCTGACCCCAACGTGGCAGGTTCGAACCTGGCTCAGTCCGGTGGTATTTGAAGGCGCTCAAATACGTCAGCCTCGTGTCGGTAGATTTACTGGCGCGTAAAAGAACTCCTGCGGGACTAAATTCCGGCACCTCGGCGTCTACGAAAACCGTAAAAGAGTAGTTAGTGGGACGTAAAGCAAATAGCATTGTTATTAATTAAGGTCACGGCCGCTTACTTCCCACTCTCAGCCCTTTCCAGTTCCATCGTCGCCGTAAGACGTATCTGTGTCGGTGCGACGTAAAGCCAACAGTAAAATAAACACGATTGTTGTTTGTACTTCCAAGGTGAGAAGCTCCCTCTCTGGATCAGTTAAAGAGTGTCGGCTTCTGGATCCCGAGTTCACGGGTTCGAACCCCACAGAGGTAGTAGGATTGTTGAAGAGCGGAATAGCCTCCATTAATTTAACACTCTGCCAAAATCACCAGCAGGGAACCGGTTTGCTCTGACATCTGGTAGAGTGAAATCGAACATCGCGACTGACCAGCAAGCAGCCCAGATGGCGCCTAATTAAATTACGAGGTCATCTTCTTTTCCTGCCGCTTTTCCCACACTTGTGGGGTCGCGGGTGCGAACTGCGTCGCACATGTGGATTTGGCCCTGTTTTACGGCCGGATGCCCTTCCTGACGCCAACCCTCTATGGAGGGATGTAAGCACTATTGCGTGTTTCTGTGGTGGTTGGTAGTGTAGTATGTTGTCTGAATATGATGAGGAGAGTGTTGGGACGGACATATACACCCAGTCCCCGAGCCAGAAGAATTAATCAGAATAGATTAAAATCCCCGACCCGGCCGGGAATCGAACCCGGGACCCTCTGAACCGAAGGCCAGTACGCTGACCATTCAGCCAACGAGTCGGACAATTAAATTACGAGGTCATACGGTTATTAATTAATTATTCAATGTGAAAAAAACTGGCTCGCTTTTTTGAAGATGTAAATCAGTAACGGTGCGTCCTCCCAGAAAATAATAATAATGGCGTGTGGCCTCCTAAGAGGCCTGGTGCATGTCTTTCGAGTTGACGCTTTATAGGGGACGGGCGCGTCTGTGAGGATGGTGTAACTGGGCCCATGGGAGTAATACACATATATTGTGTATAATAGTGCCACAGGAAAATCTTAAGAATAGTTTCCCTCGAGTAGTAAGACTTATGCAGTGGAGTAACAATCAAATTAAGAATGGAGGCTGTGGACTTAGAAATCTCCAACGAGCATTGCAGAGTTACAAGACATTGGGCAAAGGGAGTATGCTACATAACCTGGAAAGTTAAAGAGAAATATACGAAGGAATAAGGGGCATAAGTGAAAATAGATCAGAAACCAGTAGAAGATTTAAAAATAGATATATATATATATATTGAAACAATAAATCGAACATCTGACAATTTACATGAAATGAGAACCATACAAATATAAACTTTTCCCAACCACTTACACGGATTACAAATTCATATATCAACAACAACAACAACAAAAAAGAAATAAGATATGCAAGAGAAAGAAAGGAAAAAGAGAAGATGCCGCAGGAAAGGAAAGGGGCAAACAAGGAAAGAATGAATACTGCGATAAAAAGAGAAATCGAGAACGACAAGAAAGGGAAGATGTTCAGTTAGCAAATTCGAGTACACCAGCAGAAAAAATTATCTGAACAAAATGCAAATACAATATCCAGGTCACCATTACTTCAGTTATCCCACAGATTAACACTAGGTCACGTAATTCTACAGCCGAGTAATCACCATGTAGTTTCATAGAACCAGTTTCACAATATCCTGAAGCACTGAACGAATAGAAGTACGTGTACAATAGAAGTCGCACAGTTGCCAATACACCACACGCACATTTCAAAAGAAAGTTGTTACGAAAGGTCGTGAATGAAAAGTTTTAAACACAAAAAGGGCATGTGAAATTTCGGCCTGGAAATGCCACGCTCCCAGCTTAATTTTACAGGCAAAGTCTATCCCAATGCGATTAAAAGTATTTACAGTAAAGAAATCAGTTTGTCATACCTCATCTGGAACAAATTGAACTGCCCGCACATGAAGTCTTCTGGGCACATATAATTAAGGACGAAGTTGACGTAGAATGGTGCTCCCTCCACACAGGCCTAAGTCCATCTCAATGTTTCCAGAGGAAGGCCAGGTATTTATAGTGTGGAGTAGAATGAGAAATATATCTGGAAGATTCCAGAGATTAGTGAAGCATGCGCGAATAAACCAGGCGGTCACATGACTTCAGCCGGCAAAAAGGAAGTTAGTTTATCGAAGATGGTGAAGATGAATAGAGTAGAGTTCATGCAAGGTATGAAGTATGCAAGTTCCAGTTGGAGAAAAATGCAGTTATATCATGATGAGGGTAAGTCCATACTAATCGTAGAAAAAAGGTTATGTGCGTGGCGAGTTTCATAACAGTAGTTGCTGATGAAGTGAAGAGTCCGTTACATTATCCGCCGGGCACCAGAAAAAAATCCAAAGGATTTTTTTTTTCTTGTTGGTTGTTATTTGGTAGTTGCTGTAGTAGTAGTTGAAGTTGAAGTAGTTGATATGATTGAAGAGTGAAGATTGCTGAGAGGAGACGAAAAGCCGAAGATACAGTTGGATGGCGACGGCGAGACGGCCCCAGGAACAGCGATGGAGGGCCCTTCCAAAAGCTGGAGCGGGGTTCGACGGCAGCCGCAACAGTATATCAAAAAGGAAAGGTACTGCAAAACAAAAGAAAAGGCGGCAGAAAAAGTATCCAAACACAAAGAACATGCGTAGTCAGAAAAATAGGAAGACACACAGAGGTTGGGGAAGAAGAAGAAGAAAAAGGAAAGGGCTAACGCGTTAGCAAGGGGAGAAGGAAAGGAGAGGAAAGTAGTTATAAATAGAAATATATACATAGATATATAAATGTAAATATCACAAACAACAATAAAAATGAAGAACAATTTTAAAAGAGAGAAAGAAAATGGTTGGGAAGCATATTTACACTCCCATTACAACCTGTGCCGACTGGGCTGGGAGGGAGACTGGAGAGACCTGTGTGGAGGGGGAGAAGGAGAAAAAAAAATCCATTAAGGGAGCAAAAGGAAGCGATGAGGTAGACAAACAACAAAGAATAAGAAAAAAAACAAAGAAAAATAACACTGGGAGCAGTAGACATTTCCAGCCTAGAAGCAGAAAAGAGAGAGAGAAAAAAATTTTTAGAAAGAAGAGGTAATAACAAGAGAAGGAAAACACAGTGCAAAGAAAAGCAAGATGTGAAAGTTCAAGAAGGATGAAATCGCTTGAGCTGACTCAGATGAAGTTTCTTAGTGTCGAACAAATCAGTCGTAGATTGCAAAAATACAGTGACAGGGGTAGGGAAAGACAAAATACGGTATGGACCAAGCCATCGAAGAGCAAGTTTAGCAGAGGTGGCATTGATTGCCGAGCTGTGCGGATGATTGGCAACGAGGACTAAATCGCCAATTTTAAAGTTTGATGGCTTATGACGAGGATTATAAACGTTTTTGTGCACTTGTTGAGCTTTTAGCAATTGATTAAAGGCGTCTTTCCAGAGTGATGAAGAGGATGGCTGATCAAAAGATTCAAAAAGTTTGTGTAAATCCCAATTTAAGGAAAGAGGAGTTTGAAGATCACGACCAAGAAAGAGCCTAGCCGGAGTTTGAGCAGTAGAACTATTGATGCTGGAATTAAAGGCCAACGCCAAAGAGGAAAGATGAGAATCCCAGTCTTTCTGAAAAGAACTATGAAATATAGATAAAGCAACTTTGAGATTACGGTGGTACCTTTCCACGGTGTTGGACTGAGGATGGTAGGGAGAAGTCAAAATACGTTTGATACCCAGTTGAAAACACATATTAAAAAAGACACCGGAAGTGAAAATAGAAGCATTATCAGAAACAATATTAGCTGGCAAACCAGTAATAGGAAAAATTTGTTCAGTGAGTAAATTTATGACAATCTTGGTAGAAATTTTACGTAAGGGTCGGAGGACTAGAAATTTTGAAAATGCATCCAACAGGGTGAAAATATACAAGTTGCCACGAGAAGACCGAACAATAGGTCCAACTAGATCAATGAAAAAGGTTTGGGCAGGGTGAGTAGGTGGAAGGGCAGAATGAAGACCAGCAGACTTTATGTTTAAAGGTTTAGATTTTTGACACAATTCACAAGTGTGAACAAAGTTGCGAATAGACTTACGCATTTGAGGCCAAAAGAAAAGAGAGGCTATACGGTTGTACGTTTTGGTGATGCCGAGATGCCCACCTACAGGGGAGGAGTGATAATATTGCAAAATCATGGGTTGAAGAGCCTGTGGGAGCACCACTTTAGGAGAAGCTTTCTTGGTGGGTTTGTAGACCAAGAGGTCTTTAAAAATAGTAAACGGACCCTGGTAAGATGGGTCAGATAAAGATTGTTTGAGTTGGATGCAGAACTGATCGGTGAGCTGATGCGACTGACAAGATTGAAATGAAAGGGGAAAATCTGTTAAGGAAAAAACAGCATTAACAGAGGAAGGTGAAGGCAACATAGAGACATTCAGGGGTAAATCATCAGTGGTACTAGGCTGAGGAGCAGAAGTGTCAAATAAACGGCTAAGAGCGTCCGCTACAGAATTTTCAGAGCTAGAAATGAATTTAAGGGAGAACTTAAATCTGGACAATCGCATGAGCCATCGGCCAGTTCTACCAATCTTAGGTGCATTGTGCAATAGCCATGAAAGGGCCTGATTATCAGTCTTTACAAGGAATTCTTTATGCTCCAAATATTCAGCAAAGTGTTCAATAGTATTTAATAGGGCCAGGGCTTCACGTTCAAAGATAGAATATTTCCTTTCAGTAGGAGAAAGAAGTCGACTGAAATAGGCGATAGGTAGAGGGACATCATTCACAACCTGAGTTAAAACACCAGCAACAGCAAGATTAGATGCATCAGTATGAATTTCAAAAGGTAGGGAGAAATCAGGAAATTGAAGAATGGGAGCATGCATCAAAAGAGATTTAAGCTGAAGAAAGGCATCCTGTTGAGATTGAGTCCAAGTAAACGGAACATTTTTACGTTTCAGATAATTGAGAGGCTCAGCAATGTGGGAAAAGTTAGGGATGAACCGGTGATAGAAGGAAACCAGACCTAAAAAGGTGCGCAATTGTTTGAGATTTTTGGGAGGTAGAATATTAGAGATAGCAGAAGTACGTTCGGGATCGACGGCTACTCCCTGAGGTGACACAATGTGACCTAAGAACTTTATAGAAGTTTGAGCTAGGGAAATTTTAGAGGGGTTAACTGTCAGACCAATAGAACGTAATCTGGAAAGAACTTGGTGGAGATGAGACATGTGGGACTCAAAATCTGGGCTAAAGATTAAAAGGTCATCAATATAAGGATAGAGAAATTTGTACTTGAAATCTGAGAATAAAGAATCTACTAATCTCTGCATGATTTGTGACCCCAAGTTCAATCCAAAAGGAACTTTTGTGAACTGAAAAAGGCCATTTGGGGTGATGAAAGCAGTAAGCCGACTGCTCCGTGAGTCCAAGGGGATTTGGTAGTAAGCAGAATTGAGATCTAAAAGAGAAAAATATTTAGCTTTAGAAAAAAAAATGGAAAGCGTTTTGCATTTTAGGAATAGGATAGGAATCATAGAGGATTTTGGAGTTTAATTTACGGTAATCAATTACCAGGCGCGAAGAACCATCAGGCTTGTCGACAAGAAATGCCGGGGATGCGTAATTGGAAGAGGACGGAACAATAGTACCATCCTGAAGCATTTTGTGAATAATGTCATCCATTTTTGCCATCCGAGGAGGGCTGAGATGGTAAGGAGGTGAACGAACAGGAGTTTGATCAATTAAATCAATGTGAGCCTGATAAGTAACCACAGAGCCTAGTTTATCAGTGATAACATCAGCGAATTCAGATTTTAAGGCATTAATTGCATCTAGTTGGGGAGCAGTGGCATAAATATGCTGATGACTGAAGACGTGGTTCATAGGGAAATCAAGGGGGTCCACCAAAGGAATTTGAACGTGTGGATTGAAAAAAAATGCGATAGAAGCCATAGCAGTATTATAAATAAGGCCAGTATGAGCAAAAAAATCATAACCGAGTATGACAGGGAGTGAGCAATTGCTAACCACTTGAAATTCAAATGGCCAAGAAAATTTAGAAATTTTAACACAGAGTTTTAGTTGACCCACAATGTCAAGAGAGTGCTCAGATATGGAGAGACATTTGAGGGTAGAAGGGCATAATTGAAGATGCGGATGTATTTGTAAAAGTTGCTGGAAAAAAGAAAAGCTGATTAGGGAAATGACAGAACCAGAATCTAATAAGGCTAAGGAGGGAGTGTTATGTAACTGTACAAGAGTATAGGACTGTGATTGAGTACCAGAAGAGAAAGCTGAAGAAACATGAGGCAGATTTTGCCCATGAGGTCGTGAGCTGCCTACTGACGACGGGAAGTGAAGTTTCCCAAGGAAAAATTGGTACAATCGCGCGCTAAGTGCCCTATAGCCTGACACCGATAACAACGGAAACGAGAGATATTACCCTGAGAAGGTAGACGAGTGGTAGAAGGTGTGCGAATTGTTGAAATGTTGAACTGGGGAGGTGGAGTGGAAGAATAATAAGAAAGGTTACTATGGGTATTTAGAACATCTAGTTGAGCGATACTGTAAAGCTGAGGAACAGTAGTGGGTGGCGAAAAGGGATTAATGATTTGACGGAAGGCTGGAGAGGCATAAAATCGAATAAGAGAAATGATTTCCTGGGGATGTTGAGCAATAGCTAACACGTCAGAATAGCCGATGATGGAGTCAAGATAATCATAAGCCGATTCATCGGGACGTTGATGACGTCTGATATACTTGTTACCGAGTTGTTGTCGGATCTCATAAGGCAAAAAATAAGTGTGTAAAACTGAACGAAAATGAGCCCAATCGTGAGAGGACTTCATATATTGAAGCCAAAAGTTACGAAGATGACCAGATGTTTTTGGGTAAAGCAATGAAAGCAATTGGGAAAACGGAGCTAAGTCAGTTTGTAGAAATTTGCGAACTGAAAAAAGCCATTGTGTCAAAGTATCAGGATCAGTAGACTGAATGACGGGTACCTGGTCAAGACATTTAGTGAGAATATGGAAATTAAGTGGTTGATGTGAAGAGGGGTTGTGATGATATGGGGATTCATAAAAATATTGCTGAGAAGGAGATGGTGGTGGAGTTCGCAAATCAGGAGTGTAGTGCTGTGCTGATTGAGTTTTGTCGACAGAAGGCGGAGGTGCCTGGTTAAGTGGAGGTTTCGACTCGGCAGTAAAAAGAGAAAGATCAGGATAGAGAGGGGTGTTAGGTGGAAGTGGGGGTGGTAGAGATTCAGAGCCTGCACTGGAAGAAGCTGTAGTAGTAAAGGTACAAGATGTAGAAGTAACAAAAGGGTTATAAGACAGATTAGTAAAAGGATTGGGATCAGAAAAATTGAAATGAGGATCAAACGAAATATCGGAAGTATCGGAAGCATAGGGAGAAAAATTGTCGGAGAAATAAGCCATGTTGAAAAAGAGGAGAAAAAGAAAGGCAAAGTCTAGCGAGGTGAAATACTAAACCACCCAAGAAAAAATATTAAGCAACTAAGGCCGTAACAAAGTGGAGATTTAAAGTAGTAATGGACTACACAATTCGGGTTTATGCTGCGATATATACTCTGCTACCATGTGTAACTGGGCCCATGGGAGTAATACACATATATTATGTATAATAGTGCCACAGGAAAATCTTAAGAATAGTTTCCCTCGAGTAGTAAGACTTATGCAGTGGAGTAACAATCAAATTAAGAATGGAGGCTGTGGACTTAGAAATCTCCAACGAGCATTGCAGAGTTACAAGACATTGGGCAAAGGGAGTATGCTACATAACCTGGAAAGTTAAAGAGAAATATACGAAGGAATAAGGGACATAAGTGAAAATAGATCAGAAACCAGTAGAAGATTTAAAAATAGATATATATTGTACCCTGATGAGATAGCCCCTAGTTTCATGATTTGATTTTGATATGAGAAATACAGATATATTGGAATATTAAATAAATACAGTGTCAGTTTTGTGTGGACGGGAGAATTTCAACATGATCGCGACAGTCCGGCGCCACGGTAAGCTTGTCATTAAGGGGAAGAAGGTTTCCTGGTCAAAAGATAAGAGGATTAAAATCTAGAGCTCACAACAACAGAATAATTACTACAAGGAAGTGAAAGAGTATATATTCCGGACCAAGGCCGAGCAGGTGTATCGCCAATACCGAGAATATGACGTACCGGGTATTTTCACGCCCGAGGCATTTGGTGTGGCCACGTTTAACAGGGAGAGATTTAAAACTAACCAAAGCGGTGTTGACCAATGAGAAAATTTATCGTAGGCCGCAGATGAACCAACATAAGAAAAACTCAGAGTGAACTCCAGTTAGCTTCTCCGATAACAATAATTAAATTATTCCAACCACATGATTGAATAGAGGGGATTTTTGTGATATCGTTCCCATGTTGAATAATGGTAATCGTAATAAATTAAAGTAATGAATTCGTGGAAATGACCCACGCTATCTCGCCATTGGTCGAGATGAGCACGCCATCAGGGACGCCGAGTTAGCGCGCGAAAGGTGGAGGACAGAAATTAAGTGATATTTCCATGATCACCGAACGATATGAGTTCAGAATACGACACATGAATGTGTATCACCAGTGTATTAAGTAGGATAAAGCAAGAGATCCAACTCCGCCTGCATATGCCGATTTAGGATAACCAACCCCCCTCTCCAAAAGTTGACCGCGGATGACCCCGGCGGGAAATCATATCGTCCATAAAAGTCCAGAAGCGGACCTCACATCACTCAGTTCTTACCAGTACTCAGTTCTTACCAGTACTCAGTTCTTACCAGTCACCAGTCGTTATCGGTCACCAGTCGTGTCAGTCGTAATGAAGTAGTTGAGACTCTGACATGTTGACTCTGTAAGTCAGTACCTCGGGACGCATTCGAAGTCAGTTAGAGCTGAAAGTACGTGAATTATTAGGAGAATGAATACGAACAGTGAAATTATCCATAGTACCGAGTGAGTATAATCAGTACAATTGTATGTTGAATTTAATGAATGTCATGTGTTTAAATAATAAATAACTAACGGAACGCCGACAGTACCTTTGGAAGGCAGTGTGCGGAGCCTGAAGTAAACACCTCATGATAGACGGTGAATAACTATCCGAGCAGGGAATTATAGGAGCTAGGCGATGATCAAGACGGCTTGAAAATAAACCAGGAAGTGCCGGTTGAAGACGCGATACGCGCCGGTTCAAATGAACGACATTTCGCCGTAATGTGTCACGACGTGTGTTTCGGGCGTATATGAAGAGTATATTGTGCGAGTGTCATGGGTCTAGGAGCACCTATAAGTGTTTTTTTGTTATTAATATTTTTGTGTAAAATAGTGTAATAAGGTATTAATCATGGGTAGTCACCCAGAAGTGTTTTATTGTGTAAAATTTGTATTGTGCGACATGATGAACGAGTAAATCACTATGGGGCCGTAAGGCCTATATCTCCTCCGCTACGAGACAATGGAATTCTACACAGGAATGAGTACACAATTTTGATATTTAGGGGATGTTATCGCGACTAAACGGGGTTCAGTGTAAATTAATTATGGTTACTTAACATGGTCCGCTTCCCGAGTCCATGATTTTATTTTTTGTTAGACGGACGAACTAATTTATATTAACGTAATAATGGGTTAGATTAATTAATTTGAGCATTTGTTTGTTGTATATAATGTAAATATGGGATATATTTCTTTCAATTAATGCATGCTGTTTGTAATACTTTGACTTAAGTTCATTTCAAGTGTTAAATTCTTTTTTTGTGCTAACCCATTTATTTGATCTTCAATCACTGAGGTGATCATTTGTAATTTAATTAGGAATAATTTCTATTAGACAGCCAGATTATGAAAGAGCCAGAGTATGGAAGATTTGTGTTGCGTACGGAAGGTCATTAAAATACTAATAATAATCATGTTTGTGAGTCGACAAAGGAAAGTAAAATAATAATAATAATAATAATATTTGGGCGTGTAGAAGTTAAAGTATAATAATAATAATGACAGTGCTTTGCGAGTTAGCCAGTGCAAATATAATAATCAAAGTGGAGATGACATGTAGCGTTAAAGACTTTCATTCGCGTAATCAGTTTGATTTTACGTAAATTTTTGAATTTACGTTTTTGGACTTTAATTTAACCATTAAAATTTTGTTTAAAAGCGATATAGGCACGTGAATTAGAATGGTCACGATATGTTAAAAGCCCAGAATGATTTGAGCCCATATTTAGAGTTGGAAGTCATGAGGGACGAATATCCGGCGTGAAATAAATTGAGCCGTATTGTTTGTAATGATGAAATAGATGAATCTCAAGGCCTAAGATGATATAAATGCATATGCCGGTGTTATTAGTGGTAGAATCCACGCACCGAGGATTATTTTATGAATTAAATGTTTGAAGAGTTCCGATGAAAGGAAATGGACTTCAAATTTGAAGGAATAGTTTAGCAATCGCCGGCATTGGAGGTATTTGCCCAGCCGCGATGTGCCATAGGTTGTGAGAGGTGTCTTGGGAGGACAGGTGTCCCCATATAAAATTAACGGCAGTGCGAAGTTGAAGGTACGGTCCCGAATACCGTATTGTCCCGACCGATATAAAGCAGATCTTAGTGGTTCATAACGGGATTTAACATATGTGACTAAATTCTAAAGAGTGGAAATTAAAATATCATCTTTCCATTTTTAATAATAATAATAACAATAATCATACTCCAAGTGAATCTTGTCTTAAATCGAGTGCTTAGTGCCAAGATAAATCGGAATTGTAAAAGGGGTTATGCGTTAAACATATTAAGAGTGAACTACCGTGTAACAGGCGAATTTAAGTTTTTTTAATAATAATAATAATAATAATAAATATTAAGAAAAGTACTTTTTTTGAAGAATAAATTTTTTTTATATTTTGGACATAATAATGATGTTGGGAGATGAAATGAAAGATTTGAGATTTTTAACTAATAATAATAATAAATAAAATATTTGAAGAAGGAGAAGAAGAATAACCAATGAAGGTACTTTTTTTTTTGATGAAAATAATAAGAGCGAGAAGTTGAAGTATTATAGAAAGGATGATTACGGGTTACGATAACCACGATTTCCACTATTAATAATAATAATAATAATAATAATAATAATAATAATAATAAAAATATTTATGAGGAAGCTGATCATTATATTGTGCGGATAATTTAGGAGGAAGAACTAACCTTCGTTTGAAACGTCGGCAAGGGTTGGCATATAATCATCCCGGATGACAAATGATAATAATCAAATACCGGATTATAATTGAAATTAATGATAAAAATAAAATTAATTGATGGTAGTCAAAGTATATGCTAATGATCAGATAAAGAATGGTAATGATATTATCTAATAATAATAGGAGGATATGCTAGGGACAGTCATCCTGTGTCGAATTGCTCTGAACCAGATGTTGGGTTTTCACGGGGAGATAGCGGTAGATACGTAAATAACCCACGGACGGCACATGTTTGCAGGGTCAGAGCAGAGTAATGAACCTTTCCGTACGTCTTGTCGTATTGACAAGTGTAAATATTAAAGTAGCTTTTGAGATAATGAACTCTACCTGGTGTGTTTGTGAATCTGGAAATAATAGGCTAGAGTTTATCCGTATTATAAATTCCCGTTTTTTTCGAGGCGATAACATTTTCTACGGTGGGTGTCCGGCTCACCAGAATGTACATACCGGAAGTGTCTCATGTCCAAACGGAACGAGGAGACGACAGTAAAAAGTTACTGTCGTGCCTTCGTCGCCGAAAGAATATCTCCAGCGGTGAAACGTCCAATCATACGGATGTGAATTCGATCCCCAGTAACCAATTGGGACGAATTCACCAGATGTTTTACACTACCAGAGTAGTGAGGTAAAATCCAAATATTATGTCATTTATTTTTCAGGATTAAAAGTGTCCCAATGTAAATTTGTCATCATGTGTAGTATGCAAAATAAGTGAATAAATTGCTCCTCATTGCAATTTCAATAGGAAACAGCTTCCATATCTTTTCATTGTAGTTAGTCCAGTATGCCCATGGAATTTAAGTTGTCACTTCCCAGTCCTATTGTGGAGTCAGAATTTTGTATCCATGAATGAGTCGTCACCCGTAACCTTAAATTTTCATGCCCCGTTCATCCCTGTGTTCATTTGATGCGCCGATATATATTTTTTTTGATTTTCTTTAGATAATTTTTTTTATCGTTTTCGAACTGATCACCCCTGAGATAAATGCTAGTCTGGGACTCAGGAGGTGGGCGGGTGCAATATATATATTGAAACAATAAATCGAACATCTGACAATTTACATGAAATGAGAACCATACAAATATAAACTTTTCCCAACCACTTACACGGATTACAAATTCATATATCAACAACAACAACAACAAAAAAGAAATAAGATATGCAAGAGAAAGAAAGGAAAAAGAGAAGATGCCGCAGGAAAGGAAAGGGGCAAACAAGGAAAGAATGAATACTGCGATAAAAAGAGAAATCGAGAACGACAAGAAAGGGAAGATGTTCAGTTAGCAAATTCGAGTACACCAGCAGAAAAAATTATCTGAACAAAATGCAAATACAATATCCAGGTCACCATTACTTCAGTTATCCCACAGATTAACACTAGGTCACGTAATTCTACAGCCGAGTAATCACCATGTAGTTTCATAGAACCAGTTTCACAATATCCTGAAGCACTGAACGAATAGAAGTACGTGTACAATAGAAGTCGCACAGTTGCCAATACACCACACGCACATTTCAAAAGAAAGTTGTTACGAAAGGTCGTGAATGAAAAGTTTTAAACACAAAAAGGGCAAGTGAAATTTCGGCCTGGAAATGCCACGCTCCCAGCTTAATTTTACAGGCAAAGTCTATCCCAATGCGATTAAAAGTATTTACAGTAAAGAAATCAGTTTGTCATACCTCATCTGGAACAAATTGAACTGCCCGCACATGAAGTCTTCTGGGCACATATAATTAAGGACGAAGTTGACGTAGAATGGTGCTCCCTCCACACAGGCCTAAGTCCATCTCAATGTTTCCAGAGGAAGGCCAGGTATTTATAGTGTGGAGTAGAATGAGAAATATATCTGGAAGATTCCAGAGATTAGTGAAGCATGCGCGAATAAACCAGGCGGTCACATGACTTCAGCCGGCAAAAAGGAAGTTAGTTTATCGAAGATGGTGAAGATGAATAGAGTAGAGTTCATGCAAGGTATGAAGTATGCAAGTTCCAGTTGGAGAAAAATGCAGTTATATCATGATGAGGGTAAGTCCATACTAATCGTAGAAAAAAGGTTATGTGCGTGGCGAGTTTCATAACAGTAGTTGCTGATGAAGTGAAGAGTCCGTTACAATGGCACCCAACCTATGGGGCTTTACCTTAATTTTGGTCACGGCCGATTCCTTCCCACTCCTAGCCCTTTCCTATCCCATCGTCGCCATAAGGCTTATCTGAGTCGGTGCGACGTAAAAGCAACTTGTAATTCATTCGAAAGGAGGTGAGTTCGATTCTTCTTCAAGGAGTCGGAAAATTTAGAAGCGAGGGTGTCACTTATCTTCGTTTCTCCGACCCGCCGGTAATCGAACCCTGGACCCACTGGACCAAAGGCCAGCACGCTAACCATTTACGCATGGAGCCGGACACTCCCAAAAAACGAATTGTACCTAATATGTAGAACATACAACATACGTTTCCTTCAATTTTTATGTACCTTTCCGAAACATTAACCGTACCGAGCTCGATAGCTGCAGTCGCTTAACTGCGGCCAGTATACAGTGTTCGGGAGATAATAGGTTCGAACCCCACTGTCGGCAGCCCTGAAAATCGTTTTCCGTGGTTTCCCATTTCCACACCAGGCAAATGCTGGGGCTGTACCTTAATTAAGGCCACGGCCGCTTCCTTTCCACTCCTAGCCCTTCCCTGTCCCATCGTCGCCATAAGACCTATCTGTGTCGGTGCGACGTAAAGCAACTAGCAAAAAAAAAACATTAACCGTTGTGGAAATATGTGCAAAAAAGCACGTTGAAACCCCTTACTCTATATGAATATTATAAAAACGTGTACCCTAGTCGGCGCTGACTGCCTGACTCCGAGCGGCAGGTGGGATGTGGCCATTATGAAAGCTGGTTGTCAGCGCAGACAGACGTACAACTGATCAGTGTAGCATGGAACTAACAAGCGAACAGGCTGCAGCTCTATTGCTGCTCAGTGACAATGTTAAAACAAAGTTATAACGAATGAGAAGTGATACACATCCAATTAATGAATTAGGATCTATTTACGGGGAGTACAAACACCCTTTTCCGCAGTTACTATAGAAATCTTTCTCCAACAGCCATCGACGATGTTCTTATTGGAATGACCTTTAATTCACTTATCCCATATCGGAGAATTACGTTTAACTTTTGAAATCAAATACTTGATATCCATCGTTATCAAAATGCCAAACACACTCAACACAGTTTGTCTGAAACCAGAATGAACTACTCATTCCGGTAAACATCTGAGTCAGACTACCAGTGCGCAGGCTTCCTGCGCGCAGGTGCATTATGGCCAGTCCCGCTTAGCAACAAAGGATATACTTATGCCGACTCGACGCCGACTGTCTGACTCAGAAAACCAGCGTGCATCTTGGACGTACCCTAAAATGTCTACAGCTTGTTTCTCGGCAACTCATAGAAGTCAAGCTCACCAACATTCCATAAAATTTCTAAAATACAGGTTCTCTCTTATAAACCCAGACCGTCCATAGGCGTTTTTACTCTCCCAGACCTAAGCAGCTGTAGGGGAGGCGCACGCATAGTACTTGATCTTTCAAGGAGCGTGCACGTGTTCGGCCTGGCAAGCATCAGTCGCCAGTCTGAATCTCAGTCGTTAACATGGTGAGACAGTTATCATTGCAACATGGTATTTTCGAATATAAATGTCATTTTAAGTACGAGTCGGACTGACAGGCACGCGATGCATTTGTTCAGTAATTTCCTGGTGGGGTGCCCACATTCATGAGCACAGATTCGCGTAATAGCAAATATATTTGAAACTACTGGCTCGGTGATCAATGCAACATATGCGCGCACATGAACGGTTTCAACAGAGGAAAATCTAGATGGCATTGGTGCGAATCACCGAGAAAAATTAGTACAACAAGTGGGGGTTTCGGTTTCTTCTGCACACAAAGCTACAAATCTGTTACACATCAACCGTGCAAGTTTACACAGGCCCATTGTTTAAAACTTGCTGCACCAGCCACAAGAGAGATATTGTGAGTAGTATCTTGCATCACTGAATGATCGTTTATTCGACCCACAGCTTGTGTTCTTTTCGGATGAGGCCTGGTATCATCTTAATGGTCGTGTGAACCGTCATAACTCTCGCTATTGGTGTGCAGAAAATCCTAATGGTGTTTATGAAGTCCCTCATAATGAAGGACAACACTTCCAGCCTCTTTTATAATGTTTGATTTCATATAAGATTGTATACACGCTTAAAGCAGGGTGGCGGCACGCGACGTAATGTGGGCTGTGGCAGCTGTTGTAGCGCAGAGTACATACCCCGTGCGCCCGGTCTGGGTATATAAGAGACACCTGTATAATCTTCTTTCATGCTTTCTTTGCACTTCTGCGCACCCATCTCAGAAGACAGCTGTGAAAGAAAAACACGAGGAACATAATTATTGTCAAAATACTGTACGACGATTTATGAATCGGACATCGTCCGAACAGAGCGTGTGATGAACTACAAAGTACAGCGTCAGACTGAACTCGCACGTGGAGAACAGCGCATTGCTTTGAAACCGAGTTAAATCGTGTTTGGGACAGAGAGAGATGCGTTAACATCCGAGTTGACATGAATGACATCAGTAAAGGCGTCTTGCGGATGATGTTATTCTGTAGGGAGTAATAAATAAGTTGTAAGATTGTGAGCAACTGCAAAGGGTACAGATCTCTGCACATGGTTAAGGGGCTATTTAGGGGTTGTAGTAAGGATGTAAAGGAGAGAGGATATTTGTCTCTGGTGAGACCCCAACTAGAGTATGGTTCCAGTGTATGGGACGCTCACCAGGATTACTTGATTCAGGAACTGGAAAAAATCCAAAGAAAAGCAGCCTGATTTGTTCTGGGTGGTTTCCGAAAAAAGAGTAGCGTTACAAAAATGTTGCAAAGTTTGGGCTGGGAAGACTTGGGAGAAAGGAGAAGAGCTGCACGACTAAGTGGTATGTTCAGAGCTGTCAGTGGAGAGATGGCGAGGAAGGACATCAGTAGACGAATAAGTTTGGGTGGTGTCTTTAAAAGTAGGAAAGATCACAATATGAAGATAAAATTGGAATTCAAGAGGAGAAATTGGGGCAAATATTCGTTTATAGGAAGGGGAGTTAGGGATTGGAATACTTTACCAAGGGAGGTGTTAATAAATTTCCTATTTCTTTGCAATCATTTCAGAAAAGGCTAGGAAAACAACAGATAGGGAATCTGCCACCTGGGCGACTGTCCTAAATGTAGATCAGTAGTGATTGACCATTGAAAATGACCTCTACAATGTAGTGAGACGGAGAGCAGGCAATGGTATGATGATAAACGGGTTTAAAAATCAGGTTGTGAGTTTCACTAATAGCAAAAATCCTCTCAGTTTTAATTACTGCGTTAGTGGGGTGAACGTTTCTTATGGGGATCACTGTAAGTACCTGTGTGTTAATATAAGAAAATACCTTCATTGGGGAAATCATATAAATGCGATTGTAAAGGAAGGGTATCGCTCTCTGCACATTGTTATGAGAGTATTTATGGGTTTTAGTAAGAATATAAAAGAGAGGGTATATTAGTCTCTGGCAAGACCCCAACGAGAGCATGGTTCCATTTTATGGGACCCTCACCATGATTACTTGATTCGAGAACTGGGAAAAAAATCAAAGAAAAGCAGCTCGATTTCTTCTGGAAGAGTTCCGTCAAAAGGTTACTGTTACGAATATGTTGCGAAGTTTTTCTGCGAAGACTTGGGAGAAAGGACACGAGCTGCTCGACTAAGCGGTATATTCCGAGCTGTCAGAGGAGAGATGGCGTGGAATGACATTAGTCGACGAATAAGATTAAGCGGTGTTTTTAAATCCAGCCCCGCGGTGTAGGGGTAGCGTGTCTGCCTCTTATCTGGAGGCCCCGGGTTCAATTCCCGGCTAGTCCAGGGAATTTCACCTGGATCTGAAGGCTAGTTCGATGTTCACTCAGCCTTCATGATTACAACTGAGGAGCTATCTGACGGTGAGATGGCAGCCCCGGTCTAGAAAGCCAAGAATAACGGCCGAGAAGATTCGTCGTGCTAACCAGACGACACCCCATAAACTGCAGGCCTTCGGGCTGAGCAGCGGCCGCTTGGTAGGCCATGGTCCTTCGGGGCTGTTGCGCAATGGTGTCTGGTTTGATTTGATTTTGGTGTTTTCAAAAGAAGGAAAGATCACAATATAAAGATAAATTTGGAATTCAAAAGAGCAATTTGGGGCAAATATTCCTGTATACTGTAGGTAGGAGAGTTAGGGATTGGAATAATTTACCAAGAGAGATTTTCAATATGTCTCCAAATTCCTTGCAATCATTTAAGAAAAGTCTAGGAAAACAACAGGTAAAGAATCTGCCACCTGGGCGACTGCCCTAAACGCAGATCAGAGTTGATTGATTGATTGATTGATTGATTGATTGATTGATTGATTGATTGATTGATTGATTGATTGATTGATTGATTGATTGATTGATTGATTGATTGATTGATTGATTGATTGATTGATTGATTGATTGATTGATATTCAAACAATGAGGAATACGTAGGGACATAGTACTGAAGCAGTAGGGTGATGCCTGTGTTTAATGACAGGTACAAAGGGCACTAGGAAAGTTTTGCAATACGCAAAAACGGTTGGCTGGACACCCCTGTTATGGTGAGGTTTGAAAAGAGGGGAGAAAAACGGTCTTGAAGACAACAAGGTGCGACCTTCGCACCAGTTGTTACCAAGCAGTGGAATTGAAAGCAAGTTAACATGTCAGTGTGGTCTAAAGGTGAATATCGCGCAATTATCCGCTACAATTTTTGCTCGCGGATTAATTGTTGACCAGTGCCGGGAGGAAATGACTCCTGTGGTGGGGAAAGACCGTCCACACCGGACAACAATTTTCCACTGGTAAAAAGAGTTCCAGAGGAGAACTTTTGGGGTTGAAGACGATCCTCGTTCTGGGCGACCGTCTGAATCAGTGCCTGAGGAAAACATTGAAGCTGTGAGGAAAATGTTGCAGCAGGAGAGGCGGTTGGCATATCGGCAGGTAGAAAGAGACCCTCCACATCTCTGCACCAGCTATTCATTCAATTCTACACGACCATCTCCATGTTAGAAAGGTTTGTTCCCTTTACGTGCCCCATTCACTTTCAGAGGAACAAAGGGCACATCGAGTGAAATGGTGCCGAAAAATGCTAAAACACTTTGAAAATGGGACTTCGCGTAACGTCAATAGCTTCGTTACAGGTGACGAAACTTGGCTTTATTATTACGATGTCCCAACAAAATCCCAGAACAAGGTGTGGCTGTTTGAAGATGTGGGTACTCCTGTGACTGTGCGAAAGTCAAGGTCAGTAAAAAAGGATGATTGAAGTATTCTTCACTAAACGGGGCATCCTGACTCGGGTTGTGCTAGAAACACAAGGGACAGTTACTGCGAAGTGGTACAGTGAGACTTGTCTGCCTCAGGTCATCCAGGCTCTCAAGGAGCTCCGTCCGAGGTCACGGCTCAACACTTGGTTCTGGCATCACGACAATGCTCCAGCACATCCTGCTAATGTAACAATGTATTTTCTTGCCAGATCAGGGTTGACTGTGCTTGATCACCCTCCATACAGTGCTGATGTTGCCCCATATTACTTCGCACTCTTTCCAGAAGTAAAGATGAAGCTGAAAGGGCGGCGTTCTGCATCCGACGAGGAGCTTCTGGCAGCATGGGATCAAGAGTGTGAAAATATAACCGAAGAAAAGTGGCAGAGTTGGTTCCGTGACTGGTTTCGATGTATGGTGAAGTGTATTGAGTGTGGTGGAAATTATTTTGAAAAAGTCTAAAGCGTTCACTCACATTGCAAAACTTTCCCAGTGCCCTTTGTACAGGCATATTTCATTCTGGAATGATGGATTCAGAGCAGCTCGAAACCATTAAATTTCCGGTGTAAAAAAGGAACTTAGACAAGAATGTAACGGTAAGATGTGCCGGCGGGCGTTATGCCCCTCATCTCAAAGTCAAATGACAAGACATGGAACAATGCACTTACAAAATATATATAGCCAAATAAATGGTCTTCAAATACTAAATACTGAACATTTAAATCTGCTGTGTAAGTGTTATTCATCTCAGTGGATATACAAATATTAAAGCATGAAATCATGTATGGGTATTCATAACAGCTACAACCGGGCAAGATGACTTATACAGGATCGAAGAGCGGAACAACGCTAGGAAGAAGATGAAAAAGAGGATTTTTTTTTGCGAGTTGCTTTTACGTCGCACCGACACAGATAGGTCCTATGGCGACGATGGGACAGGGAAGGGCTAGGAGTGGGAAGGAAGCGGCCGTGGCCTTAATTAAGGTACAGCCCCAGCATTTGCCTGGTGTGGAAATGGAAAACCACGGAAAACCATCTTCAGGGCTGCCGACAGTGGGGTTCGAACCTACTATCTCCCGAATACTGGATACTGGCCGCACTTAAGCGACTGCAGCTATCGAGCTCGGTAAAAGAGAATTTACCTCAGTAACATATAATTGCATTATTTTTATTCCTTTAATTTTATGACATAATTCTAAATGACTTACTCTTGATCAGTTACAGTATTGCACTGATCCTGTTTTTTTAATTAGTATTCGTTCAAACTAAATAATGTATATCACTATTCGCGTGTTATAAATGCAGCTGTGAAGCAGCGAAGTTAGTAGGCTTTCAAATGGCGTTTGTGGACGCACACGTAATTTTACATATGAATAGCTTTAATATGTGTTAGAACAAAGCAGCATTACATTTTAAACACGTTCCCGGTCGGTTTTATCCATGTGAGCTGGGGTACTTCCCTTGTTGGAATAGTGTGCCAGACAAAGTGTTCGCTATTACTTGGGAAGGAAATGGCTATCATTGGTAGAGGATAAGATGGGTGAAAATCGGTTTGATTTCAAAATACAGTGTTCTAGCTTGTGTCAAATAGTTGAGAAATGCTGTGTGAGAAATATACTGTACAGTTATGCTTATGTTTTTTTTACTAGTGGCTTTACGTCGCATCGACACAGATAAGTCTTATGGCGACGATGGGAGAAGAAAGGGCTAGGAGTGGGAAGAAAGCGGCCGTGGCCTTAATTAAGGTACAGCCCCAGCACTTTCCTGGTGTGAAAATGGGAAACCTCGGAAAACCATGTTCAGGGCTGCCGACAGTGGGATTCGAACCCACTATCTCCTGGATGCAAGCTCACAGCTGCCTGGCCCGCACGGCCAACTCGCCCGGTATTATGGTTTTTAGGTCTCGAGAAAGTATGGCAGAGTAGCAACGGAAAGAGGGTAGAGGGCTGGTTATTACGTGTTTATGCTCATAACCAGACTGGAGTGAGGCTTGTGGTACAATGTGACTTCGGGTTTTAAAATAATTCAGGGTCCATCCTCGATATTCGTAATGTACAAGGATCATTTACTGAAATGCATAAAATAGGAAACAGATCAGAATGAAAGTATAGTAAGCTGTTTGACAGACTTGGTTTGAGGTCTCATTGGCAGACTGTGTCGATAACTTTCAATTCTGTATCTTCGAACATAGAAAAAATGGGGTGGGTATGACGTGAACATCCGAGAACAAGGTTAAGTAGGTTGGAATAAAGCTCAGGAATGCTAACCCATGAGCCTCTGTGGCTCAGGCAGCAGCTCGCCAGCCTCCCACCGCTGGGTTCCGTGGTTGAAATCCCGGTCACTCCATGTTAAACTTGTGCTGGACAACGCGTAGGCGGGACAGATTTTTCTCCGGATACTCTGGTTTTGCCTGTCATCCTTCATTCCAGAAACACTCTCCAGTATCATTTCATGTCATCTGTCAGTCATTGATCATTGCCCTCACAGGACTGCGACAGGCTTCGGCGGCCGCTACAATTCCTATCCTCGCCGCTAGATGGGGGTTTCATTCACTCCATTTCTGACCCGGTCGAATGCCTGGGAACAAGCTGTGGATTATCTTTATCAGTGTTCCTGGATTTCTGTGGTTCACAGAGGGATAAGAAGCACCTGGGTTGAATGGCTGGACAAGGATTTAACTGGAGCAGAACTTAAAAAAGAAATTTGGATTTTTTCTTTCCTTTTCTTTTTTCTAGTTTAAAAATGAGAGATAGAAAATCTGAATGAATAATGGACAATGTAACAAGGTATTAATGAGCTCGTCAACTCTAACAATATCGCGGACTTAGAAGTTCGAAAATCAGGTATATAAACTAGTGATAACTACCAGGCAGTTAATTTACATAGAAAAAAGCATTATTTATCTTGACAGGTACAATATTTCACAATAGCGCAATTTGCTCCAAGAAGATACACTACTCATCAGTCTGAGCTCCAAGAAACCATAGTCTAGCCTCGTAGAGGCAGTCAGTTTCCTTTGATACACAGAAAATTACACCAGGAAACACATCGCGTGACCTCATTTTAGAGGGTTCATCAATAATTACCCCACAATTACAATAACATTAAACACTGTTTCTAAAGGGAACCAAGACGCAGAAACAGTTGCCGAATTAACATGGGGCATAATTTTTTGGGTTAAAATCGGGGTTATTTTTTAAGAACTTCGCGTTATTCTTTTTATGATTTCGCGTTGTTTTAATCATGTTATTACCATATTTTGGGATTTTAAAGGTACTTTTTCATGTAAATAAATTACTGAAGAACAATATAGATTTATTTAAAGACACGCACACACATTTTTATCATTCAATTATCACTGAAGAAGGCATAATGTGGAAGAAAAGTACATTTTTTTAACTGTCAAAGGAGAACATTGTCACTTTCCTGTTACAATGCAAGTTCGCACAAAACTCCAGAGTAGCAAGAAGAGAAACATTCACAATCAACATTAGCACATGGTTACTACACTGATTGGAGAGTTGTGCCACTAAACGCAGGATGACTGTCAAGCAAACTAATCAGAAGTTTCACCATATTTATTTTTCCAAATGGCAATTTGATTGGTTTGTTCTTGAAGTTCACTGTACCCTTTAGTAATCACTGAATCATTCTCATTTTTAAAGAATGGAATAGACCCCACTTTTTCCACTAGTGCTGAATCGACATTTCTGTTAATGATGAATACTGGACTATACTGAAGACTTATGCATATAAAATTTATGAAGTTGACATATTCGCGTTATTGTCTGATTTCGTTTCATTTTGCGAATAAACCTGTCCAATTTTCGCCTTGTTAACAACGTTATGTATAGCTAGCTCTTTCCCAAGCATTTTGGTGAATATTTTTTGAAAGGCGGTATTATCGCAAACGCGAAAAACGCACGTCCCTACCCATACTACATGGCCTTAATGGAAAAAGAAAAGAGTTGCACATAACCGGCCACAAACAAAATTCAAGGAGGAGAAACACCTACACTCCGTATAGAAATAGTTAAAGCCTTAATTGGGCTAATGGCCCAATGATACAGAGGCTAAGGTGTGACTAAAGGAGGAATATTTAAGGTCGAGACAAATTTACGAAATGTTGAAGTTTCAAAAACTTTAGTCACCCAATGCTAGGTTGAATGGGAAACAATAGCGGGTCATCACTCCTTGTTCCCTTTCGTTAAATGTTTCCCAGTAGGGAATAGAACCAGAGTCCTCAGACTTGCCAAAAATTCTACATTGAAACCACCAGTTCAGAAAATTATATTAAAAGAAAAGAGGTTGAAACCTTCCCGTCAAACTATCCGCAGGAACTATCACATGTCTAGGTAAATTCTGCCATTACCTTGTGCCGCTGGATCTTCCACACGCAGGCCTCTCCCCTGCCTCCCTTAGGTCAAGTTGCACTCCCAAGCACTGCAGCAATTCAGACAAGACGGCCCAAATGTGCCCTGCTTTTATAGTAGCCTAAGGGGAATTTTCCAGTACTCTTTACTGATAAGCTGAATTCCTGTACACACCCCCGGTTTTAATTGGCTAGAGAACATATTTCCAAGTATCTGATAGGTTGATTACAATAGAGGAGGAACCAGATGAAGTGTTGACGTCCTTGGTACTTTAACAAAAAAACAATCCACAGAAAGAGGTTTACCGATTACAAAAATGAAAATTCCTAAGTTCTAAGTTAGTTTTCAGTCCATAAGAGTGCACTAATAAATCGATGGTAGAGCCATCTAACAGAAGAATGACCGAGCTCGATAGCTGCAGTCGCTTAAGTGCGGCCAGTATCCAGTATTCGGGAGATAGTAGGTTCGAACCCCACTGTCGGCAGCCCTGAAAATGGTTTCCGTGGTTTCCCATTATCACACCAGGCAAATGCTGGGGCTGTACATTAATTAAGGCCACTGCCACTTCCTTCCCACTCCTAGACCTTTCCTGTCCCATCGTCGCCGTAAGACCTATCTGTGTCGGTGCGACGTAAAACAACTAGCAAAAAGAAAGCTAGTAATATCAATCAAAGCAACAGAAGAAGGTGAAATTTCTTGGCAGTTTGCAGGTTCATGTCAGTTGTCACGGATGGCCGTAGAGAAGGCGCGCATTGTAAATAGCCCGGAAAGGTCTATCCCTGGCACAATCAGTACCGAACCATGACTATGATCACCATATCGTCGGTGAAGAAACAATACCTCGTATGTCACAATGCTCTTCCCATCCATTATTTCCCTTAAGAGTGGTCACGCCTCCCAGCTACATATGGATATGCAGTCCATCAGAACAACGTTCGTTGTGTTCATTTTCCTATGCAAATATGTAAAGGAAAATGAACCTTAAATATAATACACTGTAGGAGTGCGTAAATACGTCATGCAAACATGCATTCCTAGAGTGCGGAACGGTAAAATTTATTCTCCATTACACACCTGTATCGGACGTAAGGTCAGCTGGCTAGTGTTTCTCTACAGGTATGTTATAGAGTTATAATCGTTTTCAACGTATTGCAAATTTAACTGAGTCGATAATGAAAAAGTATAGCTTCCTTCTCAACAAACTTTTTTCTTGTTTTCTTCTTGCTATTTGTTTTCCGTCGCACCGACACAGACAGGTATTACGGCGACGATGGGAAAGGACAGGGCTACGAATGAGAAGGAAGTGACCGTGGCCTTAACTAAGTTAAGCTTGGTGTGAAAATGGGAAACCATGGAAAAACATCTTCAGGACTACCGATAGTGAGGGTTCGAACCCACTATCTCTCGAACGCAATCTCACAGGTAAGTGACTGGAACCACGTGGCGGTTTTCGAAATTCCATTGGCCTGTACATACCCGCGCTGCCTGTGCCTGTAATAATCATAATGTAATTGGCTTTACGTCCCAGTAACTACTGTTACGCTTTTCGGAGACGCCGAGGTGCCGAAATTTTACGTGCCAGTAAAGCTACCAACACGATACTGACGTATTTGAGCACCTACATACCAACGGTCTGAGCCAGGATCGAACCTGCCAAGTTGGGGTCAGAAGACCAGAGCCACTTAGATCGGCTCTATAATACTGAAATACTCTGTATTTTGATAGCGTTTCCATTCAATTTTGTTTACTTTGATACTTTTGTGATTTGACAATTATCCTGTTAAAAATTAGAAAATATGCTCTCCTCAAACAGTAAGTTAAAGTGTGTTAATGAGAAGCAAAGGTTTAGAAAATCTGTTTTTAATATTGTATTATGCAATAATATGAACCATATGAACAGAGACGAGACAGTTCAAATCACATGTACTGGATCTTGTATGACCTCGCTTACAGGATTACCAGAAATTACAACTCGCTAACGCCGTGTTCCCGCTGACGTAAGTTTTAAAATAGAAATGAGCTTTATCGTGCTGCTTGCCAAGAACCAACGAGAACAAACCAATTTTTCATGATATCTTGCCAGCGTTCTACAAAAATGTTTTCGTAGGAACTTTGCAGTGGAATATTCCCCATTCAATAACGAACTCTCTCTCTCTCCCTCCCTCCCTCCATGAAATGACTGCATAATTCCATTCTTCCAGGCTACGTGTGGTATATGAATGCTCAGAAACTCAACAATAAGAAAAATCTGTGGTCATTTCTTATATCTTTATACAAAATAACACGTTCGGACTGACTCACTGACTGACTGACTGACTGACTGACTGATTCGTCGTCGCCGAGTCAAAACTACTGGTCATAAAGAAATGAAACTTTGGGGAT
Source organism: Anabrus simplex (assembly GCF_040414725.1). NCBI lineage: Eukaryota > Metazoa > Arthropoda > Insecta > Orthoptera > Tettigoniidae > Anabrus > Anabrus simplex. The sequence goes on from NC_090266.1 coordinate 151,521,422, forward strand.
ACATTTATATTTCAGAGCAGACGCTCACTAAGCAAGGATTTGAATCAGTCATTTAAGAAAGGGCACATGTCCAAATTGTCGATTTGTTTTATTATTGCAGATTAATATCCTTCTCGTCCTGGCGCAACTTTTCACAACAGAAAAGACACTTATCCGACCAGTAACATGCTGATTTTTTTATTTTTCATTTTTTGCTTTTTGCTTTACGTCGCATCGACACATGTCTTACGGCGACGATGGGATAGGAAAGGCCTCGGATTTGGAATGAAGCGGCCGTGGCCTTAATTAAGGTACAGCCCCGGCATTTGCCTGGTGTGAAAAATGGGAAACCACGGAAAACCATCTTCAGGGCTAGCGACAGTGGGGCTCGAACCCACTATCTCTCAATTACTGGATACTGGCCGCACTTAAGCGACTGCAGCTATCGAGCTCGATATTTAAGGCTGATTTGTGTGTGGTTTTTAAAGTCATTTAAGAAAGGGGCATGTCACCATTCACCATTCCTTCCCTATGCATGGACACTCATCCATTGCCTGTGATGGAGATTTTGCTATCAATAAAATATCTTAAAAGCAAATTCATCGAATTTAAGACGTAAAGCAATATTGCGAAATCATCTTACGGGCACATAAACGTTATGACAAGTTCACCATCATTCTGGTAGAGACTAATCATATTTTGAACATTAATGCACGGTGGCCGAAATTTTGTATGACGGGAAGACTATCGGATAAAACGGGAGTGCCTACCAATCTGAAAATTCATTTTCAGCCAGCATCATTCATGCACTTCCTTAAATCTACCAAAGATCCAGGAACCGTACGGGCAAAACAGCTCATCAACGGCCTTGTTGAACACACCTTCCGTTTGACACTAGACAACAACGTCCATCTTCCTGACGAACTACAGTATCTTATGAAGAACCAATTCATATTGACGGGAACAAGATAAATGACCTAAAGCACCTAGAAGTGCACATTCCGGGGAAGTTAAAATAATTTTTCAACGAAATACTTCTGTGATCAACTGTTCTTGTAACTGACGATGATTTTAATTGACTGCCATCATTCAAATTATTATTATTATTATTATTATTATTATTATTAGTATTATTATTATTATTATTATTATTATTATCATTATTATTATTATTATTATTATTATTATTATTATTATTATTATTATTATTATTATTATTATTATTATTGTAGAACAACGGCACAGTCTAAATTCATCATCATCATCATCATCTGTTTACCCTCCAGGTTCGGTTTTTCCCTCGGACTTAGCGAGGGATCCCACCTCTACCGCCTCAAGGGCAGTGTCCTGGAGCTTCAGACTCTTGGTCGAGGGATACAACTGGGGAGTATGACCAGTACGTCGCCCAGGCGGCCTCACCTGCTATGCTGAACAGGGGCCTTGTGGAGGGATGGGAAGATTGGAACGGATAAGCAAGGAAGAGGGAAGGAAGCGGCCGTGGCCTTAAGTTAGGTACCATCCCGGCATTCGCCTGGAGGAGAAGTGGGAAACCACGGAAAACCACTTCCAGGATGGCTGAGGTGGGAATCGAACCCACCTCTACTCGGTTGACCTCCCGAGGCTGAGTGGACCCCGTTCCAGCCCTCGTACCACTTTTCAAATTTCGTGGCAGAGCCGGGAATCGAACCCGGGCCTCCGGGGGTGGCAGCTAATCACGCTAACCACTACACCACAGAGGCGGAGACAGTCTAAATTACCTGAGTAAACAATGTGTTTTTGCTGCAAGACTGATTTTCATTCAGCCATCATTATAGAAGGAGCACGTGACGATTTCTTTCATCTGCCTATTTACATATAGTCCTTCATCGTTACTCCATATTTATTAAGTAACCCAGCCACAGCCATCAACACTGACAGTCAAAACACATACATTTAAGGTACATAGCAAGACTGGCTTTTAAATCAGTATTTTATCCTTCTGAAAAGTTACATTTCTGGACATGTGTCCTTTCTTAAATGACTGATTCACTTTTTGATATCCCGTCGCTAAGGAGGTGAAAAGTGGGGTGAGTTATTAAAATCAGTGTATCTATAACTCGAAAACTTTACAGATTAAAGAGGTGAAAATGGGAATTTGGAATCTCCTTTAAAAATAAAGAAACATGTATTATTTCTTTCCGGAAAATCCACTCAAGGGGGCAAAATAAGTGAATAGGGGGTTGATAATAATAATAATAATAATAATAATAATAATAATAATAATAATAATAATAATAATGTTATTTGCTTTACGTCCCACTAATTACTTTTACGGTTGTCGGAGACGCTGAGATGCTGGAATTTAGTCCCGCGGGAGATCTTTCACGTGCCAGTAAATCTACCGACACGAGGCTGACATGTTTGAGCACCTTCAAATACCACCGGACTGAGCCAGGTTCGAACCTGCCAAGTTGGGGTCAGAAGGCCAGCGCCTCAACCATCTGAGCCACTCAGCCCGGCAAAATGAGGTTGAATCCTTTTTATGAGGATACTTATATCTCAAAAGCTGAAGATGTTACAGGCGTGAAAATTGGTACTCGGAATCGTCCTAAAAGTAAGTGAATGTATTTCTTTCTTGTTTTCGGGAAAACTATTTAAGGGGGTGAAGAGAACTGAGAAAAGGGGTTAATTTTTAAAGTGGGTGTACCTCAAAAAATTAACATGTTCCAGACGAAAACATTGGAATTGGAATCTCCTTTGAAAACATTGGAATTGGAATCACCTTTGAAAACAAAGAAACGCGCAGTTTTTCGTTTTCAGAAAATACACTTAAGAGAGCTAAAAAAAGTGGAAATGTTGTGAATTTTTAAAATTAGTATATCTCAAAAACTTACCATAATACAATCGTAAAAATTCGTATTCATAATCTCCTTTAAATAAAAACAGAATTGTTCGCAAAATCCACTAAACGGAGGTTGAAAATGATTGAAAATTGAGTTGAATACTTTAATTGTGATACCGGTAGATATATCTCAAAAACTGAATGTTACAGACGTGAAATTGGTATTTCGAATCCCTTTTAAAATTAAAGAAGCACGTATTTGCTTGTTTTGGAAAAAATAATTTGCACGCGGGGAGGAGTATGAAGAGGACCGAAAAATGGGTTGAATGTTTTTTTATGAGGATACCTATATCTCGAAATTTGAAGGTGTCACAGACGTGAAAATTGGTATTTGCAATCTCCTTTAAAAATACAAAGACAACTTTTTTTTAGGAAAATCCACATGAGGGGGCGGAAAGAATTGAGAAAGCTGGTGATTTAAAAAAAAATTTAATATCTACAGTATATCTCATAAACTTTAGGTGTTACAGACATGAAATTTGGTATTTGGAATCTCCTTTAAAAATAAACGAACAAGTATTTTTTTTCGGGATATCAACTTAAGGCTGCGGGGTAAAAATAAGTGAAGAAGGAGTTAAATTCTGTTTATGAGGATACTTACAGCTCAAAACTGAAGATATTACAGACGTGAAAATTGGTATTTGGGACCTCCTTTAAAAATAAACACATATTTTTTATTTTCAGAAAGTCCACTTAAGGGACAAAAAGAATTGAAAAAAGCGGGTGAATTTTCAAAATGAGTATATGTATAGTATATCTCAAAAACTTCGGGGTACTTAAGGGAGGTAACAGAGCTTTTAAAAATAGGAAAGTTAATATTATAAAGATAAAGTTGGTATTCAAGGGAAAAATTGTGGCAAATATTCATTTACAGGAGGGGAGTAAGGGACTAGAATAATTTATAAAGGGAAATGTTCGATACATTTCTAAGTTATTTGCAAATAATTAAGAAAATGCTAGGTAGACAATTGATAGGAAATCTGCCACCTAGGCGACAACCTAAATTCAGTTGATTGATTGATTGATTGATTGATTGATTGATTGATTGATTGATTGATTGATTGATTGATTGATTGATTGATTGATTGATTGATTGATTGATTGATTGATTGATTGATTGATTGATTGATTGATTGATTGATTGATTGATTGATTGGCATTTAAAATGTTATGAACTTGGTCCCCTCTGCAACCCCTTAAAGAGTATAATAGGGATGTAGGTACAACCTGCATGAAATGCTGCGCATTTAAGGGTTAAAAGTTCAGTGTGCAAAAGTTTCTGAGATCCGGGGACATACATTTGGTAGTATCAACATTGACCGTATAGAACATTGCAATTCGCGCCAAGGACACCTAAGGTGTTTAACGTGATATTTAAACCATTATAATGGACTTGAGGTCCGGCTACTTGGATGAATGGTCGGAGTAGTGGCCTTCAGCTCAGAGGGCCGCGGTTCGATCGGGAGAATTTAATCTCAAGTGGTTAATTCCATTTACTACAAGTCTAGGTGCTTGTACCGTCCTCAATATTCCTTCAACTCGTAAAGCGCATACAATACTCTTCTCCTTCATAATAACATGCAGTTTTCTATACACGACAGATGACGCCCACTCTCGGCTGAGGGTCCGAGTTCGCCGCATTATAGGGACTTGGGGCATAATTGTATACACCTTCGAGTACTAAATGCATGTGACGTCTGGTTTATAAACGAACGTGTTTTTGTTGTTTACGGGGGTTACGAGGCTATCATCGCTTGTATTTTAGGTACCATCCGAGCAATTCATCTCGTGTTCAAGTGGGACGCAACGGAAAATAATTCCGGTAATGACGAAACTGAAATTTCAACTCTCTTCCCCTCTTGTTCTGTTCACGAAGTTAATTTACCGCACCACACTTCAGGCCACCAAACCAGTCTTCAATGAATTTTACTCTCAGAAATAGAACCAACGTCACCTGGACTACGTCCTGACTACTGCGGAAGTCAATTTGTATATCGAAGGCTTTCTGTTTTAAAACCTCGTATGACCCAGTGTCCTTCCTACCCATAATACTCCCTAAGACTGGCCACGCCTCCCGGCCACATATTTATATGCGCTCCGTCAGAATAATTTTCATTGTGTTTATTTTCCTTTGAATGAACCTTAAATGCATTATATTGCAGGTGTGCGTAAATTCACCATGCACACAACATCCCTACAATACGGTATGGTAAGGTCAATTTTCCTTTACACATTAGCATAGGCCCTGGGAAGGGTGGAAGGTAAAGGCTTCTATTATCCGTAACCTCGGCACTTGTTGGGGTAGAGTGGTTAGCTCTACGCTCGGCCACCTTTGCCCCAGGAATGAACCTGGAATTCAATTTGGTGTAAGCTGAGTGAACCTCAGGACCATGTGCACCCCGGGAGATGGAAATTCGTTTCTTAAAAATCTCGAGTTTCTGACGGGGAATCGAACCCACGTCCTTCCGGGTGAACCGAGTACATCTTTACAGCATAGGCCAGGCAGCCTTTACACAGGCATGTAGTGACGAAAAATTTTCATTCCATACAGAAATGTTGTCGGCTATAGGAAGAAGCAATAGTGAATGTAAAAGTTGTATCCCTATGTAAAAGTGTGTGTCGTCATCACTTCCAAAATATAAACGAAGTAAAGGCGTGTGTAACTATTGGTCGTTCAATAGATAACCTAATTTTTGACACAGAGGCACTTAATTCTACACGACACAACTTACCCTTGCAAACGAGCAATTCTAAACAGAAGCGTGACAACACGAAAAGACGAGGAAGTTCGTAGCATACAAAAATTTGCCTGAATCTGATGGAATTTATCAAAGATGAAGACCTGATGAGGGTGTTCTACCGGCCTAAGTTATGGTTGAAGGTTATTCTTTGTTTCAATTTCGTTTCACGTCGCACCGACACAGATAGGTCTTTTAGCGACGATGGGATAGGAAAGGGCTAGGAGTGGGAAGAAATCGACCGTGGCCTTACAGGCCCGTCATTTTTCCTGGTGTGAAAATGGAAAACCACGGAAAAACTTCATCAGAGCTGCCGACCGTGGGGTTCGAATCAACGCTCTTCCGAATGCAAACTTACAGCTACGTGACCTTGCCACACGGCCAACACGTTCGGTTAGTAAGATGGGTAAGAAATAAAAATATTATGCGAATTTTAGTAAAAATTCATGAACCAATTGTGTTTTACTAGTACGATTTTAACACTTGAAGGTTCAATTAAATGCCTCTACTCCGTTTGCAGCTGAAAGTGAGAGAAGTAAGTGACGTCATGCGTATTTTATCAAGCTTTGTAATTCCGCTTCTCGTAATCGCATCGCGTCTGGACAAAACCGCCATCCGTACTTGAGTGCGTCTCCAGCAGAGTGAAACTCGCCCCACGACGAAGCCACTTTAACCTTGAGATGCTCCTCACATGGGTTTTAAAGGTGATTTTGGCCTTTTCGGAATCCTGACGAGACGTTTCATCCACTTGAATGCATTTTCTGCTATTTTGAAGCCATGTATTATTCATATATCGTGACATTTGGGGAAAAAAGAATGTCCGCATTTCTTCGCATTAAAATTATATTAAATGTTTACTATTTGATACTTTCTGTGCATTCTTGTAGAACTTACTGGAAGGAATGAAAATACATTTTACAATACATGCTACCACGCAGGAGTCCGGATTTACCCTAATTGTTAGTCGCGCGGCACGCCGATTTACTACCTCATGATGGCGATGCTGTTATATCAGACGATGACGTCATACGAATGTGGGATTATTGCTGGTAGTTACATTGACTCTTCCTCTTTACAATGATGTATTGAACACTGCCATCGCACGTGAATACAAGAAATTATTCCGATATTAAAATATTCATGCTTTTGTAATGCTCATTAGACAATTTTTGTTCCGAAATTACAAACGTATTCTACGCCAAAATCTCTGTATAATTGTAAACTGAAGACCGTATGTCCCTGCGACACTTAGTGGTATAGAAATCCAGCGAGTTAGCTGCGCGTATGGGAAGATTATAGTTCGAGCCATATCGTCAGCAGACTTGAAAATTATTTTCCGTTGTTTCAATTTCCTCACAAGGAAAATGCCGGGATTAGAACGTTATTAAGTCCACGGCTGTCACTTCCTAATACGTAGCCCCGTCATGACTTTCGTCACTGGAAATCTACCTGAATCAGTACGGTGCTAAACAACTAACAAACATTCCTCTCTGTTTTTCATTAATAAAAGAAGTACGAGAATCATCGGTAAGCTCAGGGAGCTCAGCGGCTTCGTACAGGTTTGTGATATCAGCCGTGAAAAGTATGGGATTTCGTATCAGGAATCTAAAAGGCTTCAAATCAAGGGCCCTACACACAGCCTATTTCACTATGGTGAGACCCATATTAACCTATGGGTTTCCTGCCTTGAGTCCCACCATAATCGCAAACTTGAATAAGCTCTAGAGAATACAGCATGGTAATATCACCGGAAGTTGAGTTCGAATCACGTAGTCGAATAACAGGCCTATAACAAAGGTGTGAACCGAACCGGCAGTTCAGTTGAAGCGGTCCAGCAATTCCATCGCTCACTTCCGCCAGTCCAGCAGTTGAGTTCAGTCCATCAGTGCTGTCCATTTTTCAGTACCGTACGTGTGCGTGTTCAACCGAATACGAGGGAACGCCAAGCGACCGATTATTCAGAGCTAGCATCAAGATAATCGCAAAATGTAAGTAAACACTCAGGTGCCAACGGCGGTTCGAATCCTGCATCGTTCAAAACTTTTTTGCATCGGAATGATGTTTGAATACAGGCCCACGTTTGCCACATTCAAACAGTAGAAAGACGCTGTTACTCATCTTGTGCCCTGCGCATACTCCACTGGTTAGGGCCTGAATGTTCTGTAATCTCTGCTTTTATTCGGCATGGTTTCCACAGAGGAATACGTTGACATGCTCCTCATTTATGGAGAAGCAAGACAAAACGCGTGCGAGACACTACATCTATACCACGAACAGTATCCCGACAGACGACACACGGCTGCTACGACATTCCGCCGTGTTGAAAGACGCCTAAGGACAACAGGCGTGACTTCCAACGAGCCACCAGTCCGCGATAGGCCCGTTACATCGGATGAAACAGAAGAGGCCGTTCTTGAGGCAGCTCGTATTAATCCACACATCAGTACAAGGGCGATTGCATGATATGTGAACACCGTCTGGCGAATACTGCATGAACATAAATTTCACCAATACCACATTGAGCTACACCAAGAGCTGCATGGGTGGGAATTTGAAGCTCGAATGGAGTTCTGTCGGTGGCTATTAGGCTGGCTGGACAATAATGCAGCATTCGTATCGCATAGCTTATTCTCGAAAGAATCGCGCTTTCACAATAATGGGAATGTCAATCGCCACAACATGCACTATTGGAGTCCAAATAATACTCACTGGGTGCGACAGGCGGCCCATCAAGTACGATGGGGAGTGAACGTTAGGTGTGGAATCTTGGGGGATCGCCTGATTGGACCTTATTTCTTTGAGGGCCAATGGACTGGGCCAAGCTACCTACACTTTCTGCGTCAGGAACTCCCACTGCTGCTGGAGGATGTGCCCTTGCACGATCGTTAGACGATGTGGTTCCAACAGTATGGAGCTCCACCACATTCGACTTTGCTCGTTAGCAACCATCTGAACGAGGAACTGCCAGGGAAGTGGATAGGACGAGGAGGCCCAATGTTTTGTCCCGCCAGCTCACCGCATTTAACTCCGTTAGACTTCTTCTTGTGGGGACATTTGAAGACCAAGGACCAAGGGGGAAGTTTTCATTCCCCTTCCCGAAGGGAAGGGGCGGGCCACCTAGAAGGTTACGCATTCTCTCTGGCCAGGAGATTTGGCGGGGTTCGGGGATTTGGAGTGGTTTGTAGTTAAAAGGAAGGAGCTTTAGATTTGGTGAAGTGGGGGTGTTTGGCATCTTGGCTGAGGGTGCAGTACCTGCTCTTGTGCTTTTTATTGAGTTTTTCTAGAGATATACATATTAGGTTTACAATGCGGTTTACAGTACATATAGGATTTAGTTTTACAAGTACATATAGAGTTTACAATATGGTTTTACATATAGTGATGGTACAGTTGCGAGTTGGACGGGGTGCTGAGGTACAGTTGGGATGTTAGGAAGTGGCGGGTTGTTGTGATGTTTGTGATGGATGTGACTAGTAGTCGGAGAAGGTCTAGTATTGGGAGGGGTGGTATGAGGTAGTTGGTTTGAGTTGGCGGAGGTGTTGGGAGTGGAGGTGGGCGGGGGCGACGGTGGGAGTTGTTGTTAGGTGTACGTGTGGTTGGGGGTGGGGAGCGGGATTGCTCTACTCGGTGGTGCTGACTGTGGATTCGGACGCCGGTGTTGATGAGTTGATGTGCATCTTCTTCAGAGGGGAGTTGAATGCGAACCATGAATGTCGGGCCGTTCCTGTTGTAGATTCAGTATGCTCTGAGGGCTGGGATGCCTGCTGTTTTGAGTTCTTCGAGGATGTCACTTGTGGTGATGGCTGGGTCTATACCCCGTATGACACAACTCGGCGCTGGTGGTTGCTGAGGTGCTGGTGTTGTGGCAGTTGCTTCTTCTTGAGTGGCTGGCTGAGCTGTGCGGGTTGCGTCTACTCGGTTGACAGGGGGTTGCTGGGTACTGGGTTGTGGGGAGCTAAGGGGGGTGATGGGTATTGACATTATGGGAGAAGGGTGCGTAGTAGTGGTGGTGGTGATAGAGGTGTAGGTAGGATTGATGGCCGAGGTAGTGGTGGTAGTAGTTGTAGTAGTTATTGATATGGACGATATGGCGGAGGGGGGTGGTGGGGGTTCCTGGATTGTGGGTTGATTTTCAATAACAGTAGGGAGAGTGTTGGGGTTTTCATCCATTTGCTGTAGAATATAGTCTGGGGTTGGCACCACTGTATATAACCTGTTGTTGATTTTCGCTCCGTCGACTTCCAGGACTGCTACATCGATGTCATTTCGTAGGTAGGCCAAGACTTGCGTAGAAGGTTGAGAAGTTGTACGGTCCATGAGCCTGAGGACATCGTGGACTCGGAGGCCGGCTTTTCGTAGCTGGGTCCGGATGACATGTTCTGAGAGATCGGTGTCTACACCTGTGATAACGCAGGAATAATACATGTTGTTATGGGGAGGCGACAGCCAACTAGGCGTCTGCCTATTTATGCTTGCTTGGGCCGACTGAGTTGCGATTTAGAGTTGAGGGCACCCCAGCCGAAAAAATACAGGTGTATGCATTTGAAGAACGTCGTTTACACTTAAAGGCCGGAAAAACCCGACCAGCTCCGGCAGCTCATCACGGAAGCCTGCTGAACAATTACACCTGGAATGCTTCAGTGCGCAAGGCGATCTATTGGACACTGGGCTCGAATGTTCACAAACCAAAACGGTCATCAGATCGAGTATTTGCTGCGATAAAAAATTGTCAGGACAGTTCTGTTCCTATTATTTCCGGTCTGTATGTGTCCGACCTGCTAACTGATCGGCCCTTCTTAGGACCACAAACACATTCTTTCACACATAATTTGCATGGAAGCGGGTATTGAACTTACATTGCGAGCGGTATGCATTAAACAAATATTTCAAATATTTGTAATCTTCGGCCCGGACTCGAACCTCCCACCTGACACGCAAGCCCGCTCCGCCACGCCTTTACTAACTACACTACGATTCTGTACGGCACAATGGGCAGCTTAGAGCAAGTATTAGGTTTACTGTCCGCCTCTATGGTGTAGTGGTTAGCGTGATTAGCTGCCACCCCCGGAGGTCCGGGTTCGATTCCCGGCTCTGCCACGAAATTTGAAAAGTGGTACGAGGGCTGGAACGGGGTCCACTCAGCCTCGGGAGGTCAACTGAGTAGAGGTGGGTTCGATTCCCGCCTCAGCCATCCTGAAAGTGGTTTTCCGTGGTTTCCCACTTTACCTGCAGGCGAATGCCGGGATGGTACCTAACTTAAGGCCACGGCCGTTTCCTTCCCTCTTCCTTGTCTATCCCTTCCAATCTTCCCATCCCCCTACAAGGCCCCTGTTCACCATAGCAGGTGAGGCAGCCTGGGCGAGGTACTGGTCATACTCCCCAGTTGTATCCCCCGACCAATAGTCTGAAGCTCCAGGACACTGCCGTTGAGGCGGTAGAGGTGGGATCCCTCGCTGAGTCCGAGGGAAAAACCGAACCTGGAGGGTAAACTGATTATGATGATGATTAGGTTTACTGCGGTCACAGTATCAATTTAGTGTTTCGCCGGCGTGTCAGGTTCATATGATCTAAAAGGCACACGCATGTCTACCAGTGTTTAATACGAATATAACATTACGGCGTCCTATCATGGGGAGGCAGTAAATACCAAGATATCCGGTTTTGTCTGAGCATACCGACAGAGCAGATGTTTTCAGGACGTGTCGTCTCAAAACTCACGAGTCTCAAAACTCACGAGTCCCAAAACTCACGAATTCCAGGAAGAGGATTAGTAAGAACAGGTTTCTCTACCTGGACCAGTCTCAAAACTCACGAACAGGGCCAGTTCTTCTTTGAATGGATAAATGTCCACCCTATTAGTCATGGGATAATGGAATACTTTTAATAATCGAATAACTTCCATCCGATTATTTAAATAATCGAATGAGTTTCAAATATCATTCAGTTATATCGCACAGAATAATGGAATGCGTAATGAGTATTTTTTCTTCGGTTTACGTGTGTCGGGTAAACAATCTACTGAAATAAGCGAATAGATGAACTCTTACTAAAAATAGAAATTCGCCTTTTTTCCCGAATGAATCTGCAAGTGTTGAAACTAAATGAGTGAATTAACTGTTTTGGCCTGTAATATCTCTAAATAAAATTCCTTATTCAAGTAAATGCCGCCTTCTGGCTGCATAATGGAACTAAGCCCCAGTACTACCAACTGACAGTTTGTTTTAACTAGCAATGGCAATATACCTACTTTGATTTTATGTCGTCCGTCTGCATGCATAAATTGTTAGCATGTTGGCCTTTGGTCCAAGGGGTTCAACGATCCCGGGTTCGATTTCCGCGGGTCGGAGATTTTAACGTTCATTAGTTAATTCCTACGGCTCGGGGACTGGGTGTTCGTGCCGTCTTCAGCTTTAGCCTTCATTTTGTGAAGGGCCTCATCCCACAGAAGTACTGGTCACCTATACGGCGTCAACTCCAAAGACCTGCACCAGACCTCCCCGGAGGCCACACGTCATTATTATAAATTTATATGAAAGGTAAACAAATGCATTATATTAGCTTTAAGACAACAGCAAAATATTTTAATAATAATAATAATAATAATAATAATAATAATAATAATAATAATAATAATAATAATAATAATAATATACTTCGGTCTCTTTCATTCCCCAGCTATTATTTTTCCCTTGTGGGTTGGGGTGGCAGAATACCATCCACAGTATCCCCTGCCTGTCGTAAGGGAAGCGTGAGTCACCGCGCACCTCATCCCTCCTGCGGTCATCGCAAGCACCTGCTGTCCGGAGTCGTGAATTTTGAGACTCATTAGAATGTTTACTTTAGCAACCAGTTTGTATTCGTGAGTTTTCATACTATTTGTAACTAATTTTAGCCCGTGAGTTTTGAAACTCGTGAGTTTTGAGACGTAACCTTTCAGGACGGAATGAATATTGTGGGTTGCATAAAACTACACTGGAAGGGGTGGCTGAGTCACGCTGTATACACTGAAATGAAATGTCGTATGGCTTTTAGTGCCGGGATATCCCAGGACGGGTTCGGCTCGCCAGGTGCAGGTCTTTCCATTTGACACCCGTAGGTGACCTGCGCGTCTTGATGAGGATGAAATGATGATGAAGACAACACATACACCCAGCCCCCGTGCCATTAGAATTAACCAATTAAGGTTAAAATCCCCGACCCGGCCGGGAATCGAACCCGGGACCCTCTGAACCGAGGCCAGTACGCTGACCGTTCAGCCAACGAGTCGGGCACGCTGTATACACTGCTACTGAAAAAGCGAAGTGAATGAGTGGTCTTAAACAAAAATATAAAAAATGAGCAATGCAGCATAACCACGCATTTTTACATAACTTGTCAATAGGATGTAGGCTACAAACTGACGCATATATTACGATGAATAGTTAGGAAAGTGGACTCTGTGTAGTGGTAGACAAAAAACTAAATCAAAACAAGATTTTACTGAAAATGGGCACGCTCAACTAATTTCTGAACTGCTCGCTGAAAAAAGTTAAAAGCTACTATAAATTTGCATACCCCTAGGGGTACGCGTACCACACATTGAATACCACTAGTCTAAATGCTTTTTGAGAGAGAAGAAAAGAAGCAATATCAAACGAAGCAGAAATCAAAACATTGCATTTCGGATGAGTTTGGTTTCGGTGTTTAATATTACTTTGCTCCAGTCTGCACTTCTATGAAATGGAATGGCGTATGGTTTTTAGTGCCGGGAGTGTCCGAGGACATGTTCGGCTCGCCAGATGCAGGTGTCTTTTGATTTGACTCCCGTAGGAGACCTGCACGTCGTGATGTCGATGAAGTGATAATGAAGACGTCACATACACCCAGCCCCCGTGTATTAACCAATGATGGTTAAAATTCCCGACCCTGCCGGGAATCGAACCCGGGACCCCTGTGACCAAAGGCAGCACCCTAACCATTTAGCCATGGAGCCGGACTGCACTTCATAAAACGTGCCAACAGAATGCGGTCTTGATGACATAGACTCAACTCACCACACCATATCTGTTATTGGGTTGCGTATACCAGACAGAGACACGAGGATTCAATAATTCTTAAATGTATTTCAATATAAGCAAGCGAGTATGAGCTAAGCCCACAGTACACAGCGCTATGAAATCGTCTGCAAATAACGTGCACTTCATTCTTAGATGAACATACCGGCTTTAACTCTTAAATGTACAAAACTGCATAAGTGCAAAGGAGAATGTTCTTGCTTGTTATATTTTCTTCTTCTTCTGCTTCTTGTACCATATCCTCATTGGATGTCGGCTGCCATCAGGGCGATCTGGTTCTTGTTCTCAGCAACTCGGAAAAGAATGGGGGTGCTGAGCCTATACCATTCTCGTAGATTCCGAATCCAAGATATTCTCCTTTCTTCAATTTTACATTGTAAGATAAGCTTAGTCCGCCTCTGTGGTGTAGTGGTTAGTGTGATTAACTGCCACCTCCGGAGGCCCGGGTTCGATTTCCGACTCTGCCACGAAATTTGAAAAGTAGTACAGAGGCTGGAACGGGGTCCACTCAGCCTCGGGAGGTCAACTGAGTAGAGGTGGGTTCGATTCCCACCTCAGCCATCCTCGAAGTAGTTTTCCGTGGTTTCCCACTTCTCCTCCAGGTAAATGCCGGGATGGTACCTAAATTAAGGCCACGGCCGCTTCCTTCCCTCTTCCTTGCCTATCCCTTCCAATCTTCCCATCCCCCACCAGGCCCCTGTTCAGCATAGCAGGTGAGGCGGCCTGGGCGAGGTACTGGTCATTCTCCTCAGCTGTATCCCCCGACCCAGAGTCTGAAGCTCCAGGACACTGCCCTTGAGGCGGTAGAGGTGGAATCCCTCGCTGAGTCCGAGGGGAAAACCAACCGTGGAGGATAAACAGATTAAGAAAAAGAAGAAGATAAGCTTAAAGGGGCTGCCTGGCCGAGGCGGTAAAGGCGTGCTCGGTTCGCCCGGAAGGACGTGGGTTCGAATCCCCGTCAAGAAGTAGAAAAATTTAAGAAACAAGATTTCCACTTCCGGAGGTGCACATGGCCCTGAGGTTCACGCAGCCTACACCAAATATGAGTACCACGTTAATTCCTCGGGGCAAAGGCGGCCATGCGTGGAAACGGGGGTGAAGAAGAAGATAAGCTGAAGGAGGCTATATTTATCATTTCGAATGATATGACAAAAGTACTGAAGTTTCTTCTTTTTGATGTTCTGCGTGACCTCTAGCTCTTTGTTCAAGCGTTGGAGTACTTCAGTATTACGTATTCTGTCAACACGCAATATTCTGAGCAGACATCGGGAGCACCATATCTCAAAAGATCGTAGTGTTTGGTGGTGTTTTCTGTTAGGGTCCAAGTCTCGGCACCATAAAATACATAGCACCGAATAAACGGCGATGGAGATTGATCTTAAAGTAACTGATACAGAGAAATATGCTCATTCTCTTGAATGTAGTCCTTGCCTGTTCAATCCGATTTCACAAGTGTGCATTTACTTCTGCCTTGCAGCCAAGCTCGCTAGGGTCACAACCATATGAAAAAATTAACAACCTTTTATTATAATTATGATTTTTCTTGCTAATCCGCTGGAGTTAAATGTAAACGTTAAACAGTTATGGTAAAATAAATAAAATGTTGTTTACCTCAGAAAATGCGTAAGCAAGAACATCCATAAGACTGAAGTGTGGCAGAAGCCTCATTAAACGTACAGCTCTGCATATACTGGTACGTAAAATATTGAACACTAAACATTTTTACTGATCCAAAGTAAAAAGGTATTTATTTTGATAAATTTATTTAAAATATTTTTCTGATAATAATGTATTACTTTTGGAATTAAAAACCATCAAATTTAAAGTAAATAATAAACTGCGCATTTAAGGGTTAAAATTCTGCGGTTCGTATGTCACGATGAGCAGTTCACTACAGAAGACGCAGAATCAAATGGAAATTCGAATAGTGTATACATTTCAGCATTCCTTAACGCGGTGACCTATCGGAGATAATCGGTCTCCCCAGGCAGAAAAAATCAGCTGACAGGGTGGTCTCTAATGCTCCGCCTTATACTGCATCTCCAACCCTAGACTCCTGCGGCACTGAGGACATCTTCAAAACATCTGTAATGTGTGTCTCGATGGCAGTCAAGTGCCAAATATTCGTTAAGAGGAGTCGTAATGCTGTATCTCATTAATTTTAATATAGCTGAATAAATGAAACTTTTCCTCAGTAGCCATTGAATATAGAATGATGACTTTTTAATATAATGTTAACTCATGTGTTTTGCATACACTGATCTGGAATAGCTTTAAAATATGTGCTACGGAAAAAGTTATGACTTTTTAAACATTTTCCCCAACTCATTTTTCTGCAGATATTGTATTTTTTAAAAATAAACTATTCAAGAACCAAAGTTGATCCATTCAACAACAACAGTATCACAAACATTTCGTAAACATTTAATGGAAATGCACCCAGTAGTTTCTGAGAAAAGAGAGCATTTGTTTTGGAAAAATTGATGTTGAGTAAATTGCATTTAAAAGTTCTGGGAAATTTCACCTACTGCAGAATAGAAGCTTTAATATCCTCCGACAAAATAACACTCCACCTTGCGGTTACAGCTCAAGCAAGGTGACCAACAAATAAAACAGAATATTTCTCTTCAAAACACGCCAAACCACAGCCTTCTAAAGGGAACAGCCCCTGAGGTATGTTTAAATCAGTGATACATTGCACAGGTCGTGTCTTGAAATAGATGTGCACCAATATATTAAACACATTATTTAAAATAGTAAATACTCGAATATTAGAATGAAACAAACGCCACCTTAAACAGAATGATTCACACATTAACAAAATGTAAAAAAGTGAAAATATCAAAATTTGTCGATGTGGACCTTTACGACATCACTCGCGGGGGGGAGGGTTCCTATTTTTTCATTATTGGTCCTGCATACTGGTAATTTTGTATAACGGATATCGAAGAATTTCTGATTTCGTTACCTTCCTCTAAATTCATGTTATTCGGGTGTCTTTATTTCTATGGCCCCTCGAATTACTTTTTTCAAAATTCAGAGGCACAACTACAAAAATCTTAGTTAATTCCAAACAAATTGTTAGCTACAGTATAGCTGATATGTCCAGTCTTCGTTCTTGGTGTGACGGATATGTTCTTCGAATCTCGTGAAATTTACCCACTTCGTTTCACCTACGAAACAGATACTACACCTACATTCAATGTGGTAGAATCTAAAATCTGTGACGTTATGAGGTCAGATTGGTTTGAGACAACGAAGTATTTTCTGTGTGTCTAGTATATTCTTAAAATATTACCAATATCTTCCCAATCTTGTGAAATTATTTTCTTGTTATGTAGAGGAGTGTCGCTCCCATCGGAAGAGATACTGCGGTGATTTATATTGCTCTCCTATTTTCTTAAAGACAAGTTGAATGCTGTTTGATGAGTATCCATTTCTTTTGAGTGTTCCGGTTAAGTGTTTTCTTTCTTCTTCGGAAATGTCATCTCAATAGATGGAACATGATATTGCCCTCCACCACGCTGGACTACTACAACGGCGTGTAGAACACAATGACACTGACGTTAAGGACTCCATACATTTCATCCATTCCCTCATGGACCTATCCGTTGAAAGACGGACTTACTAGTAAACTTCGACGTCACATTACTTTTCACTGAGACGATAAGCACGATATTATTATTATTATTATTATTATTATTATTATTATTATTATTATTATTATTATTATTATTATTATTATTATTGTTACCGGGTTACCCGTGGAGCAGAAAGAGGTTAAAGAAGGTGTCGGGGTGAATTGGTCTCAACATAAAAATCAACTTAACTTGAAATGAAGGTTATATATTTTTGAAAACAACAACTTAACAATTTTCACTTGCTGAACATAAAACATATCAGGTACAAGGTACTCTTGAAACAAGATTAGGAAAGTCCAAGGTTAGTGACTTTTACAGATCCTGGGCTTCAAGTCCGTAATTTTACAATTTCCAGAGCTCCCAGCTCAAATTTAAAATTCAAAAATGAAAACAAATTTAGTCGAGGGCAGAAATTCCCTAATTCAAGTGCACTTGCTCCTAAAATCACAATACCTAGCCTTCCACAGCCACTATTTACAATTACAAAATTTGAAAAAGAGCTAACAGGCTCCCAGTTTCTCAATCCTACTCAAGGCAACATTGCATGAAAATCTGACAGTCTCTGACCTTACAAGGCACTATTTACAAATAGAAATATTATTACACAAAGGTATCTAGTACTCAACCTACAGTGCCTTAGTGGAAAAGAAGAGGTTATATAAACGCCCCGAGTACAATTTGAATGGAGGCGAAGACTGTGCTCCAAAAAAAATTAAAACCTACAGGTCTCTCGGCCGATGAAACAGGGGCTATTCCCAAATTACTGAGGTAGCACACACGGAAATAACTTTAATACATTACAGAAACGAAAGGTTACAAAAACGCAGGCACCTCAAACCAAGATGAAGGGGAGCTTGAGAGGGTACATCACTCTCTATCCCCGGTTTACAATTAAAGGGGTTTACAAAGTTTTTACATTAGCCGAAAGATGATTTACATTTTGGAAAAGTAGGTTACATAGTTAATGATTCGGACCTTTCCCTCGGATTGAACTGCGGAGGTAGCAAGAAAGAATAAAGTTATGTGGCCGTTACCTTGTAGAGTTTCTAGCTGCCGAGGAAAGAGGCCGC
Source organism: Anabrus simplex (assembly GCF_040414725.1). Lineage (NCBI taxonomy): Eukaryota > Metazoa > Arthropoda > Insecta > Orthoptera > Tettigoniidae > Anabrus > Anabrus simplex. Next base: position 151,539,785 of record NC_090266.1, read on the forward strand.
ACGCCTCCTGCTTAACACACACACTCAGAAAGATGACGATCAATTGGTCAAGAAACGTGAAAAGCCGAAGTTTATAAACCCTCAGGGAAGGTTCGAGATCATTCAAGACTAAAATCAATTTTATTGATTGAGTTCAAAAGTAACACTCAAAATCGAACGAGATGCATGTGATAGGTTGAAACTTAATTACAGAAATTTTTCATTGGCCAGATTCAAAACTGGCGGAAAGGAAAAAGAAATATTGCCAACCCAAAAATAAATGAACATCAATCAGTTACAAAATCCTAGAAGTAAAAAAACTTCTTTAAATTATAAGTTCTTACACCTCGCACCAGGGTGCATGATCATAGTTTTTGGGTAGTGTCATCTATGGAAGAATGTCCAAACTTCTTGAAGAATGGCAAACAAAACAAGGAGAAATTCACTCAGTTTAGGAAACTGCACAATAACAAAATTGCATAATATTTCGGTGGTGACATCTTCTGATTAAAGTTCTAAGTTCCTGTAGTAGTAGTTTCGACATTAGTTCGATAGAGGAGTTCATTTTGAATGCACGGCGTTGAGGTGTACCTCCCGGTACAATTATTATTATTAAAACAGCATCAAGAAGCAACCAGAGTAACTCGTAGCTTTACCTGACTGGTTTATTTTGTAATTATATCAATAGACAACCTGACTTCACATTTCAAAAATCCCACAAGTACAATTTTCACATCAGGAGTAGAACCGTAGCCATTTTGATGTTAACCCAGTAACAATCTCTCTCAGATATCACGCACAAAAGCAACAACAGTTTGAGGTATCTACTTATTTAAACCTAGCTTGATAGCTGTAGTCGCTTAAATGTGGCCAGTATTCAGTATTCGGGAGACAGTGGGTTCGAATCCCACTGTCGGCAGCCCTGAAGATGGTATTCCGTGGTTTCCATTTTTTTAGTTGTTTTACGTCGCACCGACACAGGTAGGTCTTACGGCGACGATGGGACAGGAAAGGGCTCGGAGTGGGAAGGAAGCGGCCGTGGCCTTAATTAAGGTACAGCCCCAGCATTTGCCTGGTGTGAAAATGGGAAACCACGGAAATCCATTTTCAGGGCTGCCGACAGTGGGGTTCGAACCTACTATCTCCCGAATACTGGATACTAGCCGCACTTAAGCGACTGCAGCTATCGAGCTCGGTGGTTTCCATTTTCACACCAAGCAAATACTGGGGATGTACCTTAATTAAGGCCACGACCGCCTCCTTCCTATTCCTAGCCCTTTCCTGGCCCATCGTCGCCATAAGACCTATCTGTGTCCGTGAGACTTAAAAGCACTGTTTCTGCTACTTATTTAATATATGAACACAGAATAATTGGAATGCTGATAGCGTATCGATGGCCTGTTGCTAATATTACGTATCTGACAATGATTTCCTATCCATTATTTTCCTTAAGATAGGTCACATCTCGCAGCCACATACAGATGTGCAGTCCATCGGAACAGTTCTCACTGTATTCATTTTCTTATGCTTCTGTGTAAAGGAAAATGACCATTCAAAATTATACTGTACGAGTACGTAAATACGTCATGCAAACATACATTCCTACAGCTCGGTACGGCAAGGTTCATTTTCCCGTAGATATTTTCTGTTTCTCGACCATAGATGCAGTAATGAAATGGCGTATGGCTTTTAGTGCCGGGAGTGTCCGAGGACATGTTCGGCTCCCCAGGTGCAGGTCTTTCGATTTGCCTCCCGTAGGCGACCTGTGCGTCGTGATGACTATGAAATTATGATCAAGATAACACAAACATCCAGCCCTATAACAGCGGAATTAACCAATGATGGTTGAAATTCCTGACCCTGCCGGGAATCGAACCCGAACCCCTGTGACCAAAGGCCAGCACGCTAACCATTTAGCCATGGAGCCGGACATAGATGCAGTGGTGAGCAATCGTCAAACATTCACTGAATTCCTGCATTCAAGTTCGTGATAGTATACTGTGTAATGATATTTTAATTAATCTACTTACTGTAATTTTCAATGTGTGTTAATATTCGTAATTCATGAATGTATTTACAGTTGTACTTCCCACGAAGCTAATAATGGTCTACCTAATATGTCGAAATCTTAGCCTAACATTGGCCACAACATGCGTCGTGTTTGGTGAATTACATTTCTAACAATCCTCTTCTTGCATATACTCCGGTCACCCGCCTACTGCCATTTCTTGATGGATGCAGCACTTTAGCATCTGTCTCTTGGCACAGGCCACAGCAAAATATAGCTTCCACTGAAGTCCCAGTCTCATCCATGGCTGTGACAATATAAAATCTGCTGGGGTAAGGGTAGAGCTGAGTGTTGACTACAACTAGTGCGCCTGTTTGATACGAAAGGTGTTGCTAATGGGGTTAACCGTAATGCAACAACAATTTATGGCACAGTGAGGTTAGCAATGGCAAACCACCTCACTCCTCACCTTGACTAGTAACTTACGCCTCATTTTTTACGTCCCACTAACTACTTTTGACGGATTTCTGAAATGCTGATGTGCGAGAATTTTGTCCCGTAGGAGTTATTTTTCATGGAGCAGGCTTATATCACTTGAGTGCAGGGACAATATCTCTCCAACTCTAGTTGGCTGCTGCTAGGTATTTTTTCGTTTCGTACCCACAACATAGTGTTTTGTTGATGACCTACTAGACTTACATCTCCTTAAACTCCTGGATAGGAGCATAGGGCCGAAATCAGGTTTCGCCATCTGGTTCTGTGCTGGCCTATTTGGTTCAGGTCTCTCCAACCATAACACATCTGCAGATTCTCCTCTTCTACCAATCTTCTCCACGTCCCCTTAGGTCTCCCTCACCCCTCCGTCCTTGCGGATTCCACTGTAGGGATTGTTTGGCGATGTTGTCGTTATGTCGTCGCATATATGTCCAGTTCACTCCCATTTCGTTTTCTTGATCCGCTGGTCGATCGGTAACAGACGTGATCTTTCCCAGAGTTCATTATTGGCTATTATGTCCAGCCAGTATATGCTTAGTACACTTCTAAGGCATTTTTAACGAATTTCTGTATCTTTCTCGACTTCTTCTTTGTTACCTTTCAAGTTTCACAGGCATACAGCAAGACAGACATTACATTGCTATGAAAGATCCGCAGTTTGATTCTAATACGGAGTTCATTTGATCTCCATGTGGAATAAAGCATCCTGAAGGCACCATTGAATTTGTTTATACGGCTTGCGATACCGTCATCTGCACCTCCATTAGCTATTGTAATGCTTCCCAGATAGCAGAAACTACCACTCTCTCTCTGGTCTGTAAATTGGCTTGCAATGGTGCGGTTTTGCGATACTTCGTTTACTTATTTTTGATTTTCCGCCCAACATTCTGTATCGCAGCCTTTCTTTAAGTATAACTTCCATATACTTGCAGTTGTGAGCCAGCAAGCACATGCCACTGTCGTTTGTTGATAACAGCTTGTACGCCTCTTTGGACCACTTTGAATCTATTTCAGTGAAGTCGAATGAAGCTTTTGATGCAAATGTTGGTTGCTAACTAAACGAAATCGGTGTGCAGGTGTATAGGGATACTTTTTCTCTAGACCACTCTGGATCCATGTCAGTGATGTCGGATAAAGCTTTTCATGCAAAGGTTGATTACTAATCAAACAAAGTTGGTGTGGGAGGTATATAGGGAAACGTACTTGGGGAGGCTGTACAGGCCCACCCGATAATGAATGGAGAGAAATGCTCCCACACTGTCCGTAATTTTATCACGTATCTTTCCTTTTCATATAACGGTAAAAGTTCGACTTTCGTTTAGAGCACTTCCTATCCGATCATTGTATCATTTTTGATACGCGCGCTTGATACAAAATTATGTTTTCACAGGCCGGCCATCGTACCTATCCTAATACAAATACGGTGATTGATACAAATGTGGACGCACCTTTATATAATGCTTCGCTGCTTCTCGCAACCTGGTATGAAATAAATGCTATAAATATAAGTACTATGTGGTGAGAAGATTTTTTCCCCGTCTCACACGAAACTTTTGAGATATCTTAACACAGTATCTGCTGAATTTAGTTTGAAGAACTTCAGCAAGAAATAAAACAACATCAGGTCAGCCTTCTCTTTTCTTCGTGCTCCGTTTCACGATTTTCAAGCAGATGTAACATCTGCTCCCTTCACAGGCATTACAAAAACTCCCAGCAGTGTTTTTAAACTACTCTTGAAGAGAAAGTATTCTACTACACCAGAATTAATCGCTCCGCCAAACAATCCTCATTTAAAATTTACTACGTGTTCTTTTATTTGTCCAGCAATTTCTTCCGCTTATATTTCGCGAATATATCGGTTGTGTAAAGGGAGCCTCCATGGCTCAGACGGCAGCGCGTTGGCCTCTGACCGCTGGATACCGTGGTTCAAATCCCGGTCACTCCTTGTGAGATTTGTGCTGGACAAAGCGGAGGCGGGACAGGCTTTTCTCCGGGTACACCGGTTTTCCCTGTCACCTTTCATTCCAGTATTATCATTAGCATTTATCAGCCATTCATAAAATCACTTTGGGAGTGGGGAGCCCATTGTACCAATAGCCTATATATGGTTCATTCATTACATCGCTGACCCGGTCAAAGACTGGAAAACAGGTTGTAGCTTTTCGTTTTCATTAGATGTGTAAACCCCTCTGATACATGTCAGACAGAAGTTCTTTAGTGGTACAAAAAGGGGTTACTATCAAGTCATAGAACATCGAATTACCAGTATTTGCTTAAGGTACATTTCAGCTAATCTCAGCCCTGTTCTTTTTTATGATGTTTCTTTATAATTGTCATATAAATGTGCTAACTGGCCTGCTCGTTGGCCAAATGGTCGGCGTAATGGCCAACCATTCGGAGGGCCACGTTTTGATTCCTGGACGGACAGGTGATTTTAGCCACATCTAGTTAATAGCTCTGACTTGGGAGCTGACTGAGCTCGTTCCATACTGCCATTTACGTACTACATGTCACACTACCAGTCACCAAAGAAAAACGCACGAGTGTATACATTCCTCCACATAGGATCGGCTTCAGGAAGGGCATCCGGTCGTAAAATTGGGCTTAATCCACATAAAGTGCCGATCCCAGGGCCGGCCCCGCGGTGTAGGGGTAGCGTGCCTGCCTGTTACCTGGAGGCCCCGGGTTCAATTCCCGGTCAGATCAGGGACTTTCAACTGGACCTGAGGGCTGGTTCGAGGTCCATTCAGCCTACGTGATTACAATTGAGGAGCTATCTGACGTTGAGATAGCGGCCACGGGCTAGAAAGTGAAGAATAACGGCCGAGAGAATTCGTCGTGTTGACCACACGACACCTCATAATCTGCAGGCCTTCGGGCTGTGCAGCGGTCGCTTGGTAGGCCATGGCCCTTCGGGGCTGTTGCACCGTGTGTTTTTTCTTCATTTCGCCTATCCCAAGTAGGCTAATTAGGGAAGGCTAAGAGAAGACTGTGAGACTAAGAAGAAGATTTAAAATATACTAATTCCCTTTTTTTTTTCATGTGGCCTCCGAAGAAGCCTGGTGCAGGTCTTTCGAGTTCACGCCTTAGAGACAACCTGCGAGTCTATGAGGATGGAGCTCTGCCTATGATGTATTCTAATGATGAAGACGGTACACACACCAAGCTATTGGAATTAACCAGTGACAGTTAAAATCCCTCACTCGGCCAGAAATCGAACCGGGGACCACTGGACCAAAGGCCACACGCCAACCATATAGCCATGGAGGCGGAAAATGTACTAATGAGGAGCCATGTGTAGCTACCATTATTTCATTGAGCAAAACTGAAAATATTACTTCTTGAGTGCATAGCAATGTTCTCAATCTTACTGCGGAGAAGAACATAACAAGGAATAGATAAATTAAAATATTCGTTAGGGACTTTGAATACCTCTTTTTTGATATGTCTCTATCTGAAGCGCGTGCTGAATTGCTCAATAATGGTAACTGTCACGAAGCTGGAGTGTTTGACCACCTTAGTGGGACTTAAAATCAATAGCATCATCATTGAATATTTAGCCTTCAACTCCATCTTGTACTTGAAATAGACTTCGAGATTATTAGGTCGTGTCGAGTACAGTCAGGAGCATAGAATCTTGCCTATGCGTCTAGTTTCCAATGGTGTTTTCACTTATCTATTATTGGCAGGGCCTCCGTAACATTTGTAGGCAACACCAGCTCTTTGATTAGTGAGTCTGTTATAGTTGCGGCACCAACATTGACCAATGAAGATGTGAAAGGTGAGGAGTGGGTGAAAAATTAACCTGAGTGGTTGAAACGCGCTGCATTATAAATGCTAGCGGAACAGTACTGTGAACAGTGGCGACTCGTGAGGTTAAGAAAAGGATAGGCACACTTGAAACGTGTCTTAAGAAATGAAAAATCATTTTTAAGTAAAAGTTGCCTTGTCACTTCATTTCGGAAAGATCAATTCTATCCTATATTTATCTGAAGCGAACTTTCCTCTTCTCTCTTACCTTCGGCTCCAATAAGCCCTTGGAGGACGTTCACGATATATTACCCTAATAAGACAACTGCTAATGAATTGCTTTTTTAAAAAATTAATTTGTTTTACCTCGCATTGACACAGATAGGTCTTATGGCGCCGATGGGAGAGGAAAGGCCTAGGAGTGGGAAAGAAGCGGCCTTAATTAAAGTACAGACCTAGCATTTGCCTGGTGTGAAAGTGGGAAACCGCGGAAAACCATCTTCAGGGCTGCCGACAGTGGGGTTCGAACCCACTATCTTCCGGATGCAAGCTCACAGCTGCGCGCCCCTAACCGCAAGGCCAACACGCCCGGTGCTAAAGAATCGATGATGATGATGCTTGTTGTTTTAAGGGGCCTAACATCGAAGGTCATCGGCCCCTACAGAATCGATGCACTGCAGGTAATACGCCGGATGTCATGACTATACAACTCTGTTAGATTGTCTATTTTAGGATACAGTATGAGACTTATTTTAAAATCTCTCTCCAGGAATTTACTGGAGTATTGGAAAGATTTTTCAACCAAAAAGAGCTTAGAGGCACATGTATTTTCCTTCCAGGTCCATTATGAAAGGAATAAAGGCATTCGGAACAAATACATCAAAAAAGCGATATTTTTTGCCGGCAAGCGATGTAGCGGTAGCGTGCCTGCCTTTTACTTGGAAGATCCGGGTTCGATTCCTGGTCAGGTCAGAGATTTTTACATGGATGTGAGGGCTGGCTTGAGGTCAACTCAGTCTACGTGACTACAGTTGATGAGCTATTTTACGGTGAGATAGCGATCCCGGTCTAAGAAATCCAAGAATAACGGCCGAGAGGATTCGTCGTGCTGACCACGACACCTCGTAATCTGCAGGACTTAGGGGATGAGCAGTGGTCGCTTGGTAGGCCATGGCCCTTCTGGGCTGTTTTCCCAAGGGGGCGGGGGGGATATATTTTTCCCATAGCATTAACAATCATTGAATGGTGGTACGTGACCTTGTGCCCTTAATGTGGAAACGCCCCTGATTCTAAAAGCAGTCAAAATAGCTCTCCTCTCCCCAGCTATTCTGACTTGAGTTTCAGTATAATTCTGTTTCTCAGTCTCTGTATTTTATATTTTAAAAATGTGTATACCTGTATTGATCTCGTATAATATAGCTCCTTGAACATTATACTTGTATTTACAGTTTTATGAAGTAATCAATCTGTTCCAAATGATATGTTTTGCTTTTATAGCCTAATATGTGTTTTCATCCCAATGAATAGCAGACGCAAAAATATGTCTTTCGCGCTGCATGAAAAGGGTTGGAATGCTTCCTTTCAACTCAGTTTTGGCAAACAAGCGGGCATGTAATTAAATGGAAATATTCGTGACTGGTCACGCATGGAGAGAAGTGAAAGGATTCTAGGCCTATATTATTTTCCCATCGGGTCCTTTTTCCTGTGACCACTAACATATGATTAATTCTGAATATTGCTTAATGTTTCCAGCCTTTCAAATTGTAACAACTTGACCTTTTAGCTGTATTGACCTCATTAGACTCTGAGGCCCAGTTTCTTCAATTGTTTACACTGCTGTTAAGGAGACTTAACAAAATGGCCGTCTCATCAAGAATTTGTTTTTGTACTAACTAACAAATTGTTAATACTTGTGTTAAATTAACATGTCAGCTGCCCAGTGTTAATCTTCTTAACAGCTGTTAATATTTCAAAATTGTAGCATGTAGAAGACGTAAAAAAGCCTCCGTGGCTCAGAAGGCAGCGCGCCGGGCTCTCACCGCTGGGTTCCGTAGTTCAAATCCCGGTCACTCCATGTGAGATTCGCGCTGGACAAAGCGGAGGTGGGACAGGTTTTTCTCCGGGTACTCCGGTTTTCCCTCTAATTTTTCATTCCAGCAACACTCTCCAATATCATTTCATTTTCACTTGTCACTCATTAATCATTGCCCCAGAGGAGTGCGACAGGCTTCGGCAGCCGGCGCAATTCCCATCCTCGCCGCTAGATGGGGCTTCATTCATTCCATTCCTGACCCGGTCGAATGACTGGAAACAGGCATTTTCAGAAGACGTAAGTTTGAAGCTTTACTGCTGTTTGAAGACTATTTATAAACTGAAGAAGGCAAACGACGATCCATACTAAGAAAATACGTGTGTTTGTCATCAGAAGAAAGTTTTCTACTATGATACCTAATTACCAAAGCCATAATGAAGAAGGTACTAGAAAAAACTAAAAATAGGTTACAGTTATCCACAGATTAATACTCATCAGTGTTTCCTCTGCAGCATTATGATGCTATTATGATGCAGACTCTTTTCCTGTGTAGAATTATGCAAGGAATGTCTGCTGCCATTGCAGCATTAACAAGACATTGCATTATTTTCCTCGAAGTAAAAGAATGCCCTAAAATCATTTAAGATATATCAATGAACACATTTTCCCGGTGATGTAGGAGCCTTAGATTGCACTCATATAGGAATATATTGAATACTGAGATATAACAGTCCGGTCTTTCATTTTTCAAGCGCCGGGCTGAGTGGTTTAGGCGGTTGAAGCACTGGCCTTCTGACCCCAACTTGGCAGGTTCGATTCTGGCTCAGTCGGGTGGTATTTAAAGGTGCTTAAATACGACAGCCTCTTGTCGGTAGATTTACTGGCACGTAAAAGAACTCCTGAGGGACTAAATTCCTGCACTGCGGCTCTCGAAAACCATAACAATTAGTGAGACGTAAAGCCGATAACATTATTATTATTATTATTCAAACATACTCGCTTAATTTCAAATTAAATCTATAACAACATTTGTCTCGCATTCGTCATAATAACGCTTTTGTTTCCTCTATCTTGACATATTTACCTTTTATCGGTCTCCGCTAAACATAACCTACAATAATGTCAACCATGTGTGACAAAATACTATTCCAGCATACCGATAGGAGCACTTCATGTAAAGAAACAAAAGACGTTCTCTGCCAAACGCGTTCAGAAATCTACCGAAGTGTTATATTAATAACAATTGTTAGTTAACATATGTTAAGTATATTTGAATAAGGAGTTTAAAAAACCGTGTCTGAATCTTGTACCTGCCGATCGTGAACAAAGGGTAGGAAAAATATGCCAATCAAGTCAAGGGAATTCCTAGAACGAGATAAGAGGCTTGTCTTGAGCGGAGCAGAAGCATTGTTACGCTCCATTACCAAAATAAACCACTGTTTCTATATGCGCAATATTCCGTGCATACGACTGTACATATATTATACGCCAATAGTATGTAAATTGGTAGAGCATCGGAAGCGAAATCGGAAATTTCCCACCGGTATCTGGCCGACAATTTTGGTTCTGTATTCAACATCTCTTCGGCATGTAGGCTACTATATGCACAGAACACTATCTAATAAGCTGGAATATTATTATTATTATTATTATTATTATTATTATTATTATTATTATTACCTACCTGGGAGGCGGTAATCCTGATTGACAAACCTTTCACTTGCGCGCACAAATCCAGTCAGCAGCAGCAGCTGCGTGCAGACCGCTAGGTTTGAACACGGGGCTACTGGCTGCACAACACACGATGACTGTTCCTTGGTTGAACTCCATAGACTGCCCAGTAATTCATACAGTCAAACACAGTGAACAAATAAACAGAAATAGCTCAACAGTGTTAAACAGCTGGACAATACTCCTCGCAACAATGACCATTAACACTGTTCTCATTACACTCACGACTGCTGCTCCAGTAGCTGACTCTACGACGATCCTCAGTCCACAGAGGCACACACACATACACACACATTTCTCTAAGGCAGTACATACATTTTTCCGTTTCGTACCCGACGATACACTGACGGCAGCCATCAGCCGTCACTGATCAGCTCCTCACTCGACAATCCGACGCAACAACAACTCCTCGTTCTGACTCCGACGTGATACTAGCAACAGTCACCGAACCCCAACACACCGAGTCCAACTCCGACTCCGACACTGAGTCCAACACTGACGACTCTTCCTCGCTAGCCTCCTTTGTATAGCTCGGGTGATGTCTATCGTAATAATCGTGATGTGGCCAGAGACGGAACATTCTCGCTGCACCGTGCAGAAACGCACGGGGAAACAAGACGAAGAGAACAAGTCCACGGAATGGCCGGCCACAGCCTCAAGGCCGGCTGGGAGGTCCCCGGTCGTGTGACTCACTAGTCTCTTCCAGGAATTGCCGCAAGGGGCTACCACAGAGCTGACACGTAACAATATGGATGTTTCCAACAAGACAAAGTGTCGGGGACCATTTTGAGGGGACTAGTTTGGTAAGTCATAGCAACCGTGATAAATCTTTCGAATTTATGGGAGCATGAGAAATCCAGTAGATACACTTAAGAACAGCATCTTATACACTACTAAATACCACAGGCGGGCGGCGTTTATGTGCATTGATGGCTAGTAAATAACGCACAAGAAATTTAATGTGACATCGGCCGTGCTCCAAGATGAATGTAAGTAAACGTGAACAACGGTCATAAGTGAAAACTGCAGTTCTCCGGGGCAGAAATGCCCTTCAGCATCATGCAGAGCTAAGAGTTTCGTTGTGTCGAATTGTGGGGCCATCGAACTTCGCTGAACTGTTGAACTGTGGTAGAGTGAACGTCTCATGTCAGCTCGTACAACGGTGTGAGTGGCCGTTATCGGGAAGTGGTTAATACGTAGAAGGCAGGTGTTGAACAGTGCATCAGTTCTCTACATATTCACTTATATTTCAATCGTTCCTTGTGATTGCTCCTGTACCTGGATCCAATATGATCTTGTAATTGAGAAGCATCTTTCAGTGAGCTTCAAACTCATAAAGAGGATTTACATTGTGCTGCTTTACCAGAAGATATAAGACAGTCGCCATGACTTATGGAATGACCCTGACTGGACCTAATATCCTGTGAAGGTGAGACAGAAATGAATATCACAAAAGCCAGTCTGATCAGATAAGAGGCGATGAAGAGCTCGTTTGCATACCTCCTACACGATGTACCACGCATTCAGCCAAGCCCTCGACAATTGGAATCACATGACCATGCAAAGTGACCATCCCACAGAGTAGAAGCCGGTCCAATATGCTTCACCTTCCGTGACCATAAGCGAAGGGAGAGTTATAGTAGATGGTTATAGAGTTAGGCTTGGCTTTACAACTCATACCCATTACCGAAGTATTCATTCTGTAAGAAACGAATTGCTTCTCGCAGGCACACCTGGGCCGTGCCCGTGAACTTATCTTGATTTAGGAAAACACTTCTAGTCAGAAAATATCACTTAAGTAGCCTAAATAACCAAGAGTTCTGGATGATTTTTGAGAAAAAGGGTAAAGTTACGAAAATCTTTCAAAGTCTGGGCTGGAAAAACTTGGGAGAATGGACACAAGCTGCTTGACTAAGTGGTATGTTCCGAGCTGTCAGTGGAAAGATGCGTTGAATGACAATAGTAGACGAATAAGTTTTAGTCGTGTTTTTAAAAGTAGGAAATATCACATTATGAAGATAAGGTTGGAGTTCAAGAGGACAAATTGGGGCAAATATTCGTGTATAGAAAGAAGAATTACGGACTGGAATAATTTACCTAGGGAAATGTTCGATAAATTTCCTAATTCTTTGAAATTATTTAAGAAAAAACTAGGTAAACAACTGATTGATAATCTGCCACCTGGGTGACTGCTCTAAATGCAGATCAGTGGTATTGATTGATTGATTGATTGATTGATTGATTGATTGATTGATTGATTGATTGATTGATTGATTGATTGATTGATTGATTGATTGATTGATTGATTGATTGATTGATTGATTGATTGATTGATTGATTGATTGATTGATTGATTGATTGATTGATTGATTGATTGATTGATTGATTGATTGGTCTGACAGTTCTATACCATAGCACTGACGTGAGGACGTACTCTCTCATGATCATTGGAAAATTGCGGCTTATAATCAACACGTCATTTCGTGGCAGGTAGAAGGCACCGCTTACAAATGTGCAGAAAACTGACATCTTACCTGTCTTCCGTCCCATAATGGGAACTGATGGACGTTAAAATTATTAACACATTCCAAAAATCAGTCAGTAACATCTATAACAGAATAAAGAAAAGTGGTTTCGAAAACGTCAGTTGTTACTGGGAACAGGCTAGACAGTCTACAGTATGCTCTCAAAAATGCTAGAAGTAGTCGGGGCGTGGATAGTAATAGATACACAAAACAACAAAATACGACCCTTTTAACATAGTCCTATGATCGATCAATTATTAGTTATGGTTTGTTATGTTGTCAGCTGGATAGGAGGAAATCGTTCGTATTGATTTTGGAGTGAGGAATTCTGTCTTAAGGTGCAGTATTATTTAACTTATCATCTATCATTGAGAGTTCGAGGATGTCTGTTCTTCCTCAATGGCTAAAATAACCTAACTTGTTCTTATTGATAACGTCATACTCGACTCTGACTACCCGTACTCTCGGTTTCCGCTGCGCTATTCAGGAAACGAAATTTTGAGAAATTCTTTTAGAGTGATACTTCATCACTGGCACGCAAACATGCTGGCAGCTACTCGAAGTGGGATATGCCAGGTACAACTTTTGAATCTGTGCTGTCGTAAACGAACGAGCATGGGGACATTTTCTGTTCTTTGGAGTGGTGTAATATCCACCCCGCGACATCATCCAACATTTCTAGGAACACTCCGTACAACCTGCGTTTCTATCTTCGTCAGTTCTGAAAATGTTGGTATGTTCACATTCATGGTAAGACAGCTATTATTACTTACCTTACCGGGCGAGTTGGCCGTTTGGTTTGGGGCGCATGGCTGTGAGCTCGCATCCGGGAAATGGTGGCTTCGAACCCCATTGTCGGCAGCCCTGAAGATGGCTTTCCGCTGCTTCCCATTTTCACACCAGACAAGTGCAGGGGCTGTGCATTAATTAAGGCCACGGCCGCTTCCTTTCCACTCCTAAGCCTCTTCTACACAATCGTCGCCAAAAGACCCACCTGTGTCGGTGCGACGTAAAACAAATTGAAAGAACACTGATATTAATTAATTTCGTGTGGCCATTGGTGGCCTAGTGCTGCCTTTGTAAGCCAGACCCTCCGAAGATTGTAGATGTCATCTGCCGTGTATAGGAAACTGAGCGTTATATGTGGTATATGAGTTGCTGTGGTGTTGAGGACAGCACGTACATCCAGCCCAGAATCAAGGACATTAACCTTTTAAGGTTAAAATCCCCGATCCGGCTGGGAATCGAACCCGGGCCCTTTGAACCGAAAACCATTCAGCCAAAGCACAGGACGATATTGCTAATGATGCGCTATGTAAGGTGAGGCTTGATCCATCTAATTTATTTTGAAAATATACATGCTGTGATAACATATTTTCACGTTAATACAACAGATTATGACATCACCTAGAGAGTAGGTCTTGCGGTTAGGACCACGCAGCTGTGCGCTTACAGTCGGAAGATAGTGGTTCGAACCACATTCTCAGTAGCCCTGAAGATGGATTTAGGCGGTTTACCATTTTTACAGCAGGTAAATGCTGGGGCTGTACCTTAATTAAGGCCACGGCCGCTTCCTTCCACTTCCTAGGCCTTTCCTATCCCATCGTCGCCATATGACATATCTGTGTCGGTGCGACGTAAAGCAAATAGCAAGATGTAACCAAAGTGTTTCTTGCTCCATGACTGATTCCAGCTGGTATGATTTGGAAGTGTGTCGGATAAGTGCCAGTTCCCTTTGAACCGTTTCATTGCCGAAACAATATGCTGCATTAATTACTTTACATTATATTGAAGACTGCTTTAAAACATGTTAAAATATGCATAATGAAAGTCGAATACATTTGCTGGCGGATGTAGTGTTTACAGTGCTCTATGTCTTCTGGTATGGGCTAGAATAAATTTGTTACTTTCATTGACCTGTCTCAGCCTCATCCTTGGCTTTGACAATATGAATGTTACCGAGGTATAAGCGATGCTAGTAATGCCATTCCTTATGCAGCCAGTCTCTGTTATGAATGGTGCGAAAATATCGCTCATGGGGTTGGTTGGTTCATGCATTTCAGTGGGCTTGGCAGACTGATATGTAACAAAAAAATTCTGGCCCGGTGAGGAAAGCAACGGGAAACTACGCCATGCCTCATTTCCTTAATATGCCTCTTCATTGACACCTAGGCTATCTGACAGATGTTGGTGGAGCTGAGGAGATTCAAACCAGCCTTCGGGCTGAATAAAAACCAAAACCAAACCAAACCCCATGGCACTACAGCCCTTGAAGGGCCTTGGCATACCAAGCAACCGCTGCTCAGCCCGAAGGCCTGCAGATTACCAGGTGTCGTGTGGTCAGCACGACGAATCCTTTCGGCCGTTAATCTTGGCTTTCTAGACCGGGGTCACTATCTCACCGTCAGATAGCTCCTCAATTCTAATCACGCAGGGTGAGTGGACCTCGAACCAGCCCTCAGGTCCAGGTAAAAATCTCTGACCTGGCCGGGAAGCGAACTCGGGGCCTCCGGATGAGAGGCAGGCACGCTACTCCTACACCACGGCTTCGGGCTGAATACCCGACAAAAAATAAAAGTCGAAAACATGCACAATAAAGCCTAAATTTGACAAGTATGCACTGATCTCAAATATATGCAAATATGCATATACAGAAGTGTGGAAATAATTGGTCTCAACACGTATATTGGGCCATTTTCACTGTCGCATCACCTATTACTTGCCTGCCTATACAAATGTTATTGTGCTGTAGTGGAGCTCTTTTACGCGTTACTTGTCAGTTTAAAGTAAATTATAGAACACAAGCTGCATTTTCTTTCAATTACATCAGTGACGATATTATAGTCATTGGCCTCCTCTATCAATATTATTAATAATAATGTTATTGGCTTCAAGTCCCACTAACTACTTTTATGATTTTCGGAGACGCCTAGGTGCCGGAATTTAGTCCCGCAAGATTTCTTTTACGTGCCAGTGAATCGAATGACACGAGGCCAACGTATTTTGAGCACCTTCAAACACCGCCGGACTGGGCCAGGCTCGAACCTGCCATGTTGGGGTCAGAAGGCCAGTGCGTCAACCATCTGAGCCACTCAGCCAGGCACTATCAGTATTAAATTCCAATGTTGAGGAATTTTAATGTCTCTTTTGAATGTAATTAGATAAAATAAAATTACATGAAATAACACGTAAACGTCGTTTGGTTGTAAATAACAAGTTAGAAAAGTGGAAAAAGTGGTGAAATATAGTGATGAACCAGAACCGAGTGGTCGTTCGGATGAAGATGTCGTGATAGTAGATCGATAATAAAAGACAACTGACGAAAACAATTGACCTTCAAATATTTCAAATAGTAATAAATATTGTGTACATTGTAAGCAATTTCATTGTTTCCTTCTCCTTCAATTTCTAAAATTTCCCTTTTCCAAATCTTGTGAAGGAGCATTATCAATTCTCTGTTGCATGTCCAAAGGACTAGAACTGCGGATTGTTTAGTTGTTCTGATCCACTTTATCATAGCCTGGGATTATAAGGTGGCTTTTTTCAAACGTCTTGTACAAATTCCTGTCCCTTAATTGCAAATAGCTATAAACTCACAGGGCCTACACGTAATACTAATATATATGATTGAGGTTCTGTGAACTGAATTGACAAGAAGAAAAGTAGGATTACCGAGCGAATTGGCCGACTCGTTTGCGTCGCGCAGCTGTGAGCTTGTATTAGGAAGTGGGTTCGAACGCACTTTCGGTAGCCCTGAAGATGATTTTTTGTTGTTTCCCATTTTCACACCAGGAAAATGCTAGGAGACCGCCTCTGTGGTGTAGTGGTTAGCGTGATTAGCTGCCACCCCCGGAGGTCCGAGTTCGATTCCCGGTTCTGCCACGAAATTTGAAAAGTGGTATGAGGGCTGGAACGGGGTCCACTCAGCCTCGGGAGGTCAACTGAGTAGAGGTGGGTTCGATTCCCACCTCAGCCATCCTCGAAGTGGTTTTCCGTGGTTTCCCACTTCTAATCCAGGCGAATGCCGGGATGGTACCTAACTTAAGGCCACGGCCGCTTCCTTCCCTCTTCCTTGCCTATCCCATCCGATCTTCCCATCCCTCCACAAGGCCCCTGTTCAGAATAGCAGGTGAGGCCGCCTGGGCGAGGTACTGGTCATTCTCCCCAGTTGTATCCCCCGACCAAGAGTCTGAAGCTCCAGGACACTGCCCTTGAGGCGGTAGAGGTGGGATCCCTCGCTGAGTCCGAGGGAAAAACCGAACCTGGAGGGTAAACAGATGATGATGATGATAATGATGAAAATGCTAGGGTTGTACCATAATTAAGATAAGGGTCGCTTCCTTTCCACTCCTTCTTTTTAAGACGTTGTCTCCAAACGGAGGTAGACGATCCAAACGACCAGCTCTGGTCTTAACGTCTCAGCCATGCCGTGCGAATTTATTGGAAAATCTGTCAGGACCTTTAATGTAGTGGTTTTCCGTTGCCTTCTGCATCCTAATGTCGTTGACCAAACTGGTTCCTCCGCCTTTGGGAACAATTTCTTGTCCCCAGGACAATAGAGTGCCCTTACCGATACCCGCTCATCCACTCTCAAAGAGACTGTTGGCACTTGGTATAGGGGATCTCCTTATACCGGGAGATAATCGGTCCCATTCGTTAGCCGCCTGCATATAAAATATTATTTTTATATGCAGTCGTTGCCCCCTCTCTACCGCGGGGAGTTGAATGTCAGGATTTCACCGTCATTGAAACAAGGACCAAATGGCATTTCCTTGTTTCTCTGGTTCTTTAGAGAGGTTCCCACTCCTAGCCCTTTCCTATCCCATCGTTGCCATGAGGCCCATCTGGGTCAGTGTGACCTAAACCAAATTTTAAAAAATATAGGATTGTGCGAATAGTTTCCTTAAAAGTCTTTATTCGACAGACACTTCTCTCGAAAAGAATTTCTGAATACGGGATATGTCTCTGTATTTTCAGAAAGAACAGCATCACTGATCACGACCTACAGGTAGTGAACAACTTAAAAACTCACACTTTTGGATTTGAAGAATTTGAGTGCATTCGGTCCTTAATTAGGACCCGTATTGACTAAGTTCATACAAATATACTACGGGTAATAGTTAGGTCCGCCCTAAAATATATTTTACCGAGCTCGATAGCTGCAGTCGCTTAATTGCGGCCAGTATCCAGTATTCGGGAGATAGTAGGTTCGAATCCCACTGTCGGCAGCCCTGAAGATGGTTTTCCGTGGTTTTCCATTTTCACACCAGGCAAATGCTGGGGCTGTACCTTAATTAAGGCCACGGCTGCTTCCTTCCAACTCCTAGCCCTTTCCTGTCCATCGTCGCCGTAAGACCTATCTGTGTCGGTGCGACGTAAAGCAAATTGCAAAAAAAAAAAAAAAAAAAAAAAAAAACATATATATTTTCAAGTTCCTAATTTTGTACAATTATTTCAACTCGCACATGATTCGGGAGCCACCACTCTCTTCATCAGCGATTTCTACATGTATATATTGACAGGGCGGACCAAGCTCTTAACCGTACTATATTTATACTCACCCTTTTTACATAAAGATTTTGTTTAATGGGCTGGATGGATGAAATAACATCGTTTTGCCCAAGACTGTACAAACATTAGAGGCCAACAAGCACTCTCCCACCCACCGAGACGTGGAGTACCCTTATGTGTATTACCACCATGTAGTATCGAGGCGCCCTTTCGACCTAGATGCCTCGCGTCCGGCGCCTGTCTGTTGTTAGTGCGACGCCACACATGTTTACCGAACGTAACCAGCACAATGTTGATTCGTCGGCCATTATGGTGTACGGTTTAGCATAGTAAGCTTCACGCCAGGCTAATCCGGTTTCTATGCCTGGCTGAGAAACTGGAACGGGAAGTACACAGCCTTCCGTTACCTAACTGAGTAAAGAAAGAGTTAAAAACTCAATATTTCTTCCATGCGGCATTTTAAGGTGATTCTACGTTACTCAGATTGAATGAACAACGAGTAGTATTCTGTTACATTGTGTGCAATTCCTTAGATGTAAACCATTCTATGAATGCCAAGGCTCTTGGAAGTGAAGAAGGTAAATATTTCAACTGTCCGTAACCTCGGCGCAAACTGCTTTGTTTGTTTTCTTTGTTTCTTTTTTGCCATTTTCTTTACGTCGCACCGACGCAGGTAGATCTTATGGCGACGATGGAATAGGAAAGGTGTAGGAGTGGGAAGGAAGTAGTCGTGGCCTTAATTAAGGTACAGCCCCAGCATTTGCCTGGTGTGAAAATGGAAAACAAAGGAAAACCGTCTTCAGAGACGCAAAATGTGATAGAGTGGTTAGCTCTCATTCCTACATTTTTCATCTTCCTGCCAGTCTGTTACCTGCAACATTATTTATTTATTTATTTATTCCGTATACCCTCCAGGATTGGTTTTACTCCCGGACTCAGCCAGGGATCCCATCTCTACCGCATCAAGGGTAGTGTGCGACATCTGATCGGGGATGAAGACCAGAAACTCGCCTAGGCGGCCTCACCTGCTAAGCTCAACAAGGGCCTTGTGGGGATAAGAAGCTATTTTTTTTTGCTAGGGGCTTTACGTCGCACCGACACAGATAGGTCTTATGGCGACGATGGGATAGGAACGGCCTGGGAGTTGGAAGGAAGCGGCCGTGGCCTTAATTAAGCTACAGCCCCAGCATTTGCCTGGTGTCAAAATGGGAAACCACGGAAAACCATTTTCAGGGCTGCCGATAGTGGGATTCGAACCTACTATCTCCCGGATGCAAGCTCACAGCCGCGCGCCTCTACGCGCACGGCCAACTCGCCCGGTGGGGGGGGGGGGGATAAGAAGATTGGAAGAGATAGGCAAGGAAGCGGTCGTGGCTTTAAGTTAAGTGCCATCCTGGCATTTGCCTGGAGAAGAAGTGGGAAACCACGGAAAACCACTTCGAGGATGGCTGAGGTGGGAATCGAACTCCTCTCTATTCATTTGACCTCCCGAGGCTGAGTGGGCCCCGTTCCAGCCCTCGTACCACTTTTCAAATTTCGTCGCAGAGCCGGGGATCGAACCCGGGCCTCCCGGGGTGGCAGCTAATCACGCTAACCACTACACCAGCCCTAGGAATGTTATTCACACTGAGTTAAATGACAATCACTTCAGCTGGGTGTAAAATTAGTCCTCTTCACACACCTTTACATTTATATACGACACTGTTAGAATGCAAATTATTGAGCGAAATTAGTCCCGTTCACTAGCGCGATCATTTTTAAAGACGAATAATATTGTAGAATAAATTGTTAACTCAATTTCTGAATAGTGAAAATTTTCGTTCACACAATATCCTGACTTCACAAATAATATGAATCTTTTTCGCACGAAGACTAGCACGGTCAAATGAAGAAAGTTACTAGTATTTCAAAGTTTTATTCATGTAAACTCTAGAAGCCTCCATGGCTCAGGCGGCAGCGCGCCGGCCTCCCACCGCTGGGTTGCGTGGTTCAAATCCCGGTCACTCCATGTGAGATTTATGCTGGGCAAAGCGGAGGCGGGACAGGTTTTTCTCCGGGTACTCCGGTTTTCCCTGTCATCTATCATCCAGCAACAGTCTCCAGTATCATTTCATCTCAGTCATTAATCATTGCCCCAGAACAGTGCGACAGGCTTCGGCAGCCGGCACAGTTCCTATCCTCGCCGCTAGAGGGGGGCTTCATTAATTCCATTCCTGGCCCTGTCATATGACTGGAAACAGGCTGTGGATTTCATTCGTGAAAACTCTAAGTATAAATGTACAGTTTATGAACGTAAGAATTGTAAGTTCCGATACACAAGATTTTAATCACTTGAAAATTTTGTAGGTATCGCTCTCGCTAACTACACGGCTAAGTCCGTAGACAGAGAAGTATAATAAGATTTTTGCAGAGTATTGAAGACTTCTACTCTATAACTTCGACGTATCCTGCTCCATGGCCAAATGGTTATCGTGCTGGCCTCTGGTCACAGGGGTCCCGGGTTCGATACCCGGCAGGGTCGGGAATTTTAACCATCATTGGTTAATTTTCCTGGCACGGGGGCTGGGTGTTTGTGTTGTCTTCATCATCACTTCATCCTAGTCACGACGCGCAGGTCGCCTACGGGTGTGAAATCAAAAGACCTGCACCTGGCAAGCCGAACCAGTCCTGTGATCTACCGGCACAAAAAGCCATACGCCATTTCATTACTTCGACGTATCGTAGCTCTGACAACAACCAGCAGTCAACCGTACAGGTTCGACTGTGGGACCAGACTCATTTCTGTCATATTCTCGCGTCCGTTTTAGACTGGAGTTGCGGAGACTGCAGCTGTTTCATCATCATCATCATCATCATCTGTTTACCCTCCAGGTTCGGCTTTTCCCTCGGACTCAGCGAGGAATCCCACCTCTACCGCCTCAAGGGCAGTGTCCTGGAGCTTCAGACTCTTGGTCGGGGGATACAACAGGGGAGTATGACCAGTACCTCGCCCAGGCGGCCTCACCTGCTATGGTGAACAGGGGCCTTGTAGGGGGATGGGAAGATTGGAAGGGATAGGCAAGGATGAGGGAAGGAAGCGGCCGTGGCCTTAAGTTAGGTACCATCCCGGCATTCGCCTGGAGGTGAAGTGGGAAACCACGGAAAACCACTTCGAGGATGGGTGAGGTGGGAATCGAACCCACCTCTACTCAGTTGACCTCCCGAGGCTGAGTGGACCCCGTTCCAGCCCTCGTACCACTTTTCAAATTTCGTGGCAGAGCCGGGAATCGAACCCGGACCTCCGGGGGTGGCAGCTAATCACGCTAACCACTACACCACAGAGGCGGCGCAGCTGTTTCATTCCTCTCAATAATCTTAATCCGTGGCGGATTTTAATGAAACTTGGTATTATTAGAGGTATTAAAATGAGGTATGCGGTGATGTTACTCTCTTGTTCGTATCGTAATTAATGTGCGAGTTATTAAGTGTAGAATGTATAGAACATTCTATGAATGACGTAACTTAGCGTTGGTGAGTTGGAGCTGGTACCTACGTCACTCGCCACACGTTTGCTGTAGTCAGCTGCGCGCTTGGCGCGTGGTGCGTATTTTAACGTTTGGAATACTTCGAAACCAATGCTGGACCATCGTTTCTGGTACACTATATATAAAAAGACATATGTTGCATAACTTCACAATCACACAAATATATATACATAAAATCAGTCAAATTTTTAGGCAAGTTTCTGTTACATAGTTTTTAATAACAGTATACACATTTTTATCTTTAGCCGTCAGTAATGTACTTACACTGGTTGGTAACTGTTGCTTAGCGTGAATCAGAGATGTACTCAACACATTTTGCTGTTGGTGGTAATGAGCACATGCAAGAAAGGGGTGATTTAGGTCCTGAATCAACTGGCCATCACATTAAGAGTATGTTGCGTCCACTACGTTGATGCGTTAATGGTGACTTCTCAAACCTCCATGATTGAATCGCATTCGAGTGATTGTCGATATTAATCGTTCTTGAGTATTCTATTGTGCGAACCAAGGACGTCGCGGGGAAGTCTGTTCAATCATTGAGTAATATTTACCTTGATGTCTCTTTGTTTCCTCCCACTTCTCTGACCACAGACTGTAGGCTCATTTCTGTATAATCACTGCATAATCCATGAAGTTGCTGGTAGTATTCATGACATGTCCACTGACACATGCTTCCTCCGCCAACGCATCTACGTATTCATTATGTGGTCAGCGAGCTATTACGGTGCGCTTTGGTAGTGTTATTAACTACAACATGGCCCGGAGACAACATTTGGATGACTTCACACGGGGAAGAATCATCGGAAAACTGGAGGAAGGACGATGTGTGACGAATTGTTTCACGTGCATTGGGACCATTTAGAACCACAGGCACTGTTGCCCGAAGGGGAGGAGGGAATCGACTACGGTCAATTAGAGTACCAGATAAGCGCTACATTGTGAAGTAAGTGCTCAAAATAGCCTCCTCCTTGGTTAACATAAATTTCAGTACTGTGTGGGGGAGGGAGTGGGGGTGTTGTATAGTGCACAGCTTCTTCGTTATCTCTGGAAGCCACTGAAAAGCGAAAGGAGATTATGCGGTGTTCTTATACATGTTGTTGAAAAGGGTAATGTAGAATGTGGTGCAGAACTGTTCCTCAGGAACACAATAACAATAATGTTTCTCTTAAGCACGTAAATGAACGAGTAAAAGTATAGTAAACTCGTTTCCTCATAATGAGGTCTTCCGGCACGCCCCGAATGGATGTGAGTTGTTTGTACAGTTTTAACCACACACCAGCCCTCCTTTCTTTATGCCTGGCTGAGTGGCTCATGGTTGAGGCGCTGGCCTTCTCACCCCAACATGGCAGGTTCGATCCTGGCTCAGTCCGGTGGCATTTGAAGGTGCTCAAAGACGTCAGCCCCGAGTCGATGGATTTACTGGCACGTTAAAGATCTCCTGCGGGACTAAATTCCGGCCCCTCGGCCTCCCAGAAATTCGTAAAAGTAGTTAGTGGGACGTAAAGCCAATAACATTATTATTATTATTATTATTATTATTATTATTATTATTATTATTTCTTAATCCGTTTACCCTCTAGGGTTGGTTTTTTTCCCGGAACGCAGCGAGAGATATCACATCTACCGTCTCAACGGCAGTGCCCTTTAGCGTGAGACTTTGGGTCGGGGATATAACTGGGGAGGAGGACCATTACCTCGCGCAGGAGGACTCACCTGCTGTGCTGAACAGGGGCCTTGTGGGGTGATGGGAGATCGAAAGGGATAGAAAAGGAAGCGGACAGGAAGCCCCCGTGGCCTTAAGTTAGGTACCATCCCGGTATTTACCTGGAGGAGAAGTAGGAAAACACGAAAAACCACATCGAGGATGGCTGAGGTGAGAATCGAATCCCCTCTACTCAGGTGACCGTTCGAGGTTGAGTGGACCCTGTTGCAGCCCTCGTAGAACTTTCTAAATTTCGTGGCAGAGCCGGGAATCGAACTTGGACTCCCGGGGGTGACAGCGAATCACACTAACCACTACACCACAGAGGCAGACACCAACACTCCTGTCATTCTTAAATTTGAGGCAGAAGCGGGAATTGAACCCGGGCATCCGAGGTAAACAGCTAATAATGCTAACAGTTACGTTACGAAGGCGCACGATGAACGCGTGATGTGGATCGACTTAGCGATGGGAGGAATCAGAACGAGACCTGTGACCATGTGACGGAGCAGAAGAGGACGAAATAGACATGTGTTATGAAGCACTGTGTGACATTGTAAATAGCAAGCAACTTCAATAGCAAGGACAGGATAGAACTATTGAGTGATTTCAATCTGAGAATCGGAAATAAAACTGCTTTACTGTTTACGGATACGCCGAGGTGCCGAAATTTAGTCCCTCAGAAGTTCTTTTACATACCACTAAATTTACCGCCACGAGGCTGAGGTATTTGAGCACCCTCAAATACCACCGAACTGAGCCATGATCGAACCCGCCAAGTCGGGGTCAGACGGCCAGCGAATCAACTATCTGAGCCACTCAGTTCAGCTCAGCTGTTATGAGA
The DNA here is from genome assembly GCF_040414725.1 of Anabrus simplex. Taxonomy (NCBI): domain Eukaryota; kingdom Metazoa; phylum Arthropoda; class Insecta; order Orthoptera; family Tettigoniidae; genus Anabrus; species Anabrus simplex. Next base: position 151,563,886 of record NC_090266.1, read on the forward strand.
AGGTGATGGGTAAAAGTGAGTGAGATTTGGAAGCAAATAAGAATGGGGAGCGTTTACTGAATTTCTAGCAGACAGATAATGGTAGAAATTTTCCAGGGTGTAGAGGTACGTATATGCGATAAGTGAAAGGTTCCTAAGAATAGACAGTCAGTCAATCCAGGATGTAGAAAGAGAATGGCTGGCGTATCAGGATGTTGTAGTAGAAAGAACAAAAGAATGTGTAGGAACAGCTGTATGTAAAGATGGGGAAAACAGAACATCTTGGTGGGATTATGAAGTAAGTAAAGGTAAGCATCATAAACAGTTCCAAATATGAACTGATATACGTACGGAATTGTATGTAGAAGAGAGAAAGAGAGGAAAACACATCATTTCAGATTTAAAGAAGAAATGATGAGAAGATTTTGGTAATAACTTGGAATGGCTTTGTCAAGCGACAAGGAAACCTTTCTGGAGTCTAATAGAGAATATTAGAAATTGAAATGAAAAGTGCATTGGATAAATCAGTTGAACTCATTGCAGATCCTTGGGAATCACCGGAGAGGTGGAAGGAATATTTTGAAAATATTCCGAACATAAAGGAAAATATTCCTGTTAAAGTGACGAACATTGGGTTTCTTGGAGAGAAGAACAGCGAAGGCAGTGAAATTACGCTTGAGGAAGTAGAAAGGATTGTAAATAAGCTACCTTGTCATGAAACAGTAGGAGAAAATGAAGTTAGACCTGAAATACTGAAACAGAGTGGGGAGGTAGTGATCAAATGTCTTCATACAGTAATAGGATTAACATGGGATATGTGAGTAAGGTGCTTTCTGACTATAAAAAGGAGCAGTAATTGCATGCATCTAAATGTAGGGGAACAGGAATTAATGCAACAACAATGAACGTTAACTTCTCCGACATGATCGGGAATCTAACCGAGGTCCTCTTAGATCAACGGCCAGCAGCATAGTGACCAGTTATCTACGGAAATGGACTGCGTCGCCATTTACATCAAGACATGAAAACAGCCCACAATCAATGAACAGCCTACATATGACTGGAGGTCGATGACCTTAGATGTTAGGCTCCTTTAAAGAACAATCATCATCATCATCATCATCATCATCATCATCATCATCATCATCATCATCATCCTCAAATATGATTGGGAGGTGATGTGAAAGATTCCTACTGTACCTTTCAGTATAAAAGAGTTTGTATGACAATATCGTATTTTAACGAACAGATTTATATCCTCTAATGTAAGAGCAGACGAAATGGCATTATGTAAAGCAGATATAAATCCTCAGAAGTTGGTTTATGGAGGCAGCATTTGGAGAGTATTTGTGTTACATCCTAAATTTCGCCTTTCTTTCATTACAAGACACTCCTCAACCAGAAATAAGCAGGAATATTTGTTTTGGCAGTACCTGTCCTAAATTGAATTTGCTTCGCTGGGGTTTCAGCAAGTCAACGCTGTAATGTCAACTTTTATTGCACATATTTTGCTATTTAGAGTGTTATGGAAGAAATCTTTTCGCAAAGAAGTAGAATGTTGAAAACAGAGAAACGTCAGCTCTTGAATAACACATTCGTTTGTTTAAAGAATAAATGTTATGATTGTTGCTATGTTTAGAGATCATCTTGTTCAACAGCCACGTAGACTTGGTTCATGTGAAGTCAAACTGGCTTGGTGTGAGGCTTGGTTCAAGTCCCACAAACTACCTTTTCCGTTTTCAGAGACGCCGAGGTGTTGTAATTTTGTCCTTCAGGAGCAATTTCAAGTGCCGGTAATCTACAGACACGAGGTCGGCGTACACCTCCGAGCTGAGCTGGGTTCGAACCTCCGAACTTGGACTCAGAAGACCAGCGCTCTACCGTCTGAGCCACTCAGTCCAGCTACCGTGTGAGACTAAAGAGGTTGTACTTACGTGTGTATTTGTAATTATGTCGTGTATTTAAACTGAGAAAGGCATTTTTCATACAGCAAAGCGTTTGTTAATTCACACACGCATACATCGAACTAGTGACTGCGCGGTTTAGGTCACGAAGTTTTCAACTTCCATTCAGAAGATAGTGGGTTCGATTCCCACTGTTGGCAGCCCGGATGATGATTTTCCGTGTTTTCTCATTTTTCACACCAGGAAAATGCTACCTTAATTAAGGCCTCGGTCGCTTCCTTCCCACTCCGAGTTCTTTCCTATTCCATCGACGTCATGGGACCTGTCTGTGTCGTTGGGACATAATGTAAATTGTAAACAAATTAAAAAGTATACCTACATTACACGCGTAATAGATAATATATATGTAAAAAAATTAGTTCCATGACAGAATTTATGTAATTCATTTTCTAATTTCGTGAAGGATTTGCATCACTCGTAATAATTTTTCTTTATCGAAAAGCTGAGCTATTGCAAAAGAGACATACCGATCTGTACCTGAGATCTAAACCATTGTAAGTCACATTTTAGTCATTTTAATGAGAGAGGAACAACGTCAATTGAAGAGCATTTTTGCTTCATTATGTTCATCATTGTTCTTGATATATTTTGTGTAATTTTGATCGCTGAACCCCCCCAACCCCCATGGCACTACAACCCTTGAAGGGCCTTGGCCTACCAAGCGACCGCTGCTCAGCCCGAAGGCCTGCAGATTACGAGGTGTCGTGTTGTCAACACGACGAATCCTCTCGGCCGTTATTCTTGGCTTTCTAGACCGGGGCCGCTATCTCACCGTCAGATAGCTCCTCAATTCTAATCACGCAGGCTGAGTGGACCTCGAACCAGCACTCAGGTCCAGGTAAAAATCCCTGACCTGGCCGGGAATCGAACCCGGGGCCTCCGGGTAAGAGGCAGGCACGCTACCCCTACACCACGGTGATCGCTGAACACATTCATTAATTTAATTTACACTTAAAATGTTTCATTATTATATTCCCACAGAAATAAAATGACGGTGTACTTACGTTTATTTGGCTCTAAATTTCATAAAACTTGACTTAGGTTGATTTAGCTCTCAGGTACAGTTATTAACCGATTGGGATTTAGTAGTTCCATTTCATTCATCAAACTGCAGTATAGTATAACAATATTCCATTATAACATTCAAAGTTAAAATGAAGATCTTGATATCCTCTGAATAGATCAGTTTAATGTATGTTTTATATTTAATAATAATAATAATAATAATAATAATAATAATAATAATAATAATAATAATCATCATCATCATCATAACGTCGCCCTAACTACTTTTACGATTTTCGGTGACATCAAAGTGCCGGAAGCTGTCTGTCAGAAGTAATGATTCTGGCATTTAAGTCACGATGAAAACATATGCTGAGTTTCGAATTGTATCTTAAAGTAGAAGATACAGCTTCCTAAGAAATTCTTCTAAATGAATAGGGATACACGTATACTGTACATCTTAAAATCTACTGGAGGTTGCAACACAGACCTCAGCGAGTATATATTTTTAGGAATTTCGTAACATTAGCTGCAAATATATCAATGAAAATCAGATAATAATATTAATAAGTAACATACCGAGCTCGATAGCTGCAGTCGCTTAAGTGCGGCCAGTATCCAGTAATCGGGATATAGTGGGTTCGAGCCCCACTGTCGGCAGCCTTGAAGATGGTTTTCCGTGGTTTCCCATTTTCACACCAGGCAAATGCCGGGGCTGTACCTTCATTAAGGCCACGGCCGCTTCCTTCCAATTCCTAGGCCTTTCCTATCCCATCGTCGCCGTAAGACATATCTGTGTCGGTGCGACGTAAAGCAAAATAGCAAAAAAAAATAAATAAGTAATACTCCAATAAAGCGCCATGGATCAACGACCATGAAAAAACTGGAGTCGGGGGGGGGGGGGGGTGAAATATTTTGTAGCTGGCAACCCGGTCTGTTATCGCCATAAATACTGTAGAAAACTGCTGTTTTTTAACTGAGGACAATAACGTAGCCTACAGTCCGCCTCTGTGCTGTAGTGGTTAGTGAAGGAGACCCCTGGAGGCCCGAGTTCGATTCCCGGCTCTATAACGAAATTTGAAATGTAATACGAGGACTGGAACGGGGTCTACTCAGCCTCGGGAAGTCAGCTGAGTAGAGGGGTTCGATTTCAACCTCAGACATCCTAGAAGTGGTTTTCCATGGGTTCCCTTGTCTATCCCTTCCAATTTTCTCATCCCCACAAGGCATAGCGGGTGAGACCGCCTGGGCGAGGTACTGGTCCTCCACTCCAGTTGTATCCCCAATCAAATGTCTCACGCTCCAGGACACTTCCCTTGGGGCGGTAGAGGTGGGATCCCTCGCTGACGGTAAACAGATTAAATAAATAACAGTAATGTACAACATCTCGAAGGAACGACTGATTATGTATTCCGAGCCGTAATCAGTCATTTTAAATGAATACAATGGACGCTAATGTATTTTATTTCAAGGAGTATTCTTGAAAATGTATTAGAAGCCTGATCCACTAGCAAACCCTAGTTCGACACATAGTTCATACACACATCTCTTCCAGATATCGCACTAATAGAAAAAGGAAAGGCGGGTTAAATAGTTGCAAGCGAAGATTATTACACAGACTTTAAAAAAACAAAAAATATATTTATAGTGATGTAAAGTGTAGGTTATTGGAATACTTAGTCTATTCTGGAGTTTCTGTTTTAATTGCAAGGTGGGCCGTAGCGAGAAAATATACAGCAGGTACTGTTCACTTGCTAAGTGTCTGTAATACATGTATACAGGATTCGTGTTTCGTCTCATTTGTTTAGACGTTATAATGAACTCAGCTGTGCAGATATGTGCATGGTTAAGTTTCTGTATACCGAGGCTGATTTTCTTTAGCGTTATCTGCAGCATTATCTTCCATAAATGGAATATACAGCTTTATTTACAAAAGATTAAGTGGATTCATTGTGTTGTAACAGTTCAGTTTGAATCACTCATTATCGTATTATTACGGCTTGAAACTTTAGAAGGAGATGCTGTTCACGAGTTGCGTACATATGTGCACACTTGCTATTTCAGGCTACACTAAGTCAGTGTTTATCAGACGGATGCATATTTAGAATATATTGCTATTATAAAGTACAGAATGGGGTTAATTAGGCAGCAAAAATGGAGAATCGTTTCAAAGATTTTTTTGTAGACCTCGCTCTGTGAAAACTTGAAATCCACTGCACCACATCATTCCTCCCTCAGCCCAACTTCCCTTATTGATGATTAGGTAAACGAGTTTTAAACCGTTATTAATACATCGGACTGTTTGAGCTTGAATATGTTTTTCCATAATAAAAAAATTTAGTTAGGGTCTGGTGGAAACTAAATACATTTATTTGCAAGATTAATAATCACCATAATTCCTAGAACTCGTACTTTTGACGTAATGTGAAAGTGTGTGAGTTTAATGACGTCCCTACTCCTACAAGATACTTACCATTGGTGTGTACAGAGTAGTCTCGAGATTGCCCTTCTTTGTTGCACCATACACTTTAATACTCAAATGAAATGTTCAAAAGTGCGACTGTTATTCTTTAAATACATTATAACACGTCTCAGAATGAACCTCCTTACTAGCACTTCTCCTTCCTGGTCGTTTTTCCACTCGATGAATATTTGGTTCAAGTTTTATGGCTTGATGCCCTTCTTGATGTCAAACCTATGTGGAGGGCTGTATCTAGTACTGTGAAGGTGTTCAGTGAGGTGTGTTGTGTGTAAATGAAGAGAAGTGTATTAAGACGAATAGGATCTTAGAAACTGGACGATCTACTCTAAAGGAAAAAGCCTCGAGTGCTGGAATGAAGAACAACGTAAATAAACAGTGAAATTTCGTTACTGTACAGTATCATTTTTTTTTAAAAATATGTTTAAAATACCCACCCTCTTATTCCGCTCAAAGCACTGTACGTCTCGTAACATTTTCTAGCACCCTCGATAACACGAATGCCCTAACCCTTTCCGAAAGATCGTCCCTGTTTTTCTCACACGTATAGCCCTTGAAAAAGAAATCCATTTCGTCGACTTTTCCCAATCACTAACAGCACATCCATTAACAAACTCGTCATTACTATAACGCTACTCCTACAAGATACTTACCATTGGTGTGTACAGAGTAGTCTCTAGCTGTACTTCCCATTAAGAATCATAATCTCCACCATCATCACTGATCGAATATTAAGCATATTAATATTAATATATTCAGTAACAAACAACAAGCCAACGGAACACTTACTAATGCTGTATTGTGAAGGAAGTCATAACGTCAACGAAAAGTAAAAATCCCTCCCCCTCGTGTACAATGCTTGAACCCACATCTCGTAAGTCGAAGGCAGATGCATTAGCTGTTGATATGAACATGCATAATTCACTTTAAGTAAGTGTACACCATCCCACCGAACAGGAAGTTCAGAGAGGTTGTCGAAACAAAGAGAGCTTCAAATGATACTTCTGCGAAGTATCGGGAACTTAGGCAACACATGTTACTGTGTTATTATAATATCCACCCCGGCAAGAATAGTGGCACAACTCAAAAATTGTCATATTTTAGTTATGACAATTACCATATGCAAAAATAATCACTCTTTCGATCTGAAAAACTGCCATACGTGTAAATCAATTTTTTCTCACAGAAAGTCACAAATGCCGTTATACCACTTCAGCATACAGAACGTCGTATGGCAAGAATATTGGCACTTCTTATTTGTGGTTTATATAATTGAAACTGTGGGAAAATATGATGTAATATATATTAAATTGCATCATGAATAAATAGTCTGATAAAATAGTATCCTTGATTAGATATGTTGTTCTGAACTTTTACAGTTGTTTTCTGGGAAACTTCATTTTTGAGTTGCGTCTCCATTCTTGCGGAGGTGGGATATCTGAAGCACGCTGTATATATTTTGTAAGGCTAGTAAGGAGGAGTTTAATATTTGTACTGTATATTATTTACAGTATATGTTATTTATTCCTCCCAATCCTAGACTAAATAATTAATGAGTATAGAAACAATTTTCTTTATAATGGAAGCCGTTATTCATCTATATATCTTTACTTCATCCGACAGATATAACTGATATTAGGAAAAGGAGTCTATAGATCAAGATGTCCCAAGCCCTTTACGTGAAGCAACACATATATATGTGTGTATTTGTATAATACATCATGATCTAAATATTATTGTGATCGTAAAACTAGATTGTTACTGTGAAACTGTTCACGCCATAATCAATCAGGCGTCTTTTCACTTAATATTCGATCAGTGATGATGGTGGAGATTTTTATAACATTTAAGAAAGAAGCTGTCCCCAAATAAACTTCTAAGGTATCAGAATATAACTAAGATTTTTTCCACTACTAACTACAGTATTGACAAGACATAAATCTAACAGTAAATATCTCCCAATTCAGAGAGTAAGTGGTTCCAATTCAATAACTCAAGGGTTACTTAAATATTCTTCTTTATAACCAATTAATTTAACCATTCATTATTTCGAATACATATTGTTAAATTTAATTGTGATAGCATGATTATTGCTGCCATTCCAGTCCAGGCGTAAATCATGAGTGAAGTGAACGACAGTAATATAACTAATGCATTTTGCAGAATTCCTCTGACATAATCAAATTCAGTCAATTAGTTTCAATTATAATTTCAGTCGGCATAATTAGTTAATTGTTGCTAATTACGTTTCAACTGTTGACAACTGGCCCACAACGCATAGTGCACTAGCTCACATTCCATCATAGGACGGAGAAGCCAAAGTTTGGTGTATTATGCACAATTTCGGCAGCTGTTTAGATCATTTATTTCTCGAACACACCACTCGAGCCATTAACATTTGAGATGATGGGATTAGACCGAGGTATTTTCAAGGAGGCGGGACACATTAGGCCATCTGTATATTCATGAAAATAGCTTATAATAGAGAGCTGGGCTGAGTGACTCAGAGGCAGAATTGCTGGTCTACTGATCTCAAGCTGGCAGGTTCTACCTCGACTCAGTCCCTGGAATTTCAAGGTGCACAAATACGTCAACCTCAACCGGGACAAAATTCTGGCTCCTTAGCGCCACCGAAATCCGTAAAAGTAGCTATTAGAACGCAAAATCAAGAACAGTAGTAGTAGCAGTAGTAAAATACGTGCTTAGTGTTTTTAGCTATCAGAGAGAGAGAAGTGTCTTGGTATAATGTTCAGCATAACTGCCTCCGATTCAGAGGGTCACGTGTTTGATTCTTATGTGAACGTCTGGTTAATTCGTCTGGCTTGTGAACTGGAAATTTGTGATTGTATTAATGCATCCTCTTCATTAACAGACCACCCTGCCTCATGCCACAGAAACACGTAATATGTGAATGTATACCAACAAATAGGCCTGGTGTCTGGACGGGCATCTGGCCGTGAAACTGGACCATGCATGACATAGATCTTAACCGTGACTCAGTCAAGGTAGGATAAAAGTGGTAGAAAAAGTGAAATAAGAAGTCAAGAGAGCATTGCATGCGCCTTGTGGAAGTAGCTGCACTTAATGACATATCCACAACAAAGTCACAATCTGAGTTAGTTCTCTCTCTGTTAATACTGAATTTTGTATGATAACATATCTTCATCTTTTAAATAATTCACTTATGAATACATGGCACAAGGATCACATTTTTCATCTTAATTTCTGAATAAACTTATTTTAAATGATAATTTTGTTTGCAAAGAAGCCAAGGAGTCGGACAACATCAATTAGTATTATGTACTGAAGGGGTGTTTCAGGAGGTTCTTACTAACAACAGCGTAATAGAAGTCTCTCTGTGAATTGTTATGATACGGAGGAATAGTTAGGTTTCGTAAAATCTATACGCTTAATTGTAATTACTTTTATGTATCACAATACTGAGCAGAAATATGGAATGTCTAGTGAGAAAAGGCGAGTCCCGCGTGAATATAAAATATTTCATTTGCATCCGGGAGATAGTAGGTTCGAATCCCACTATCGGCAGCCCTGAAAATGGTTTTCCGTGGTTTCCCATTTTCACACCAGGCAAATGCTGGGGCTGTACCTTAATTAAGGCCACGGCCGCTTCCTTCCAACTCCTAGGCCTTTCCTATCCCATCGTCGCCATAAGACCTATCTGTGTCGGTGCGACGTAAAGCCCCTAGCAAAAAAAAAAAATATTTCATAGACCTAAAATTAGATTAAAAACAACATTTACATGGTTTACGAAGTACATAAATAACAATGTGTAAAATATATCTGTATCCACAATTGCTCACTGCTTTTTGATTCTTTCTGTCAACATTGGCTACTGAAATAATCTATTAATTCGCACACTCCTATGCTCACATTAATTTCACTCTACCAGCCTGCCATTCACACATTTTCTCATAAACGCGGATACACACGCAGCAGTTCCTTTAAATAACCTTTCTTTTCTTTTTTTTGTACAACTGAAATTTTGGAAGAGGTACGTTCTTGGCATTTCCCTGCATATTGCAGAACTGAGCCGATTATTTCTTCTATTTTTATTTCATGTCCTACGGGGGGAAAATGTTCTTGTAATTTTCACCACATCCTTTCAAATCGTGCAGAAGAATGTGACAAACCTTCCGAGCAAAATAATTAAGTTACTTTACCTAAAACTAAATTTGGTTGGTATGGCAAAGAGGGTCCCCTATTTACTACTTATTTGATTCCATACCTGCGATTTATTCAATTGAAATAGGAATGTATGTATCTGTAAACCATTGTTTTGCTGTACATTAAGGACATTGGCTTTAGCAAATAAGCTAATATTTGATACATCGGCGAAGTCCTGAACTTTCTGACATTTGATATTTCTTCGTACTCTTATAATGGCAACATAACCCCTAGTCGGGTAATTTAGGACAGGGCGACCTTTATAACACAGAATCACGTACAAACGTTCCAAGGCCTCCAAAGAACAGTTCATTTCCCTTCATTACCAAGAAGGAACTTTGTGCCAATGCGTAGCACTTTCTCTGAATGGACATTCGACAAGCAGCAGTGCTGCGAGAATCAAAAGTTATCACGTTTGTTTCAGCCGCTAATGGAACTCTTCTAACAACAGGCAACTCCTCAAGTTGCGGAAACCTTTAACGTACCAAAGTCGGTCCATAAAATCAATCCTAACTTTAAACTCCTGCCCTCTTTCTTCGTACCTTATAGCTTGAGATATTTCACAGTGTTTTCTAGTGAGTATTAAAATAATCTCAAAGGTTTCTACGAGGATCGTTAACCACCGTTCTCTTCTACTTTCACTTTAATTCTTCTTTGTCCCCATCCATGTTATCTGCCTTGTTTTGCAATCGTGCTTTCGCCTATAACAATGGTTACTGTCGCAACCAAATTGTTTTCCTTAACGTTTCTACTATGCAATATTTAACGTCTTCATTAATAATAATAATAATAATAATAATAATAATAATGATAATAATAATAATAATAATAATAATAATAATAATAATGATAATAATAATAATAATAATAATAATAATAATAATAATAATAATATATAATTTAAGATTCTTTCAATTAATACACATTTTAAGAGATGCCAGTTTGTCGGAATTTTGTCCCAGAAGATTTCTTAAAGCGCCTGAAGCTAAGGACACTGGATTGTTGCATACCAAGAACAAAAGGGAAATGATCGACCGACTGTGCTACTGACGTCTACATCAAAATATTATAAATTTTTAACCTTGTATGTGAAACGTTTACGAGAACTTCATCTAAAGGAAGCCAGTATTTGGGAGGAGTTTTACACTGGTTATGGCATAATCAACAGAGAATGGACACACGGTGCCTACGAAATGAAGCATGATATCATCACATGACTCTGTTCATGAATTTCATCACAAACTGTGCCAGACTAAATGTTTTCATGAGCCAGATCCAGAATCCATATGAATTATGTGGGAGAGTCACGTGCTGAGGTGCAACCGGGGCACGGACTATCGTGAGAAATGTTGTAGTGGGTAATTAATTGTATGGACATTTAGCTCCAATAAAGCTTTTATTATTACAAATGCTTAAACATTTATACTAATAAATAAAATTCGAAGTACAGTGATAAGTATAAGAATGAAAACAGACATTACTTAATGAGGCATTTTCAGGCACCATAGAAACTTGAAAGTTTGTGTCAGAGAACTTGATACCCCATGGATCCCAAGCAAAACTGAAAATTCCCTAAATCTCCGAAGACTGAGCTTGTGTATTCGAAATTGAGCCTCAAAAGGAAAATAGCATAAACACACAGGAGTAGGGGAAGACCGGGCAAACCGAAGAGCCTGGGCAAAGCGAATAAGTAAAATTTACGGCTGAACCCTCGTCCTACCGGGCGAACCGAGCACGCCTTTACCACCTCGGCCAGGCAGCCCCTAATTGCTCATATATATATACATACCTAATTCATCTATTTTGTTTCTTTAATTTAAAGAACGCGATTAACCTGCTTCGCTGGTTTATTAATGTTACTATTTTATTTATTTATTTTACACGGTAAATTCGATTTATTATGCATATATCATCGAATATTTTTTTCTTAAATGTCATTGCGGTTTGTACGTATAATGAAGCAGACAGATATTAAGGAATACGATATCTGAAAATTCCTTATATCATTAAAATTGAACGTTAAATCCTTTTACTGGTAAAACTCTCCAGATTTCAGTTCAGGAATGTCACTCTATGAGTAATGAAAATGTCAATAATTTGTTTGAGTTGACAGTTTGAAATTCAAATGTAACGAGATAGTTACCAGTAAGTACATTTTACAATGTGTACTGCAAATTTATAAAATTTATAAAATTGCCATCTAGATAAAATAACAGTCTCGTGCATACTTTGCTTAGGGCGTAAACATTTCAAACTTGTTAATTTCAGTAATTCCATTACGAATTCATGTTCATCTTTTGTCTTTCGTTACCCGAAATCCAATTTCTAAAGAATTTTATATGCGAATGAATTCCAGCCTTGGTGTGGAGGTTTGGTTTTCAAAGCTTGCGTAGTATTTTGAGGAATGTGAATTTACTTCAGTCATAGAACTCTAACACATTCCTTCATAGAATGCCGTTGTCAAATTTATTTAAGTTAGTAACTGATTCCTAGGATGTAAGAAAAATAGATCTCTAGTGAAACTTGATCTTTTGTCCTCATTGCATATATGCGACACCGTAGCTTTGTGCATGTCTCATTCCTCGACCACAGCGAACAAGAAGTCCGCTGACGTCATATAAAGTTGCCCCTCTCCTCCCTTTTCTCTGAACGTCAGTATCTTGGACAGCTCTGTGTAAACATGACTCTCATATGTTAACGTTTATTCAGCATTTGGTTTGCCTGAGGGAGCAGAGATAAACAGGAGCGATGGGATTTGAAACTCCTTTGTTTTAGGAGTTCTTAATACGGAGGTTTAGTTGCTGGATTTCCAGCTAGGTAGGCAAGGTTCGAATCTCTGTGGATCTCAGACTGGAATATTTGCCTGAAAAAATTCACATGGTGTTAGGAATGGGACCGGATATGAAACCCCTCAGCCAAAACTTAATATGAATGGGTTTGGCTCTAGTGATCCCGAAATAACTGAAGAATTCTGAAGATCCCTTTGCTTACAACGTTACGCTGGGTGTTTCGTTACACAAAAATATTCACAGGATATCTCCTATGCTGAAGAATGATTTTTTCGTTAAACTCAGTAATAAGGATATTACATGACAGCATCATGTAGGTATGTAAATTTTTAGAACTATTATTTACTGCATGGTCCACTGCTTACAGTAATACCATATGCATCAAGCAGACATTTTACACGTACATATTTTACAGTTAAACACTGATTTAAAACAATGATGGCTATTCCTTTTTTTATCATTTTTATATCCTGATAATACATTCTAGTCCGCCTCTGTGGTGTAGTGGTTAGCGTGATCAGCTGCCACCACCGGAGGCCCGGGTTCGATTCCCGGCTCTGCCACGAAATTTGAAAAGTGGTACGAGGGCTGGAACGGGGTCCACTCAGCCTCGGGAGGTCAACTGAGTAGAGGTGGGTTCGATTCCCACCTCAGCCATCCTGGAAGTGGTTTTCCGTGGTTTCCCACTTCTCCTCCAGGCGAATGCCGGGATGGTACCCAACTTAAGGCCACGGCCGCTTCCTTCCCTCTTCCTTGCCTGTCCCTTCCACTCTTCCCATCCCTCTACAAGGCCCCCGTTCAGCATAGCAGGTGAGGCCGCCTGGGCGAGGCACTGGTCATACTCCCCAGTTGTATCCCCCGACCAAGAGTCTGAAACTCCAGGACACTGCCCTTGAGGCGGTAGAGGTGGGATCCCTCGCTAAGTCCGAGGGAAAAACCGAACCTGGAGGGTAAACAGATGATGATGATGATGATAATACATTCTATTCATTACAGCTTTTAAACCAAAGCAAAGCAAAGTCATCTCCGTACAGGCCATGAAGGCCCTTGGAGGGATGGAAAGTAAAGGCTTCCACCATCCGTAACCTCAGCACTTGATGGGGTAGAGTGGTTAGCTCTACTCCCGACCACCTATGCCCGGAGGAATTAACCTGGTACTCATTTTTGGTGTAGTTTCGAGTGAACCACAGGGCCATGTGCACCTCCCGAAGTGGAAATCTCGTTTCTTCACTTTTACGACTTCCTGACGGGGATTCGAACCCACATCCTTCCGGGCGAACCGAGTACGCCTTTACCACCTCGGCCAGGCAGCCCCAACAGCTTTTAAAAGCCTATCAAATTCTAGAAATGCATGAATTGCCAGAGAAACAAATTAATAAATTAACATTTACTCACATAACAAGCCAACGGCCGTAGCCGTGTTGAAACACCGGATCCCGTGAGATCTCCGAAGTTAAGCAACATTGGGCGTGGTCAGGAGTTGGATGGGTTCCCACGCACTGTTGGTGAGGGGTAAGGGAATGGAGGAGCGGAAAGGAACTGGCCACCCCACCGCACGTAAACTCCCGCTCAGGAACACCTCTGTGGAGGTTCAGACCTGCCTTCGGGTAGAATACACCCTTACCTTACTCACATAACAATTTGCTATCTCTAGATTTCTTTCTTTTAACGCCTCTTACTTTGTGCGACAGATCGCAATGAAACATCAAATGGTCCGCTGTGTGGTTCCTTTTGGTACAAAGACACATAAATGTGTCATGAATAAATTCTCTAGCATCATTATCTTCGTTTGATATTATGTGTTGGTCAAGTAGGGTGATTATTTTATTGTTCATGATCATTACGGCTGTCTGCTTCTTTACGTTACCAGAGCTAAATTCTTTTTCTGTGTGTCGTCGTATTTTGATTGAATGGACTGTCCATTTTAATAATAATTTGTGTTTACCTTTTATTTATCTAGAACAGCGCACAGACTTGGCAATATTTGTCGAGTATTGAATGATTTTCACGTACCTTATTTTTGTTCTTGTAACAGTACATACCGATCGTCACACAGTTCATGTGTTTATAGTCCCTTTCGGGCAGTATATATTTCCTCAGCTTATGGCTTCCCTCACACACGGGGCACGTTTCTTCTCCTTTGCAGTTGTGATACCTATGCTTCAATTTAACTACATCTGAAATATATCTGTTAGCTACTGAATATCAACCTGATTGAAATAGTTTCCCGTTGTTTTACTTGCCCAGTCAGAAAGTGCTATCGCATATCAATCTACCAGATTCACTGATTGAAACACACCAGTTTACACAACGAGAGATACTTACAAAGCATTTACCCCAGGTATGTAATGGTACTATCGTTCATAGTTCTACCACATTTATGTCATCAAAGATACGAGTATGTCCGCGACAAATCTAATCTAATATGATATCGGTTGAGAAGAAACTTTCTACAGGATTACAAAACTGGAACGAAGTCCTTCGGATGTGTTAGGCACTCACTCCCATTTTATCACAGAGTCTAAGGCAAGAATGTCAAATCCAAACTGATGGACGAGCTATCAAGCATAACGTACAAAGTAAAAACAAGCCAGGATAGAGCATTATTATTATTATTATTATTATTATTATTATTATTATTATTATTATTATTATTATTATTATTATTATTATTATTATTATTATTATTATTAACAAATACAGAGCAATTGGAAAATATCCCGGTGGCATTGGCCACTTACAAAGTGTGATAATAAAGTCAAGTTAAAACATAATTGCCCAATAACAACAAGAAGAACAAGAGTACAACAAGCAATTCCATGGAAAGAAATTATTACAAGAAATTGTAGTTTAATACACTGACTGACAGAGCAAATGCAACACCAAGAAGGAGTGGTTCGGAAGGGATGAAAGTTGGAGGGAAAAAAAAGACGGCACGGACGAATAATTGATGTTGATTTCAAACCGATATGCAGGTTACACAATGCGCACGGCATCGACTCAGTAGGATGTAGGACCAACGCGAGCGACGATGCACGCAGAAACACGTCGAGGTACAGAGTCAATAAGAGTGCGGATGGTGTCCTGAGGGATGGTTCTCCATTCTCTGTCAACCATTTGCCACAGTTGGTCGTCCGTACGAGGCTGGGGCAGAGTTTGCAAACGGCGTCCAATGAGATCCCACACGTGTTCGATTCGTGAGAGATCCGGAGAGTACGCTGGCCACGGAAGCATCTGTACACCTCGTAGAGCCTGTTGGGAGATGCGAGCAGTGTGTGGGCGGGCATTATCCTGCTGAAACAGAGCATTGGGCAGCCCCTGAAGGTACGGGAGTGCCACCGGCCGCAGCACATGCTGCACGTAGCGGTGGGCATTTAACGTGCCTTGAATACGCACTAGAGGTGACGTGGAATCATACGCAATAGCGCCCCAAACCATGATGCCGCGTTGTCTAGCGGTAGGGCGCTCCACAGTTACTGCCGGATTTGACCTTTCTCCACGCCGACGCCACACTCGTCTGCGGTGACTATCACTGACAGAACAGAAGCGTGACTCATCGGAGAACACGACGTTCCGCCATTCCCTCATCCAAGTCGCTCTAGCCCGGCACCATGCCAGGCGTGCACGTCTATGCTGTGGAGTCAATGGTAGTCTTCTGAACGGACGCCGGGAGTGCAGGCCTCCTTCAACCAATCGACGGGAAATTGTTCTGGTCGATATTGGAACAGCCAGGGTGTCTTGCACATGCTGAAGAATGGCGGTTGACGTGACGTGCGGGGCTGCCACCGCTTGGCGGCGGATGCGCCGATCCTCGCGTGCTGACGTCACTCGGGCTGCGCCTGGACCCCTCGCACGTGCCACATGTCCCTGCGCCAACCATCTTCGCCACAAGCGCTGCACCGTGGACACATCCCTATGGGTATCGGCTGCGATTTGACGAAGCGACCAACCTGCCCTTCTCAGCCCGATCACCATACCCCTCGTAAAGTCGTCTGTCTGCTGGAAATGCATCCGTTGACGGCGGCCTGGCATTCTTAGCTATACACGTGTCCTGTGGCACACGACAACACGTTCTACAATGACTGTCGGCTGAGAAATCACGGTACGAAGTTGGCCATTCGCCAACGCCGTGTCCCATTTATCGTTCGCTACGTGCGCAGCACAGCGGCGCATTTCACATCATGAGCATACCTCAGTGACGTCAGTCTACCCTGCAATTGGCATAAAGTTCTGACCACTCCTTCTTGGTGTTGCATTTGCTCTGTCAGTCAGTGTATTCTAAATCCAGCAACATCATATACAGTTTCACACACAACTGAAGTATTTCCAGTGCTTAACACTACGGCTTTCAATACTATAGGTTGAGCTTACTAAAAGCTTAATATTACAAAGTAAAGTTGGTACTGTGTGATCCATTACACCAATAACACATGCGTGTTTGGTTCGTTTACCTTAAGATGAAATATCAGCATCCACAAAGGCTTTTACAAGTAGTTTTATTGTTTTCTATACTAATAATCGTTAGATTCAATGCAAATAATAATGATACTGTTTTTACGTCCCACTAACTACTTTGGACTGTTTTTGGAGGCGCCGAAATGCTGGAATTTTGTCCTGCAGGAGTTCTTATACATGCCAGTCTGAGGCACTTAGGCCGGCAGATGCAATACATATTTTCGTATTTACTGACACATTTCTAGTGAAAGAATCAAGAAATCATTTTCCTTTTACACGAATTGGTCATCCTGTCAAACTCAAAGTGTAAACACTTCATCCTTGATTTATTATAAAATACCACCGGCTTTCTAAAGTAGAGGGAGACCTTACATTTTATTCAAATTGCAAGACACGGAACTATAATACTCTTGTAAAATAGCACCAACAACGATGCCATAAACATTTCTGAGACCACAATCACACAATGATAAATTAAACGAAGGATACAATAACAGAAATAGAATCAGTGTTATAGATATTGTGGAAACAAAATGGCACACCGGTCTCATAAACCGATGAAAATGAAGTACAAATTTTACATTTTAGAGCTCCACTTATTACAAATGTTGCATTTTCCGTATCCCACTTTAAACGTCATCCCTTGCCATGTAACTCTGTTTAATACTAAGCCTATGGCAGAGATGGACAAAGATTGACTCGTGATTACAACAGACATCACTAATTTTGAAGTGCTATTCGAGTGGTATGTTCCTCCATCCTCCATCGTCTCCCTCCACACTCAACTCCTGTAAACCTGCAGGCAATAAACATGAATATAAATGTATGTATGAGTCGGCCTCGCGATGCAGGTACACGTTTCTCAAAAACAACTGAACCTACAGATAATCATCATAACCACAAAGGTTTTCATTCCCTACCCTGAAGGGGTGGGGCGGGCCACATATAGGGTTACTCCCTCTCTCTGGTCAAGATATGGGAGGGATGAAGAATGTGGGTAAAACGATGTGAAGAAGTAGGAGTTTGAAGGGAATTTCTAGTCTCTTGGCTGAGCATTTTATAGTTTCATTTCATTCATTCATATCATTTTTGCCTTTATGGACAATGTTTGGACTCGAATATCTCATGATGACACCATTTTTACTTCTTTCCCTTCTTCCTCTTCTCTTCCCGAAATCTCTTCATCCTTTGGCTGTGCTCCTGTTTCCTTTGTTCTGTCCACAAGGTTCCTGTCTTCTTCTTCTCATTTACTATACATTTTGTATTCCTAATTTTGTTTTTGAATTATTTTCTGTCTCCTATCATTCGCCTGTTGATCCCCACCTGCCTTAAGTCTTCTTCTATTTCATGATACCAATTTGTTTTCTTGCTTGAACTGTTTACTACATCAAAGATTTTCTTTGTAACTCTCTTGTTGTCCATTCTCTGTATGTGCCCATAGAAAGTTAGTCTGGGTTTCTTGATCATGTCTCTGAGTCTGTCAGTGTGCTGGTTTTAGTTTTATTTATTTTACTATTCACAATAATGACTGTGAATCTATAAATATAATGTTTATTGTTGGTATTAATAGCGTCTGTATCTATATGAGAGGTAAATTAAAGTTTGATAATTTTTAAAAATTAAGTCTGATAAAATATGAAAAGTCCGCCTCTGTGGTGTAGTAGTTAGTGTGGTTAGCTGCCACCCCACGGAGGCCCGGATTCAATTCGCGGCTCTGCCGAGAAATTTGAGAAGTGGTATGAGGACTGGAACGGGGTCCACTCAGCTTCGGGAGGTCAACTGAGTGGAGGGGATTTCGATTTCCACCTCAGCCATCCTCGAAGTGGTTTTCCGTGGTTTCCCACTTCTGATCCAGGCAAATGCCGGGTTGGCAGCTAACTTAAGGCCACGGGCGCTTCCTTCCCTCTTCCTTGTTTATACATTCCGATCTTCCCATCCCTCCACAAGGACCGTGTTCAGCATAGCAGGTGAGGACGCCTGGGAGAGGTAAATGGTCCTCCTCCCTCCCCAGTTGTATCCCCCGACCCCAATTCTGAAGTTTCAGGACACTGTTCTTGAGGCGGTAGAGGTGGGATTCCTAGCTGAGTCCGAGGCGAAAACCAACCCTGGAGGGTAAATGGATTAACAAAGAAAGAAATAAAGAAAGAAAGAAAGAAAGAAAGAAAGAAAGAAAGAATGTCATTGAACACTGTGAAATAAATTTACTTCCGTCTCTGAACCTTTAGTAGCACTGTAATCATATTCCGTCTGTAATTCACTTCCTTCTCGTGGAGGACTAATGTCACGTGGTTGTCTCTATCATAAGTAAGAGGCTTTCGGCTCTCGTTGGGTGTCATTAGCTCCTTCTTTTTATTGTCACTTGACTCAGTTTTAGTGTAAGACCACCCATATGAGGAGTGTGAAATGGGTTTGGAGTAACAATAACAACATTTGAGACTATACGGTTCAGTCGTATGATTTTTGTTAAAAACATATTCTCATTCCATGCTCATGAATTCACTAAGTATATGAGTTTATTTATAAGTCTCTACTACCAATTTCTTTGCCCTTGCGTTAGGATGTAATTCCCTATTTTCACATTCTCAAATTCGCATTCCTTTCTTCAGAAGACGATCCTCGAAGCTCTCATATCCCTCAGGTTTTATCAGTTATCAACCGATGTCAAATGGCATGTTTCTTTCAGAAGAACGAACTTATTCCACCGAGGTAGATACTGAAAGCCAAATACCTTTCCTTCCCTCGGTAACAAGCATGCTTTTGCATTCACTGCCTTTTGTTGTGCTCCTTCCTTTCAGCGCCTTGCCTAAATAATCTTCTTTTCTTATTTTCTTCTTTTGTACCAATTCTTTAAATATTCAGTTCATATGATCTTGGAATTTCTACCGCCTTCGCAAACTTGACAAAGCGTCATTCTTGAAAAGTTTGAGGGTAGCGCTAGTTGTATCACACACTCTCTCAAAAGAGAGGCATTATATTTCTGCATTTCATTTTGACGTAGTTTCTTTTTTCCTTTTTTTTATAAGTTGTCTTACGACACAGATAGGTCTTGTGGCGACGATGGGACAGAAAAGTGGGAAGGAAAAGGACGCGGCCTTCATTAAGGTACAGCCCAAGATGTGAAAATGGGAAACAACGGAAAACCATCTTCAGAGCTGCCGACAGTGGGGTTCGAACCCACTATCTCCCGAATACTGGATACCGCCACTCTTCTAGTGGTTCAACGTCGCATTAACACATTGAAGGTTTTTGGAGACTCAAGGATGGTAAAGGGCTAGAATTGGGAAGGAAGCGGACGTGGCTTTCATTAAGGTACAGCCCAAGTATTTGCTTAGTGTGAAAATGGGAATACCACAGAAAACTATCTTCGTGGTAGGGGTCGAACCCACCATCTTCCGAATGCAAGCTCACAGCAACGTGTCCAGTACCGTTCAGCCAATTCGCTGAATTACTTAAAATAAATATAGGTCTTACCTTAATTCGATATCTCGTGCCGTTGTCATTTTAGCAATTGCTGAAGTTAGCCAATCAGGTCACTTCAATTCAAATGGGCTTTGTGAGGAAGTGGCTTAGACCGGCTTTGAGAGCCGTGCCGAGAAATCAGCACCAAACATAAACACACCGTTGGTTTCAGCCCGTGTCACCGTAGGCGCGTTTCTTACAGCTCTGTTGCGATAATTTAATAATTGTGATTATAAAGGATCGTAGTCTTACTAAATAATGTCAGAGAAGCGTGTGAAAGAAATCAGAGGACCGTGATAGGCACAAAACAAGTAAAAAATATTTGTCAAGTTTTAATAAATGAATATATTTTAGTATTGCAAAAATCATTTACAAAGAAGTAAGACCAAAGAAGGAAAGATTGATACACCAAGAAAAGAGAAAAGTCAGTACACAACTAGTTATGTTTTTCTTTTGTTTGGGGCCACCAAACTTTTCTATTGAACATGGCTTTCAGAGGATAAATGTAAAATCGAATACAAATATCATCAAAGTAGAGATTAATTTAAAAAAGCCCTGAAAGAAGAAAGCGAACCCGAATGAGAAAAGGATAGGGATGAGGAAGGCGAAAAAGGACGCGCAGATCAACCGGCAAGAGAAAAGGGAAGAGAATAAAGCGGGATTAAGCGCAAAAATAACTGAGGGGGAAACACTAAAGACGGATGGAACGTTCCACTGAGTTAGTCACTGCGTTTTCAGCCACTCAAAATCTTCATGTTAAAGCACTGTTGCCATGGCACAAGGGAAAAAATTCAAAGTTTTTAAATGGCCAGGCGAAAATATCAAAAGGGCCGGAAGGGCCGCCGAAAAGATATTAAAATTTGGGTAACGTTCTTAGCTGCCCTGTAGAAAGCGTTCCATTTAAAGCCAGCGTGACCAGCACGCTGCGAAGAAAGCAATTAAGAACCTCCACATACCAGCACAGTCGAATCCCGGACTGATGAGTCGGGGGAAAATGCGAGTTTATATATCAGAGAGAGTTGGCGTGTGGTATATATTGTAAGTATCACGAGGTGTAGATTGGCAGGTGTGACGTAACATCGGCTCGGAGCAATTAGTTGCTCGCCATTACAGCAGCTGACGCCGAGAAGAGATGGCAGGGAGAACCAGTGAACAAGGTATGTCCATATATGAGCGTGTCGTAGACAGTGGTAGCACGGGAGGGGACACTACAGATCGGAGGTCCGTGTTCATGTCACTCCCGTGGCAAAGTTCTTTTCCTTCGATGGGAGCTCTAAATCCGATCTTAACCCACGTGCAGATTTAGCAACACCTCCTCACAAAGCTAATTTAAATTCGCCTGGGGAGCGATCTAATTGGCTAACTTCAAAAGGTGATAAAATGACAATTCGGGCCGAGGACCTTAGATGGTAGGCCCCTATAAACAACAAGCGTCATCATCATCAAAATGACAATGACGCAAGATATCAATTTTGAAATTATTTATCAGTATGACTAATCCTCTAACGCTCACATATCCGGTTCACGTCGTTTCCGACCACCGCGTATGTCAACACAGAATCTTGAATGTCGAAAACAATGCTCACGTTAAAAACAGGTACATATCTCAAGCTGCACAATTTTACTTACAGTCGACCAGATTCAACTCGAAGGCCCGTATTCACCAACAACATTATCTCGGATAACGGGTATCTCGGTTTAAAATTTTACTGGAAATTGGTTGGCCGGTAAAATGGGAATTCTAAGATAAAAAATGCGAGTTTATATAGCAGAGAGAGTTGGCGTGTGGAACTTACTGGAAGTATCACGAGGTGTAGATAGCCTTCCAAGATGACTGTTCAAGAACGGCTGAAATATCTAATTGCTAGAGAAAATCACAGCGACGAGTAATATGCACAAGATTGTGCAATTAATAAGATCCTCCGTGGCTCAGACGGCAGCGCGTCGGCCTCTCACCGCTGGATACCGTGGTTCAAATCCCGGTCACTCCATGCGAGATTTGTGCTGGACAAAGC
Source organism: Anabrus simplex (assembly GCF_040414725.1). Taxonomy (NCBI): domain Eukaryota; kingdom Metazoa; phylum Arthropoda; class Insecta; order Orthoptera; family Tettigoniidae; genus Anabrus; species Anabrus simplex. The sequence continues at coordinate 151,586,216 of NC_090266.1, forward strand.
GGAGGCGGGACAGGTTTTTCTCCGGGTACTCCGGTTTTCCCTGTCATCTTTCATTCTAGCAACACTCTCCATTCTCATTTCATAGCATCTATCAGTCATTAATAAATTACTTTGGGAGTGGCGACCCCATCGTACTGTACCCGCTCAAAGCCTGAGTCCCAACCAGCATTTATCTCAGGGAGTGTTACGGTCCGAATCCATCGCAACTAATACTCAATAAAAAAATATTTTGAGATACAAGATCTCAAACTAAATGTAAGGGCGCCATCCAATCAGTACTACAGGGTTGAAAGGGACACTCTAATCTTTAACTTTAAGGCTCATCATAAAACACACAAATTATATATATTCAGATCAAAGGGAAATTATGAAGGCTCCGTCCTAGGAATGGGGACGGATATTTAAACGGTCACCAAGGGTTTACTATTCTACAAGAACAAGAACCTGGAACTGTTTCCTTGCAAATGCTAAAGGAGCATTTTATTTAAGTAAACAAATTAAACTTTACACACAATCAAAATCTGTTGACCCTTGAATTGCCGGTAATTTGGCAAATTATTCCTGAAAAATGATTACATAATATTTATCACTTTTGACCACCCTTCCATTTGGGTGGTGGAAACGTTGATATCTGAAGGTATCAGATTTACCTTCGTTAACACCATGACCATATTTGATCATGGACCAATTACCTGTTGGCTAAGTAGGCGCGATCACATGGACCATGTTATCGCCTCCACTTTGATTGAGATGAGACCAACCCGGGAAACTACAAACTCTCCCCGGGTTCCTAACCAAGATATGCTAATCGGTAGTTGAAGGAATACGACAAAGGGACTCTAACCTAATGGTCCAGATGTAGGGATTTGCCTTCATTTTACACATATTAACTTAACTTATTATTTACAACCAATTGACATTATTACGTTAATTCGCCAGCTGACTTCCCTAGTATCATCCATCATCAACATCCGAAATAATAAGAAAAATAAATAAAAAATATTTTATTAAATATTATTATTATTATTATTATTATTATTATTATTATTATTATTATTATTATTATTATTATTATTATTATTATGTTTTGTGGAGATCATGATTATCGTAACCCGTAATCATCCTCGGAATAATATTTCAACTTTTCGCGATTTTTATTTTCATCTGAAATAAATAAAAGTAGCTTCTTTGATTATTCTTCTTCTCCTTCTTCAAATATTCTCATTATTATTATTATTATTAGTTAAAAATCTCAAAATTTTTCATTTCAACTCCCAACATCATTATTATGTCCAAATTTAAAAAAGTAAATTCTTCTTCTTCTTCTTCAAAAAAGTAGTTTTTCTTTATATTTATTATTATTATTAATTTTAACAAAATTTAATTTCGCCTGTTACACGGTAGTCCACTCTTAATATGTTTAACGCATAACCCCTTTTACAATTCCGATTTATTTTGGCACTAATCAATCCAGATATGATTTACTTGGAATATTATTATTATTATTCTTTCGAGAATCTTTATTTTTATTCCCCATCTTTATAATTTAGTCACATACGTTCTCTCTCAAACAGAAATTACCAAGATCCGAATTCACATCGGTCGGGACATAATAGTGTTCGAACCCGCAACCTTTTTTTCGTACTGTCGTCAATTCATGGAGACCATATGCTCCTAAGACAATTCTCAAATCCCATAACACCTCGCAGTTGGGCAAATACCTCCAATCTCTGCAAGTGTTAAATTATTCCTTCCTTTTCCATTTTGAAGTCCATTTATCCATTGGAACTCTTCAAAACATTTTCACAAATTAACCCTCGGTGTGTGGACTCTATTCTGCCACTCAATACACCGGTATATAAATACAACCTCTATGTGGGCCTTAAGATCCATCTATTTCTTCATCAACATCAGTACAATTCACTTTCATTTCGGGCCGGATTTCTGTCCCACAAAACTCCAAATCTCAACTTTTGGCTCAAATCCCTCTGGATCTCAAACATAGCGTGACCATATTATAAAGGTGCCTATCTCGTTTCTACCAAATTTATTTATGATTATTATGGAGTCCAAAAACGTTAAATCAACAATTAGTGTTAAAACCGGATTCACTGCACAAATTATAATTATTCACCGCACATGTGATTTCCACATTTAAATTAATTTAATTTGCAATCATTCTATCCAACTCAGCCCGTGCCTTTATTCTCAAAGATTATTATTAAACACGCCTTTACACATTACCAAATTTTAATGTATTACTTCGACACTTGTACATATTATTATTATTTTGTCCACTGGCGAACTTCGCGATATTTACAAACAAATCAATGGACTTCATTCCGTCCCACAACAATTTAAATCACTTGGCAATCCTACCTCTGGATTATCTTAACAACATGCCTTAATATCTATAAAAATTCCGATAACGGAAAAACACTTTGGAAACACTCCTAAATGAATATTTACATTATCTTTACGTGAAACGTGCTCCATATCATATCAAACAACTCAAGCACTTGAATTAACAACTCAACCCTACTATACTCTATTTAATAATCAAAATTATGATGAGTGCTCGATCTAATCTACATATTAATTTGTCCCTTTGTCTATCTATCTATTGAATTTATACGAGCCGTAGACGGCTCGTTTCACAATCAAGTTACCATGATAAAATAATATGATTTCCTCCCCCTAACGATAGCAATCTACAAGTATGTTAAAAGGTACTCAACTCTGCCATTGTAGTCTGCTAAAACCGGACGAGAAGCCATAGCCCCTCCGGTTTTTAGCAATGCATTCCACTGGTATTCATGCCAGCTTGAAGAATTAATCCTTGACCCTTTTCAACTTTACACATTTTGAATAAAAACAAATAAATTAACTGTTGCACTTTGGAATAATTTCCACCCTAAATTATATTCACAAATTTTACACTCTCGGCCTTGTATCTAGCCCACTTAATGTAGATATACATTCTTCATTCCTTTCCCGGACACTAGGAACATGGGATACCTCGGGATCCCCTTTACAACGGCCCGTGCGCGCACTTGAATTTCCCGTCTCACGTTCGTGTAGCTGACCAGGTATCAGTTTAGAATCGACTGTTTACTAGGTGACATAAACACTCGTGACCGTTCTCATGTAACGCACTTCCTAATCTGTTGGTAGAATCTCACACTCCGTAAGTTATGCTTTACTGAGTCCTGTCTATTTGAAACACTTCATACTAGTAGACTGCTCAAGACTGTAATATGAGCTACAACACGTCATGAATCACTGCACTATGTAACAATATAATACTTCGAACTCTACTCCACGAGTAAGTACACACTCGCACCTCTGGCGTAATCACGGCTCGAACAAATTATCAGAAGTAGTTATGCACCACGGGCGTGGTGACCGCCCGAACACTTTGTCAGAAGTCCTTACGCACCACTGGCGTGGTGACCGCTCGAACACAATATCAGAAGTACTTGCGCACCCCTAGCGTGGTATCAGCTCGAACACACTGTCAAAAGTACTTCTAGTCCCTGTCTACGACCTCATATTTATACTTGTATCCCCTCTCTTTCGAGTTCAACGGAGGTCATCTTGGGACGCGTAGTCCCGATATCTTCATACGACAGTTTGCGGTTTGGCCCGTGGCTTTAATATATGATCCAATGATGTAATTATGTTGTCAAATGCTCTATACCAATTCTCAACTATTATCGTTCGCTGGTAATGGATATATTCGCGAATTTAGCTGCCGTATCCCGGCTCGGGGTTTCACGCTCTTTTGTGGCTTCCTTTGACTTCAGCCAATCAGCTAATAGCGTCCATGAATTCTCAGAATTACACCATGCAATCTCCCGCAATTATTAACTTTATATGAGTTTTATGGTATAGTAAGGCTCCTAAATTCCACTTTATTCTGAATCGATATTTCACTTCTTTCTATCAGTTTAATCCACGGAGTTAGCCTCGCTAGTGCTTCTTACAATACGAAGTTGTCGCCTTGCTTTGGTCAAGTGAATTTTTCCATTGGTCCACCTTAACCACGTGACCAGGAAGGCTCATATTTTTTTCTTCCAGTGCCAACCCCACGTTCAACTCTCGCTAGTTACCTGGAGATACCCCTACGTCATTTCTCAGAAATTTGCACTCGGCTCTCTGCGCTGTTGCTACTACCAAGACTGCCCGGGGCTAGGAAAACTTTGGCAACAAGTTATCCTCTCTCTTTCCTCGTTGTCACAATTTCTGAGAAACCTAATTCTGTCCCTCATTGTGTTTGTTAATCTCACTGGAGACAGCAGTCTGTGGTATGGTGAAACCTGCCATCTCGGCCTGGCCTGTTCTTACTGTATGTACAGTAAGATACTATTTATTCTGACAATGAAATATATATTGCTCAATAATTCATCATAATTACAATTGCATGACGCTTATCACACCCCCACCAGGGTGCAGTACTAATAGCCTATATATAATTCATTCATTTCATTCCTGATCCGGTCAATGACTGGAAAACAGGTTGTAGGGTTTTTTTGTGCAATTAATAAAAGTACTATTTCGAGGATTATGACGACACTGATTTTCAGACCCATTTTAGGTTATGTAAAGCTTCGAAACTGTCAGTGTTATCCATAACCTGGAATTCCCAGCAGATATGTAGGCCTGGAATGAATTATTGATTGTAGCTTTTACCTTGTTCGTTACACGACTGGGTGACTTAAGGATTACTGACTTGTATTTTGAGTGAAATATACAATGTGTAAGCTATAATTTATGTTCATATTCTCTATGTTGTTAATGCTTTCTGCCACGAAATTCAATAACAAATCACTTTCTTGGAAAGTCATATCAGGCTTCTTTCTTCTCTTCTGCTCAAAAGCCGACATAATTTACGCAATGTATTTGCAAACCCCGAATGGAATCAAAAACTTATTTACATTTCGATAGTGGTGGCAGCACGTTGTCATCTTTTTCCGTGTGTAAGTATGAAAAATTTGTGGTTCAAACTCAGCTTGAAACGAAAACATAGTTTTGGTAAACCGCGATAACAAATTCAGCGGTGAAAACGGAAGTAAGCGTTGTCCGAGATAATGACATTATCCGAGTTTTGGAAGTCTAAGATAACAGCAAAAGTAACTGCCGTTGGTGGATACAAGCGTAAGGACCGTATTACACTAGGACAATGGTAGCGCTGAAGGTGTCGCCAACACAGAAGTTCACTGGACACTGGTGTCGCCCCCAGAAATCATGTACAGATCCATTTTAAAAGATGCCGTCAACAGCTGAGGGCCTACTTTTGCTAGTTCCCTATAACGTGATTTTGTTAATTTCTAAATGAAACACCATTAAAATATATAGGGGGCCTATATAAATTCATTCAAAATTAAAATTCGCTGCCCTCACGTCAGGATGCTGTTTGCGAAACTAAACATTCCTTGTCCTAAAAATCGGGTAAAAACAGCGTAATTACGTTCCAAGCATTTATTTTGACATTTCTACCACTGTACTAGTCGGTTGCATTGTTGCAGATTACTGGGTATTTTTCAACTTGGACTGTTGTGTCCTCTATATTCAGTTGGTTTTCTGTTAACTTAGCAAACTCTTTCGTGTTATCCCCATCACTACCATACTTCACAGCGTTCTACTATACTTCACAGTATTTCCCTCAGCAATCGTCAGCACAATAATGAAATGAGAACAGCCTGGGTGGAACTGATCGGGGGAAAAACTCGTATGGAGTGGGAAATGGGTCACAACCAGTTGGCGCCACCCGTGTCCTAGTATAATAGGCTACATTTGAAGCAATGCCCGGCGGGTGTCCCGAGCCACAGTTGGTGTCCCGAGCGGTTGCCTGGCTCGTCCACCAGCCGGAAACCTGTTTCTGGTGGTGCCACCAGCGTCCCTAATATAATAAACTCCATATAACACAACGGCCGCGTCAACTGGTGTCGCCACCGGCGTCCTAGAGTATTAGGGGTCTAAAAAGATCTTGACAACGAAGGTCAACAATCCAGAGATACCTGAAAACACTGTTCGTCGTTGCTACACTAGTGACACCTAGGGAGTATATCTGCAAGGTAGAAGTAAATATACACCCTTGAAAATTTGTAAAAAAAAATAAAAATAAAATGACAATACTCAATTGTCTAAGAAAGTGTATAGCAAGCGAGTACATTCTTCTATGCACCTATGCAATGCTTCGCACTTAAGGGTTGAACCTGAATGATTTTAGCCTGCATAAACGATACTTCACTTTCCTTGCGGTTTTTCAACTTTTTATTTAATTCTAATCCTAAAATGAATCTTATTTTCCACCAAAGTTCCGGGTAAGTTAATTCCTCCCTGGTTACAGGAATCCTTGTTACAATGCGTAATGTACCCAGTTTCTTCTTACAAGTTAGTTGTATCGTAGCCGGTAACTGAAACAGAACTTTGAAATTAATAACAAAAGTTTGTAAAATTCTATACGTCGCTGTTAATAAAGTTAGAGTTTCCGTCAAATTAAATGTTATGTAACGCTACCCTTTGTTTCCTCCCTCCTCACTAACAGCCTCTGTGGCATGCTACAGGACCTTTGTGTAACTGGCTTAGCTACCTTCCGCGGGTGAAAGCTGACAAATATTCAGTACCTTCTAAACTCAAGTAAGTTATTTTAAGAACGCGATTCCCCAACCTCCATCAATGAAGAAATCAGAAAGAAGACAGGCAAATTTATTATTATTAATGTTAATAATAATTGTACCGGGCGGTACACCTCTACGACGCAAGTTCAAATCTTGCGCCAATTGAAACTTCTCTACTGGAGAAACCCGGAACTTTAAAAACTGAACTAACTCTACGGTTTATCAGAAGATGTCACTGAGTGTTTTTGATTTGCTTTTGTTTTTAATTGATCAAGAAGTGTGGACTTTCTCTAACAAATGTCTCTACCAAAAAATCTATGATAACGCACTCTGGTGTAAAGGAATGAACCTTCTTGGAGAAATGTTGTATTCATAAGTTTTGTCTTTACTAAATTTTGTTCTGTGCTTTGTGGATTGGCAATATTAATCCTTTCTTTCCGCCTGTTTTGAATTTAACCAATCAGTAATTTCTGTAATTTATTTTCCTCCAATCATAGCTTTCTTCTTCAAATTTCCATGTGTAATTCTTTGTCTGCCAATAAAAATTGAGGCGGTGTGTCTACTCATTCCTGAAAGGTCTCGAATTTTCCACGAGGGTATAAAAACTGCTGATTTACTTGTCTCCGAGCCACTTCAGTAACATCTAGCTTAGTGTGTGGATATGTAGCAGGGGGCGGGAAGCGCCTCGTCTTCAGGCAGCAGTTCTTCAACAAGGTAACATCTTTTAACATCTGTACTTCTTGCTAGCTCAGCAGTTTAACTCTCGGGGAGGGTTCGAAACCTTTAATATGTAACCAATCTCGTTAAAATGTAAATCCCTTGTCACTCTAGGTAAAAACTACAATCTCTTTAACTGTAAAGCGGGGATAGAGAGTGCTTTACCCTCTCGAGCTCCTCTTCATTTTGATTTTGAGGTGACTATGGTTTCATAACCGTTTTTCTCTTCCTTCTTAATGTGTTAAATTTATCTTGTATACTAGTCACCTCCATAAATTGGGATTAGCCCCTGTGTGATCGGCCTAGCGCCACTTGGGTTTTAAATTGTGTATTTAGAAGTGCAAGTTCACGCCTCCAGTCCCATCTGTACTTTGGGCCAGTAACTTAACCTAGTTTTTGCACACTAAGGCCCAGTAGATGGGGTACGAGATACCCCTGTTTCTTTATTATGCCTTGATGGCAGTTTGTGTAAAAGTCAGTTATTGCCTTTATAGGCTTGAAAGATCGAGAGCGGGTCAGCTCTTTATGGTGTTGTGGTAAAAGTGCCTTAGAGAGGCTTGAGATGTAAAGGTGGGAGCTAATGCTCCATGTAATTAAGGGTTTTCTGCCCTTTGGTATTTTGGGGTTGTGAGCTGAGAGCTCAGAGATTGTAAAAGGTGGGGCTTGAAGCCCAGATCATTAATTTGTATCTAAATCCTTGCTTTTCTGGTCTTGTACCTGACTGACTTGTTGAGTTTTCAAATTCTATGTAAACTTTTGTTAACTCTTGTTGTCTATTGAAAATATAACCTTTATTTAAATTTTAAATTCATCTTTCGGACTTGTAGTTAGACCCATTCCAGCCCGCACCTTCCTTCACCTCTGACTTCCACGGATAACTCCGTAACAATAATAATGTTATTGTCTTTACGTCCCACTGACTACTTTTTCCGGTTTTCGAAGATGCCGAGGTGCCGGAATTTAGTCCCGCAGGAGTTCTTTTACGTGGCAGTAAATCTACCGACACGAGGCTGACGTATCTGAGCACCTTCAAATACAACCGGACTGAGCCGGGATCGAACCAGGCAAGATGGAGTCAGAGGGACAGCACCTCAACCGTCTGAGCCGCTCAGCCCGGCATTATTATTATTATTATTATTATTATTATTATTATTATTATTATTATTATTATTATTATTATTATTATTATTTATAACACCGGGCGAGCTGGGTACGCGTTTTGAGTGACGTAACTGTGAGCTTGCATTCGGGAAATAGAGGGTTTTAACCCCACTGTCGGCAGCCCTGAAGGTGGTTTCCCGTTGTTCCCCATATCCACACCAGGCAAGTGCTGGGGCTGGCCATAAGACCTGTCTGTGCTGGTGTGGCGTAAAACAAATAGCAGGTAATAATAATAATAATAATAATAATAATAATAATAATAATAATAATAATAATAATAATAATAATAATGTGGTTAATTGTACTTGGATTACATGTGAGGCCAGTTGGCTGCGCCGTATATCTGTAAACGTATATTGAGGAGTCTGCCTCTATGGTGTAGTGGTTAGCATGATTAGCTGCCACCCCTGGAGGTCCGGTTTCGATTCCCGGCTCTGCCACGAAATTTGAAAAGTGGTATGAGGGCTGGAACGGGGTCCACTCAGCCTAGGGAGGTCAACTGAGTAGAGGTGGGTTCGATTCCCACCTCAGCCATCCTGAAAGTGGTTTTCCGTGGTTTCCCACTTCTCCTCCAGGCAAATGCCGGAATGGTACTAACTTAAGGCCACGGCCGCTTCCTTCCCTCTTCTTTGCCTATCCCATCCAATCTTCCCATCCCTCCACTAGGCCCGTGTTCAGTATAGCAGGTGAGGCCGCCTGGGCGAGGTACTGGTCATTCTCCCCAGTTGTATCCCCCGACCCAAATTCTGAAACTCCAGGACACTGCTCTTGAGCCGGTAGAGGTGGGATCCCTCGCTGAGTTCGAAAGAAAAACTGACCCTGGAGGGTAAACAGATTAAGAAGAAGAAGTGTATTGAGGAGGTGATGGGTCTGAATCCCATCGTCGGCAGTCGTGAAAATAGCATTCGATGGTTTTCCTCTTTCCGTCGAGGCAAATACTGAGTGTGCATTTTAACTGAGGCGTCGGCTACTAGCTTTAGTCTTAACACGTTCAGTCCGACGTTGAACAACCATTGAGTTCCCAAATTCCGGTGGCGCACAATGTGGTTCGAGATACGTGTTGCTTTGTATTGCAGTCAGCGTTTTGTGCAAGGAAATAGAGTAATGCTACGGCTTTATTAGGATTGTATACATTGTGTACCACCGGTGGTACATGGTGCTGGTGCACAAAATGCGTGTAAATAACTGTCATTCAATAACCTCCTGTAGTGTCCGGCTGCATGGCTAAATGGTTAGCGTGCTGGCCTTTGATCACAGGGGTACCCGGTTCGATTCCTGGCAGGGTCGGCAATTTTAACGATCATTGGTTAATTTCGCTGGCACGGGGGCTAGATATATGTCTCGTCTTCATCATTATTTCATCCTCATCACGTCGCGCAGGTCGCCTACGGAAGTCAAATTAAAAGACCTGCACCTCGCGAGCCGAACATGTCCTCGGACACTCCCGGCACTAAAACCCATACGGCAATTCATTTACCGCCTTTAATTACAAAAACACTTCATTTTATCCATTTAAACAAGTTACAAGATTACAAAAATTCCGTAAAGTTATAATAAGGTTGATTTATTAAATTCCAATGCACATTGGACTTCATAGTGTAAGAACAAAGGTTCTGATTTTTACTAGGCGTGGTTCAACAATGGTTGAACAATGGTTCAACATTTCAGCAGGGTGTCAGATCGGTGCCATAGTTTCCTTTATAAGCTCATTTCCATACATTTCCATACTTGTTAACTTATAGTGATACTTCTTTGTACGGGACTGAGGAGTAAGGATGGAGCTAGCCCAGTGCTGGTAATACTACCAGTTGAATGGAAATGAAATCTGAATTGAATCTATAGTATGATCGACCGATAGGTATTTGCTAAACCTTTATTATTTTAAGCCAACAACTGTGTCACACGCACATTACATAACACTTCTCGAATCGAATCTTGTTCCTAGCATGAATTCTATATTTTAGCTTTGCTGTGTAAACAACAACTGTACTAGTACGTAAGGTGTACGCCAGATGTCCCACAACGATTCATAGTTTGTGTTCAAAGGTTGCCAATACGAATCTCGAAGATTGCCGAGGTCTACCGCTTCAGCACCAGGGAGTCCAGGTATCACTAAAAGTTTCGCGAGTAATACTTTCTATTGTTAGACCAGTAGGTACGTTTTTCTTTGAAGAAGAGGACAAATACCCGTGATCGTAAGAAATCAAGGAGCAGCTTCTTCATTTCTTCTTTTATGCATATCTGTTGCTTTCTAAAACAATTACATCTAAGGTGTCATCATCTAAAAATGCTTATATACTGTAAAAGAGTCTGTTACGTTCTAATTATACTGCAGCCCTGGTTGTCCAGTAAAAGGGTAATCTCCACACGAGGCTTTCAAGTCAGTCCACTCCAAAGCGTTGTTTACGTGATCATTGTGAATAGCACTTATTACCGTTTGTATTGGATCACTGTCACTCCTTTCTTCGTTACTTCGTTCTTCCGCACCAAACTTATGAGGTCACCATCACTTTCAGTATCTGATTAAAAATCTTCAAAATCTGCTTCAATGTCCATGAAATTGTATGTACAAACGCGATCATAAGAATTCCGGGTGGAAAAGGGAACAGGTGACGTTTGGGCGAAGATTTTGGCTAACCCTGAAGGTAAAAGAGAAGTGACCAAGGCTACGTCACATGTCTTAGTCTTCAAGGAGGTGTGGCTGGCGAGTTGCGCAGTCAGTCACTACAACTCCATTTTTTTTCGGGAGCTGATTAAGATGATTCTATGGTTAAACATTCGGGCTATACTAGCCTTTCCTAATCAAGGAAAACAGTTAATTAACTGTAATTTAATTGCGATGAAATGTGCACGATGTAATCGCAGCCCAATATATGGCATTCAGTTGTTTGATCAGAGCTAACAATAACTTCATAGGAACGGTGTTCCAAACGTCCTTGCGTCTCTGATAATCATAATTATATAATGCCAGGTTAACCTTACTTTGGATTTTGAGGATAGCAATTATTATTATTATTATTATTATTATTATTATTATTATTATTATTATTATTATTATTATTATTATTATTATTATTATTGGTAGTAGCAATAGTAGATTTAGTAGTATTTAGCAGGGCCTATATTGACGGAAATAAGGATCATTCTTTCTTACAGAGGTTGAGCGCGATGCCATTTGATAATGAAGTCATAGTCGAGTCCGCTAACATTTCAGCCAGACCTCGCACATAAGAATTACGAAGAAACGGGAGAATTTGGCCCTCAATGAGTTGACATACACATTACGTCTGTTGCCTTGAAGGAGCCGTGTGGTTCCCACATTCATTCCCCTCTCCCTTCATTGTCCACCCAGTGGGAGGTGTGGGTAGGCGGGGAAGCAAGTACCTTCCCCTCCGCGTGGGTTTCGTTGATGCTGGATATCCTCCTACTTCGTTTTCTCCACCTCCCCTCACTCTTCAGATGTGTGCATGTGTTAACGCGTCTAATGGATGTGACCAATATGAGAGAGTGTGTAAGCAGGTACTGGGTGGTTCCGAGGTCTCCACTGAATTATTGTCTGAAATGAATATTTCTGGCCACGAGATTTCGAGTATATCACCGATGGCACACGATGGCACGAGATTGCCGCGTGATTAGCAAATGCCATTGTGCGCCACTGCTGGCTGACAAAATGAAGTGCGTAAAATGTCTCTAAAACTGTTATAATACGCAAACTGACCATTGATCAAGGGGTTTCATGTGAAGACAACGTTGTTTGTATAAAAATCCGATATCGTTTTTGTAAGGACTGCAATGCTAAATACAAAACAATCATTGAGAGGTTAAGATTTTCTAACCGTGTACCACCTATGGCGCACGTCGTGATGAAGGTGTCAATCCATTTTTACATCAATGTCGTCGAATACGTGTACACAAATATTTTGCTTGTAGAATAATTACAGTGTAGTTATTATTGATGGTGATTATGATGATTGTTGCTTTAAGGGGCTTAACATCTACGACATCGGCCCCTAATGGTAAGAGGTGAAGCAAAATGAAATGATGGATTAAAATTTAAAATTTACCCACCGACTAAGATTTCAAGAAGGATAATGATGTCGAGAATGGTTATTTCAGAAGCTGCGCTCATAAATGCTATGGAAGGCAGCCTAATGCGGCCAACGTGATAACATTTAAGAAATTCCACGCTAAGGCACGTCTTCTTGTTCAACAGAGTAAGACAGCTTCATGGGAAAAGTATGTGTCGTGCTGCTTCTGGATTGAGTGCAAGTTTTCCCTTTCACGGGATGCATAAGAAAGCGCCTGTGAAGGGCTCCCTTCTGCCCCACCTAATCTTATTATGATGGGCTGCGAGGGGAATTCCCAGCACTGGTCGACGATGCCGCCTCCGCCGGCTTGGGAGCGGCTTTGGCCGACCTCCTTGGAGAGGGAAGATCCTTGGCGTAAGTAGTATAATTGGACAGTTCGGCCGCCACCTCCACCTCAGGCGCCCAGAGGTCACCTCCACCTCCAACTCAGCCAGAGGCCTCCCAGTGGCCACCTCCACCTCCACCTCAGCCAGAGGCCTCCCAGATGCCTCCTCCACCTCCACCTCAGCCAGAGGCCTCCCAGAGGTCTCCTCCACCTCCCGCGGGAAATTTGAATTTGTAAACAAAGCCACGTGCTTTTTGACAGCTGTCATCGACAACAACGCATCGCTAACCTCAGTACTGCCATCTTGACGGGCCTAAACCTCAGTAGTGCCAACTTAACCTAACTAGCGCGAGGTAAACAAAGCCACGTGCTTTTTGACAGCCACGTGCTTTTTGACAGATTTGTAAACAAAGCCACATGCTTTTTGACAGCTCTCATCAACAACAACGCATCGCAAACCTCAGTACTACCATCTTGACGGGCCTAAACCTTAGTGGTACCAACTTAACCTAACTAGCATGAGGTAAACAAAGCCACGTGTTTTTTTTGACAGCCACGTGCTTTTTGACAGATTTGTAAACAAAGCCACGTGCTTTTTGACAGCTCTCATCAACAACAACGCATCGCAAACCTCAGTACTACCATCTTGACGGGCCTAAACCTTAGTGGTACCAACTTAACCTAACTAGCATGAGGTAAACAAAGCCACGTGTTTTTTTGACAGCCACGTGCTTTTCGACAGATTTGTAAACAAAGCCACGTGCTTTTTGACAGCTGTCATCGACAACAACGCATCGCTAACCTCAGTACTGCCATCTTGACGGGCCTAAACCTCAGTAGTACCAACTTAACCTAACTAGCGCGAGATAAACAAAGCCACGTGCTTTTTGACAGCCACGTGCTTTTTTGACAGCTGTCATCCGCCATCTTTAAACTACAGAGCAACGTGCTGCCCTCTTTCGTCACCTGTCATCGGCAGTGCTGCCATCTTGACGGGCCTAAACCTTAGTGCTACCAACTTAACCTCACTAGCTCAAGATAAACAAATCCACGTGCTTTTTGACAGCTACGTGCTTTTTTGATAGCTGTCATCCGCCATCTTTAATCTATAGAGCACAGTGCTGCCCTCTTTAGCTACTTACCTTTGAAATGTGGTGGCGGATAATTTGAAAAATGCTTTTCGACAAGCAGCCATCTTTAATCCAGAGAGAACAGTGCTGCCCTCTATGTGGTGGCGGCAAATTGAAAAATTCCACATGCTCTTGTTTGAAAACAAACTTACGTGCTTTTCTGACAGCTGTCATCTGCCATCTTTAATCTATAGAGCACAGTGCTGCCCTCTTTAGTTTGAAATGTGGTGGTGGTAAATTCCACGTGCTCTTGTTTGGAAACAAAGCCACGTGCAGCTGTCATCCGCCATCTTTAATCAACAGAGCACTGTGCTACTATCATGCGGGCAATTTCATCACCTGTCATCCGCCATCTTTAATCCACAGAACACCGTGCTGCCCTCTTTATGGCTACTACCTTAAGCACGTAGTAGCGGACAATTTGAAAAGTTCTGTTAGCTATCATCCGCCATCTTTAATCAAGAGAGCACCGTGCTGCCATCTTTAGCTAGATACCTTTGAAATGTGGTGGCGGCAAATTGAAAAATTCCACGTGCTCTTGTTTGGAAACAAACTCACGTGCTTTTTCGACAGCTACCATCCGCCATCTTTAATCAACAGAGCATAGTGCTGCCCTCTTTAGTTTGAAATGTGATGGCGGCAAATTCCACGTGCTCTTGTTTGGTAAACATAGCCATGTGCTTTTTTGACAGCTGTCATCCGCCATCTTTAATACAGAGAGCACCGTGCTGCCCTCTTTATCGTAGTAGATGTAAATTCGTCACCTGTCATCCGCGGTGCTGCCATCTTTAGCTAGATACCTTTGAAAAGTGGTGGCGGATAATTTAAAAAGAAAAATTCTACAGCAGCCCTCTCTCGACGCTAATTGCATAAGATGGTGGCTATACATGACTCCTTAAGGGTGCTTACGCAAGATGGCTGCTATACACAGGTTCTTATGAGACGCCCTTGGGATGCTTGCGCAAGATGACAGTTATACATGGCTCCTTATGAGATACCCTAGGGATGCTTGCGCAAGATAGCGGCTGATCTTATGGGACGGCTTAAGGGTCCTTGGACAAGATGGCTTGAGACGCCCTAAGGATGCTTGCGCAAGATGGCGGACACAAGATGGCAGCTATACATAACTCCTTATGAGACGCTTTAAGGGTGCTTGCGCAAGATAGTTGCTACTCTTATGAAGAATGCTAGCTTAGAGGCTAACGTGTCGTGATAGTTCGATTCATTAAATTTAGGGCTTAAATGCAAAATGTTAAATATATCGAAAACGGTGCACCGTAGAGCAAAACGGACAAAATTTTTCTGCCTAATACCTAGGTTCGTAGTATGAGGAACAAGAAAATCATAGTCTAATGATGGGATCAACGGTTCGGTTCCTACTTAGGCCCTTTGGCATTTGCTCTGTTTTAGCTTGTATTGAAGCGAGTCTTCGTAACATGATCAGGTCTAGCTATGGTAGAGAGTATAACGTACCGTGCAGGTTCGATTCATTAAATTTGGAGGCTTAAATGCAAAATGTTAAATATCTCGAAAACGATGCATCGTAGAGCAAAACGGACAAAATTTTTCCGCCTAATACGTAGGTTCGTAGTATCAGGAACAAGAAAAAACATAGTCTAATGATGAGATCAACGGTTCGATTCCTACTTAAGCCCTTTGGCATTCGCAGCTATCTATTTCTACAAGATGGTGGCTGCTCTTATGAGAAACAAGATGCCTTGAGACGTCCTAGGGATGCTTACGCAAGATGGCAGACACACAATGGTGACTATACATAGCTCCTTATGAGACGGCCTAGGGGTGCTCGCACAAGATGGCGGCTACTCTTATGAAGAAAGCTAGCTTAGAGGCTACTGCGCAAGATAACAGCTGCTGTTATGCATGTGGTGGAGGGCAATTTGAAATTCTATGTGCTTAATCAACAGAGCACCCTGCTGCCCTCTTTAGCTGAAATGTGGTGGTGGATAATTTGAAAAATTCTTTTGACAGCTATCATCTTTAAAAACAATGGCGACTATACATAGGCTGTTAAGGTCTTATCATTCTCCTCCTCCTCCTCCTCCTCCTCCCCCTCCTCCTTCTCTACCTCCTCCTCCGCCTCTTATGTCAAGGCATAGCTTTATATCGAACAAGTTTAAACCTGCATCGCGAAGGCAAGCGTGTGCAGCGATAACATTATTGTGCATGTTTAGACTTTCGAAACATAAGAAGAGTAGAATCAAACGCTGTACTCGATACGACATGTGATCAGAACATTGATTGATGCGTTCAGAAAAACAAAATAAGTGATCAAGACTAGAATCGAACAATGTACTCAATACATCATGTGTTTAGAATATGTCAGGGGATACGCTTGTTCTAAGAAGATCAGATTGAAACATAACAAGACTAGAATAGAACACTGTAATCGATGTTGTTAACTTCAACATGTGATCAGAACATTGATTGATGTGTTCAGAACACAAAATAAGTGATCATGACTAGAATCGAACACTGTACTCGATACAATATGTGATCAGAACATTGATCGATGTGTTCAGAACACGAAATAAGTGATCAAGACTAGAATCGAACACTGTACTCAATACAACATGTGTTTAGAACATGTTAGGGGGTACCCTTGTTCTAAGAAGATCAGAATGAAACATAACAAGACTAGAATCGAACACTGTAATCGATGTTGTTAACCTCAACATATGATCAGAACATTGTTTGATGTGTTCAGAGCAAAAGTACAATTTTGATGATTTGCTTAGTGTAAAATCAAAAACTATGGAAACACACTGTGCACATATCGCGTAGCTAACTCGCTCAGTAAGCAATATTGCAAAACTACAACTTCAATGATTTGCATAGTGTAAAAATCAAAAACACACTGTACCCATACTGCGCAGCTAACTCGCTCGGTAAACGATATAGCCAAAGTATAACTTCAAATTATTTACCTTCCATCATTCGTCTTGTGTGTAAAAATCAGTCGAACAAGTTATCGCATAAACATGGCTGAAAAAAAATCGTGATAGGGTATGGAACCCAGGGGTTACATCTTATCAGAAGGGCAAAAAGGATGAAAGGACTCTTCCTCCTCCTTACCGCACATTCCTTGAAGGGCTAATTGGCTGAAGGGCTAATGGGCTAAAGGGCTAAAGGGCTAATGGGCTAAAGGGCTAATGGGCTAAAGGGCTAAAGGAGCAACAACCTCGTCGATCGCTATCAGCAAGAACGCTTGTACTTTGTTAAGTGTAGAAAATTAATCTTTATTTGTAAATGGTTTCATGTTCAGAACAAGGAATGGAAAATCCCCGAGGTGCGATGAGTTACGTTTTTCGAACTAGTGTTTGGAACACTGAACTTTTCAAGATGATAGCAGAGAGTTTAGCAATGTTCTGTTGTTGGATTTTAAATTCCGCGCTACAACATGCATAAGGTGGTAGCCTTGAGGTTTACCGCCGTAAAGATGGCAAGAGTGAGGTTAACAATGTTCTGTTGTTGGATTTTAAATTCCGCGCTACAACATGCATAAGGTGGTAGCCTTGAGGTTTACCGCCGTAAAGATGGCAAGAGTGAGGTTAAAAATGTTCTGCTGTTGGATTTTAAATTCCGCGCTATAACATGCATAAGGTGGCAGCCTTGAGGTTTACCGCCGTAAAGATGGCAGCAGTGAGGTTAGCGACGCTCTATTGTCCTTCAAAGTGAGGTTAGGGTTCGTCAAGAAGACAGCTGTCAAAAAAGCACGTGGCTATGTTTACCAAACAAGAGCACGTGGTCGTGACGTCACGGTCACGTAATCAATCCTTAGCTCGACGTCGTTAAGAGCAGTATTAGGGTTAGCTATGCTTAAAAGTCTTGGGAACAGAGCAGCAGTATGAATTGCTATGTTTCAAAGCGTGTACACATGACCTATCGATTTTACATGCATCGACCATCGAACTAAACTTCATCCGCTAGATCGTGCTGCTATCTTAGCATAACCTATACCCATAAAATTAAAGTACAATGAATAGCCATGTTTCAAAGCGTGTACACATCACCTATCGATTTTGCACACATCGACTCTCGTACTAAACTTCTTCCGCTAGATTGTGCTGCTATCTTAGCATAACCTATACGCGTGACCTTAAGGTACAAAGAATAGCCATGTTTCAAAGCGTGTACACATTACCTATCGACTTTGCATGCAACAAATATCGTACTAAACTTCTTCCGCTAGGTTGTGCTGCTATCTTAGCATAACTTATACACATGAACTTAAAGTACAAAGAATAGTCATGTTTCAAAGCGTGTACACATTACTTATTGATTTTGCATGCATCAAATATCGTACTAAATTTCTTCCGCTAGATTGTGCTGCTATCTTAGCATAACCTATACCCATGAACTTAAAGTATAATTAATAGTCATGTTTCAAAGCGTGTACACATCAACTATCGAATTTGCATGTATCGACTCTCGTACTAAACTTCTGCAGGTAGATTGTGCTGCTATCTCAGCATAACTAAGACGCATGAACTTAAAGAACAAAGAATAGCTATATCTCAAAACGTGTACTCATTACCTATCGATTTTGCAAGCATCGACTCTCGTACTAAATTTCTTCCGCTAGATTGTGCTGCTATCTTAGCGTAACCTATACGCATGACCTCAAGGTATAAAGAATAGCCATGTTTCAAAGCGTGTACACATTACCTATCGACTTTGCATGTATCGACTCTCGTACAAAACTTCTTCCGCTAGGTTGTGCTGCTATCTTAGCATAACCTATACACATGAACTTAAAGTACGAAGAATAGCCATGTTTCAAAGCGTGTACACATTACTTATTGATTTTGCATTCATCGAATCTCGTACTAAATTTCTTCCGCTAGATTGTGCTGCTATCTTAGCATAACCTATACCCATGAACTTAAAGTACAATGAATAGTCATGTTTTAAAGCGTGTACGCATCAACTATCGATTTTGCATGTATCGACTCTCGTGCAAAACTTCTTCAGGTAGATTGTGCTGCTATCTTAGCATAACTAAGACGCATGAACTTAAAGTACAAAGAATAGCCTTGTTTCAAAGCGTGTACACATTACCTAATGATTTTGCAAGCATCGACTCTCGTACTAAACTTCTTCCACTAGATTGTGCTAAAATCGTGTAAGTGTGCTGCTATCTTAGCATAACCTATCGATTTTACATACATCGACTATCGCAAGCATAACTAAGACGCATGAACTTAAAGTACAAAGAATAGCCTTGTTTTCAAAGCGTGTACAGATCACCCTGAACTTCTTCCGCCAGATTGTGCTGCTATCTTAGCATAACCTATACGTATGACTTTAAGGTACAAAGAATAGCCATGTTTCAAAGCGTGTACACATTACCTATCGACTTTGCATGTATCGACTCTCGTACAAAACTGTTGTTGTGCTGCTATCTTAGCATAACTCATACACATGAACTTAAAGTACAAAGAATAGCCTTGTTTCAAAGCTTTTACACATTACCTAATGATTTTGCACGAAACGACTATCATACTAAACTTTTTCCACTAGATTGTGCTAAAATCATGTAAGTGTGTTGCTATCTTAGCATAACCTATCGATTTTACATGCATCGACTATCGTACTAGACTTCTTCCGCTAGAGCATGTAGCAATCGCTTTTGTGTATCCCAAACCCCTGTGCACGAACTTAAAGCATAAAGATGAGCTATGTTCTAAAGCGTGTACACATCACCTATCGATAATGTATGTATCGAATATCGTACTAAACTTCTCCTGTCAGAGCGTACGAGTATCGCTTGTGCGTGCACGAACTTAAAGCATAAAGAATAGCAATGTATAAAAATCTTGTAAACAAAGCAGCAGCATTACGTATAGTCAAGATTAAATGCGTGCACACATCATGTATCCATGATGCACACAGTACTAAACTTATTCTATTAGAACGTACAAAGTTCGCATGTGTTTGTGCTGCTATCTTAGCATAGCCTATGTGCATGAACTTAAAGCATAAAGAATAGTTATGTGTAAAAAATCTTGTGAACATAGCAGAATGTTTACTACGTAGGTGTAGACATTGAACTTTACATGCTGAGGCAACATACTACGTGACCGTGACGTCACGACCACGTGCTCTTGTTTGGTAAACATAGCCACGTGCTTTTTTGACAGCTGTCTTCTTGACGAACCCTAACCTCACTTTGAAGGACAATAGAGCGTCGCTAACCTCACTGCTGCCATCTTTACGGCGGTAAACCTCAAGGCTGCCACCTTATGCATGTTATAGCGCGGAATTTAAAATCCAACAGCAGAACATTGTTAACCTCACTCTTGCCATCTTTACGGCGGTAAACCTCAAGGCTACCACCTTATGCATGTTGTAGCGCGGAATTTAAAATCCAACAACAGAACATTGTTAACCTCACTCTTGCCATCTTTACGGCGGTAAACCTCAAGGCTACCACCTTATGCATGTTGTAGCGCGGAATTTAAAATCCAACAACAGAACATTGCTAAACTCTCTGCTATCATCTTGAAAAGTTCAGTGTTCCAAACACTAGTTCGAAAAACGTAACTCATCGCACCTCGGGGATTTTCCATTCCTTGTTCTGAACATGAAACCATTTACAAATAAAGATTAATTTTCTACACTTAACAAAGTACAAGCGTTCTTGCTGATAGCGATCGACGAGGTTGTTGCTCCTTTAGCCCTTTAGCCCATTAGCCCTTTAGCCCATTAGCCCTTTAGCCCTTTAGCCCATTAGCCCTTCAGCCAATTAGCCCTTCAAGGAATGTGCGGTAAGGAGGAGGAAGAGTCCTTTCATCCTTTTTGCCCTTCTGATAAGATGTAACCCCTGGGTTCCATACCCTATCACGATTTTTTTTCAGCCATGTTTATGCGATAACTTGTTCGACTGATTTTTACACACAAGACGAATGATGGAAGGTAAATAATTTGAAGTTATACTTTGGCTATATCGTTTACCGAGCGAGTTAGCTGCGCAGTATGGGTACAGTGTGTTTTTGATTTTTACACTATGCAAATCATTGAAGTTGTAGTTTTGCAATATTGCTTACTGAGCGAGTTAGCTACGCGATATGTGCACAGTGTGTTTCCATAGTTTTTGATTTTACACTAAGCAAATCATCAAAATTGTACTTTTGCTCTGAACACATCAAACAATGTTCTGATCATATGTTGAGGTTAACAACATCGATTACAGTGTTCGATTCTAGTCTTGTTATGTTTCATTCTGATCTTCTTAGAACAAGGGTACCCCCTAACATGTTCTAAACACATGTTGTATTGAGTACAGTGTTCGATTCTAGTCTTGATCACTTATTTCGTGTTCTGAACACATCGATCAATGTTCTGATCACATATTGTATCGAGTACAGTGTTCGATTCTAGTCATGATCACTTATTTTGTGTTCTGAACACATCAATCAATGTTCTGATCACATGTTGAAGTTAACAACATCGATTACAGTGTTCTATTCTAGTCTTGTTATGTTTCAATCTGATCTTCTTAGAACAAGCGTATCCCCTGACATATTCTAAACACATGATGTATTGAGTACATTGTTCGATTCTAGTCTTGATCACTTATTTTGTTTTTCTGAACGCATCAATCAATGTTCTGATCACATGTCGTATCGAGTACAGCGTTTGATTCTACTCTTCTTATGTTTCGAAAGTCTAAACATGCACAATAATGTTATCGCTGCACACGCTTGCCTTCGCGATGCAGGTTTAAACTTGTTCGATATAAAGCTATGCCTTGACATAAGAGGCGGAGGAGGAGGTAGAAAAGGAGGAGGGGGAGGAGGAGGAGGAGGAGGAGAATGATAAGACCTTAACAGCCTATGTATAGTCGCCATTGTTTTTAAAGATGATAGCTGTCAAAAGAATTTTTCAAATTATCCACCACCACATTTCAGCTAAAGAGGGCAGCAGGGTGCTCTGTTGATTAAGCACATAGAATTTCAAATTGCCCTCCACCACATGCATAACAGCAGCTGTTATCTTGCGCAGTAGCCTCTTAGCTAGCTTTCTTCATAAGAGTAGCCGCCATCTTGTGCGAGCACCCCTAGGCCGTCTCATAAGGAGCTATGTATAGTCACCATTGTGTGTCTGCCATCTTGCGTAAGCATCCCTAGGACGTCTCAAGGCATCTTGTTTCTCATAAGAGCAGCCACCATCTTGTAGAAATAGATAGCTGCGAATGCCAAAGGGCTTAAGTAGGAATCGAACCGTTGATCTCATCATTAGACTATGTTTTTTCTTGTTCCTGATACTACGAACCTACGTATTAGGCGGAAAAATTTTGTCCGTTTTGCTCTACGATGCATCGTTTTCGAGATATTTAACATTTTGCATTTAAGCCTCCAAATTTAATGAATCGAACCTGCACGGTACGTTATACTCTCTACCATAGCTAGACCTGATCATGTTACGAAGACTCGCTTCAATACAAGCTAAAACAGAGCAAATGCCAAAGGGCCTAAGTAGGAACCGAACCGTTGATCCCATCATTAGACTATGATTTTCTTGTTCCTCATACTGCGAACCTAGGTATTAGGCAGAAAAATTTTGTCCGTTTTGCTCTACGGTGCACCGTTTTCGATATATTTAACATTTTGCATTTAAGCCCTAAATTTAATGAATCGAACTATCACGACACGTTAGCCTCTAAGCTAGCATTCTTCATAAGAGTAGCAACTATCTTGCGCAAGCACCCTTAAAGCGTCTCATAAGGAGTTATGTATAGCTGCCATCTTGTGTCCGCCATCTTGCGCAAGCATCCTTAGGGCGTCTCAAGCCATCTTGTCCAAGGACCCTTAAGCCGTCCCATAAGATCAGCCGCTATCTTGCGCAAGCATCCCTAGGGTATCTCATAAGGAGCCATGTATAACTGTCATCTTGCGCAAGCATCACAAGGGCGTCTCATAAGAACCTGTGTATAGCAGCCATCTTGCGTAAGCACCCTTAAGGAGTCATGTATAGCCACCATCTTATGCAATTAGCGTCGAGAGAGGGCTGCTGTAGAATTTTTCTTTTTAAATTATCCGCCACCACTTTTCAAAGGTATCTAGCTAAAGATGGCAGCACCGCGGATGACAGGTGACGAATTGACATCTACTACGATAAAGAGGGCAGCACGGTGCTCTCTGTATTAAAGATGGCGGATGACAGCTGTCAAAAAAGCACATGGCTATGTTTACCAAACAAGAGCACGTGGAATTTGCCGCCATCACATTTCAAACTAAAGAGGGCAGCACTATGCTCTGTTGATTAAAGATGGCGGATGGTAGCTGTCGAAAAAGCACGTGAGTTTGTTTCCAAACAAGAGCACGTGGAATTTTTCAATTTGCCGCCACCACATTTCAAAGGTATCTAGCTAAAGATGGCAGCACGGTGCTCTCTTGATTAAAGATGGCGGATGATAGCTAACAGAACTTTTCAAATTGTCCGCTACTACGTGCTTAAGGTAGTAGCCATAAAGAGGGCAGCACGGTGTTCTGTGGATTAAAGATGGCGGATGACAGGTGATGAAATTGCCCGCATGATAGTAGCACAGTGCTCTGTTGATTAAAGATGGCGGATGACAGCTGCACGTGGCTTTGTTTCCAAACAAGAGCACGTGGAATTTACCACCACCACATTTCAAACTAAAGAGGGCAGCACTGTGCTCTATAGATTAAAGATGGCAGATGACAGCTGTCAAAAAAGCACGTAAGTTTGTTTTCAAACAAGAGCATGTGGAATTTTTCAATTTGCCGCCACCACATAGAGGGCAGCACTGTTCTCTCTGGATTAAAGATGGCTGCTTGTCGAAAAGCATTTTTCAAATTATCCGCCACCACATTTCAAAGGTAAGTAGCTAAAGAGGGCAGCACTGTGCTCTATAGATTAAAGATGGCGGATGACAGCTATCAAAAAAGCACGTAGCTGTCAAAAAGGACGTGGATTTGTTTATCTTGAGCTAGTGAGGTAAGTTGGTAGCACTAAGGTTTAGGCCCGTCAAGATGGCAGCACTGGCGATGACAGGTGACGAAAGAGGGCAGCACGGTGCTCTGTAGTTTAAAGATGGCGGATGACAGCTGTCAAAAAAGCACGTGGCTGTCAAAAAGCACGTGGCTTTGTTTATCTCGCGCTAGTTAGGTTAAGTTGGTACTACTGAGGTTTAGGCCCGTCAAGATTGCAGTACTGAGGTTAGCGATGCGTTGTTGTCGATGACAGCTGTCAAAAAGCACGTGGCTTTGTTTACAAATCTGTCGAAAAGCA
Organism: Anabrus simplex; assembly: GCF_040414725.1. NCBI lineage: Eukaryota > Metazoa > Arthropoda > Insecta > Orthoptera > Tettigoniidae > Anabrus > Anabrus simplex. The sequence goes on from NC_090266.1 coordinate 151,610,538, forward strand.
CGTGGCTGTCAAAAAAACACGTGGCTTTGTTTACCTCATGCTAGTTAGGTTAAGTTGGTACCACTAAGGTTTAGGCCCGTCAAGATGGTAGTACTGAGGTTTGCGATGCGTTGTTGTTGATGAGAGCTGTCAAAAAGCACGTGGCTTTGTTTACAAATCTGTCAAAAAGCACGTGGCTGTCAAAAAAAACACGTGGCTTTGTTTACCTCATGCTAGTTAGGTTAAGTTGGTACCACTAAGGTTTAGGCCCGTCAAGATGGTAGTACTGAGGTTTGCGATGCGTTGTTGTTGATGAGAGCTGTCAAAAAGCATGTGGCTTTGTTTACAAATCTGTCAAAAAGCACGTGGCTGTCAAAAAGCACGTGGCTTTGTTTACCTCGCGCTAGTTAGGTTAAGTTGGCACTACTGAGGTTTAGGCCCGTCAAGATGGCAGTACTGAGGTTAGCGATGCGTTGTTGTCGATGACAGCTGTCAAAAAGCACGTGGCTTTGTTTACAAATTCAAATTTCCCGCGGGAGGTGGAGGAGACCTCTGGGAGGCCTCTGGCTGAGGTGGAGGTGGAGGAGGCATCTGGGAGGCCTCTGGCTGAGGTGGAGGTGGAGGTGGCCACTGGGAGGCCTCTGGCTGAGGTGGAGGTGGAGGTGGCCTCTGGGACCCTGAGGTGGAGGTGGCGGCCGAACTGTCCAATTATACTACTGGCGTACCGGCTTAGTTGTCTTGGCCGGCGCAGGCTTCACATTGGTCGAAGGCCGGGTGTTCCTCACCTTCGATTGTTTTACTCCTTGAGGTTTTGCTTACGGGAGCAACTGCCGCCTTGAAGCAACGGTCTTCACAGGTGTTGCTGAAAAAAAACGAAGGACCTGGTAGACAAAGTACCGTAACGCAGCTCATCCCAGCTACGAATTGGCGTTCGATGAATCCACAGTAATTCAAATTGCTCAAGAGCATGTATTGGGCAATGAGAACAACAAGAGAAGCCTAATAACTCTTCTTTGTGACGCCTTTCAGAAGGAGGGAGTAGAAGTGGCTGTTGCCGAAGAAGATGCGGATCGAGAGATCGTCATGACGGCGCTTTCAAAAAGAGCAGTAGCTGATCGGGTCGTCATAGGGAGAGAAGACGTCGACCTGCTCGTTCTTCTCAATGGTTTAGGCGCTGAAGAGAAAAACGTCTACCTTCAGAAGATCACAAAGGGCGAAGCTGGTTGCTCTCACTACTCTACGACCTCCTACAACCACCAGGACTCCTAGCGATCACCAGAGAAGGCACTATTCACCCACGCGTTTACCAGGTGCGATACCCGCTCAGCACCGTTTGGCCAAGGAAAGACCAAAATCACCACACTCCTGAGCAAGAGTGAACCACTTGCTGAGCAAGTGGAGGTCTTCCTTCGGCCAGACTCCACTCCACAAGCCATGATAGAAGCAGGCATGAAGTGTTCTGTGGCTCTATATGGGGGTGACATCGCGTGGGATACTTCGAATTTCCTGAAGTATAAGACGTTTGTCCCCTCAACGAGCATAAACCTCGCCCGTTTGCCACCGACGGAAGATGCCACAGGCCACCATGCAGCAAGGTGCTACCTCCGAGTGCAGAAGTGGCGGGGAGTCAACTTGAATCCCATTGACTGGGGGTGAAAGCTGCCTTTTCAGGGACTCACCACCATCCCCACCACCATGGATCCCGCACCTCCTGCCCTTCTGCCAAAACATTCATGTAAATGCAAGAAAGGGTGCTCTGGGAGCAGAAAGGCTGGGCTGCACTGCCCATTCCTCTGCCAGTCATGCGGTGGCAAATTGTGCATTAACGTCCCGGATGTGGAGCTGAAGTGCTCGGACGATGAAGATGACCCGACTACAGACTGGGCGCCTCTCCCAGCGTCCATCACAGCCATCAAGACACCATCTTCGTGCGAACCCAAACCCTGCCCATCTAAGATAAAAAGAAAGGTATGATTTGGCAAACACAATACCTACATAATTTATATTAGTTTTCTCTTTTGTGTAAATGTAATTTGTCCTTACAGTAGGTGCCATGATGTTTGTGGATATATAAAACAATGTTTGATGACGACGTAATTCCCGATAGGTAGATTATCTTTTTCTTTTTTCATCACACAATTTTTTATCATAAAAAATTAACTGTTTGATAAATAAAACCATATAAAGACCTGAGAACAGCTTATTTGCATTTCCCCCCAAAACCCAATTATGACTGTTTTTGGTTCTCTGCCATTTTTGAGATAACCGCTGAGCCTACAGGTACCAGTCTGGTCTCAAATGAAAGTTAATTAAATTTACTACAACTTCATTTCATATAATATTTGATGTGGGATGCGTATTTTGGAAGATATATCACAAAATAAGTGACCATTTCGAAAAAAAAATTCACTTTTTGGAAAAAATTGCCTATAATCGAGGAACTGTATCATGGGAACCAATGGCTGTATATAGCTCGCCCTGGTCTCAAACATTTAGTCTACTTCAAAATTATGCAGAGTAATTATACCGGTCGACCCTTCCTTCACTGAGATATTAGCAGAACCTGAAAAAAGTCCGAATATTTCATGGTTTTTTGGGTACACCACCGCTCGCATAGCACTTTGGAAATTGCAAATCTGTTTTTCTAATATTGGTTTAGGTCCTAACATATAAAGAATTCAGAACGACCGGACCTTTTGCATGCACGGATGTACATCTTGACTGGACTAGGTCAGTTCAGAATCATCTCTAAGTTCCTTCCGAGCTCTCCTTTCGCCTCTTGTTAAATTGGGCGCGGGTACAACAGTGGACCTTATGAGTCTCACACATTTCTGTCATAACTCCTCAGCCTCATCCGTAGATAGTTTGTGGATGGCTGCCTCTATGGAAATAATTACCTCCTCAGTGGGAATTTTAGAGCGAAATTAAGACCCCTAGCTAGAAATGCCGTTTGGTTCTCGTCCAAGAATTTCTTGTAAATATTCACGACAGTTTTACTAGCATCCAGGTTCGTGCGAGTGACCGCCTGTTTCTGAACTAGACGGAGAAAGGTAACGAAGGCATCCAGTTTGTGAAGCAAATACCGGAGAGGCGTGGGATAAAAGTGTGGGATTTTTAAAAGTGAATACCGAGCTCGAAAGCTGCAGTCGCTTAAGTGCGGCCAGTATCCAGTATTTGGGAGATAGTGGGTTCGAACTCCGATGTCGGCACAGTTCTCTGCGAAACGTAAATAATTTCACCTTATTTTCTTGACACGGCATAAGCCCAAAGCCCCATAAAATATCATGTCTACAAGTACGGGCCGTGAATGCATCAATGGCAACATTATTATTATTATTATTATTATTATTATTATTATTATTATTATTATTATTATTATTATTATTATTATGATTATTATTATTATTATTATTACAATCAAGTAGGAAATTTAGTTTGTACGTTTACATGACTGTTAACATCTTGATGATAACCACCAGGCCTACAGTTTTCCGTGGAATCCGAGCCACGGGACGGAAAAACTCACTTTTATTTTAATTTTGATTTTTGCGATGGCTTTTCGTCATACCGACACAGATAGGTCTAATAGCGACGATGTGGCCTCAATTAAGGCACAGCCCCAGCATTTGCCTGGTGTGAAAATGGGAAACCACGGAAAACCATCTCCAGGGCTGCCGTTATCTGGGTTCGAACCTACTATCTCCCAAATACTGGATACTGACCGCACTTAAGCGACTGCAGCTATCGAGCTTGGGTATTCACTTTTTAAAATCCCACGCCTCTTCTGTATTTGCTTCAGAAACTGGATGCCTTCGTTATCTTCCTCTTTCTACACCACTTTAAGAGACGACTCATCAATCGCTTTAGTTCTCGTTGTGGAAATGGAGGCAATATCCTGGCGGATATTAAGTTCAAGTTCCTCAGCAGTGAGGGGGCGATTCTGTACATGGTGCCTTCTAATTTAGCCCTAGAAAAGAAAATTATCGTCGAGAGTGCACGTAAGACGAAGGGGAACACAAATCTCTACCAACAACGCATCCCTCCGGTGAGCAGGAGATTTAGATTCCTTCCCTGATTGTGGACACAATTTTCATCCCCTTACCGTTGTCAGTTAAAATATTTGAGCGCTACCCTTAATAAAATTCGAATGTCAATTCTTAAAAAGCTGTTCTAATCTGGCGTATGTCTTCCTTGTTACCAATGTCTTCGTGGTTCATTTTCCATGAAACGTACTCCTCAGCTACACATTGTAACGTTCCAGACGTTACAGTGTAATTATGTTAATTTTATTATGTGTAATTAATTCAGAAATTTAACGTCATGATATTTATTTTAGTATGTAATTGTATTATAATTCATGTTTGATCATTTGCTCACTATCATTTCATTACTTTGTAACTACGACTTGTAAACGATGGCTGAATATTCTAATATTCACTTAGATTCTTGCGACATTTGTTTAAAATTAACTTGCAGTAGATTTCCGCTATCTTGCCACATCACCGAGGAGGGAGGAAGGACAAATTTAGACACCAAGTTCTGGGAAAGCAAGCACGTGTTCACGCGTCCCAACGTAAGCTACCGTATTTCGACCAGAATTATTCAAACTATTCAACGCTTATATTTTGAAAGGAGCGTCATATTGCCATGGATACTGAGTGAATGGACCAATAGAAGAACAGTTAATATCAGACTTAAGACCCGTCAACTCTAATATCTGGAGTGGGGAGAGACATGTCATCTGATTGGACCACGTGTAGCGACCTGTAATTAGCGCCAGTGAAGGTTATAAAAGGGCGTGCTGGAGCTCTTGGCTTCATCTTGCATCGCTTCAACTTAGATCTTGGATCTTCTACGTGACTTGCTACTTGATCTTCTTCGTTTGATTCTACATTAATTACTTCATTTACCACGACGTGGTACTTAGAAATTCCGAATGAGGGGTGTATAGCCACTCTCATCAGGAAGTACGTACAGCTCGGCTACAAGACCGGTTTGAACCAGTCTAAGTCAATAGGTAGTATTAATCTAGATAGAAATGGAACTTCAGAGAACATTTTCAGTAAAGTTGGAAGGATTCTTAATTGAGTATCCTCTCCAAATAACCCAAGGTGGTTCTGCTAACTATGACTTAGGGCTTATCTCCAATATACGGGATAAAGCATAATAGGGAGTGTTAGTTTTGAAGTCATCTTCCAATTAGTGGTGGGTGCAATTTGCAAGGCAGGAATGGTACTTAGCTGCAGATGAAGAGATATCAAAGACGACCGATGATGTTCCAGCTACAAGGATGGAAGCTTCCCAAGGACCAGCAGAACAAGACTAAATGGTGAGCAAGCGAGTTAAAGATATTGCAAGTTTTCGCGAAGTAGAGTCATTCAATTTTCTGTTAAATTCAGTTTGTAATTTAAATTCAGTTCTCGTTAAACCGTCGTCAATCATATTAAATATAATAAATAGTATTTTTCTAGTTCACTTTAATCAATCTGCCTTAATTAGCCTTTTGATTTTTAATTCTCCTGCTTAATGATTAGTGTACTATCACCCCACCCCTGTGATAAGAGTCCGTCCAAGCTTGATTATAAATTTTTATCTTTAAGTCCTCAACTTAAAGATTGGCGCCCTTAGCTTGAATGGTTGCATTTCTCATTTGATGATTGTTCTCCGAGAGGGGAAGTCACATAAATGCCGCTCCAACGTGTGGCGAGAAAATCATTAAGTACGGAGCAGTTAATAACGGTAACGATATCAGAATTAGTATTATGGGCAAAATTTGGATATCCACGTTTCATTAGGAGTGTTTGATTGTGGGAAGGGTCATGGCTGATCAGACGAAAGAGGAGAGGATGTTACGCAGTGGACGGGCGATAAAAGGCAATAATGTATTGAGTTCAGAGGAAGAGTTGTGTAGTCTAGGAGAGGAAATTGAAAATAGAAGTGTAAGTAGTATGGAGAGTGAAGGCAAGCAGAAAGAAGTCAGTATGGAGTCAGATGATAGTAGGATGGGGGGCGAAGCGGAAGTGAACACTAACAATGAAAGTAATAATAATGATCAGTTAATGAGAATGATGCAGTTAATGTTAAGTAAGATAGAGGACAGTAAAACTGAAATAAAAAGTGAATTAGAACAAATTAAATCTGAGCTTAAAGGTGAATTAGAACAAACTAAATCTGAGCTTAAAGGTGAATTGGAACAAATTAAAACAGATGTAGAACAAACTAACACTAAAATTGAGAATATTAAATATGAACTTAAAGAACAGTTAGAGCAAACTAAAGCTGAATTAAGCAGGGAGATGAGGGAAAATAAGGAGGAAGCGAATCGGAGAATGGACGAACACAGTAGGCAGTTACGCGATCTGGTGGTAAAAAATGAACATTTTAATAAGCGATTAGAGGACCAGAAAAGTGAATATGAACGGCGAGGGAAAGAGGTAGAAGAAAAGTTTGCGGGGCAGAGAAGTGAATTCCTGGAATTAATGGGGAAGGAAAACAACTCTACTAGGGAGGAAGTAATGAGGCAGGTCGCTAGTATTGATAAGAGAGTTGAGACTCAAAGAGGGGAAATACGGATATTTAAAGACCACGTCCAACAAGAGATTGACACGGTAAAGCTTAGAATAGAAGATGAGACCCGGGCAAGTGAAGAAAGGTTTGCGATAGCTGAAGAGAATAAGATTGAAATTAGGACATTGAAAGAGAAGCAGGTTAATTTGGAGAGAGAAATTGATAGGAGAGACAGAGATGTAGAATGCCGGATAGAGAAAGCAGAAAATCAGTTAAAACAGGTGGCAAAGGATAAACAGGTTTTCACGGGAAGGCAATGTCTAGGAAATAGCTACATTAGGGAAATAGAACTACCTAAATTTAATGGGAAACAAACGAACCCGCTAGATTTCCTTAAGATGATAGAAAAACGATTTGAAAAGCGTCTAGAGGAAGGGTCTATGGACTGGGAAGACGTTATGGAAAATATTGACCATGCTTTTGTAGGAGAAACTCGGTCTTGGTTCATGGTATATAGGCAGACGATGACGAACCTGAAAGAATTCAGAAATAAATTTAGAGAGAAATTCTGGAATGAAGCGATACAAGCTCGGGAGAGAGAAAGGGTGGTATTTGGGAGGTACAAACAGCATGAAGGAGTCACTATGACCGAGTACTTCCTGGCACATGTCATGATTTGTCAGAACTTAGATGGTATAACCGAGGGGTCTGATGTAGTAAGACTACTTTTAAGACATTTTCCGGACAGGGTGAGAGAAGCGGCCTGCATGCAAAAAGTTGGAACTATTCAGGAGATGGAGAATCTACTAGGCAGTTTTGATGCGTTAGGTAACCTTAGGAGTAGAACGGAGAATATTCAGAACTTTAGTCATCACAACGGAATGAGACATAACGGTAGAACACAGAATCACGAAGCTCGCAATCAGTTCAGACCTCAGCAGAACAACAGGAGCGGAGCACAGGAATATAGGACAGGAAATTCCCAACGGAGGCCAGAGCAATGTACTAATGAGTCCAACGTCAATACACAAAGGGAACCTTTAAACTAACTAGAGGCTGTAATGTTAGGTCAGAATTCCAGCCTAGTACGAAGGTAGCGAAGTGTCTTGCCATGAAAGTGTTACCATATGACCTAGATGTTAGAAACGATTTGTTGTATGAACCCGAGCAGAATAATGGAGATTCAAGTAATAAAGTAGTCAATCCCGTTGTTAAATTGAAAGTCTGGGGGGCGTGGGTTAAAGTTTTGATTGATTCTGGTAGCCAAATATCATGTATTAGTTCTCAGTGGTATGAGTCATTAGTGAAACAGGGTGTTCAGTTGGAGGAAATGCCTGTTAAGTCTACTTTCATCATTACGGCTGTTGGAAAGAAGTCTAAGCAAATTTGTAAACAAGTAGTTGTTCCGATCTGTATTAATAATTTTATTAGCGTTCAGATATGTTTGGTAATTCCGCATTTGATATTTGATCTTATCTTGGGATCTGACTGGTTAACGTTAAAATTGGCTCAGTTAAATTACAATGATCTAGTGCTAAATTTGAGGTGGAATAATGAGGATATCAAGGTCAAGTTTGAGGAGGAAATTCAGAGGAAAACGGAAGTTAGTACAGTGTGGAGAATGAGAGAGGTTTCTAAAGTTAATGAAGAGGCTAGTGAGGGCCTGAAGTTGTGTCAGTTGTGGATTCATGAGGATAAAAGATGTGGCTTGAAAGAAGCCGTAAGTAGAAATGAGTTAAATGAAATCCAGAAGGACAAGTTATTTGAAGTGTTATGTGAACACGTGGAGATTTTCTCCGAGAAACCTGGTGTTACCCATCTGTATGAACATTCTTTATCTGTGCTGGATAAGACTCCATTCAGCGGACCGCGGTATCCGATACCACACAAATATGCAAAAGCCGTAGAGGATCAAATTCAAGCTATGTTAGCAGACGATGTGATTGAATTATCAAACAGTCAATATGTTAATCCCTTAATTGTCGTGCCTAAGTCTGATGGATCAATACGTTTGTGTATTGATGGCAGGGAGATGAACCGACGTATTGGTGCTGATCAGTTGAGATCACAAACCATTGAAGAGTTGATACAGAATTTTCAGGGTAAGAGTTGGTTTTCTACGTTAGATCTTAGGAGTAGTTTTTGGCAGATACCTTTAAGATCAGAAGACAGGCCTCTTACTGCTTTCAGCTATAAGCATAGTTTGTACCAATTTAGGCGTGTTCCTTTTGGGACCCGTACGAGTTCGGCAGCTCTTATTCGTGCACTTAGTATTGCCTTGGGAGATGATACTGGAGATTATGCTACTATTTATATCGATGATTTGGTTATAGGATCTAGTACCTTTGAAGAGCACTTGGACCACTTGGAGAGGATTTTTTCTAAATTAGAGTATGCTGGTTTTACTCTGAAGCTTGACAAATGTGTTTTCAGTAGACGAGAGGTGACTTTTTTGGGGCACCGTGTATCGGCAATGGGAGTGACGCCTGAGAGCACAAGAATTGAAAAAATATTGAATACTACGACACCTAGAAATATTAAGGAGCTCAGATCGTATATTGGTGTATGCAATTTTTTTAGACGATTTGTAGTGAGATTTGGTAACTTACTAGAGCCATTTAGAGAACTATTGAAAGCTGGCAGTAAGTGGGAATGGACACAAGATCATGATAGAGCTTTCCTAAAATTAAAAGAAGGATTCAGGCAGGCGGTTGTTTTGAGATACCCCATGCCCGATAGGAAGTATGTGTTGCTGACGGATGCATCTCACTGTGGTATCGCTGGTGCACTATGTCAAGTAGATGATGATGGTAATTTAGGGATTGTGTCTTTAGCTTCCAGAGGTTTAAGTGCTGCTGAAAAGCGTTATACTATAACGGAACTTGAATTCCTAGCTATCGTATACTCCCTGAGTAAATTTAGGATGTATGTTTTAGGTACCGAATTTGAAATTAGGACGGATCATCATGCTCTTTCTTTTGTATCCAAGTGTAAATTATCATCTAACAGAGTTAGTAGATGGATACTCGCCCTACAAGAGTATGATTTTAAGGTAACTCACATTAAGGGAAAGAATAATGTCCTTGCTGATTTATTGTCACGTGATCCGAAGTTGTGCGAAGAAGGTAGCCTTCTAGAGCCACGTGAGGGCATTATTATATGTACATGTCTGTCTAAGGAAAATGAAACTGCTCTAAATAGACTACGTAACCTATTGGTTGAACAGTCGGTAGACGAAGAATGTCGGGAACCTTTGTCTGTACTTCAGGGAGGAGAGCAGCTCACTGTGTCGCATGGTAGGCACACGTACAAACTGGTTAACGGGTTTCTAGCCAGGAAATGTGGCGAGGATCTCTGGGGGATTTGTATACCCAAAGCGCTACGTGTGGAATTGATTTGGTTTATTCACAAGGAATTAGGACATTTTGGAGCTAATAAAGTTCTGTATGAGATCCGACAGAATTTTATATGGGACAAGATGGGAAGAGATATAAGAAAAATTCTTTCCACTTGCGATCTGTGTCAGCGTAGCAAAGTTCCTAACCGCTATTTAGAAGGACCTCGTCAGGCAGTAATTTCAGAAAGACCTGGTGACTTGGTGTGTACTGATTTATTTGGACCTGTGGTAAAGGGACAGTTCGGCTTCCAATATATTTTAGTCATTATTGATGCCTTCTCGAAATTGGTCAGATTATACGGTATGAGAAAAGCCACTGGAAAATCTTGTAGTCGTATAATCAAAGAGAAGTATATCCCTGAATTAGGTACTCCTCTTAGAATATTATCAGACAGTGGACCGCAATTTATTTCGAGAAAATGGAAGTCCATAATTAGAGAGCTAGGTATTACATAGGTTCATTCATCCATTAGATACCCTCAGGGCAATATGTGTGAACGCGTTATGATAGAGTTATCTCGCATGTTTAGATGCTTAGTGTTCGATAAGCATACAGCCTGGGTGGCTCATTTATCCCGCATAGAGACATGGATCAATGCAGTTCAACATGAAAGCACTAGATTGACGCCGTCACAAGTTCATTTTGGTTGTAAGCCTCAGAATGAACTAGTGAGAGTGTTAGGTTTGCCTGAGGAACCACCTCGTAATGCTGAATTTTACGTACGACTGGCACGGGAGAACCTGATTAAATCTGGAGATAAACGTAAAAGGCAACAGAAACGTAAGGTACTGGATAACTTTGAGGTAGGTGATATGGTTTTGGTGAGAGTTCCCATGTTGTCAAACAGTGAGGATAAGGTAACTAAGAAATTTTTTCTGTTATATCAAGGCCCTTATAAAGTACATCGTAAACTAGGACCCTGTGCTTACAAGTTAGCGAATGGCGAGAGCGTAATGAATGGTTCATATAACATTAGTAGTTTACGGAGATACCTGTCGTGTGAGGTGGCTGAACCGGATTGTGAGATATAGGTCAGTAACTCGGGGAAGTTGCTACTTGTTATGTCAGACTACGAGTGGATGAGTTTACGTCTCAATGGTGGTGGTATTTCCTAGTTGTGTTTGTAAACAAGGGAGGTGTTTGTGTGGCGGTAGATTTACGCTTGTTCATTGACGATCGATCATCTGTTTTCCGTATGTGAGGCCATGAAATTTTATATATTTGTTTTCTGAGATGTTACAGAAGGCTAATTAAAGCTGACGACGGCAAATAATTAATTTTCCCGTATGTGCATTTCTAACTTGCAATAATTTTACCGTGAGCTTAAATCACGTGTGTATTCGAGTGAAGTGTATTGCATCCTGCTTCAAGATAAAGGTTGAAACATTCGAAAGAGTGATAAAAGTGTAAATTGTTTGTATCATTTGTTTTACATGTTTCTAATGTAAAAGATTGGAAGAGAACGTGTTATTGCTATCTAGCAAAGAATGTTGGAGAGATGGGGAGAAAAAAGGACAAATAGACACTCGGCAGAGTCTGTAATCTGAATTGTATATATATTATGTTATATTTTCTAGGATAATCTTGTTTTTTTTTACAAAAGTGAAAAGTTGCTCATGTTGGGCATAATTTAGCATCTAAACCTCAAGATGAACTGAAATAACAGACAGTCGCAATGGTAAGCAGTCTAAGAGAGATATGATGGAAAGAGTGAGATATAATTAATTGTATGAAAATAATGTCGCTCGTTATGGGCAGGTAATAGAGGTATTTCAAGTCAATGTGGGAGTAAGTGTGTGAGTTCTCAACTCATGTGATATTTGTTAAGAACTCATGGGGGCGTATGTAACGTTCCAGACGTTACAGTGTAATTATGTTAATTTTATTATGTGTAATTAATTCAGAAATTTAACGTCATGATATTTATTTTAGTATGTAATTGTATTATAATTCATGTTTGATCATTTGCTCACTATCATTTCATTACTTTGTAACTACGACTTGTAAACGATGGCTGAATATTCTAATATTCACTTAGATTCTTGCGACATTTGTTTAAAATTAACTTGCAGTAGATTTCCGCTATCTTGCCACATCACCGAGGAGGGAGGAAGGACAAATTTAGACACCAAGTTCTGGGAAAGCAAGCACGTGTTCACGCGTCCCAACGTAAGCTACCGTATTTCGACCAGAATTATTCAAACTATTCAACGCTTATATTTTGAAAGGAGCGTCATATTGCCATGGATACTGAGTGAATGGACCAATAGAAGAACAGTTAATATCAGACTTAAGACCCGTCAACTCTAATATCTGGAGTGGGGAGAGACATGTCATCTGATTGGACCACGTGTAGCGACCTGTAATTAGCGCCAGTGAAGGTTATAAAAGGGCGTGCTGGAGCTCTTGGCTTCATCTTGCATCGCTTCAACTTAGATCTTGGATCTTCTACGTGACTTGCTACTTGATCTTCTTCGTTTGATTCTACATTAATTACTTCATTTACCACGACGTGGTACTTAGAAATTCCGAATGAGGGGTGTATAGCCACTCTCATCAGGAAGTACGTACAGCTCGGCTACAAGACCGGTTTGAACCAGTCTAAGTCAATAGGTAGTATTAATCTAGATAGAAATGGAACTTCAGAGAACATTTTCAGTAAAGTTGGAAGGATTCTTAATTGAGTATCCTCTCCAAATAACCCAAGGTGGTTCTGCTAACTATGACTTAGGGCTTATCTCCAATATACGGGATAAAGCATAATAGGGAGTGTTAGTTTTGAAGTCATCTTCCAATTAGTGGTGGGTGCAATTTGCAAGGCAGGAATGGTACTTAGCTGCAGATGAAGAGATATCAAAGACGACCGATGATGTTCCAGCTACAAGGATGGAAGCTTCCCAAGGACCAGCAGAACAAGACTAAATGGTGAGCAAGCGAGTTAAAGATATTGCAAGTTTTCGCGAAGTAGAGTCATTCAATTTTCTGTTAAATTCAGTTTGTAATTTAAATTCAGTTCTCGTTAAACCGTCGTCAATCATATTAAATATAATAAATAGTATTTTTCTAGTTCACTTTAATCAATCTGCCTTAATTAGCCTTTTGATTTTTAATTCTCCTGCTTAATGATTAGTGTACTATCACCCCACCCCTGTGATAAGAGTCCGTCCAAGCTTGATTATAAATTTTTATCTTTAAGTCCTCAACTTAAAGATTGGCGCCCTTAGCTTGAATGGTTGCATTTCTCATTTGATGATTGTTCTCCGAGAGGGGAAGTCACAACATCCCACCCTTAGTCATATTTAATTGAGGAGGAATTCGCTTATATCATTGTAACACACTGTCCGCCTCCATAGCGTAACGGTTAGTGTTATTAGCTGCCGTCCTCGGGGGCCCGGGCTCGATTCCCGGTACTGCCAGAAATGTAAGATTGGCAGGAGGGCTGGTATGTGGTTGAAATGGTACATGCAGCTCACCTCCATTGAGGGTTGTGCCTGACAAGAGCTGCACCACCTCAGGATGAGGACACGAGTTTACTTTTTATTGTAACACATTAATTGTAGTTGTGTGGAAATACCGGTTATCCTCATGCCATTTTAATTAAACACATATTCTGCATTCCATTCAACACAGGAATAATGAGATCACTAAACACTGCTATGTGACTTCAGTGTGACATATAAATGATATATCTGAGCGAGTTGCTACGTGGTTTGAGTCACATAGATGTCAGCTTGCATTCGGGAGATAGTGGGTACGAACTCCACTATCGGCAGCCCTGAAGATGGTTTTCCATGGCATCTCATTAGCTTAATTAAGGCCACTGTCGATTCATTCCCACTCCAAGCCCTTTCCTATCGCACCGTCACCATAAGAACCATCTGTGTCGGTGCGACGTAAAGCCAATTATAAAAGGAAGAAAAGACGCTGTGAGTTACTACCTATCACAATATACCGTAACAGCCCAGGTCTAGTGATTCCCTCAGTGGAAACGAGTCGTAATTTGTTGCATTAATAACGGTTCTAGGAAGCCTCCGTGGCTCAGGCGGAAGCGTGCCGCCCTCTCACCGTTGGATACCGTGGTTCAAATCCCGGTCACTCCATATGAGATTTGTACTGGAGAAAGCGGAGGCGAGACAGGTTTTTCTCTGAGTACTCCGGTTTTCCCTGTCATCTTTTATTCCAGCAACACTCTCCAATAACATTTCATTCCATCTGTCATTCATTAATCATTGCTCCAGAGGAGTGCGACCGGCTTCGGCAGCCGGCACAGTTCCTATCCTCGCCGCAAGTTGGGGGCTTCATTCATCCCATCCCTGACCCGGTCATTGACTTGAAAACAGGCTGTAGGTTTACATTTTCACTAACATTTCTAGTCACTTTCACTCCTTTTTTTGCCGATTGCTATACGACCAGCATATCATATATGGCGTAATACAGGAAGTTAGTTTTGGCCTTCGCCCGCAGGTAAACTGAGCCCACGCTCTGTCAAGAACTCGCCAACCGCCCGCCATGTCTATACTTGGGGCAGCTTGTTATGAGAACAAGAATAATTTTTCGTTTTGTATTATAGCATATTACCGAGCAAGTTGGTCATGCGGTTAGGTTTGCGCAGCTGTGAGCTTAGGTATGGGAGATAGTGGGTTCTAATCCCATCGTCGGCATCCCTGAAGATGGTTTTCCATTTTCACACCAGGCAAATATTGGGGCTGTGACTTAATTAATGATACGGCTGCTACTTTCCTAATCCTAGCCTTATCCCATCCTTCCGTCGGCGAAAACCTTCGATGTGTTAGTGCTACATTAAACGAATAGCAAAAAGAAAAAAAGAGTTAGTAGGACGCTAAACCAACAAATTTGCAATTTGCTATCATTGTTTACTCACTCCGCGTTTGGCTTCGTGCTGTTACTTACATTCAGTGTTATTAACTGAAGTGTATCATTCTTCTTAATGTTGAAAACAATTCTTAACAGACACGGTAGGGTCCCCATCCTACAATAAAACGTAACATTAAGCGATTTCCTCAATTGTGCCGAAAGCTGAAGCGCTAAAAGGCTCGGAATGGTTTCAAATTGTGATTCTTAGAAAGATCTATCAAACTAAAAAAACAAATTTGGAAAATCATTTCGGCCTGAATACAGTTACGGTTAAAGAGCCTAAAATCGCTCGTTCCTTGACTCGTTTTCTTTTTAATTAAAATTATAGCCAAATTAAGTTACTTACATAAATCTGTTTGTGATGTGTTCCTTGGTTCAATACCCTCAGGCGTTTTTTGATTTTGTGATAAATGTCCACACCGAATTTAGGTATAAGGGCTTAAGTGAAACTCTGCATTGACTCACATTAGCGTTCGTAGTGGTAGAAAAAGGCAAACCTTTAATCTAATCGACCGGATAACGACGATTAAGCAAAGGATTGTGATTTACAGGAATA
The DNA here is from genome assembly GCF_040414725.1 of Anabrus simplex. Taxonomy (NCBI): domain Eukaryota; kingdom Metazoa; phylum Arthropoda; class Insecta; order Orthoptera; family Tettigoniidae; genus Anabrus; species Anabrus simplex. The sequence continues at coordinate 151,625,853 of NC_090266.1, forward strand.
AATTAAAAATATGTTCTCGTAATGTATTGTATTTTATTTACCTAAAATTCGTAGTTCATATCCTTAGGACGTTCTCAGCATTGAATTGCTTGCATCAAGGGCTAGAACTGTGGGACTTTCCGCTAGCTTGGGTCGTGACAGTCTAGTGGCATATTCACTGTCTTCTCACCGAGGTAAACGCACTTTTAATCCATGGTCTATGAATGTGTGTTTTTGAAATGAAAAGTCACGACATCTTGGTTCGGATTCCACGAAAGTTTGGAGACTTCATAGAGACTACGAATACTGCTTCGACAGCCACATAGATCAATAAGCTTCCCTTGCTTTTTCTTTCTGCTAGCCGCATAACGTCATATTCCTACTAGTTAATGCAGAACTGGAAAAGGGCTAGAGCAGGAAAGGCAGGGGTTTTGGCTATAATTAAGGTACAGCTGCAGTATTTTTCAGTTGCGAACATATAAAATATAGAATCATTTTAGCAGTTGATGATGGAATTGGAGGGGATCCGAGCAGTTTTCGGACCAATGATTCAACATGATTCTTGAAATACAGGAAAAGGAAAGAGAATTCGGTGGTAATCGTATCTACTTCTACATTTTGTGTATGTTTTATGTCCTCGCTTCTGGATCTTGCAATACTACAGTCTGCTTCACTTGACATTTGTTTCTCTTTCTGGGTTGTGTTTATTGGATGAGGCAATCCCGTGGTCTGGGGGTAGCGATCCTGTCCTAACTGGGAGGTGCCATGTTCGATTTTCGGTGAGGGATAATCAGCCTTTGTGAGAATAGTGAGATAGGGGGCCCGTTCTAGGAAACGAAGTATTACGGCCGAGAAGATTCACGGCGCTTCACTTCATGATCTGCAGGCCTTCGGGGTGAACATCAGTTGCCTGGTAATAAAAGGTCAATCAGAACTGTAACGCTAAGCGGTTTGTTTTCTGGAAGACGTATTTGGTGTCAGTCAATTAGCAGTAATAAAGTAAGGATGCATGAACAAAAATAATAAATAATGTTATTTGCTTTACGTCCCACTAACTACTCTTTCACGGTTTTCGGAGACGCCGAGGTGCCGGAATTTTAGTCCCGCAGGAGTTCTTTTACGTGCCAGTAAATCTACCGACACGAGGCTGACGTATTTGAGCACCTTCAAATACCACCGGACTAAGCCAGGATCGAACCTGCCAAGTTGGGGTCAGAAGGCCAGCGCCTCAACCGTCTGAGCCACTCAGCCCGGCTGAACAAAAATAAAGGAGGGAAGAAAAATTACCAGGATGCTGTGACACACGTCTTAATTTTTTCTCCGTTGTCTGGTCTTTAAATTGTGCTTCACCGAGATCGATGGCTGGAGTCGTTTAAGTGCGCCCAGTATCCAGTATTCGGAGCCTTGAAAATGGTTTTGCGTGGTTTCCCATTTACACACAAGGCAAATTCTGAGGCTGTACCTTAACTAAGGCCACGGCTGCTTCCTTCCCACTCCTAGGACTTTCCTATCCCATTGTCGTCTTACTTGAGTGGAAAGATTGTGTCGCAAGTGGACCGCAACAGATATTCTGCACAGGCATCTCTGTCTGTCTGTCTTTCTGTCTGTTAAGTCATCAGCCTGAAGGCTAGTAGGATCCTCAAGTTTTTGCCATTTGCTTTACGTTGCACCGACACAGATAGGTCTTATGGCGACGATGGGACAGGAAAGGCCTAGGAATTGGAAGGAAGCGGCCGTGGCCTTTATTAAAATACAGCCCCAGCATTTGCCTTGATGTGAAAGTGGGGAAACCACGGAAAACCATCTTCAGCGCAGCCGACAGTGGGGTTCAAACCCACTGTCTCCCGGATGCGAGCTCAAAGCCGCGCGCCCCTAACTGCACGGCCAACTCGCCCGGTGGACCCTCAAGTAGGCCTAGCAGCAGTAAAGTTCGAGCGGTTATAGGAAAACCGCAAAAACCGATGACAGAGTCATAATAAGCCGTCCTAGACAACATGAGCCAGAAAGTCCTATCGAATCCTACGAGCAATACCATGCATAGCATCGAGGCACACTAATCGTGCTCCGAATGCTAATATTCAGCATCTTCCATACTGTCACAGCAAAACTGAGAATGAGACTTCTGTTGAAGCTAAATTTTGCTTTGACCTGTGCCAAAATACTGATCCAAAAATATTGTATTCTTCATGAAATATCAACAGGTTTATAGAAAAGTCATGTAAATATTCATCGATACGTTTCTCCCTGGCTGGCTGAGTCCTTCAGACGGCGGAGCTCTGGCGTCCTGAGCCAAAATTGACGGGTTTGTTCCCACCTCAGTCCGGTGGTATTTGATGGTGCTCAAATGCGCTATTCTCGTGTCAGTAGATATACTGGCACGTAAAGGGACTCCTGCGAACAAAATTTTCGACACTCTGTGGTACCTCAAAACCGTACAAGTAGCCAGTGAAGCGCAGAAACCAACGATATTATTATTATTATTATTATTATTATTATTATTATTATTATTATTATTATTATTATTATTACGTGCGCAATAGACCCGTAAACTGCATGGAATATAATATGAGATGCAAAAGATCTGTAGAACTATGTATAATATGGTATAATACGATAAACTTTGCACACTGTGGTTTGTAATAATACGGCTATTATTATTATTATTTTTTTGCTAGGAGCTTTACGTCGCACCGACACAGATAGATCTTATGGCGACGATGGGAGAGGAAAGGCCTAGGAGTTGAAAGGAAGCGGTCGTGGCGTTAATTAAGGTACAGCCCCAGCATTTGCCTGGTGTGAATATGGAAAACCACGGAAAACCATCTTCAGGGCTGCCGATAGTGGGATTCGAACCTACTATCTCCCGGATGCAAGCTCACAGCCGCGCGCCTCTACGCGCACGGCCAACTCGCCCGGTATTATTATTATTATTATTATTATTATTATTATTATTATTATTATTATTATTATTATTATGTCCGACTCGTTGGCTGAACGGTCAGCGTACTGGCCTTCGGTTCAGAGGGTCTCGGGTTCGATTCCAGGCTGGGTCGGGGATTTTAACCTTAATTGGTTAATTCCAATGGCACGGGGGCTGGGTGTATGTGTTGTCTTCATCATCATTTCATCCTCATCACGAAGCGCAGGTCACCTACGGGAGTCAAATAAAAAGACCTGCATCTAGCGAGCCGAACCCGTCCTGGGATATCCCGGCACTAAAAGCCATACGACATTTTTATTATTATTATTATTATTATTATTATTATTATTATTATTATTATTATTATTATTATTATTATTCAATACTATTTAGGCCTATGAAATAAAAGTCTACAAAAGAAAGGTGTTCAGTATAGTATGGATGGTTCACTGTTCAATTTTCGGCCCATGCATGCGAAATGAATGATCACGTCCCGCCACTTCCGTAGTCTTGAAGTACGTGCTGAGACCCCGGTCTCAAAGATCCCGGGTTCAATTCCAGGCTCTGCCAGAGGTTTATTATTTGGAGCGAGGGCTGGAACACGCTGTACTTAGTCAATTAAGTAGAAATGGATTGAATTCTCAACCATCAACCAACCTTCAGCGGGTTTTCGTGGGTTTCCATTTGACCTTCACACAAACGTGTAAAAATTAACTTCAGCATTGCTTCCTTGTTCGGTATGGTTCCCTTTGTCATCAGTTTAATGGAAATAATGTGTTACAATCATAGCCTGTCAACCTACCCATTTTTTACCAACAACATGTGTTAAATAACTCAGATTCTTTGTAACGTACAAATGTATGACCTTTTTAGCCAAATATATTTGTAATTATCGCTCGATTTTAAACTAATCTATTTCATTTCAGGTGCTGAATGGACTAACTGGATAATTTCCGTTGAACGGGTGAGTATTCTGCCTTATTAAAATTTCAACTAATAATTTTGCCTTAAGCAACCCGGATAGTTTTTATCGTCAATTTGCTTCACATTTGGAAAGTTGCATTTTTTACGTAACTGGTTTACAAGAAAACCTACTCTTTACCAGTTGGTTTGTTGTACAGGCCTATATTTAAGTCGTTATCTTGTATTACCCATTTGCATGTAGTTCATTATGGCAATGGAATGTTCAGTGGGAAGTCATTCTTCTCTTTTCTAAGGTTTGTTGCCTACAACTTCCCTATAACACAGGACAAAGTTGTTAGTTCGAAACCATGTATGCTGTACATTCCATCAAATCATTTCAACACGAGTATAGTCCGGCTCCATGGCTAAATGGTTAGCGTGCTGGCCTTTGGCCACAGGAGTCCCGGGATCGATTCCGGGCAGGGTCGGGAATTTTAACCTTAATTGGTTAATTTCGCTGGCACGGGGGCTGGGTGTATGTGTCGTCTTCATCATCATTTCATCCTGATCACGACGCGCAGGTCACCTACGGGTGTCAAATAAAAAGACCTGCATCTGGCGAGCCGAACTTGTCCTCGGACACTCCCGGCACTAAAAGCCATACGCCATTTCATTTCATTTCAACACGAATATAAATTATTTGTAGGAGGTTTACTGGGCAAAGATATCAATTTGCTCATCTCAAGTAAGCATTATAATTTAGGAGGATAACAACACGTCTTTGAAAGTCTGCTCCTTGCCATATATTGTCATTTGGTTCTACCCTACAAAGTGTCCAGGGATGCAACGTGTCCGTCGTATCTGCACTTACCAAAACAAACCAAACCCCATGGCGCAACATCCCCCGAGGGGCCATGGCCTACCAAGCGACCACTGCTCAGCCCGAAGGCCTGCAGATTACTAGGTGTCATGTTGTCAGCACAACAGATCCCTTTCTAGACCGGGGCCTCCATCTCACCGTCAGATAGCCCCTCAATTGTAATCACGTAGGCTGAGTGGACCTCGAACCAGTCCTCAGATGCAAGTAAAAATACCCGACCTGGCCGGGAGTCGAAACCGGGGCCTCCGGATAAGAGGCAGGCACGCTACCCCTATACCGCGAGGCCGGCCGTATCTAGACTTAATGAAATAAATCGCCTTATGGACTTCGGTTACGTACACATTAGAAAATCCGCATTTCAACGTTTGCAACACGCCTTAAGACCACCACATAAAGAAAGCTAAGCTAAGGTACCATATGCTAAGCAACACAACGAAAAAAAATCGCTCCAGTGAAGTTACGTGGAATGGCACACAGAGACTGTTTTGCTAAGCTACGCTGATCTAAGAAATCATCATCATCATCATCATCATCATCTGTTTACCCCCCAGGTTCGGTTTTTCCCTCGGACTTAGCGAGGGAACCCACCTCTACCGCCTCAAGGGCAGTGTCCTGGAGCTTCAGACACTTGGTCGGGGGATACAACTGGGGAGTATGACCAGTACCTCGCCCAGGCGGCCTCACCTGCTATGCTGAACAGGGGCCTTGTGAAGGGATGGGAAGATTGGAAGGGATAGGCAAGGAGGAGGGAAGGAAGCGGCCGTGGCCTTAAGTTAGGTACCATCCCGGCATTCGCCTGGAGGAGAAGTGGGAAACCACGGAAAACCACTTCCAGGATGGCTGAGGTGGGAATCGAACCCACCTCTACTCAGTTGACCTCCCGAGGCTGAGTGGACCCCGTTCCAGCCCTCGTACCACTTTTCAAATTTCGTGGCAGAGCCGGGAATCGAACCCGGGCCTCCGGGGGTGGCAGCTAATCACGCTAACCACTACACCACAGAGGCGGACTGATCTAAGAAATGCCAAGCTAAATCTTACAGATCGCCACTGTTCCTGATTTAGATGATAATAATTTTTATTTTTTCACCATTTTCATGCAATGATTGAATCAAATGATGTGATTCACCATGAATTATTCTCCTTCCAACTTCACGCATACAGAATCTTCTCCTCTTTCTATTTCTTTCTCTTTCTTCATCTGTCCAGGACAGCGGTCAATAAAAAAGGATCTTCTTCAACTAATCCGCCATATTTAAACGGCTGCGTAGCATAGTTTAGCTTAGCTTTTTATTCGTAACATAGCACAACATAGTTTGGCATTACGTAGCATAACTTTGTGTGTGTGGTGGCTTTTATACTTGGCGGCATCTAATACACTAATAGAAATCAAATAAAAGTATACACTAGCAGTGTAGACGGTTGAGATGTGATAACGTGCCTGATCGACATCCATACAGCGTGAAATGCAGAGGTTCGAGTCCTGCCAGTGAAATATATTACCCAGATAGTTTTATTGTGATATTGATATCTTAATGGACTATTAAGGTCAAAGTGAGCTAAGGGTCTGGAATTTGATGAAAACCTCAGAATTATGAGTCAAGCCTTGCTATTTCTATGCAAAATACCTCGTTAAACACAGGTCCAGAGGTAGCATGATCCACCTCTGGTTTTGTGCTCATAAAGCAATGGCCACATATGAATAAGATGGCAACAAGTCAATGCGTATGTTGGTCGATGTCGAGGAAAGGTAGACGAATAGCCTCTAGTTTTCAGGAAGGAAACGTTTTTGTTGATACCTCAGATAAGAATGCATTTTTAAACACAAAATAGCTTAACGAAGACACACATTTCTATAATGTTCCCAAATTATCCACAACCGATTAACATTGTAGGTCTTGATTACAATGTGGCTGCTAAAAGAATATATTTTCTCCGACGCCCATATGCTTTGCAGGCGTGAATTTGCAGAGATAAATGAAGACTGTAGCCATAACAGATAGGAATATACATTCAGATCAGTAAATTACAGACCAGTATTTGTTGACAGGGAACGGTTATCTTATAGGCGACCAATCTTTATTATGAAAAATATGATGTTTCCAAGTGAGGTAATGCGCTGTCCCAATGTGATGGTCGAGTTTCAGCAGAATCTTTCTCCAATTCACAGCAGTCATGTCGTTCAGGTTCCGTTTACACAACAGAAGCACATCTTACTAATCGACTGACTTGCTTGAGCTTCAGAATGATACCCTATTGAATATGTATGGGACGAGGTGAAGCGTCAAATGCCGCCAACACGGCCGTAACCTCCTCTATGAAAAGAAGTCCATTTCTGGAACTTTATCTTACGTGTATCGGGCGATGAGGAACTTTCCCGCAACCTGACAGCCACTATGTTTTGACGGATGATGGGAATACTGATCGTCAACACAGGTCGAAGTTCACACTAACTTCATCCATACAACTGTTTCGTTTAGATCATCAACAAATCAAACATGGTATTCAGTTCTCGGAGAGGATGTAATGAGAAATGTATACCGCAGTTCTGGTGTTTGAAGCTCAAGTCCTACAGTTGGTAAATGCAATATTACCACTGAGCTACGTGGGATATGAGTAAATCCATGAGCATGACTGGACATGGTCTTACAATTGCAATATTATCCAGCTACATGGCGAATTTCTTCAGTAATATCCACAATATCAGTTTCAGATCAAGTCATGAGTTTGTATTTATTCTTATTAACAATATTATAAATGGTTTAATATTCTGTAATGGTTATATGATGAATACATAGTTCATTAACGACTATTGCATTATTTCATTAGTTCGAGCAAGTTTTTTTTACGTCGCACGGACCCAGATAGGTTTTATTGCGACGATGGGACAGGGAAGGGCTAGGAGTGGGAAGGAAGCGGCCGTGGCCTTAATTAAGGTACAGCCCCAGCATTTGCCTAGTGTGAAAATGGGAAACCACGGAAAACCATTTTCAGGGCTGCCGACAGTGGGGTGTGAACCTACTATCTCCCGAATACTGGATACTGGCCGCACTTAAGCGACTGCAGCTATCGAGCTTGGTCGAACAAGTTTCGTTGTAGCTGTACCTAGACGAACATACGCGCGAAATCAAAATTTTATCCTTTACCAGTTTCATATCGTACGCTAGCTTTTCCCTCCAGGTTTTTCACAAAATATTACCGCTAACTGTGGAAAAGTATTAACTGTCACACCTATAATTAATAGCATTATGTTGAGTACTATACGTTATATAGCGTTTACAAGCACAAACAATAATGGTGGAAACTCTACATGACATAACCATTAAACTTGGTCATCAAAGTAAATATGAAAAACTAAATATATTGAGCATAGGCAAAACGGAGAAAAGAACCTAACAAGCCGGACTGAGTGGCTCGGATGGCAGATTCGATCCAAGTGTTCAAATACGTCAGCATCGTGTCGGTATCTCTACGCAAAAAACTCCTGTGGGACAAAATTCCGGCACCTCAGCGTCTACGAAAACCTTCAAACGTAGTTAGTGGGACGTAAAACAATAACATTATTATTTTAGTACATAACAACACAACATAGACATATTCAAAGGGTTGATAAATTTAAATATCTGGGGGAATGGATTCAGTCAAATGTACTCGATAAGACAACCTGTAAAGAGAGATTCAAGAAGATCGACATGGCTTATAAACTCAATCAACACCGTTAAAACAAACGATCGACATCGTTACATGCATCGTTACACAACTGTAAACAAACCAGAGGTATTATATGGAACAGAATCTTTAACGTTGAACAAAAGAGGTGAACAAGAGGAATTTGGAAAAGAAAGATAGGAAAATGCTCAGGAAAATTTTGGGACTCCAAAGGAATAAAAATATTTGGATGAAAAGAAAAAATGAAGACCTCTACCCCAATGTAGAGAAAACTACAGACACAAGAAAAGTACGGAAATGAAATGACGTATGGCTTTTAGTGCCGGGTGTCCGAGGACATGTTCGCCTCGCCAGATGCAGGTCTTTTGATTTGACTCCCGTAGGCGACCTGTGCGTCATGATAGGGATGAAATGATGAAGACGACACATACACCAAGCCCCCGTGCCAGCGAAATTAACCAATGCTGGTTAAAATTCCGGACCCTGCAGGGAATCGAACCCAGGACCTCTGTGGCCAAAATACAGCACACTAACCATTTAGCCATGGAGCCGGACTAAAGTACGTAGACTACAATTATACCGTCACCTCCACAGAATGAACAACGACAGGCAAAGATAACTGTTAATTGTACTTCCAAATTAAAACACATTACCTGTTGGCTGGAAGAGATACTATGGGAGATGTACAAATACTGCAGATAGCAGATGGCATAATAAGTAACAGGGTGGCCTTCCGGCGACAGATCACTTCTGCGGATTTTTCGCTTTAACGAATTTGGCGCCAACCTCGGAGAGTGTTATCGAAGGAATAGAGGCAGTCCATGAGCCGACGTATGAAGAAGTTCAGGGAAGAAAAGAAAATACAGTACCGTAGTCTTAGGTTCCAAGCGGTGTATTATTGACTAAACCCTTTAACAATAACACGTTGTGTAGAAAGCAATTTGCATTCTTGAACGTATGGTATTATACTGTATGAACAGATTTTTGGACAGTTTTAGCCGTCTCAAGAATTTCAACCAGATGAAAAGCGAGTACTGACCTACGAACTGAGAGCATTTTGAGTTCGTTGAATCTTGCAACATCTTCATGAGCACTCATCACTGTAGTAACCCTAGGGGTTATTATCGACTACTCTTTTTTCTTGCAGGCTTTAAACCAAATACTTATTTCCAAACTTCGCCGTTTACTTGGCATGTTTAAATGTTTGTGAAAAACCATAACTTTCAGTGTAGTTTAGTTATACAGTGAGTTTCTCTCATCGGTTGGCCGGCAGGCGCGCCCAGCTTATCTGCCTCCCGTTGGCTCATCACTGCCCGCTCCGCGGCATAATAAGGGCAGCACCTCGCTGAGATAAAAATTAAAATTAAGAAAATTAGTAATTAATATTTAAGAAAATGAGTTCGTACATTATGACAGGAGATGTTGGAAATGTTCTCCTCTTGCGTCCACACATTTTAATATTTTCGTAGACCGCCATGCTGAGCTCTTCGAAAGACCGGCTTCTTATCCAAGTCGTCTTAAGGATTTTGTAGGCGTATGTTCTAATCTTTCTGCGATTTCATTTACTTTTTCCCTGTTAAGTGCACATTTTTAACACTTTGCTTCTTATTGAGTAAAGAAACAATTTGTTTACGAGTTTCCTCACGGTCCTTCTATGTGAAGGGCGTACTCTGGAAATTGTGTTATAAATCGCCTAACGACTTCCTTGCAAGACTCTGTTTTCACATAATTATCGTACATGAATACCCTTTCCTCTACCGTGTGCACATGTGGAGGTATTATGAGAATTATACCCCGAAGTAACACTTCATAACTCGAGAACCTAATACACGTTCTAAGCACGGACCTGAACTGCGAAGTGTGGGCATTCCCGTGCTCTCGCAGCGCTGTGTAAGAGGTAGTGTGAGTCAACGGGAGGCAGATAAGCTGGGCGCGCCTGATGAGAGAAACTCACTGCATTTAATGTAATAATTTGGAATCTTCAGTCCATCAGCATGACAATTATTTTTTGTGTCAAAATTACTCGATCGTATCACTAGACGATATAACCTGGATGCCAGGTTTGCTTGAGATATGTGTCCATATCACGAGATGACACGCTGATTTGCTTTTAGTGCACAGAGAGCGACATTATATCACTTGTGAGTCGACCGTCGTACAGAATGTCTTCTGGAGCGCGGGGGGTTAGGCGCATTGCAGCGCCCACCGTATTATACAGGCCTTCCTCCGTGTGATTTCGGCCTTATACCAAGAATAAAGGAACCATTAAGTGGTAGACGGTTTGAGACACCAGACGGCATTGTAAATACTGTGTGACAACAGATATCCCGGTTCACATGTGGTGAAGAAGATCGTATTCGCCCCGTTGTGGGCTACATTGCAGGGGCGTAACCATTGTGATACGCCTACCAAAATAAAACTCCGGCCCCCTCAATTAAAATAGAAAACGTATGAATAACTAATATAAACTTCCTTACAGCTTGTAGATAATATGCAATATAGTGTCTAATTATATAAATAAAGGGATTCTTCATTGTAAGATTATTATTAAAAATTAATGTTTAGTAGGCTTTATTTGACTACCTCCGTGGTTTAACAGCTAAGCTGCTGAACCGTACACCACTGAGTTGTTGGTACTTAAATTTGGTTCCATTTTTCAGTAACTACGGAACTGCAGAGTTTCAGTTATACGAATTTATACCATTACAACACAGAAAAATGTGTATGTTGGGTATTCCGACCGAAGGATGGTTTGATCCTCCACAGCTCCGCCAAGAGTTGTCATAGATAGCCTAGACGTCACTGAAGAGGCATACTAGGGAAATGAAAAGTGAGTTCGTTTGCCGTTGCTTTCCTCACAGAGCCAGAAGTTGGTATTACGTATCACTCTGCCAAGCCCATTGAAATGCATGCACAATCGACCCTTCATAACAGGGACTGGCTGCATAAGGAATGGTATTACCAGCATCGCTCATACCTCGGTCTGTTTCGTATTGCCAAAGCCAAGGATGGGACTGACTCAGGTCAATGGAAGTAACAAATTTATTCTAGGCCATACCAGAAGACATAGTGCACTGTAAACACTACATCTCACCACCAAATACATACACAGAAAAACATAGGAACAAAATTAAATTCAAAACTGTTTATTTATTATAATAGCCGCTACAGTAACTCAGGCCAACCACCTCACTGTAGCGATTACACGCCAGGAACTACAACACACGACTGAAATGCAGTCTAGTATTTCATACACATGTCAGTGCTCAATTTAGGAATATCAGACTCTTAATTTGAATGCTGCACTAACTCAGCTCAGCATGAAAAATGAATCCTCCTTGTACACGGAGAAAACGTGGTGCACACAACCAACTCTTACAACAAGACAACGGGATGAGGCCACGCGAGTGCGTGCGGCTAAACATTAGGTACCAACTGTGTAAACTGGAAGTCCCTTGGGGGGACGAAATTAGGAGCGGGGACAGAATTTGGCCCTCTACCATTTTCGTTATTCGCTTCAGTAAGTTTGCATTCTAACTTATTGTTATGTAAAATCCGGGCTATTAATTCCTACATAAGATTATATTCTCTACTCTTGTTTACCACAAGAAATGAAATGCGGGTCGAGTAGATTAATTCTGCTCTTACTGCTGTGAATTGAAGGGATTATTTCCAAATTGATGCATCTCCAATGAAATTTTTCAAGAAACGCATTTTTTAATAAACGGATTCCTTATGCCACAGCCTATGCAGCTGAAAGTTTCAACCATTACTTTTAGACCAAAACAGGTAACTAGAGCAACGGGAAACTACCTCACTCCTCTTTTCCTTAGTATGCTTCTTCAGTGACGCTTAGGTTATCTATGACAGCTGTTGGCGGAACTGTGAAGGATCAAACCAGCCTTCGGGCTGAATACCCAACATACACATAGTAAGATAAGAGTCTTCATTTTTCTATGCAGCTACATCACTTTAAACTAAACATGCTTGCCCATGTTGGCTAAAATCCTAGTGAAAAGAATACCATCAAAATGGGTGGGGGAGGGCCTTGAATTTACGTCAGTTTGGAACAAAAGGGGGGGCTGGAAGTGCAAATTATGCGAACCGGCGTAGGCTAGGTTACATTGTAGATGCTAAAACGTTCAAATATAATCTGTAAATTTGGAAATAAGCCCTTCAACTTTTTCCTGATTTTTCTGCCATTCTGCTGGTATTCGTTTCCTTTTCCGCGCGTAGTGATTTGCCTGCCTCCCAATTTCTTCATCAAACGTCGCCATTTGCATTAATATTCGCCACTAATACAGAAAACTGCTGAGAAATTACGAAACCACGAGCGAAAGAGCAAAGTCCCCACAAAATCGGTAAGCGGTCACGTGATATGCGCACGCCGGGCTATTGGTCGTGTGGAGTTGCGACACTTTGCAAATAAAAACAGCGGTGTGTTGCGTCACTTTGGAAATTAATAGAACTTTTAGATGCCATTTTAACCAAGATATTGTTACGAATATAAAACTCCATCTGTTTCCTTACTCTAATTTATTAAATGCACACAAACATATTTAAACACAAACAATTCTAACCAGTTATGAATGGCCACACTAATTACTAGTCTATTGTCAAATCTCTCATCTGTACACACACCCGGGAGTCCCGGCCGGTTGCTAACTGGGAACTTCTATAATCCTTACTTTCAATATTCCAAAGTCCAGTCACCTCCGCGTTCGTAGACAGCTGGATTATAACACTTGCTATACAACACACGACGACTGTTCGTTGGTTCGACTCCACTTTTGGTCCATTTCTTCACACAGTCCCACGCAGTGAACAAGTACACTGCCCAACAATATTCAACAGCAGGACGATACTCACGACAGCGAACATTAATACAGGTCCATTTATCCTCGCACTCACGATAGCGCGTTTCCTCGCTGGCTCATGGCGATCCTCAGTCCAAAAAGTTACACGAACACACAGTACAGTCTTTCGTTACGTCGCCTGCACCTACACACCACAACAACAACAACTCCTGGTTCAAACATCGGTGGGACACTAGCGACAGCCAGCATCTCTTTCGCCCTCAGAAGAGCCACCGAACCCCAACTCACTGAGTGTCATACTGACTCCCCCACGAAGTCCAACTCTTACCGACCGTCCGCGACCAGGCTCCCCCTCCACAGCTCGCCTGATTTGATCCAGGAGCTCCACGATGTAACTACTGGCAGAACACTCCCGTTGAACCACCAAGGAACCCGCAAGCAAGCGGGCTGCCGAGAACAACACACGGAAAGACCGGCCACACACCACAGGCCGGCTGGGAGACTCCAGGTCGTCCTAAGTCACCGGGGGTGCCCCCGGAAGCACCAAAAGGGGTCACCACGAGGCCGACACGTAACAATATATTTCACTTTGGAAATAAATACGTTTCCACATGATAAAGAACTATTGTGGGATTACATTCCCACTTTCAGCTTGAAATCCGAAAAGTGGAGCTGTGTCATTTTGGAAGTAAGCCTTTCAATTTTGCAGTATTTTCTGATATCACTACGCAGTACAGGGTGGAGGGCTTGCTGTACCGTAGCTATACTTACAAGAGGAGTTGGTACAGATGGTAAATGCCACACAATATACTGTGCCTTCTACTTATAAAATTCATTAGATAGAAGTTCAAGCTGCTCTAGATTGTAGAAATTGTTCCAAAGGTACAAATTGAGTGGTTATGGGTTGAGAAAAAGTATTATACAGTTTGGAACTTTTTCTCACCCTGATAAATCTCTGTAGATCAGGATAAACAAGAAGTACCAAGTGCTTTAATATGAGTGGGTCTGATTCGTTCTCACATTACTTGAGCGGATCTCAACCATGTACAGTGACATATCCTTAAATGTTCGCAAGTGAGAATATACGAAAAGAAGTGCCCATTTAAAGTGTACCTACACTTTTTACCAACACGTTTCCCTGTTGCGATATTAGATTGCCATGTAGCGTGCCTATGTTGCATCTGTTACTACTCCATCGGCCCAGTTTTATCTACATCAGGCATGTGAAGGTCACGAGCTGACAGCTCTGCTTGCACGAGAATCAGCTGTTACGAGCGCTAGCCCAGGATGTCATCAGAAAGCGTAAGCCTGGAGGGGTGTACATTACACGTTCGTAACTACGGGATTAGGGGCTGCCTGGCCGAGGCGGTAAAGGCGTGCTCGGTTCGCCTAGAAGGACGTGGGTTCGAATCCCCGTCAGGAAGTCGTAAAATTTAAGAAACGAGATTTCTACTTGCGGAGGTGCATATAGCCCTGAGGTTCACTCAGCCTACACCAAAAATGAGTACCAGGTTAATTCCTGGGAGCAACAACGTCATGCTTTTATAAATTTAAACAAAGGAAAATAGGCTAAGATAAAAGTAGCATCTTTTCAAGCAACCATGATAATGCAGGAAGTTCACAAACACAAACACACACTAACAAATTACTGTGTCAATCCTTATGCCACAACCTATGCAGCTGAAAGTTTCAACCATTGCTTTTAGACCAAAACAGGTAACTAGAGCCTATCGTTGATAGGAGTTCGCAGCTCTCACAAGGGAAGGATGCGAAGCAGGGGATCCCGGACCTTATGTAAATCTTACACACACGTTAAATGAGCCAAGAATAACATAACGACCAAAACATTTCTTTCGGAAATGCCGGGATGGTACCCAAGGGCCACGGCCGTTTCCTTCCTTCTCCCTTGTCTATCCATTCCAATCTTCCTATCCCCCACAAGGCCCCTGTTTAGCATAGCAGGTGAGACCGCCTGGGCGAGGTACTTATCCTCCTCCCATTTGTATCCCCCAACCAATGTCTCACACTCCAGGACACTGCCCTAGAGGCGGTAGAGCTGTGATCCCTCGCTGAGCCCGAGGGAAAAACCAACCTAGGGGAGTAAACGGATTAAGAAAGGAATAATAGTGATATTTCTGGCTTTAGGTCCCACTTTTTGGAGACGCCGAGGTTTCGGAATTTAGTCCCCCAGTAAATCTACCGATACAAGATTGATGTATTTGAGTACATGCAAACACAACCGGACTCAGCCAGGATCGAACCTGCCAATCTGGGGTCACAAGGCCAGCGCCCCAACCATCTGAGTCACTCAGCTCGGCAAACGCATTTACGCAAGACGCAAGGATGATCTAGCCCACATAACGTTTCTGCGGTGAGATTATTTTTGTTATTTGCTTTACGTCCCATCGAAACACATAGGTCTTATGGCCGTCGATGGGACAAGGGAGGCCTACGAGTGCGAAGGAAGCCGCCGTTGCCTTAATTAAGGTACAGCCCCAGCGTTTTCCTGGTGTGAAGACGGGAAACCACGGAAAACCATCTTCAGGGCTGTCAGCAGTGGGATTCGAACCCACTATCTCTCGGATGCAAGCTCACAGCTGCGCGACCCTAACCGCACGGCCAACTCGCGGTGAGATTTGCGTAAATATTAGGGATATGGGTTATGGGAACCCATAAAATGTATGGATCTCACCTACATAAATGAAGAGAGGAGTAGATGTTACTTACAGCTTGCTTATATTCTTCATTCTAAACTATTCGAACGTAAAAATAATTTCTGTACATCTTCTTCTTCTTCTTTATCTGTTTACCCTCCAGGGTTGGCTTTTCCCTCGGACTCAGCAAGGGATCCCACCTCTACCGCCTCAAGGGCAGTGTCCTGGAGCTTCAGACACTGGGTCGGGGATACAACTGGGAAGGATAACCAGTACCTCGCCCAGGCGGCCTCACCTGCTATGCTGAACAGGGGCCTTGGCGGGGGATGGGAAGATTGGAAGGGATAGACAAGGAAGAGGGAAGGAAGCGGCCGTGGCCTTATGTTAGGTACCATCCCGGCATTTGCCTGGAGGAGAAGTGGGATACCACGGAAAACCACTTCCAGGATGGCTGAGGTGGGAATCGAACCCGCCTCTACTCAGTTGACCTCCCGAGGCTGAGTGGACTCCGTTCCAGCCCTCGTACCACTTTTCAAATTTCGTGGCAGAGCCGGGAATCGAACCCGGGCCTCCGGGGGTGGCAGCTAATCACACTAACCACTCCTCCACAGAGGCGGACTTCTGTACATCTAACGGTTGAATACGTTTTTTTTCTTTCATCGTAGAGAAGAAAATAACTTAAGACTCATTATAAAAATTCCAGGGCTTCAGGCGAACAACTCAATTTTGAATACATTCTAGGGATCTGAGCTACGAATTTTAGGTAAATAAAATATAATAAATGAGAATATATTCTTTATTTATTCTTTAAAATTATGATCCTTTCTTTAATCATCGTTACCCGGTCGATTAGATTAGCAGTTTGCCTTTTTCTACCTCTGCGAGCGCTAATGTGAGCCAATACAGAGTTTCACTTAAGCCCTTAAAACTACAATGGGTGTGGATTTTTCAAAAAATTCGAGAATCGCCTGACGGTGTTGAACCAGGGAACACATAACAGAAAGAAGGAATGATGTGAAGAAGTAATTTGTCTAGGATTTGAATAAAAAAGGAAACGAGGAAAGAAACAAGCGATATTAGGCTGTCATTCCGGAAGTGATTTTCGAAGTTTGTAGTTTAGTTTGACAGAGCTGCCCGAGACTCACAATTCTAAATCTTTCCGAGCCTTTTAGCCCTTCATCTTACGGCACAATTGAGGAAATTGCTTAATTTTACGGTTTTCGTAGTATGGGGACCCTACTTTGTCTACTAAGAAATGTTTTCAATATAAAAATATGATACACTCTGATGATGATGATGATGATGATTGTTGTTTAAAGGGGCCTGACATTATCTTATACTATACATAGGCTAATTCATTGAATAGCTATTTTTTTGCTAGTGGCTTTACGTCGCACCGACACAGATAGGTCTTATGGCGACGAATAGCTATATTATTCCAGGGAAGTTTGAATTTTGAGTCATGAAAGATACATCCCAATAAATCAAATTAGGGACATTTAACGAAAAGCACTTACCATAAAGATGTGAGAGGGAGGAAATGTGTGCACTTCCCCTTCATTCAACGATAAATATCCATGTTTCGGAGCATGCCTCTGAGCCATGCTAATATGGCATGTTCATAAAAATGATGTTTCCCATATTGCAAAAAGCTTGTATCGGCCTCACCTCAATTGACTTAAGTGTTTCCATGATTGTACCAGAGAGGGCAGCTCCCTCGGTCATGAGCATGGAATATCATTCTTTCGGCGAGGGAGTAGTTTTAGCTTTTTGGAGCGATTCTTTGCATTGTTATGTGTGTGGAGTGTAAGCATGGACCCCACGCAGATTAGAGTGGCGTTTTTGTGCCATAAATGGGTTTTCAATAGATTTAAACTTGACCCGTACTACCATCCTTCTTGTTACTTTGATTATTGATATTACAGGTATGGTAATCCTTGTATTAATATTATTTCTACGGTGCTGTTATGACATTCTTCGCTATCGTCCATAACAGATTGATACGCATCCTTCTGCTCTGCTGCATGAATGAGCTGCGTGCTAGTTGTCTTTATTGTGATTGAGTTATGATGTTAGTTGGGTCTCTGATTGATTTTATTTACGTGCACTACATTGTGAAGTTTTTCGCCATCAATGAATGTATGCCCTGTGTGTCGACGCGGAGATCCATTCGTGTCGTACGGAGTGCGTGAGCTGATGGGTTTATGTGTGACCACTGGGTCTCTATTATCTTACTGCTAATTGCCTGCGCCGTGCACGCTATCTCTGACATATGCGAGACCTTTTGTGTGTGACCATGAGAGTCATACTTTATGAGATTGTGTTCAACTTATTAACTGGAGCAACTGCTCAGATTGTTTGCCGATACCGGCAATGTCTGAATGTTTGGGTGTGTGCTTGCGAGTGAAAGGAGAGAGAGGATGACGTATTGGTCAGCTTATTTTCTATTTTAATCTTGTTTCTGAGCCTCATGTTTGTTGCCGGCACTGTGATATTTATTTTGCCTTGGTTTCTATCACGGCCTTTTGCTTGCCCACGAGGCCGCCATGTTCTTTTATTCAGGCTATGCGAATGCTTGTGATTCTCTTTGGGTTTGAATTTTATTCCATTAGTCCAGAGATGTTACTCTGTGCTATGTTGTGATTTCTCGCATCTTATTTTAACCTTCTGTGGACCCCTTTTCCTTCACCATGCAGCGTGGGAGCTTTGATCTGTGTGGTAATTGTTCTGACGATGAGGAAATTAAATAGACGCGGAAAAAAGGAATTCTATTAATCTCGCGGAAAGAATGACCGAGTTGATCCGTGTGGATTGTATTCACATTACCACATTATGTAGCGAGATTGGAATTGAGACGGTGAGCCCGTCTTATGAATAATTTAAACTTGATGTTTGAAAATGCTGTGCTCACGCGTTAGTGTTATGACCTCAATCGGATGAGCTCTGCACATGTACCATTTTTTTTATTGCTGGTTTCATTTCTTGTTTCCTTTTTGATTTTGCTATATCAATAAACCCTCATTTAAATCTAGTTGGGATTTTATTGCTAGTAGCTTTGGTCTCATTCCTGTTCTACCTTTTTTGAAATGAGGGCCGTTTCCAGTTCAGGACTGTGTTTGGCCTTTCCAAGTCGCGGTCCACGCCTCGAATCTTCCGACGTGTGTGTTTTATGGTGAGGTAGGTTGTCGGTAAGGGAGGGGGTGCGGCTCATCTCTCGAACAGCAAAAACAGACCAAACTGGCATTGCACTGTGCGGACGTAGAGACTGCAAATTTAAGAAAACTACATTCCCAAATAAATTTCCAATTGAATTATTTTCTTCTGCCCTTGTCATGTGATGTATTAACTATCAAACGACCACTAGGCTAAGACAATTCTTCAGACAGTTACGTCCTTTGCTAAAGATCGATAAAATGGTGGTCATGAAGATCCGCAAATGTCTGACAGACCGCACACAAAGACCAAAATTTGGAGTTAAATACTCCGACGAAGTTTCTATAACTCTGGGAGTCGTAACAAGGTAGTGTTCTTCTACATATGGCGTTTATCAACGATCTGCCAAGCAGTATCCGAAATAACTGCATGCGGACGTTTGTATGAAAAACAGAAATTTACGAATCTCTAAATGATAATATATATAATATATATATATATATATATATATATATATTGATGGCTTACTTCTAAAACCTCGTATGTCCCAATGGTCTACCTGTCCATTATATTCCTGAAGCCATCAATATGGATATTCAGCCCATCAGAATAATTTTCGTTGTGTTCATTTTCCTAGGCATGTGTGTGAAGTAAAATGAACCTTACCGTACCGTACTATAGGAATATACACTGACTGACAGAGCAAATGCAACACCAAGAAGGAGTGCTTCGAAAGGGATGAAAGTTGGGGACAAAACAGAGACGGCACGGACGAATAATTGATGTTTATTTCAAACCGATATGCAGGTTACACAATGCGCACGGCATCGACTCAGTAGGATGTAGGTCCACCGCGAGCGGCGATGCACGCAGAAACACGTCGAGGTACAGAGTCAATAAGAGTGCGGATGGTGTCCTGAGGGATGGTTCTCCATTCTCTGTCAACCATTTGCCACAGTTGGTCGTCCGTACGAGGCTGGGGCAGAGTTTGCAAACGGCGTCCAATGAGATCACACACGTGTTCGATTGGTGAGAGATCCGGAGAGTACGCAGGCCACGGAAGCATCTGTCCACCTCGTAGAGCCTGTTGGGAGATGCGAGCAGTGTGTGGGCGGGCATTATCCTGCTGAAACAGAGCATTGGGCAGCCCCTGAAGGTACGGGAGTGCCACCGGCCGCAGCACATGCTGCACGTAGCGGTGGGCATTTCACGTGCCTTGAATACGCACTAGAGGTGACGTGGAATCATACGCAATAGCGGCCCAAACCATGATGCCGCGTTGTCTAGCGGTACGGCGCTCCACAGTTACTGCCGGATTTGACCTTTCTCCACGCCGACGCCACACTCGTCTGCGGTGACTATCACTGACAGAACAGAAGCGTGACTCATCGGAGAACACGACGTTCCGCCATTCCCTCATCCAAGTCGCTCTAGCCCGGCACCATGCCAGGCGTGCACGTCTATGCTGTGGAGTCAATGGTAGTCTTCTTAGTCTTCTGAGCGGACGCCGGGAGTGCAGGCCTCCTTCAACCAATCGACGGGAAATTGTTCTGGTCGATATTGGAACAGCCAGGGTGTCTTGCACATGCTGAAGAATGGCGGTTGACGTGGCGTGCGGGGCTGCCACCGCTTGGCGGCGGATGCGCCGATCCTCGCGTGCTGACGTCACTCGGGCTGCGCCTGGACCCCTCGCACGTGCCACATGTCCCTGCGCCAACCATCTTCGCCACAGGCGCTGCTCCGTGGACATATCCCTATGGGTATCGGCTGCGATTTGACGAAGCGACCAACCTGCCCTTCTCAGCCCGATCACCATACCCCTCGTAAAGTCGTCTGTCTGCTGGAAATGCCTCCGTTGACGGCGGCCTGGCATTCTTAGCTATACACGTGTCCTGTGGCACACGACAACACGTTCTACAATGACTGTCGGCTGAGAAATCACGGTACGAAGTGGGCCATTCGCCAACGCCGTGTCCCATTTATCGTTCGCTACGTGCGCAGCACAGCGGCGCATTTCTCATCATGAGCATACCTCAGTGACGTCAGTCTACCCTGCAATTGGCATAAAGTTCTGACCACTCCTTCTTGGTGTTGCATTTGCTCTGCCAGTCAGTGTATGTTTGCGAGATTTATTTACGCAATTTAACAGCGTACTGTTTTTAAGGTTCATTTTCCTTTATGCTATAACATATGAAAATGAACACAACGAACGTTGTTCTGATGGACTTAAGATCCATATTTGGCTGGATGGCGTCACCAGTCATAAGGCTAATGAAGAAGATTGTTTAAAGGGGCCTAGTAACTAGGTCATCGGTTCCCAGCCTTAAGGGAAATGATGGACAGAAAGAACACTGTGACATACGAGGTACTGCTTCTTCATCGACGATATGTGGGCGCTCGACAACAATATGTAAATAAATTCACGACAATGCTGTATGGGGAAGAAACAAGGACAATTGGGCTTTCACGTGCGTCTTCGTGGAGAGTGACTCATGTAAAAACCAATGAGTACACGTAAGACGAAAGCTCGAAAACGTGACAGCCTATTTACGTAGAAAGTGTAATTAGTAAGGCGTAGAGGACCTTACATTTCGCGATGGGGTTGTTAAAGGGCAGAAATTACCAGGTGAAGGGAATGGGCTATCGACGAGGCCGGTCCTGGAATATGGAGCCCGTATGGGATCGCGCAAAACAGGTTTCATCCTTGAACAAGAGATGGTGCAGCGAAAGTCTACAAATATCGTGCTTAATAATTTCAATAATTTCAATGATAGAGAAACTTGGGTGGTAGACGTTGAAAACCAGAAGGAAAGGAGCACAATTATGTGCTATATATAATGCCAATACGAATTAGCCAGCTTGGGGAGAATTACTCATTCGACAAGAACATTGTTGTCAGAAAGGGCCACTTGTGGTTTTCGCCCTCGTACTACCACGAGCCTGTGCCCAAAAATCTTCGGGAACGAGCTCGGATGCCAGTCCTCTCATCACGTCACTTCTAAGACTTCAATGAGTGAGGGTTGCCGTTGAGTGAATAATGGATTTGTGTTTCGATTTCATGCACTGAAGAGAATATGATTTGCCTTTTATATTGTTGTAATAATAAAATGAAAACCTACAACATGTTTTTCAGTCTTTCACCGGGTCAGGGATGTAATGAATGAACCATATACAGGCTATTATTACTATGGGATCGCCACTTCCAAGGTGATTCATTAATGACTGATAGATGTTATAAAATGATACTGGGGAGTGTTGCTTGAATGAAAGATGACAGGGAAAACCGGCGTACCCGGAGAAAAACCTGTCCCGCCTCCGTTTTGTCCAGCACAAATCTCACATGGGGTGACCGGGATTTGAACCATGGTATCCAGCGGTGAGAGGCCGACGCGCTGCCGTCTGAGCCTCGGAGGCTCAAAAAGAAGAATAATATCAATAATAATTATTATGATTACAAAGCAGCTGATAACATTTTGTTACAACATTAAGCACAGCAGAGGATGCGGTTTACGTTTATTATTATTATTATTATTATTATTAATATTATTATCCGCCTCTATGGTGTAGTGATTAGCTGCCACCCCCGAAGGCCCGGTTTCGAATCCCGGCTCTGCCACGAAATTTGAACAGAGATACGATGGCTGGAACGGTGTCCACTCAACCTCGGGAGATCAAATGAGTAGAGAAGGATCGATTCCCATCTCATCCATTCTCGAAGTGGTTTTCCGTGGTTCCCCACTTCTGATCCAAGAAAATGCTGGGATGGTACCTAACTTAAGGCCACGGCCTCTTCCTTCCCTCTTCCTTGTCTATCCCTTCCAATCTTCCCATCTCCCCGCAAGACCCCTGTTCAGCATAGAAAGTGAGGCCGCCTGGGCGAGGTACTGGCCATCCTCCCCAGCTGTACACCCTGAGCCAAAGTCTACTGCTCCAAGACACTGCGCTTGAGGCGGTAGAGGTAACACAAAAAACTTGTCGGTCCTTCAGTCTCTTCGTTCATTTCGCTCGCACAATGTCACTGGCTCATACGTGAAAAAGAAAGAATGAAAGTAGGCCTAGTCGTATAGAGTTTACAGTACAGTAAAAATTTAACGAAGCACTACTTAGTTAAAATGGATACAAATACTTCCCAAAGATGTATTCTGGGTACTTCATTTGCACTAGTTTCCACCGCAAATTGCGGAGATGGTCCAAAATAACCTGGCGAAGATCTGGGTGATTTTCGTTATAAGTCGCAATATTATAGCCGTAAGCCACAGAACTGGGTTTATTGTTTTGTTGCAATCCGTATGAAGTTCAAGCTGTCCAATAACTCTCTTGTACGTTAACTGCTGTAGTTCCTTTAATGCAATTCTTCAGACTGGATGCCCGTCTCAAGATGATGTCAGCATTGCCACACTTAGTAATGCGATGTACCAGCGTATCTTTACGGTCACGCATTGCACTCGTATCATCTGCAATTTATCCATGTATTTTCATTTATTACCCGTTATCACTCTTTCACTTACACAACTGTACATTGCAAAGCTACTTCCAAATTAGTTCCCAGTTCTTCGCTAGGTATTTGACCTGCATAATTGGGGTGAAAGGCTTCCGCTTTAGTAGCGTTGTATAAATAATTTCCACTGTGTTAACCTTATTGATGATGTGCAAAGTACCTTCGAGTATTTGAATCATAGCTTGTGCTCTACGGAAGGGAATTTTTACGTGGCTGTTTTTAATTAGGACAACTGATTCACAACATTTTTGAAAGCACAGTCAAAGGGACCTCCTCTTAAAATGTTTTATGTTTTCGTTCAGGATATGCTTCACAAAGAGGGCCATGCGTTTTTGTTCTACTGCAATCAACTGCAGTCCACCCCTCTTTTCCGGCAGACGAAGTTGTTCTCTGTGTATCCTATAGCGCAGTGGCATTCAAACATTTTGGTTGGCGTACCCGCAAAATCCAACTGTTTTATCTTCATACCCCCGAAGTACGAGTACATTACGATTATACCACAAATAACAAATGATTGCTTGTGGATGTCATCATAATCTTGTGCAGCTTATCCAGTTTGCTCACGGTCTTTTTACTAGTTGCTTTACGTCGCACCGACACAGATATATCTTATGGCAACGATGGGATGGGAAAGGCCTAGTAATTGGAAGGAAGCGGCCGTCGCCTTAATTAAGGTACAGCCCCGGCATTTGCCTGGTGTGAAAATGGGAAACCACGGAAAACCATCTTCAGGACTGCCAACAGTGGGGCTCGAACCCACTATCTCCCGATTACTGGATACTGGCCGCACTTAAGCGACTACAGCTATCGAGCTCGGTGCTCAGGGTCTCTGCACGCACTGAGGAATGGAAAAGTTGAGGCACTTCCTGACACCATGGGATCTTCAACTGAAAATCCCACCCCAGCAACACCAGGAATCAAACCACGATCGTCGGGATGACAAGCAAGCAGCTAAGCCTCTCCACCATCCTGTTCCCCAGTAATAACAATAATGTATTTTATAATATTGTATATCATCGCAGGCCTTCGGGCTGAGCAGCGGTCGCTTGGTAGGCCAAGGCCCTTCAAGGGTTGCAGTGCCATGGGGTGTGGGTGGTGTATATCATCGCTGGGCAAAGGAAACTTCGTACCACCTTCGTGACTTTACAGAAGAAGTCCAAAATTGAACGGTGAGAAATGGCCGGAGAATTATTCCTGGCATTTCCGTTGCTTCATGATAGCCCTAATATTCGACAATTGGAGTCTTCTATTCCTATCTCAGGCAACGCGGGAAGCCTTCACAAGACAGACGGAGAAAAGTGGTTTTCTCGTGAGTGGAATTACGAGGTCTTCATTGACTACCAACTATATACTTGTTTATAGGAGTATAATTATTAATGCAAGAATTACTCTTGTACTATATACACTTCTTCTTCTTCTTCCTTATCTGTTTACCCTCCAGGATCGGTTTTTCCCTCGGACTCAGCGAATGATCCCACCTCTATCGCCTCAAGGGCAGTGTCCTGGAGCTTCAGGGGGATACAACTGGGGAGGATGACCAGTACCTCGCCCAGGCTGCCTCAACCTGCTATGCTGAACAGGGGCCTTGCGGGGGATGGGAAGATTGGAAGGGATAGACAAGCAAGAGGGAAGGAAGCGGTCGTGGCATTAAGGTAGGTACCATCCCGGCATTTGCCTGGAGGAGAAGTGGGGAACCACGGAAAACCACTTCCAGGATGGCTGAGGTGTGAATCAAACACACCTCTACTCATTTCACCTCCCAAGGCTGAGTGGACCCCATTCCAGCCCTCATAACACATTTCCAATTTCGTGGCAGAGCCGGGAATTGAACCCGGGCCTCCGGGGGTGGCAGCTAATCACATTAACCACTCCACCACAGAGGTCGACCTATATACACTGCTACTGAAAATTGAAGTGAACGCGTGGATTTCGAAACATTTTTTTTTTTAGAAAGAGCAATGCAACGTAAGTAATCATTTTTACGTACCTAATGAGTAGGAAGTAGAAAGTTACACATATTTTACAATGAAGAGTTCGAAGAGGGGACTCTGTGTAATGGTAGACAAAAAAAATACTAAATCAGAATAAGATTGTATTGAAAAAGCAGGACAAACTCTTTTCTGAACTGCTCACTGAAAACAGTTAGATGCTAAGGTAAATTTTCGTACCCATGAGATGACCCCGCGTACCCCTGGTGGTACGCGCACCACACTTTGAAAACCACTTCAAAGGCGCTATCCTTCCCAGAGGAAGTATCCTAAAGCCATTTCAGTGCGTTGATATACATGTTTATGGGCAGGAAAGAACTTGCGCTATGTACCACAATTTCGAAAGTACGAAGATATTAACGCAGTATATTTTCTGGAAAAGGAGGAACTCACCTATTTGTCCCTCTTTGAGTTTCAATCTGAAAGCGTTTACAAGGTTAGTCCAATATACTGTATGTCGAACATATCTTCGATGATTTTCCCGACGAATTTTTTTCTTTTCTTTTTTTTTTTTTTTTTTTTTTTTTTTTTTTTTTTTTTTTTTTTTTTTTTGCAAGTTTCTTTACGTCGCACCGACACAGATAGGTCTTATGGCGACGATGGGAAGGACGCGGCCGTGACCTTAATTAAGGTTCAGCCCCAGCATTTTCCTGGTGTGAAAATGGGAAACCACGGAAAACCATTTTCAGGGCTGCTGACAGTGGGGTTCGAACCAACTATCTCCCGAATACTGGATACTGTTTCCTGAAGTTAATGCCCAGTGTCTTACAGTGGCTAACCACTGGTATCGCATTTGACTC
The DNA here is from genome assembly GCF_040414725.1 of Anabrus simplex. Classification (NCBI taxonomy): domain Eukaryota; kingdom Metazoa; phylum Arthropoda; class Insecta; order Orthoptera; family Tettigoniidae; genus Anabrus; species Anabrus simplex. Next base: position 151,652,111 of record NC_090266.1, read on the forward strand.
CACCGTGTGTGCCCCGAGTAGTACAAGGGAAAATTCCTTGCAGATAATTCTTACTCCTGATGCGTTTGAGAAAAAATCTTGAGAGCTGTACATGCAGTGTCAATATCTTCATAGCCGGGCTGAGTGTCTCAGACGTTTGAACCGCTGGCCTTCTGACCCCAACTTGGCAGGTTCGATCCTGGCTCAGTCCGGTGGTATTTGAAGGTGCTCAAATTTTTGGCACGTAAAAGAACTCCTGAGGGACTAAATTCTGGCACCTCGGCGTCTCCGAAAAGATTAAAAGTAGTTAGTGGGACGTATAGCAAATAACCTAACATTACTATTATTATAATTAATATCTTCTTCATTCTTGACTAGAATCATCACATCATTAGCATAAGCACGAACAGTAATTCGTTCTCCAGTTCACTGCAGACCATACATTACTGTGTATCCATCGAAGCACGGGATCCAATGGCAAGACAAACAGCGTCATGTACATCCGATATCCTTGTCTCACGGATTTCTTAACAGCAATTTTCGCTGAGAGGACACCATTAATTATAACTCGAGAGGTAGCTGTTTGATACAGTCTTAATAGCAGTAATAAACTTACACGGGAAACGAAAATGACCTTAAAATTTCCACAAATTTTTATGCGCCATTCGATCAGATCAATACTATCGATGTTCTTTCGTTGTAAAGAACTCCTTAGTATACGATTTAATCGGGAATAACGATAGTGTCATGATTTACAGACTTCAATGATATGGCGCCAATCTGTCCAATGTCAACGAAAGAAGGCAGTAATTTTCTAATTCTGTAGGCTAATATTTTTCCAGAAACTTATAATCCGAGTTCAATATCGTGATTGGCCTGTAGTCCGTAATATATTCGGCTGTTCCTGTTTTCGGTATTAACACAATAAATCCTTTGGTGAAGGACGAGGTTCTTGATTCCATTCAGTGCCGCATACAAGACATTTTATACGTCATCTCGTATTATGGGCCAAAAGTGCTTGTACCATACAAAGGGGAGGCCATCTGGTCCAGGTGTTTTGTTAGATGCGGTTCCCTTCAAAGCTTAATCGGTCTCTTCGCTGGTGATGTCATTGCCATGTGGTCACTAACATAACTTTCTTTCCTTGTTTTTCAATCCTCTTTAGCATCCGTGGTTCAGGCGGCAGCGCGCCGGCTTCTGACCGCTGGGTTCCCGGGTTCAAATCCCGGTCACTCCAAGTGCGATTTGTGCTTAATGAAGTGGAGGCTGAGCAGTTTTTCTCCTGGTACTCCGGTTTTCTGCTCAGTCATTTTTCATTCCAGCAACACTCTCCAATATCATTTCATCCGTCAGTCATTAATCATTGCCCGAGAGGAGTGCGACAGGCTTTGGCAGGCGGCACAATTCCTACCATCGCCGCTAGATAGCTTTTCATTCATTCCATTCCTGACGCTGTTGAAACTAGAAACGGGCTGTGGAGATACATATTTACAATCTGATTTATTGCAGTCCCTTAAGTGTGGTCAGTATCCTGTATTCGGGAGATAGTAGGTTCGAGCCCCACTGTCTGCAGGCCTGAAAATGGTTTTCCGTGGTTTCCCATTTTCACACCAGGCAAATGCTGGGGCTGTACCTTCATTAAGGCCACGACCGCTTCCTTCCCACTCCTAGCCCTTTCCTGTCCTATCGTCACCATAAAACCTATCTGTGCCGGAGCGACGTAAAGCAACTAGCAAAAAGAAATCTGCTTTATGTCGCACCGACGCACATGTGTCTTATGGCGATGATGGGACAGGAAAGTGCTAGGAGTTGCAAGGAAGTGACCGTGGCCTTAATTCAGGTAAAGCCTAAGCATTTGCCTGGTACGAAAATGGGAAACCACGGGAAACTATCTTCGGAGCTGCCGAGAGTGGGGTTCGAACCCACTATCTCCCGATTGGAAGCTCATAGCTATGTGACCCAAACCGCACAGCCACTTTCTCCGCACTAACATAAACGGTATCTGCTGCACAGCTACCCTTCGTCTTCACACGGTGGTCTCTATAATATGTCGTTTTTATAAAACTGTGAGCAGGCATTTCCACAGTGACGTCTTCCTATTTTATTGCATTTGATAATAATAAAGGTTGCATAATCGAATCCATTTTAGTATGTTCGAGTGCATGAAAATGAGAGATCTCTGACTTTATGCTTACTAGCAGCCACTTTCAAAGCAAATTTCCGACACTTCAGCAACTCTAAAGGATTTTAGTCCCAGAAGGAACATAAGCATGCAAAGCTAATATGACTAAAATTTCACTTTCCGCACTCAACTCCTTCTAGTGGTATTTCAGCTTGCCATACCTAGACGAGAAAAGCCCCGTTGCATATAAGCAGGACTGATTAATTATGTAAAGTAAATTACTAATCGCAGAAAATAAGCTGCAGTAAGTATTCGTTTTTTTTAAAATCGAGGAACTGATAATAGGAGTGAATTGCCTGCAGCAGTAATAATGTATAAACATACAATTATTCAAGGAAAGACTACAATATTGAGTAAATTTCTATTTGATAATATTGTATTTACAAAGTTATGACTAGTCCTAAGTCACTGTACCACTCAGTCTACTATAAATTTTAGTGTTAAGGTAGGTACTAGAAATATACAAGTTACCTGTTAAGTAATCATTATGTTATACAATTTGTAATTGAATATTTTGTAAACATTAAGTGAATTTCTGAGTGACTGTGTTCTAGTTATGTTGCACTATATGTAAACAAATATTTTTTAAAAAAAGCAAAGTCACCTCCGTACAGGCCATGAAGGCCCTTGGAGGAGTGGAAGGTAAAGGCTTCCACCATTGTTAACCTCTGCACGTGATGGGGTAGAGTGGTTTGCTCTACGCCCGCCCGCCTTTGCCACCAGGAATTAACCTGGTACTCATTTTTGGTGCAGGCTGAGTGAACCTCAGGGCCATATGCACCTCCAGAAGTGGAAATCTCGTTTCTTAAATTTTACGACTTCCTGACGGGGATTCGAACCCACGTCCTTCCGGGCGAACCGAGCACGCCTTTACCGCCTCGGCCAGGCAGCCCCTTAATAGTAAACTCGTGTCCTCATCCCGAGGTGGTGCAGCTCTTTCCAGGCACACCCCCATTGGAGGTAAGCTGCATGTACCATTTCAACCACATACCAGACCTCCTGCCATTCTTAAATTTCTGACAGTACCGGGAATCGAACCCGGATCCCCGAGGACGGCAGCTAATAACACTAACCGTTACGCTACGGAGGCGGACAAATATTTTAAAACATTTTCCGCAAATTTCGTATGAATTTCTAAGCAGTTGCTTTTACATATAATGTTACCCACTACTTGTAAATAATTTTTAATTGCCATGTATTTTAGATTTTTATTTTAATGTACTGACTCTTTATTCTCTTTTTGTTACCGTGATTTTGTAAGTATTTCGCTTTCAAATGGGGCACAAAATTTTTCAGTCTGTCAAACACAAAATTTCAATAAAAATTATAACACTATACATAAATAACTTAAGAATTTTAGTCCCAGAAGGAACATGAACATGCAAACCTCAACGTAAACTCCCGACTGGCCATGAAAACTCTGGAGGGGTAAGAGTTAACGAGTTCCAATATCCATAACGTCGGTACTAAGTGGTACTAGGCGCTGCCATATTTTCTCCCCGACCGCCCCTAAGGAATTAACGTGGCACTCACCTCAGGTAAAGGCTGTGCAAACCCCAATAATAATAATAATAATAATAATAATAATAATAATAATAATAATAATAATAATAATGATGCTGGGCTGAGTGACTCAGAAGGTTGAGGCGCTGGCCTTCTGACCCCAACTTGGCGGTTCGATCCTGGCTCAGTCCGGTGGTAACTGAAGGTGCTCAAATACGACAGCCTTGTGTCGGTAGATTTACTGGCACGTAAAAAAACTCCTGGGGGACTAAATTCCGGCGCCTCGGTGTCTCCGAAAACCGTAAAAAAGTAGTTAGTGGGACGTAGAGCACAAAACATTAATAATAATAATAATAATAATAATAATAATAATAATAATAATAATAATAATAATAATAATAATAATAATAATAATGAAATCCGCCCAACCCCTGGGTTAAATTCTGTGTAAGGACAATGTTGAAAAGGAGACTTACCTTCCTGTGGTATTTTATTTCACTTGATTTTATTTGATTTGGCACTGAGAGATTCAAATCAAGTCCAGTCACCAATTGTATAAGGTACTGAATGTTTTGACTACCACCTTACCACGTTTCTGCGGGATTCCTGGAAAACTCAGACTCACATTGCGACTTGGATGGGGTTTTAAGACTGGATGCCATTCTCACTCAAGATTCTGCACTTACAAATAACGGGAAGCGGTGGGTAGCTATCCAAACGGTATGGGTTAGAACTGTACACGGGTATTTCTTCCAGTTGTTAAATTTATGCCACGACTGCTAACTGTACTTGGCAGAGCTATAAGAGGGCCTACACGATACTAGACCCCTATCCCATGACTTTTGGCATGTCAGTGTACTCAATATTGCTTCACATGAACGTTTGGCGCTCTGCCGATATAGCTGGGTGTCAGACTATCTCATTAAAGTCTATGGTCTTCAAACACGATCATGCAAGGCATGTTCCTACACTGAGCAGTCCTCAAGCGGCTATCCGGCGTATTGAGTTCCCAGTTAATCTGCCCCTGCGGTATTAGGCAACTTCCCCAACTTTACAGTGTTGCGTACACACGTATCGTGTAACACAATGAATGCTCCAACAGCGGAACAGTTAGACCTCCGTCATCCTGCGGAGTATGCCTCCAAACCATCCAGTACATTAGTATACTCGTATTTTCAGCAAAAAACGCCTAGAACGTCGATCTAAAAATGAAATGTTTCACCCTGGTGTGCCAGTGAGTTCGTCAGATGAAAAAACTCTTTCCCAGGACTCTTATGAGCGTTATTCGACGTATTAAGCTCATTACTGTCACTTTGTGCACTGGTTTAGATTTGTATAGTTCGCTTTTAATAGATAACACTATTAAACTCACGTTATTGATATCGGAATTAGAAAGATGTTTTTGAAGACTTTTGTGTGGAGCGTGGCATTGTATGGACGTGAAACATGGACGATAACTAGCTCAGAAAGAAAGAGAATAGAAGCTTTTGAAATGTGGTGTTACAGAAGAATGCTGAAGGTGAGATGGATAGATCGAATCACGAATGAAGAGATACTGAATCGAATTGGTGAGAGGAGATCGATTTGGGTAAATTTGACGAGAAGAAGAGATAGAATGATAGGACACATCTTAAGACACCCAGGACTTGTTCAGTTGGTTTTTGAAGGAAGTGTAGGTGGCAAGAACGGTATGGGTAGACCAAGGTATGAATATGACAAACAGATTAGAGCAGATGTAGGATGCAATAGCTACGTAGAAATGAAAAGGTTAGCACAGGATAGGGTGGCATGGAGGGCTGCATCAAACCAGTCTATGGACTGATGACTCAAACACACATGTGGAGTGTGTAAACAAACAACTTCCCCACCATGTTCGTGGTATTATTTATATTTTAATTTATTGTATAGTTGCTATAGTCATAATATATTGGTCATGTGTGTGGTGGAAGGAGGTATGCACGTATTGTTACGGACAGATATGGATGAATTTTTTTCCGAATCAGATAAATTGCAGAAATTGACCTAGCTATGGCCACCTCTTCCTCTGTATTTAGCACCTATACCCCACCAGAAAATATTCTTCAGGGTCATTCCTCTACTATGCTACTATATGGACTGCACCACAGCCACGTAGATTGACCCTGCTGAAACCTTAGATATGCTTTAAATACTTGCATATTCCAAGAACAATGCGGCACGGGATCAGCTGTACCTGTATCTGCATCTGTCGTTATTAATAGAAACTAAGTAACTCGGCAGATGGATTGCTGATTAGTTTATAACTACGTAGATTTAACTCCAGCCATTTTCGGGCCAGTTCTACCTTTGGGTTGAGCATACTTTCCAGCAGTTGTGTTGATTGCTTCTTTGCAGGTACGCTGTTTTTTTTTACGTTGCACTGACACAGATAGGTCTTATAGAGATGATGGGATAGGGAAGGGCTAGGAGTGGAAGGAAGAGACCGTGGCCTTAATTCATTCATCGCAGGGAATAACAAGGTAAGTCAAAAAATGTTAAGTTCTCAGGGGAAGCTTTCTCTGTTGTTTTTTTTTTAACAATACGATATCACCGCTTCACCAAATGTTGTCAGATCATTCTGAGTTATAGGAAACAACTTTTTAATAATGGTTTTGGTTTGATTTTGTTTAATTCCAAATATTAATGATCTGCTTTGCATCTTGAATAAAAGTAGAGGTGTATTCTGCCCGAAGGGAGGAGGTGCGCCTTACGTGCGACGATGGGGTGGCCAGTTCCTTTCCGCTCCTCCATTCCCTTACCCCACCAACAGCGCGTGGCAACCCATCCAAATGTTGAGCACACCCAATGTTGCTTAACTTCTGATATCTAACGGGATTCGGTGCTTCAACACAGCTACGGCCGCTGGCTGGCTAAAAGTGACTTGTCCTATATTGACCAGGCATTACCTTCTGCTCTGCCTCTATGGATCAGTGGTAGTGTCGGCCTGCGGATCCCAAGATAGCGCGGGTTCAAAACCGGTCGAGGTAGTCGGAATTTTAAAGGGCGAAAAAAAGTCCATTCGACACTCCATGTCGTAGGATGTCGGCATGTAAAAGATCTCTGGTGACACTACTGGTGTTTGCCCAACAAAATTCATTAAATCTCATATATAGACGCCCAAGAGAGTTTCGGTTTACTCGGTCTGCCATGTACTAGGCCTAGAATAAAATGAAACGTCGAAATTGACGATCAGACAGCCAGATGGCGTCAAATTGAAACAGCTGAGACCATACGATTATTATTATTATTATTATTATTATTATTATTATTATTATTATTATTATTATTATTATTATTATTATTATTATTATTATTATCATTATTATTATCAATAATAATAATTTCTGATGTGGACCAGTCAAAACCAAAGAGGTGTAAGTCACATTTGTGCATTGTTAACAAGTAAGAATTAACAGTTCTCTTTAACAAAGGCATCACTGCAAACTCACCACCAATAATTCATTTACAAGATGATAACGTCCATATCCTCAGTAACAACAGAAAATATACTTCACACAAAACAAATTGACTTATCTGATTGATGCCACTTTTATTAACAATATTCAGAATATTAACAAGATAACTCAACTTATCTGGTTCTTACCGGGGACTGTTTTGTATTTTTGAATAATCTGGAAGTGAAATTTAGCTATTTCTTCAGTTTTATGACGAAATAACTTGCCTTGTTATATCAAATGATAGAGTGCATTGACCTTGGTAGGCTACTGCAAAAATTTTAAGAACTGTAAAAAATTACTTACCTGGATTTCCCCGGGATGAGTGAATTAAGGTAGAGCCCCCAGCATTTTGTTGATGTAAAATGGGACACCACGGATAATCAAGTTCAGAGCTGCGGACAATGTGGTTCGAACCCACTGTCTCCCGCATGTAAGCTCATACCTGCGCGTCCCTAACCGCACGGCCAGCTCGCTCGGTAAATAAATACGAAAGGGATGGAAACTGTTCGCAGACTTTTCTCCACTCTGCTTTTCTGCAGAGGTGGAGAGGAACTATATTCGAAAGAACCGGAATCCTGTTCAGTGGAGTTTATCAATGCCAGTGCTCATGGCTTCATTAAACCGTATATTAGCCAGACCGGCGTGAATGCTGTCAGTCCACACAAGACTGCCGTTCTCAGGTGCGTAATGAACAAGAAACACGGATTCAGAGTATCTCCTCCACATGTTGTACCCCTGCGAATTCCCTTTACTTGGCACTGCCTTCTGTGTAGTGTCAGGTGGTTTGAGAATGTCAGGGCTCTGCTCAGTGGAACACAGAGATATTTCAATGTGTTATTCACCACTGTTGAATGCTGTTGATGGAGTGTGTCGTAGGCGAGGTTGTGAACGGTTTCTATGTCGTGTCGATCGAGTTTCTTCGGTTAATATAGGCCTAATCGATGGGCTGAGTTGAAGTCCATGTTAGGAATGGTTAGATAATGATGGAATTTTTACAGGATTTGGTCCGCCTTTGTGGTGTAGTGGTTAGTGTACTTAGCTGTCACACTCGGAGGCCCGGGTTATATTCCCGGCTGTGCCACGAAATTTTAAAAGTGATACGAGGGCCGGAACGGGTTACACTCAGCCTCGTGAGGTCAACTGAGTATAAAGGAGGGGGGTTCGATTCCCTCCTCAGCCATCGTCGAAGTGGTTTTCCGTGGTTTTTGACGTCTCCTCCAGGCAAATGACGAGATGGTACCTAACATCAAGCTATGACCGCTTCCTTCCCCATTCCTTGTCTGTCCCTTCCCAGTCTTCCCATCTCCCCAGAAAGCCCCTGTTCAGCATTGCAGGTGAGACCGCCAGGGCAAGATACTGGTATTCTTCTCCAGTTGTACCCCCCGATCCTAAGTCTCACGGTCCAGGACACTGCCCTTCAGGCAGTAGAGGTGGGATCCCTCGCTGAGTCCGAGGGAAAACCCGACCCTGGAGTGTAAACAGATTAAGAAAGAAGAAAGAATAATAATAATAATAATAATAATAATAATAATAATAATAATAATAATAATAATAATAATAATAATAATAATAATAATAATACTCGATATCGAAACTGCTCCATGATGTTCCCCGCGTAGTAATGATGACAAGAGTTAGCCTACCCAAGTAACACACTCCACTTCTGTTACGGTGCCTCGTTTGTTGAAGCGCATCCCGAATGTTCATTTGTGGATGCGAGATCATAGAGCGTGCTATGCAGATGGAATACAATGGAATATAATCCATTCCAACCACGTGCCTGAGCTCACTTTTAGCCCTGCCCTGATTCGCATCACGGCACGGCAACATTCCACTGCATATTGCATCATGACCGAGTATCACGACGGCCCTCGTCCAATTTACTGAGCTCTTCATCTGTTATGTCGATTCCCGAGGAGATAAAGATACTGGCTTTAAAGAAATCTGGGAAAAAATCACTTGCACCATTATCCTTGTCTTCGCTCCCCACCACTTTTAGGTATTCGATAGTTCTGATAAAGAAAGTCCCTAGCATTTATCTCAGGAATTTTATTTGGTAGACGCAGAGTGGGTCCCGGCCCATAAGTGGCCACGGCTGGTCCGTGGTCCAACATCTCTGCACTCTAACCGGCCAACCGAGCAGAGGAGGGGTGGCCACGACTCTACCGTGGGTCTACGGATCTGCATTCGGGACAGGACCGGACCTCACGGCTTGTCCCAAACGTCGGCTGTCCTGAGAATGGATTTCCGTAGTTTTCCATTCTCCTGCACTAAGACGAATACCGGGACAGTTCCTAGTATAGGCCATGGCTGCTAACCCGCTCACCTTTTCCGAGCATCTCCTTCACCGTAACAAATCTCCCGGCCTGAGAGATGGTGTCACCGTCTAAGAGGCCCGCCTCCCCCTTCAGGGGAGGAATGAAAAATGTTAGCAGGAGTAGTAGTAGTAGTAGTAGTAGTAGTAGTAGTCAGGAATTTTACCGCAAACTAATTTGGCATTTCAGGATTAAAACCAGGATTCTTGACTATAGGTTAAGAACGAAGAGATGTATCATTGTACCAGGAATTCTTATAAGTGTATCGGTCATATGCAACATGATAAAAAGATGCCGAACTCTGAATGACAGTCGGTTAGTAGTTACTTATGTTTTCCTATTCTGGCCATCGCAGATGGTATTTGGGTGTACATTATAGCGATAATATTTATTGACTTATAGTACGCTGAAAATGAAATGTGTGGCTTTTAGTGCAGGGATGTGTCCGAGGACTTCGGCTCACTAGTTGGAGGTCTATTTGATTTGACTCCTGTAGGTGACCTGCGCGTTATTTTGACGATGAAATGATTATGAAGAAGACACATACACACAGTCTCCGTGCCCGGGGAATTAAATAATTGTGGTTAAAATACCCGACCCTGCCAAGAATCGAACCCGGGACCCCTGCAACCAAAGGCCTGTACGCTAACCATTTAGCCATGGAGCCGGACTGTATTGCAGTAATGAACTCCTGTAGAACAAACTTCCGACACCCTTGTTTCTTTTAAAACTTACAGCAATTGGAAGGTGCTTGAAGAGCAGCTTCATTCAGATTGATGCTTTCGTAGCCCATATTAATAGAGATGATAATATTTAGGTTTTTTCCGTATTAAATAAATAAACTATGAGAATTCTTCACGTTCTACCACTTGTTAGAGCAGTTGTAGTCGTATTCGGACGAGTTTCTCTCCATAGGATGCGGAGCAAAGCCTTCGTGAAATATAAATATTTTCCACAGTTCATTTCTTTTACACACCGAGTGAGTTGGCCGTGCGGTTAGGGGCGCGCAGCTGTGAGCTTGCATTCGGGAGGTTGTGGGTTCGAACTCCACTGTCGGCAGCCGTGAAGATTGTTTCCCGTGGTTTTTCATTTTCACACCAGGCAAATGCTGGGGCTGTACCTTAATTAAGACCACGGCCGCTTCCTTCCCACTCCTAGCCCTTTCTTATCCCATCGTCACCACAAGACCTGTCTGTGTCGGTGCGAGTAAAGCAAATTATAAAATGAATTTGTTTTTCTTTCACACGAAAAAAAACCCAAGAGACTGTCATGTTAAATTTTAATAACATTTTCAAAGTATTTCAAAATTTCGCAAAGTTTTATGTTATGTCCTTAGTTAAACACAGTCCTTCTCAACTAACAACTGGTAAAATCATTCACCGGCAAGACCAGTTATCAATAATTCAGCTATTTTTATTACCTATACAACGAACGTTAAACACCGAATTTTTACTATACAAGTTCACGAGAGTCTGCCTCTGTGGTGTAGTGGATGGTGTATTAGATGCTACCCCCGGAGGACTGAGTTCGATTCCCGGCTCTGCGACAAAATTTGAAAAAATGTGGTAGGAGGCTGGAACGGGGTCCACGCACCCTTGGGAGGTCAACTGAGTAGAGGGGGGTTCTATTCCCACCTAAGACATCCTCAAAGTGGTTTTCCGTGGTTTCCTACTTCTCCTCCAGGTAAATACTGGGGTGGTACGTAACTTTAGGCTACGGCCGCTTCCTTCCCTCATCCTGGTCTATCCATTCCATTCTTCCCTTTCCCCCCCACAAGGCCCCTGTTCAGAATAGCAGGTGAGGCCTCCTGGTCGATTTGCTGGTCCTGCACCCAAGTTGTATCCTCCGACCCAATGTTTCACGCTCCAGGACACTGCCTTTTAGGCGGTAGAGGTGGAATCCCTCGCTGAGTCCAAGGGAAAAACCAACCCTGGAGGGTAAATGGATTAAGGAAGAAAGAAAGAAAGAAAGAAAGAAAGAAAGAAAGAAAGAAAGAAAGAAAGATCACGATAGTTTTCTGAATACCCTATTTCCAAAATTCGATCAAAAATACAATACAAATATCCAAGAAAGTACTCCTCTTGTATGGAATCACTTTAACATACCAAATCATCTTCCAAAAGCGCAGAATCATCTTTATTATTTTTAAAATCAATGTCAGTGAAAGACAGCAATTTATGTTGATCCACAAAAATATGGTTCTTGTTTGTTTTCGCGCTCACTACAAATGGAAGTGCAATCCTCACTGCCCTTTACCACTGCTTTTGTTCTAGAATTATGCAATGTACATAGGGAGTCTTCCAGCTGTTGTTAATATTTTGAGTATGAAGTGCAGATTTTTGTGCATTGATGAACTATCTCACTCTTATCCTTGGCTTTGATAATATGAAAGTGACTGGGGTATGAGCAATGCAAGTAATGCCATTCCTTATGCAGCCAGTCCTTGCTATGAATGGTGTGAAAATGTTTCTCACAGGATTGGTTGATGCATAGATTTCAGTGGGCTTGGCAGACTGATATATAATAGCAACTTCTGGCTCGGCGAGGAAAGCAACGGGGAACTACCTCACTCCTCATTTCCCTAGTACGCCTTTTCAGTGATACCTAGGTCATCTATGACAGCTGATGGTAGAGTTGTTGAGGATCCGACCAGCCTTAGGGCTGAGGACTGAATACACACACATCATCATCATCTGTTTACCCTCCAGGTTCGGTTTTTCCCTCGGACTCAGCGAAGGATCCCACTTCGACCGCCTCGAGGGCAGTGTCCTGGAGCTTCAGACTATTGGTCGGGGATACAACTGGGGAGAATGACCAGTACCTCGCCCAGGCGGCCTCACCTGCTATGCTGAACAGGGGCCTTGCGGGGGATGGGGAAAATTGGAAGGGATAGACAAGGAAGAGGGAAGGAAGCGGCCGTGGCCTTAAGTTAGGTACCATCCCGGCATTTGCCTGGAGGAGAAGTGGGAAACCACGGAAAACCACTTCCAGGATGGCTGAGGTGGGAATCGAACCCACCACTACTCAGTTGACCTCCCGAGGCTGAGTGGAACCCGTTCCAGCCCTCGTACCACTTTTCAAATTTCGTGGCAGAGCCGGGAATCGATCCCGGACCTCCGGGGGTGGCAGCTAATCACGCTAACGACTACACCACACATACGTGTTTATTTTTGTGTATTGATGAAGAGTTCATGCACTGATATAAGTCAGAATATAGGTAGTTATTTTACAATCAGTGGTGAAGTTACTGGAGAACCTAGATGCAGTTCCCACCTGTTTAATCGTTGTCAGAGGATTAGGTAAGGCCCTTATGTACACGCCCTTGGAGAGAGAATTATCATGCTCCATCAAAATTCGAGGGATCTAATTTGATGAACTCTGGCGCCCAAATTCCGGGCATTTGAGTTAATTCCATTTATTTTATTATTATATTTAATCATCAGGGCTAGGAATTTCATGACATGTCATCTTCCTTTTTTGTTCTTTTTTACAAGTTGATGTACGTCGCACCGACACAGATAAGTGTTATGGCGACGATGGGATAGGAAAGGCCTAGGAGTGGGAAGGAATCGGCCGTGGCCTTAATTAACGTAGAGCCCCAGCATTTACCTGGTGTGAAAATGGGAAACCACGGAAAATCATATTCAGGGCTGCTGACTGTGGGGCTCGAACCCACCATCTCTCGGGTGCAAGTTCACAGCTGTGCGTCCCTAACCGCATATGTTAATTGCTTCACAATAGACGTTGCTAACATGTACAGAAATCCCGATCATAGTTCACACATTGTAAAAATGCTCATTTATTAGGTCATATTTGTCATTTTTTCCATTTTCTATTTTTAGTTTAATTTTTAAAATCATGCGCCATTTTTGGTCTTTTCATGTAATTTATTGTACTATTTTATATTATTTTGAGTCATTTCCTTACATGTTCGAGGATTACGGAGAATTTACGTTTGTGGTATTGACTATTACAGTAATTTTAAGTGAGGATCCATATGGAGACTTGATAATCTGCACAACGGTTTTTGAATCTGGGGACTAAAGATACTTTGTTCACCACTTACTTCCTGGAAATGTACACATTCCAGGAGAGACACCTCCAATTGGAGAAGTATTCCTCGTGAAATATCGAGATTTTGTGATGAAGATACGGAGTAAAGATTTCTGCGAAACGTAAAGAATTTCATCTTGTTTACTTGACATGGCAAAGCCCAAAAGCTTATTATAATGACTATAACATAAGTATAGGCTATAATTATGTATAGGATAACTATTAGTAAACCGATTGTAGAATTTCATGTAAAATTAATGTCTTTTACGGTTTTCGGATCTTTTTACTAGATTTTCTCTCATTGAACACCCTATTTATTGAATATACACTAAACAGCTCACGACTACAATCTATACATACATACATACATACATACATACATACATACATACATACATACATACATACATACATACATACATACATACATACATACATACATACATTATCATTATAGACTGTAATGCCTTTCAGCATTCAGTCTGCAAGCCTCTGAGAATTTACTAAACGTCGCCACAATCCTCGATTTGCAACTAGTGTTGTGGCCTCATTTAGTGCTATACCTCTTATCTTTAAATCGTTAGAAACCGACTCTAACCATCGTCTTCTTGGTCTCCCTCTACATCTCTTAACCTCCATAACAGAGTCCACTATTCTCCTAGGTAACCTATCCTCCTCCATTCGCCTCACATGACCCCACCACCGAAGCCGGTTTATGCGTACAGCTTCATCCATCGAGTTCATTTCTAAATTAGCCTTTATCTCCTCATTCCGAGTACCCTCCTGCCATTGTTCCCACCTGTTTGTACCAGCAATCATTCTCGCTACTTTATTGTCTGTTACTTCTAACTTATGAATAAGATATCCTGAGTCCACCCAGCTTTCGCTCCCGTAAAGAAAAGTTGGTCTGAAAACAGACCGATGTAAAGATAGTTTCGTCTGGGTGCTGACTTCCTTCTTACAGAATACTGCTGATCGCAACTGCGAGCTCACTGCATTAGCTTTACTACACCTTGATTCAATTTCACTTACTATATTACCATCCTGGGAGAACACACAACCTAAATACTTGAAATTATCGACCTGTTCTAGCTTTGTATCACCAATCTCACATTCAATTCTGTTGAATTTCTTACCTACTGACATCAATTTAGTCTTCGAGAGGCTAATTTTCATACCATACTCATTGCACCTATTTTCAAGTTCCAAGATATTAGACTGCAGGCTTTCTGCACAGTCTGCCATTAAGACCAAGTCGTCAGCATAGGCCAAACTGCTTACTACATTTCCACCTAACTGAATCCCTCCCTGCCATTTTATACCTTTCAGCAGATGATCCATGTAAACTACGAACAGCAAAGGTGAAAGATTACAGCCTAGTCTAACTCCTGTAAGTGCCCTGAACCAAGAACTCATTCTACCATCAATTCTTACTGAAGCCCAATTGTCAACGTAAATGCCTTTGATTGATTTTAATAATCTACCTTTAATGCCATAGTCCCCCAGTATGGCGAACATATTTTCCCTCGGTACCCTGTCGTATGCTTTCTTTAGATCTACGAAACATAAACACAACTGCCTATTCCTCTCGTAGCATTTTTCAATTACCTGGCGCATACTGAAAATATGATCCTGACAGCCTCTCTGTGGTCTGAAACCACACTGGTTTTCATCCAACTTCCTCTCAACGACTGATCCCACCCTCCCTTCCAAGATGCCAGTGAATACTTTGCCTGGTATACTAATCAATGAGATACCTCGATAGTTGTTGCAATCCTTCCTGTTCCCTTGCTTATAGATAGGTGCAATTACTGCTTTTGTCCAATCTGAAGGTACCTTACCAACACTCCACGTTAATTTTACTACTCTATGAAGCCATTTCATCCCTGCCTTCCCACTATACTTTACCATTTCAGGTCTAATTTCATCTATTCCTGCTGCCTTATGACAATGGAGTTTATTTACTATCCTTTCCGCTTCCTCAAGCATCATTTTCCTCCTCCCCATGAGCTTGGCTGTTTGCAACACCACCATGATGATTTCCTTTTACAATGAGAATATGTTCCCTCCACCTCTCCAGTGATTCCCTGGGATCTATAATGAGTTCACCTGAATTACTCAAAACACTGTTCATTTCCTTTTTCCCTCCCTTCCTAAGATCCTTTATTACTGTCCAGAAAGGTTTCCCTGCTGCTTGACCTAGCCTTTCCAGGTTATTACCAAAATCTTCCCATGACTTCTTTTTGGATTCTACAACTATTTGTTTCGCTCTGTTTCTTTCATCTACGTACCAATCCCTATCTGCCTCGGCCCTTGTTTGGAGCCATTTCTGATAAGCCTTCTTTTTACGTTTACAGGCTGCTCTCACTTCATCATTCCACCAAGATGTTTGCCTTTTCCCATCTTTACACACAGTTGTTCCTAGGCATTCCCTTCCTGCTTCTACTACAGCATCCCTGTATGCCACCCATTCACATTCTATATCCTGAACCTGCTTACTGTCTACTGTTCGAAACTTCTCACTAATCATATCCATGTACTTCTGTCTAATTTCCTCGTCCTGGAGATTTTCTACCCTTATTCGTTTGCAGACAGATTTCACTTTCTCTACCCTAGGCCTAGAGATACTTAGTTCACTACAGATCAGATAGTGGTCTGTATCATCGAAAAATCCGCGAAAAACTCGTACATTAATAACAGATTTCCTGAATTCAAAGTCTGTTAAGATACAGTCTATTATGGATCTGGTACCCCTAGCCTCCCATGTGTAGCGGTGAATAGCCTTATGCTTGAAGAATGTATTCGTAACTGCTAAACCCATACTAGCACAGAAGTCCAGCAAACGCTTCCCATATCTTCCCCACATTTACCAATCACCCTTTCGTATCCTTCAGTTCTATTCCCAACTCTCGCATTGAAATCGCCCATTAGCACAATTCTCTCCTTGCTGTTGACCCTGACCACGATGTCACTCAATGCTTCATAAAACTTGTCAACTTCATCCTCATCTGCACCCTCACATGGTGAATACACGGACACAATTCTTGTCCTAATTCCTCCCACAAATCTACCCACATCATTCGCTCATTTACGTGCCTAACAGAAACTATGTTGCGTGCAATGGTATTCCTGATAAAGAGCCCTACCCCAGACTCTGCCCTTCCCTTTCTAACACCCGTCAAGTACACTTTATAATCTCCTATCTCTTCCTCATTATCTACCCTTACCCGAATATCACTTACTCCTAGCACGTCCAGATCCATCCTCTTTGCTGACTCAGCTAGTTCTACCTTCTTTCTTCCATAAGCCCCATTAATATTGATAGCTCCCCATCGAATTCCATTTCGTTCGCCAAGTTGTTTCCAAGGAGTCCCTCGCCTGTCAAATGGGAGTGGGACTCCATTACTCCCATAGGTCCGAGGCTTGCTTAAAGTGTTCTGAGCTCGGTAAATTCATGAAGCAGGATGCTGTCCTACTTGCACATAGTCCAAGTGAGGATCTCTCCTCTAACGGGTTATGGACCACCGGTGAATTGTATAGTCCTAGCCGCCTGAGCACAAGGAGGGCCACAATTTAAACATCGCTTTCTCCATAGACTAGATTTTTATGACTGCTTTATCTTGTATTAAAGCATGTATTATACTTTAATGAGGAACCCATATCAAGGCGCTGACTTAGCTTTAGATTAAGTATGGCTGAAGATGCTTACAAAGCCTAAGCGAAATATGTCCCATTTTAACATATGTGTAATATTTGTATCTTAAACTTAAAGACTGTAAAGTATTGCAATGGTGGTTTTTTTAAGTTAAATTTATTTGAAACTTTTACATGCTATTAGCCAACGGCCGTAGCCGTGTTGAAACACCGGATCCCGTGAGATCTCCGAAGTTAAGCAACATTGGGCGTGGTCAGGAGTTGGATGGGTTGCCACGCGCTGTTGGTTGGGGGTTAAGGGAATGGAGGAGCGGAAAGGAACTGGCCACCCTACCGCACGTAAACTCCGGCTCAGGAAAACCTCTGCGGCGGTTCGGACCTGCCTTCGGGCAGAATAACCCTTACCTACCTACAGGCTATTAGGACATGTTATGTCCTCCTTTCTTTCATAACTCTCTCTTCAAGCGACCGTTCTTTACAGATCTTTTCACTCATTTTTGTAATCATCTTCACAATTTCCCTTGCCGATATGGACCGATGACCACACGTTTTTACACTTTAAGACAAACATGACAAAATCCATTGCTAATTAAAAGACTGAACAATATTTTCATGTCAGCAATGCTAGGCGCTGATATGTACTAAGCAACAAAAATTCAAATTCATGAATATCTCCGTTTATGAATATCTCTGTTATAATAGCCGATCTTCCTGCTGTCATTTCTTGATGGATACAGTACTTTTGTATACATCTCTTGGTACAGGCCAGAGTAAAGTGTGGCTTCCACCGAAGTACCAGTCAATATCCATGGCTGTGACAATATGGAAGCTGCTGGGGTATGGGTAGTGCTGAGTAATGACATTCAGAGCACAACTAGTGCATCTGAGTGTTATGAAATTTGCTGCTCACAGGGTTAGTCGTGCTGCAATAATACTTTCTGACCCAGTGAGGAAAGCAATGGCAAACTACCTCACTCCTCATCTTGCCTAGTACGCCTCATTTTGGTGCTGCCATTGGTTTTTGGGGTTTCCTTATAACCGCATAACCTTTGGTGGTGCTATTTGAGGATCCAACCAGCCTTTGGGCTGTTGACCTGTCAGACAGACATAATAGCCGATACGGAAAAAATGTATGGGACATACATGATCGCAAATTTAATTCTATATAACTTTGATCGTAAAGTATTTATCGATAGGACCACTAATAACATAAATATTTGAGAATTAAAGTTTAGGCCTTCCCCTAAACTGCCATTTCACTCAGCGTGTATAACATTATTTATAGCCTAGATCAGGGCCTCTAAGGGTGCATGCACCAGTGCATTGCGCGGTGCACAGTGAAAAAGACGACTTCACTTTGTTGACCAGAGTCCAGACCCCCACTCCTCGATTTGGAGCAATAGTGCTGTCTCTCTCCTTCCCCACACCTGTCTCACTCGCTCCGCCTCTCTCCCTCTTCCTCACTTGCTCCGTAGCGCTCCAAATCCGAGCCGAGTTGAGCCGAGCTTAGCCGAGTTGTGCCGAAACGACGCGCTGGTCCGAACCGAGCCGAGTGAGACCGATGCACTGTGCACAGGACCACTGCGCCTCAATTTGCACGCGTGAGATTTTGGGTGTTTAAGAGGCCCTGGCCTAGATTGTAGTGGCTTATTCCCTGATTTTACAGATCGATTTTCATTCAATTCTCTTCAGCCTGTTTTATCGTGATACGCGTACGTACGTACGTACGTACATGCATACATACAAATGACACTAAACTAAAAGGTGCATTTTCTTGTTACTGTGGACACGATCGATACAGAAATGCAGTGGCCACAAAATATTCGTACACCTATGGAAAGTGATGGATACGAGCTGAAGTCAGATTTATATACGGAATATCGACAGACATCAGATATACACGCTGAACACACAGATCGTTTAAACATGTAACATGATAGGCACGATACTGTGTACAAACTGCAGATGGTACCGCCAAGAAAGTATTCGTACAGTGCGGATGTACTGTCATTGTGATTGGTTAAATCAGTTGTAGCCACAGTTGTAGGCCGATTTGCCTGCAGGAGGAGTTGTTATCTCCTCAGTCATCGCTGTTCTGTCGATGCCGCAAAGTTATTCAGTATGGGGGCGAAAGACGACGGAACTTTCATGGAGTCAACGAGAGAATGTAGGGTTACTGTATAAACAAGGTAAAAGTTCTCGTCATGTTGGGAAACAGCACGGCATTAGCTTTACTAAGGTGAGTTCTATAGTTAATAAATACAAGCACAGTGGACAAACAAAAAGCAAACCCAGATCTGGTCCTCCAGAAGTGCTGACAGCACGGGAGCGACGCATTACTGTGCATTCGGCACGAAAGGACTTCAAGGTCCAACAAAACGGAGAGTGTGCAAACTAAAAGGAATGTATTGCACAGTGCGAACCTGCGTAGAAGTTGTCCACGAAAAAGCCACTTATACGTGAAAGAAATAGGCAGAAGCGCCTACAGTTAACGAAAGATTATTGTGAAAAGACAATGGACTTTTGGAATACCATTATTTTTTCTGATGAAGCAAAGTTTACACTGAAACTGGTAGGAGTCGGAAGGTATTGCGGAAGCCAAACACCGAACTTGAACCTCAAAACGTAATCCCCACGGTAAAACACGGAGGAGCGAAAGTGATAGTTTGGGGCTGCGAATAGTGTCGGAAACCTGGCATTTATTGATGGTATAATGAATGCCAGGAAGTACAGAGATGTTGTGCGCCTTAATTTAAGCAGCAATGCACACAAGCTTCATCTGGAAGGAGTATTCCCCATCCAACAGGACAGTGATACTAGGCATTGTGCTATGATAACCCGTGAATGGTTGTTGTACAATGCCCGAAGAGGACTTCTCACTCCACCGCAGAGTCCAGATCTCAATCCCATAGAGAACCTGTGGCATCATCTAGGTAAAGTAGTGCACAAACGCCATCCTACTAGAAAATAACATCTGAAAGAGATACTCGCAGATGCACGGTCCAACATATTTGAAGAGTACACCAAACGTTTAGTTAACTCAATGCCAAGAAGTCTGGAACATGTCATCAAAGCTAAAGGTATGCATACAAAGTATTAAGACTGTGTTTGAGGGCCGATGACCCTCGATGTTAGCCCCCTTAAAACAACAAGCATCATCATCATCATCATCATCATCAAGACTGTGTTTGAACAAAGACTTCGGATAGTGTTTGGATTATCTAGTAGTGCACGATCAATTTTTGTTGTGTTAAAATACGAGTTTGTTCGTTTATTATGTTGAGAGCTGTAAATCTCATAGCAACTGTACAGGGAGGTGTCTTTTCTTTATACATATGTCTCACTGGATGTGTTTATATTAGTTCATGGTACGTAAATACAATGAACACGTTAAAATGTTGGTGTACGAATACTTTCTGCGGCTACTGTACATTCTGAGGAATGTAAATACAAAACTCTATATTTATATACATCTTTCCAGAATATTCATAGGATTAATTCTCTTCATGATGCAAATGTACACAGTTTCCATTCTAACCTGTACTCGAACACTCCAAGAGACGCTCTCGTACTGCAACTATACTTGTCAATGCAGACACAACATGTCACCGTTTAATGGCGCTAGCAATAAGATACATTCCGTTTTGGGGATGCAGGAGCTCAAAGATACAGTCCACAGTTTACAACATGTCGTTGAAAAATCCGGGAGAAGGACAGATTTAGGTTCTGCTATCATGCGAGCACTCTCTTACACACACACACACACACACACACACACACACACACACACACACACACACACACACACAAAGACACTCGCACTGTCCCACACAAACAAACAAACACTCTTTCTAGCACACGCACAAATGCACGCATATAGTATACTAGCAATTACCCGCGACTTCGCTCGCGTCGATTTCGTAATTTGATCAAAGTAATCGTTCCTCGGCATTGTACTAAGATATTATCTGTAAATTCTTAAAGTATAAAAACAAATTAGTTTCATTTAGCCCAGAAATTCTCTGTAAACCACGTTTGTGGTATTGCCTTTTGGGGCTAAGACGGCCATGCGACATAGAAATGTACATGTGAGACAAAGTCCTCTCTCAAGTCGAAAAAATAAATACAGTACATGTTTTTTTAATTTTTAAAGTAGCTTCCAAATACCTATTCCCACATCTGCAAAATCTTCATTTTTTAGATACACCTAATTTTCCCCATAAAAAGGATTCAACCCCTATTCAGTCCTTCCCCCACCCCCACCCACACCCACCATCTAAGTGTATTTTCCGAAAACAAAAATACATGTTACTTTATTTTTAAAGGAGATTCCAAATACCAAATTTCACGTCTGTAACATCTTCAGTTTTTAAGATATAAGTATTTCATAAAAAATCATCAAATATTTTTTCACTTATTTTCACCGCCCAAGTTAAGTACCTTTTCCGAAAACAAAAAGGTACATATTCCTGTAATTTTAAAGGACTTTCCAATATCAAGTTTCTTGTCTCTAACATGTTAAGATTTTGACATATAACGTGGATACACCGGTACTCATGTTAGGAATTCACCCGCTTTTCCAATTCTTTTCAGACCCTTAACTTCATTTTCCGAAAACAAAACAATACGTATTTCATTATATTTAAAGGAGATCTCAAATACCAGTTTTCATGTCCGTACGCCTTTAACACCTTCAGATTTTGAGATAAATGTATACTCATAAGAATAATTCAACTTCTTATTCTTCACTTCTTTCCACCCCTCTCCCATAAGAATAATTCAACTTCTTATTCTTCACTTCTTTCCACCCCTCTCCCGCCTTAAGTGGACTTTCGGAAAACAAACAATACGCGTTTCTTTATGTTGAAAGAATTCAAAATACCAACGTTCACATCTGTAACAGCTTCAGATTTTAAAACATAAACATATATAAACTCCTTATGTACTTATTTTCAACCTCCCACCACTTACATCGCTTTTCCGAAAAAACAAATGCATGTTTCTTTATTTTAAAGGAAATTCCAAATACCAATTTTCACGTCTGTAACACCTTCAGTTTTTGAGATATAAGTATCGTGATAAAAGTAATTCAACTCCTTGATCACCCCCTCCCCCTTCTTACCCGTTAAGTTGATTCACCCCTCCCCAAAAGTGCGTGTTTCTTTAGGAGATTCCAAATACCAATTTTCACGTCTTTAACATCTTTAGTTTTTGAGATATAAGTATCGTCATACAAAGAATCCAACTAATTTTTAAATTCATTCTCCCCCCTGAAGTGGAATTTCCGAAGACAAAAGAACACGTGTTTCTTTACTTTGAAAGAAGATTCCAAATACAAATGTTCATGCCCCTAACATCTTCAGTTTTTGAGATATAAGTATCCTCATAAAGAGAATTCAACTCCTTTTCCACTCCAGCCCGTTAAGTTGATCCCACCCTCCAAATATGCGAGTTTCTTTATTTCTGAAGGAGATTAAAAATACAAATTTTTACGTGTATGCATCCTAAAGTTTTTGAGATATAAGTTTCTCCATAAAAAGAATTACATTTTTTTGCTTCCTTTCACCCTCCCCCTTAAGTGAAGTTTCCGAAAACCAAAAATACTTGTTTCTTTATTTATAAAGAAGACTGCAAATGCCAATTATCACGACTGTAACATCTTCAATTTTGAGACATATGTATCCTCAGAAAAAGGAATTAAACGCCTTTTTCACCGCCCGGCCCCCAAGCTGATTCCCCCCCCCCCCCCCCCAAAAAAATATCGCGTGTTTCTTTACTTTAAGGAGATTACAAATACTAATTTTCACGTATGAAGCATCTTTTGTTCTTGAGATATAAGCATCATCATACAAAGTATTCAACTAATTTTTCAATTAATTCGCCTCCCCTTAAGTGGATTTTCGAAGGATAAAAGACTGTGTTTCTCTACTTTGAACAAAAATTCCAAATACCAATGTTCATGTCTGTAACATCTTCAGTTTTGAGATATAAGTGTCCTCATGAAAATAATTCAACTGCTCCTTCAGTTCACCCCCGCCCCTTAAGTTGGTTTCCCCCACCCAAAAAATGCGTGTTTTTATTTTTAATGGAGATTCCAAATACCAATTTCCACGTCTGTAACCTTCAGTTTTTAGATATAAATTTCTCCAGAAAAAGATCTTCAATTTTTTTCTTCCTTTCACACTCCCCACTCAAGTGAATTTTCCAAAAACAAACAGAATCCGTTTCCTTAAAAGAGCTTCCAAAATACCAATTATCATGATTGTAACATCTTCAGTTTTTGAGATATACATATCCTCGTAATAGGAATTAATCTCTGTTTATATCCCCCCTACCAAGTTGATCTCCCCTAAATGCGTTTCTTTATTTTTAAAGGAGTTTCCAAATACCAGTTTTCACGTTTGTAACATCTTTAGATTTTTGTTATATATACATACATTATCATACAAATAATTCAACTTATTTTTCAATTCTTTCACATCTCTCCCCCTCCCCTCCCCCGTTAATTGTTTCCTTCGAGACCCAAAGAATAGGTGTTTCCTTCTTTTTAATGAAGATTCAAAATACTAATTTTCACGTCTGCAACATGTTAAGTTTTTGAGATATACTGTAGATATGTTAATTTTAAAAATTCACCCCCTTTTTCAATTTCCCTTATGTGGATTTTCCGAAAAAATTATTTATGTTTGTTTACTTTTACAGGAAATTCCAAATAGGCCTACCAGTTTTCAAATCTGTAATATGTTACGTGTCTGAGATAATTTGCAGATATAATCTTTTTAAAAAATTCACCGCGATTTTCACTCCTTTTCACCCCCTATTCATCGGATTATCCAAAAACACAAAAATACGTGTTTCGTTATTTTCAAAGGAAATTCCAAATACCCCATTTTTATGTCTGTAACATCTTTAGTTTTTGAGATATAAGTCCCTTCATAATAGGGTGTTCAACCCCCTTTCCCCCTTTTTCATCCCCCGCAATGGAATTTTCCGCAATCAAAAAGATTACGTGTTGCTTTATTTTTAAAGAAGATTCCAAATACCAATTTTACGTCTGTAAACGTTTAAGTTTTTGAGATATAGATATCCTCATTTTAAAAATGCACCTTAGCGACGGAATATCCAAACATCCTCTCTTAGCGAGCACCTACTTATTAATTTGAATGTATTCCCAAAATTTCATTTCCTTATGTCCAGTAGTTTTGGTTCGGCGATGATGAATCAGTCTGTTAGTCAGTCAGGACAAGTTATATATATAGACTAGCAAGATACCCGTGCTTCGCTACGGTATTATACTGAAATTTATAATTGAATGCTTATTGTTTTAGATATATAATCCGCCGAAATTCGCGATCTGACTCGTTTTCTGCGAGAATCCACCAAAATTCCCGATCTGACTCGTTTTCTATTAGATTACGGCACGTTTCCTCCCATTTTTCAATCTTCCTTTCCAGCAATCGATTTCGTACTTCCCGGGCTAGGCTCAGGTATTCCTCCCGGTCAGCTGGGTCCGTAAGTCTATGCCATCTTTTCCTCTAATCATTTTTAATATGGATAAAATCCTTCAGGAGATCCGGCGTGGTGTGATATTGGGTGCCTTGGCGGCACTGAACCCGCGGCCGGACTGCATTCTTAGTCATTACCCGTCCAGGAGCCGTTTCCAGCGCGGTCCGCACATTTGACGACGGTCCGGAATATTATTATTATTATTATTATTATTACTATTATGTGTTGCTGGAATGGCTGATGACAGGGAAAACAGGAGTATCCGGAGAAAAACCTGTCCCGCCATCGTTTTGTCCAGCACGAATGTCACATGGAGTGACCGGGATTTGAACCACGGAACCCAGCTGTGAGAGGCTGGCGCGCTGCCGCCTGAGCAACGGAGGATCCTTATAAGTACATTAATAACAGCTAAAATCAATTGGTCTCACCTACTTCTACACCCCACCGCCGTTAAGTTTATTTACCGCCACCCTCCCCAAAAAATATTAAAAGAAGGCTTGTTTCTTTATGTTTGAGGGAGATTCTAAACACCAATGTTCACGTCTATTACCTTCAGTTTTGAGATATAAGTATCCCCATAAAAATAATTTACTTTTTTCACTACATTTCACACTACCCTTCCCCCCTAAGTGAATTTTCCCGCAAAAATAGTTGTTTCTTTAATAGTAAAGGATCTTCTAAATACCAATTATCACGACTCTAACTTCTTCAGTTTTTGATTTATGTGTCCTCACGAAAGGAATTCAACTCCTTTACACTCCCGCCCTCCAAGATGGTTTCGCCCCAAAACGCGTTTTTCTGTTTTTAAAGGAGATCCAAATACGAATTTTCACGTCTGTAACAACTTTAGTTTTTATTAGATGTATGTATTCTCATACAATTAAGTCAATTTTTCAATTCTTTCACCCCCTCCCCCCCCCCTTCGTTGGATTTTCCATGAATGAGTGTTTCTTTACTTTTAAAGCAGATTGCAAATATCAAATTTCACGTCTGTAACATCTTCATTTTTGAGATATCAGTAGCCTAATTAAAAGAATTCAACACCCTTTTCAGTCACTTTTACCACCCCCCTCCACCCAATAGGTATTTCCGAAAACTAAAAACACACGTTTCTTTATGTTTAATAGAGATAAAAAAATATCTTCACTTCTGTAACATGTTAAGTTTTTTTAGATATACTGTAAAAATTCTCATTTTATAATTTCACCACTTTTGAGTTCCCCTTAAGTGGAGTTTCCAAAAACAAATCACCTATGTTTCTTTAGATTTACAGGAGATACAAACACCCACTTTTTACGTCTGTAACATTTTACGTTTCCAAGATATTCTGTAGATATAGTCTTTCAAAAAAATTCACCCCAATTTGTCACTCCTGTTTAACCGCCATTAATTGGATTTCCCAAAAACTAAGAATTACGTGTTTCTCTATTTTTAAAGGAGATCCCATATACAAATCTTCAGTTCTGCAATATCTTTCGTTTCTGATATATATGTATCCCCATTAAAGGCATTCAACCCATTTTTCACCCCTTTTACACCCCTCCTATTAGGATTTACAGGAAACAAAAAAATACGTGTTCCTTTATTTTTAGAGGAGATTCTAACTACCAATTTTTACATCTGTAAATTTTAAAGTTTTAAGATGTAGACGCACTCATTTTAAAAAATTCACCCCCCACCCCATTTCACCCCCCAATATTTGGATTTTCCAAAAACGAAAAAATATACGTGTTTCTTTACTTTTAAAGTAGATCCAAAATACCAATTTTCAGGTCTGTAATATCTTCAGGTTCTGAAATATAAGTAGCCTCACTAAAGGCATTCAACCCATTTTTCACCCTTTTACACCCTTCCTACTGGGATTTTCCGAAAACAAAAGAATGCATGTTTCTTTATTTTTAAAGGAGATTCTAAATACCAATTTTTACATCTATAAACTTTAAAAGTTTTGAGATATAGATACACTCATTTTAAAAAATCACCCCCTTTTCACCCCCCCCATTAATTGGATTTTCCACAAACAAAAAAATACGTGTTTCTTTATTTTTAAAGGAGATCTCAAACACCAATTTTCAGGTCTGTAATATCTTCAGGTTCTGAAATATAAGTAGCCTCATTAAAGGCATTCAACCCATTTTTCACCCCTTTTCACTCCTCCTATTGCGATTTTCCGAAAACAAAAAAATACGTGTTTCTTTATTCTTAAAGTAGATTCTAAATACAAATTTCTACATCTATAACCTTTAAAAGTTTTGAGATATAGATACACTCATTTTAAAATATTACCCCCCTTTTCACCCCCCCTTAATTGGGTTTTCCAGGAACAAAAAAAATAAGTGCTCCTTTATTTTTAAAGGAGATCCCAAACACCAATTTTCAGGTCTGTAATATCTTCAGTTTCTGAGATATAAGTAGCTTCATTAAAGGCATTCAACCCATTTTCACCCCTTTTCACTCCTCCTATTGCGATTTTCCGAAAACAAAAGAATACGTGTTTCTTTATTTTTAAAGGAGATTCTAAATACCAATTTTTACATCTATAAACTTTAAAAGTTTTGAGATATAGATACACTCATTTTAAAAATTCACCCCCTTTTCACCCTCCCATTAATTGGATTTTCCAAAAACAAAAAAATACGTGTTTCTTTATTTTAAAAAGAGATCAAAAGTACCAATTTTCAGGTCTGTAATATCTTCAGTTTCTGATATATAAGTACCGTTATCCTGATTAAGGGCATTCAAACCATTTTCCCCCATTTTCCCCCTTTTTCACCCCTCCATTTGGGATTTATTGAAAACAAAAAAATACGTGTTTCCTTATTTTTAAAGAAGATTCCAAATACCAATTTTCACATCTATAAACGTTTAAAGTTTTGAGATATAGATACACTCATTTTAAAATTTCACCCCCCTTTTCACCCCCTTACCGAAGGAATATCCAAAAATTCTCTCTTAGCGAGCACCTAAATCATAATGTGAATATATCCCCAAAATTTCATTTCTTTATGTCCAGTAGTTTTGGCTCGGCGATGATGAATCTGTCAGTCAGTCAGTCAGTCAGTCAGTCAGTCAGTCAGTCAGGACAAGCTATTTTATATATATAGACTAGCAAGATACCCGTGCTTCGCTACGGTATTATACTGAAATTTATAATTGAATGCTTATTGTTTTAGATATATAATCCGCCGAAATTCGCGATCTGACTCGTTTTCTGCGAGAATCCACCAAAATTCCCGATCTGACTGGTTTTCTATGATTTTACGGCACGTTTCCTCCCATTTTTAAATCTTCCTTTCCAGCAATCGATTTCGTACTTCCCCGGCTAGACTCAGGTATTCCTCCCGGTCAGTTGGGTTCGTAAATCTTTGTCATCTTTTCCTATAATATTTTTAATATGGATAAAATCCTTCAGGAGATCCGGCGTGGTGTCATATTGGGTGCCTTGGTGGCACTGAACCCGCGTCCGGACTGCATTCTTAGTCATTACCCGTCCAGGAGCCGTTTCCAGCGCGGTCCGCGCATTTGACGACGGTCCGGAATATTATTATTATTATTATTATTATTATTATTATTATTATTATTATTATTATTATTATTATTATGTGTTGCTGGAATGGCTGATGACAGGGAAAACCGGAGTATCCGGAGAAAAACCTGTCCCGCCTCCGTTTTGTCCAGCACGAATGCCACATGGAGTGACCGGGATTTGAACCACGGAACCCAGCTGTGAGAGGCTGGCGCGCTGCCGCCTGAGAAACGGAGGATCCCGATAAGTACATTAATAACAGTAAAATCAATTGGTCTCACCTCCTTCTACACCCCACCCCCCACGGCCGTTAAGTTTAATTACCGCCCCCCCCCCCCCCACCAACAAATTTAACAGAATGCTTGTTTCTTTATGTTTAAGGGAGATTCCAGACACCAATGTTCACGTCTATTACCTTCGGTTTTGAGATGTAAATATCCCCATAAAAATAATTCAATTTCTTTCACTTCCTTTCACATTCCTGCCCCCCCCCCCCCTAAGTGAATTTTCCCGCAAAAAGTACTTGTTTCTTTAATAGTAAAGGATCTTCTAAATACCAATTATCACGACTCTGACTTCTTTAGTTTTTGATTTATGTGTCCTCATGAAAGGAATTCAACTCCTTTACACTCCCGCCCTCCAAGATGGTTTCCCCACCAAAACGCGTTCTTCTTTGTTTTTAAAGGAGGTCCAAATACGAATTTTCACGTCTGTAACAACTTTAGTTTTTATTAGATGTATGTATTCTCATACAATTAAGTCAATTAATTTTTCAATTCTTTCACCACCCCCCCCCCCCCCCTTCTTTGGATTATCCGAGAATACGTGTTTCTTTACTTTTAAAGCAGATTGCAAATATCAAATTTCACGTCTGTAACATCTTCATTTTTGAGATATTAGTAGCCTAATTAAAATAATTCATCACCATTTTCAGCCACTTTTACCCCCCCCCCCCCTCCCTCCAACCAAGTGGTATTTCCGAAAACTAAAAGTACACGTTTCTTTATGTTTAATAGAGATAAAAAATACCATTTTTCTCTTCTGTAACATGCTAAGTTTTTTAGATATACTGTAAAAATTCTCATTTTAAAATTTTACCCCTTTTGAGTTCCCTTTAAGTGGAGTTTCCAAAAACAAATCACCTATATTTTTGACATTTACAGGAGATTTACACCCACTCTTTACGTCTGTAACATTTTACGTTTCCAAGATATTCTGTAGATAGTCTTTCAAAAAATTCACCCCAATTTGTCACTCCTGTTTAACCGCCATTTATTGGCTTTTCCAAAAACTAAAACATACGTGTTTCTTTATTTTTAAAGGAGATCCCATATGCAAATTATCAGTTCTGTAATATCTTTCGTTTATGAGATATGTGTAACCTCATTAAAGGCATTCAACCCATTTTTCACCCTTTTACACCCCTCATATTAAGATTTACGGGAAACAAGGAAATACTTGTTCCTTTATTTTTAGAGGAGATTCTAACTACCAATTTTTACATCTGTAAATTTTAAAGTTTTAAGATGTAGACACACTCATTTTAAAAAATTCACCCCCTCTTTTCACCCCCAATATTTGGATTTTCCAAAAACGAAAAAATGCGTGTTTCTTTACTTTTAAAGTAGATCCAAAATACCAATTTTCAGGTCTGTAATATCTTCAGGTTCTGAAATATAAGTAGCCTCATGAAAGGCATTCAACCCATTATTCACCCTTTTAAACCCTTCCTATTGCGATTTTCCGAAAACAAAAAAATACGTGTTTTTTTTATTTTTAAAGGAGATTCTAAACACCAATTTTTACATGTATAAACTTAAAAAGTTTTGAGATATAGAAACACTCATTTTAAAAAATCACCCCCTTTTCAACCCCCCCCCCCATTAATTATATTTTCCACAGACAAAAATACGTGTTTCTTTATTTTAAAAGGAGATCCCAAACACCAATTTTCAGGTCTGTAATATCTTCAGGTTGTGAAATATAAGTAGACTCATGAAATGCATTCGACCCCTTTTTCAACCTTTACCACCCTTCCTATTACGATTTTCCGAAAGCGAAATATACGTGTTTCTTTATATTTAATGGAGATTCTAAATACCAATTTTTACATCTATAACTTTTAAAAGTTTTGAGATATAGATACAATCATTTTAAAATATTACCCCCTTTTCACCCCCCTTAATTGGTTTTTCCAGAAACAAAAAAATACGTGTTTCTTTATTTTTAAAGGAGATCCCAAACACCAATTTTCAGGTCTATAATATCTTCAGTTTCTGAGATATAAGTAGCCTCATTAAAGGCATTCAACCCCTTTTTCACCCCTTTTCACTCCTCCTATTGCGATTTTCCGAAAACAAAAAAATACGTGTTTCTTTATTTTTAATGAAGATTCTAAATACCAATTTTTACATCTGCAAACTTTAAAAGTTTGGAGATATAGATTCACTCATTTTAAAAATTCACCCCCTTTTCACCCTCCCATTAATTGGATTTTACAAAAACAAAAAAATACGTGCTTCTTTATTTTTAAAAGAGATCCAAAGTACCAATTCTCAGGTCTGTAATATCTTCAGTTTGTGAGATATAGGTACCGGTATCCTGATTAAAGGCATTCAACCACTTTTTCACCCTTTTTCACCCCTCCCATTGGGATTTTCTGAAAACAATAAAATAGGTGTTTCCTTATTTTTAAGGAAGATTCTAAATACCAATTTTCACATCTGTAAACTTTTAAAGTTTTGAGATATAGACTAACTCATTTTAAAATTTCACCCCCCTTTACACCCCCTTAGCGACGGAATATCCAAAAATCCTCTCTTATATCCAAAAATCCTCTCTTAGCGAGCACCTACATCTTAATATGAATATATCCCCAAAATTTCATTTTTTTATGTCCAGTAGTTTTGGCTCGGCGATGATGAATCATTCAGTCAGTCAGGACAAGCTACTTCTATATATATAACTAGCAAGATACCCGTGCTTCGCTACGGTATTATACTGAAATTTATAATTGAATGCTTATTGTTTTAGATATATAATCGGCCGAAATTCGCGATCTGACTCGTTTTCTATGAGATTACGGCACGTTTCCTCCCATTTTTCAATCTTCCTTTCCAGCAAACGATTTCGTACTTTCCGGGCTAGGCTCAGGTATTCCTCCCGGTCAGCTGGGTACATAAATCTTTGCAATCTTTTCCTATAATCATTTTTAATATGGATAAAATCCTTCAGGAGATCCGGCGTGGTGTCTTATTGGGTGCCTTGGCGGCACTGAACCCGCGGTCGGACTGCATTCTTAGTCATTACCCGTCCAGGAGCCGTTTCCAGCGCAGTCCGCACATTTGACGACGGTCCGGAACATTATCATTATTATTATTATTATTATTATTATTATTATTATTATTATGTGTTGCTGGAGTGGATGATGACAGGGAAAACCGGAGTATCCGGAGAAAAATCTGTCCCGCCTCCGTTTTGTCCAGCACGAATGTCACATGGAGTGACCGGGATTTGAACCACGGAACCCAGCTGTGAGAGGCCTGCGCGCTGCCGCCTGAGCAACAGAGGATCCTTATAAGTACATTAAGAACAGTAAAATCAATTGTTCTCACCTCCTTCTACACCCCACCGCCGTTAAGTTTATTTACCGCCACCCCCCTCCCAAAAAAATTAAAAGAAGGTTTGTTTCTTTATGTTTAAAGGAGATTCCAAACACCAATGTTCACGTCTATTACCTTCACTTTTGAGATATAAGTATCCCCATAAAAATAATTTACTTTTTTCACTTCATTTCACACTACTCCCCCCCCCCCAAGTGAATTTTCCCGCAAAAATACTCGTTTCTTTAATAGTAAAGGGTCTTCTAAATACCAATTATCACGACTCTAACTTCTTCAGTTTTTTATTTATGTGTCCTCATGAAAGGAATTCAACTCCTTTACACTCCCGAACTCCAAGATGGTTCCCCCCCCCCCCCCCCAAAACGCGTTTTTCATTGTTTTTAAAGGAGATCCAAATACGAATTTTCACGCCTGTAACAACTTTAGTTTGTATTAGATGTATGTATTCTCATACAATTAAGTCAATTAATTTTTCAATTCTTTCATCCCCCCCCCCCTTCATTGGATTTTCCGAGAATACGTGTTTTACTTTTAAAGCAGATTGCAAATATCAAATTTCACGTCTGTAACGTCTTCATTTTTGAGATATCAGTAGCCTAACTAAAAGAATTCAACACCATTTTCAGTCACTTTTACCGCCCCCCCCCCCACCCAAGTGGTATTTCCGAAAACTAAAAATACACGTTTCTTTATGTTTAATAGAGAAAAAATACCATTTTTCACTTCTGTAACATGTTAAGTTTTTTAGATATACTGTAAAAATTCTCATTTTAAAATTTCACTACTTTTGAGTTCCCCTTAAGTGGAGTTTCCAAAAACAAATCACCTTTGTTTCTTTACATTTACAGGAGATTCCAAACACCCACTTTTTACGTCTGTAATATTTTACGTTTCCAAGATATTCTGTAGATATAGTCTTTCAAAAAATTCACCCCAATTTGTTACTCCTGTTTAACCGCCATTTATTGGATATTCCAAAATCTAAAAAATACGTGTTTCTTTGTTTTTAAAGGAGATCCCACATACAAATTTTCAGTTCTGTAATATCTTTCGTTTCTGAGATATATGTATTCTCATTAAAGGCATTTAACCCATTTTTCACTCGTTTACACCCCTCCTATTGGGATTTACAGGAAACAAACATATACGTGTTCCTTTATTTTTAGAGGAGATGCTAACTACCTATTTTTACATCTGTAAATTTTAGAGTTTTGAGATATAGATACATATTTTAAAAAATCACCCCCTTTTCACCCCCCCCCCCTCCCATTAATTGGATTTTCCAACAAACAAAAAATACGTGTTTCTTTATTTTTAAAGGAGATCGCAAACACCAATTTTCAGGTCTGTAATATCTTCAGGTTCTAAAATATAAGTAGACTCATGAAAGGCATTGGACCCCTTTTTCAAACTTTTCCAGCCTTCCTATTAGGATTTTCCGAAAACAAAATATACGATATACGTGTTTCTTTATTTTTAAAGGAGATTCTAAATACCAATTTTCACATCTATAACCTTTAAAAGTTTTGAGATATAGATACACTCATTTTAAAATATTACCCCCTTTTCAACCCCCTTAATTGGATTTTCCAGAAACAAAATAATATGTGTTTCTTTATTTTTAAAGGAGATCCCAAACACCAATTTTCAGGTCTGTAATATCTTCAGTTTCTGAGATATAAGTAGCCTCATTAAAGGTATTCAACCCCTTTTTCACCCCTGTACACTCCTCCTATTGCGATTTTCCGAAAACAAAAAAAATACGTGTTTCTTTATTTTTAATGAAGATTCTAAATACCAATTTTTACATCTGCAAACTTTAAACGTTTGGAGTTATAGATTCACTCATTTTAAAAATTCACGCCCTTTTAACCCTCCCATTAATTGGATTTTCCAAAAACAAAAAAATACGTGTTTCTTTATTCTTGACAGCGATCGAAAGTACCAATTTTGAGGTCTGTAATATCTTCAGTTTCTGAGATATAAGTAGCGGTATCCTGATTAAAGGCATTCAACCCCTTTTTCACCCTTTTTCAAGCCTCCTATTGGGATTGTCTGAAAACAAAAAAATACGTGTTTCCTTATTTTTAAAGAAAATTCTAAATACCAATTTTCACATCTGTAAACTCTTAAAGGTTTGAGATATAGACACACTCATTTTAAAATTTCACCCCCCTTTTCACCCCCTTAGCGACGGAATATCCAAAAATGCTCTCTTAGCGAGCACCTACATTATAATATGAATATATCCCCAAAATTTCATTTCTTTATGTCCAGTAGTTTTGGCTCGGCGATGATGAATCAGTCAGTCAGGACAAGCTACTTTATATATATAGAAGTAGCTTGTCCTGACTGACTGACTGACTGACTGACTGACTGATTCATCATCGCCGAGCCAAAACTACTGGACATAAAGAGATGAAATTTTGGGGATATATTCATATTAAGACGTAGGTGCTCGCTAAGAGAGGATTTTTGGATATTCCTTCGCTAAGGGGGTGAAAACGGGGGTGAAATTTTAAAATGAGTTGCTCTATATCTCAAAACTTTAAAAGTTTACAGATGTAAAAATTGGTATTTAGAATCTTCTTTAAAAATAAGGAAACACGTATTTTTTTGTTTTCAGAAAATCCCAATAGGAGGGGTGAAAAAGGGTGAAAATGGGGAAAAATGGGTTGAATGCTTTTAATCAGGATACCGGTACCTATATCTCAGAAACTGAAGATATTACAGACCTGAAAATTGGTACTTTTGATCTCTTTTAAAAATAAAGAAACACGTAGTTTTTTGTTTTTCGAAAATCCAATTAATGGGAGAGTGAAAAGGGGGTGAATTTTTAAAATGAAGGAATCTATATCTCCAAACTTTTAAAGTTTGCAGATGTAAAAATTGGTATTTAGAACCTTCATTAAAAATAAAGGAACACGTATTTTTTTGTTTTCGGAAAATCGCAATAGGAGGAGTGAAAAGGGGCTAAAAAGTGGTTGAATGCCTTTAATGAGGCTACTTATATATCAGAAACTGAAGATATTACAGACCTGAAAATTGGGGTTTGGGATCTCCGTTAAAAATAAAGAAACACGTATTTTTTTGTTTCTGGAAAATCCAATTTAGGGGGTGTGTGAAAAGGGAGTAATATTTTAAAATGAGTGTATCTATCTCAAAATTTTTAAAGGTTATATATGTGAAAATTGGTATATAGAATCTCCTTTAAAAATAAATAAACACACGTATTTTTTCGTTTTTGGAGAATCCAAGTATTGGGGGGTAAAAAGGGGGGAGCGTAAATTTTTTAAAATGAGTGTGTATACATCTTAAAACTTTAAAATTTACAGATGTAAAAATTGGTAGTTAGAATCTCCTCTAAAAATAAAGGAAAACGTATTTTTTGTTTCCTGTAAATCCCAATAGGAGGGGTGTAAAAGGGTGAAAATGGGTTCAATGCCTTGAATGAGGATACATATATCTCAGAAACGAAAGATATAACAGAACTGAAAATTTGTATATGGGATCTCCTTTAAAAATAAAGAAACACGTATTTTTTAGTTTTGGAAAATCCAATTAATGGCGGTTAAACAGGAGTGACAAATTGGGTGAATTTTTGAAAGACTATATCTACAGAATATCTTGGAAACGTAAAATGTTACAGACGTAAAAAGTGGGTGTTTGTATCTCCTGTAAATCTAAAGAAACATAGGTGATTTGTGTTTGGAAACTCCACTTAAGGGGCACTCAAAAGGGGTGAAATTTTAAAATGAGAATTTTTACAGTTTATCTCAAAAAACTTAACATGTTACAGAAGAGAAAAATGGTATTTTTTATCTCTATTAAACATAAAGAAACGTGTATTTTTAGCTTTCGGAAATACCACTTGGGTGGAGGGGGGGTAAAAGTGACTGAAAATGGTGTTGAATTCTTTTAATTAGGCTACTGATATCTCAAAAATGAAGCTGTTACAGACGTGAAATTTGATATTTGCAATCTGCTTTAAAAATAAAGAAACACGTATTCTCGGAAAATCCAATGAGGGGGGGGGGTGAAAGAATTGAAAAATTAATTAAATTAATTGAATGAGAATACACACATCTAATAAAAACTAAAGTTGTTACAGACGTGAAAATTCGTATTTGGATCTTCTTTAAAAACAAAGAAAAACGTGTTTGGGGGGAAACCATCTTGGAGGGCGGGAGTGTAAAGGAGTTGAATTCCTTTCATGAGGACACATAAATCAAAAACTGAAGAAGTTAGAGTCGTGATAATTGGTATTTAGAAGATCCTTTACTATTAAAGAAACAAGTATTTTTTGCGGGAAAATTCACTTAGGGGGGAGGGGAGTAGTGTGAAATGAAGTGAAAAAAGTAAATTATTTTAATGGGGATACTTATATCTCAAAACTGAAGGTAATAGACGTGAACATTGGTGTTTGAAATCTTCTTTAAACATAAGAAACAAGCCTTCTTTTAATTTTTTTTTGGGGGGGGGGGGGTGCCGGTAAGTAAACTTAACGGCGGTGGGGTGTAGAAGGAGGTGAGACCAATTGATTTTACTGTTCTTAATGTACTTATCAGGATCCTCCGTTGCTCAGGCGGCAGCGCGCTGGCCTCTCACAGCTGGGTTCCGTGGTTCAAATCCCGGTCACTCCATGTGACATTCGACTGGACAAAACGGAGGCGGGACAGGTTTTTCTCCGGATACTCCGGTTTTCCCTGTCATCAGCCATTCCAGCAACACATAACAGTAATAATAATAATAATGTTCCGCACCGTCGTCAAATGTGTGGACCGCGCTGGAAACGGCTCCTGGACGGGTAATGACTAAGAATGCAGTCCGGCCGTGGGTTCAGTGCCGCCAAGGCACCCAATATGACACCACGCCGGATCTCCTGAAGGATTTTATCCATATTAAAAATGATTATAGGAAAATATGGCAAAGATTTACGGACCCAACTGACCGGGAGGAATACCTGAGCCTAGCCCGGGAAGTACGAAATCGATTGTTGGAAAAGGAAGATTGAAAAATGGGAGGAAACGTGCCGTAATCTAATAGAAAACGAGTCAGATCGGGAATTTTGGTGGATTCTCGCAGAAAACGAGTCAGATCGCGAATTTCGGCGGATTATATATCTAAAACAATAAGCATTCAATTATAAATTTCAGTATAATAACCGTAGCGAAGCACGGGTATCTTGCTAGTTATATATATAGATTATTCTTTCCCCAGTGCACACATCCCGTCTCTCTCTTACATCATCAAATATCTTGCTTTCTCTTACAGGCACAATTTCTCTCCCTTTCACTCTCTATCGCTCTCTTTATCTCTCTCACCAACACACAGTCCGACTCGTCGGCTGAACGATCAGCTTACTGGTCCCGGATTCGATTCCCGGCCGGGTAGGGGATTTTAACCTTGATTGGTTAATTCCAGTGGCTAGTGGGCTTGGTGTTTGTACTGTCCCCAACTTCCCTGAAAGTCATAGCCTACACCACACATGACACTATCCTCCACTACAATAACACGCCGTTACCAACACATGGCAGATGCCGTCCATCCTCATCGGAGGGTCTGCCTTACAAGGGCTACACTCGGATAGAAATAGCCACAGGAAATTATTATTACCAACACACGCATAATATTTCTCTCTGAGGTGCGCACACATGCACACTCTCTTTCACTTTCACACCAACGAACACACTACCTTTTTATGGCACAAACACGCGCAAAAACACAAACCAAGAAACGATCTGTATTTTTTTCTCTAGCGCTCAATCTGTATCTCTCTCTCACACACACACACACACACCGACTCAACCCCACTAATGCACCTCTCTTCTTCAGTCGGTCTTGCTGACTTCCACGTATGGTCGTTGCTGTCTTGATGTCAGAGAGTTTCGCCGTCAACTGTTCGGTCGCTCAATAAGATTGTGGTACAAGTGAACAACTTTGCACTTTGTGAAACTTAGTAAATTGGAAAATTGGAGAAGTCCTAAGCATTGCGGTCGTTCCTAATGGTACCTCAGGCCTCACCCCCCAAGCACAAACCATGCAAGAAACGAGACTTCCTCCCCTGTTCTTTCATCTCGGGGCAACAGGTGGGAGCAAGGAAAGGGCGGCCGATCTTTCGTCTCCTTCAGCCCTGATGGGTCCGCACTCCCAGCCAACCCTTTCTAATTCCATTTCCGGTCTCCAGAAGGGTTGTGAAGCAGGAAGTGAGTCAAGCAGCTGGAATGAGCCCCTGGTTAGTTGGAAGGTGGGCTGCAACTAACTAACTTGAGCTCGAAGTCGTAAGACTACGTAAATGTGTTCCGGAGAGGAATCGTCTGGAAATGGTGAGGAGTGAAGTGCATTTACTAACCGGAATTGATGTTCAACGACGGACGATGAAGATGTAGAATGTGTATATTTTCTGATCAGAATGTGTGTAGCCTACAAATGAAAAAGTTAGCATTTAATGGCCCGGTTTATTCAACCTAAGTTAACATTTAACTGCACGTTAAAAACTTTTACAGTGAACTTAACCAAATTAGCATTTATCAACATTGGTTAAGACTAACAACCTGTTAAGCTGTCAGTTAACTTAACTGTCTAGTTTCAAGCAGTTAAATTACCTGTTAGCTCAAAATATGGCAGGTTCATTATATGCAGAACTTCTGTATCTTGAATGTTTGGAATATGACAGGCCATTTCCAGAAATAAACATCAGAGATGATTTTCATACTGTTGTTTCAGTTGATTGATCACACGTTGGTTAACGTCAGGATGTAGATTATGTTCACTACAAATTTTCTGCCAAGCGCCACTTTTAGCTTTGAGCACGGATCCATTTGTTTTCTTACTTTCTGTGATAGGTATATACTTGGAAATAATTACCAAAAGAAGAGAAATTTGACCCATACATTCTCTTCTCAGTTTTTTTCACATTGGTCTATAGAGCAACAGAATATTCACGGTCAAGACAATGAATTCTCATAAATGTGCCTTGGTTTACAGCTGTATTCGAATAAAAGCGCATCGGAGCATGCTAGAAAAACCGCATGGTTCTGTCACTACCTTCTAGATTCTCACCGATCGTGACACTTGTGTTAGCTAACAGTTCCCATAAAACGTTTGGATGAACGCAAAATTCTTAATATCCTGCTAAATTTTTAACGCTATATTAACAAACAGTACGTTAATGTTCTTTTAACTGAGATTGAATAAACGGGACCAATCAGTATTTTACTACCTTGTTAACAGACCATGAACTAAGTTCCTTATCTAAGCCTGGACGTTAGTGACCTACATATTTTCCACAGCTAAGCCAAAAGCCAATGATCAGGCGTCCTGAATCGAAGTTTCCTTGCGGTATGATGGACAGTTCCTTTGATATTCCTCCTCCTAGCCAGCGGAAGATGGCTAACCACCGAAGTACTGACCACGCCCAATGCTGCTTAAATTCAAAGATTTCATGCGATCTGGCATATAAGCATGGCTACGCCTTGGGCAGTTAACAGATCACGTTCGATTGTTCATCGATTCAATATTTTCACCCAATGGGTCGAAATGTGTTACAGGGGACCGAAGTAATGTTGACCATACTATACTGAAAGACTCATACGACCTAATATTCATAGTAATAATAAGGAATTAACCCTTAAATTCACAATTTATAATTTATTTTACATATCAACAGTTAACTTCTTAAAAGTAATGCATAAAAATCATGAAATATATGCAAAATTACTCAAGTCAGAATCATAATTTGATGAATTTTGAATGCTCTTCGTGTGTGCAAATTTGTACAATTTGCTACAAAAGCTACTACGATACTTCATCCTTAGGGAATATCCATGCTCATTAATATGAGATAAACAGCATTTAGGTGTTGATTTTACTTTCGCTGTTTTAGTTCATAGAAAAAATTCGGAACGAATGTTAAAAGTAAACACAGTTGTAGAAACAAAATTTTACAGCACTACAGATAACTTCACAGTCAATTCAAATATCTGCTTGATGACGAATATGCATAATTCTGGGATGCATGAAAAAGAAAGTTAATATTATTGCTACAATAGCAGCACCTAGAGAGTTCATCTGCAAGGTAAAGGTAGCCTACACGCACACTTACGCAAATTTGTAACATTCAAATAACAATAATTAATTGTCCCACAGAATGTATAGCAAAGCAGGTATTTTCCACTCTGCACATATGCAAAGCTGAACATTTCTTTTTGCTCGTTTTTTAACGTCACACTAACATCGGCAGATTTACAATGACATTGGGAATAGGCAAGAGGTAGGACGGGGAATACAAGCTTAAACTATACGACCCGTACCGTGTAGCCAATTCTATGACTACATATTAACTTATTACTAACGTCAGTGAAAATTGCAACGCGGTGAAAGAATGGCCCGAATGAATCCAAACCGGGTGGATGTGTAAAACAGTGAGCCAGTAATTAAGGTCGTAATACTGAAAGAAGCATTCTGACAGTTCTTAGAGGGAGGTCCGTTGACTGCTTGCCTGGATGGGGATGAAGGAGAAGGGGTTACGTTTGCCATGGAAACATGGGCAGTCCCACTGCAATTGCGATGGTGGTAAGCCTGCTGACTGGCTCGTGTTGCTTGGAGTTGCCAAACTTCTCACTTCCGTGTTGTGTATAACATAACACAGTGGTCTGAACGAACGAACAAGTGAGCCGGAAGCGAGGGGAACGAGAAAGGAATGTAGGACTGTGGCAACACCGTGCAAGGGCACGTGCAATGCTCCTCCCTCCCGCCTTATCTCTCAGAATGCTTCTATTAATATTAAGGGTATAGGATTGCAGAGAGACGGAGTACACATTGGCAGAGCAGGGCCTCCCTCCCGCCCTATCTCTCAGAATGCTTCTTTTAATATTGCGGGTATAGGACTGCAGACAGATTGGGTACACATAGGCGGAGCAGGGCCCAGTCATGTTACCCTGGATAGGAATTAGAGGCGTACGTCGACCGAACATGACCGTACCCCAAAACATGACGTAACCGCCTTGCTGGTGAAGGCACTTCAGGATGAATCTCTCACCGGATTGTCTCCGGACTCTAATGCTCCTGTAGTATGGCTGCAAACTTATGATGACATCATGAGAAACGAGGAGAGCGTACGCTCTCACTGTTCCTGATGCTATGGACTATGAGTTGTTGCCCGGTCAACACGACCTGCCCTAGGGTGCGGTTTAAGAGGAGCTCCCTTCATATCAGTCTTCCGTCGTGTAGCCGATTTCGCACTATTTCATCGGATACATTCACTCTGGAGGCCATCCAAAGATGTTGCACGAACAAGGATACAGTAACAATTGGCCTACGACGCACTGAAAGCCAAAATCACCGATCCTCCCAGCGAGACGTTCTGTATGGACGTCCCGTCCGCAGTCGATCAGTAAACGTTTGTGTCTCCCCGAAATGTTTCCAGACTCTGCAGATACCCATCTGACTCACACCAACACGACCAGCGACATACAGGGCCTCTTATATAAACTAAGACCGTGGAAGCGGCGTTTTTAAACTCTGATCCGCATGCTGCAGTATGGGAAGTGCGCACATAGTTCTTGACCTTGCAAGCATCCTGAACGTGCTCGACCTGGCAAGCATCAGTAGCCAGTCTGAATCTCAGGTGTTAACAGGGTGAGACAGTTCTTTTTTGCAACACCGTATTTTCGTATGTAAAAGTTCTGGTTTCATCTTAATGGTCATGTGAAGAGTCATAACTCTCGCTTTTAGTGTGCAGAAAGTCCTAATGGTGTTTATGAAGTCCCTCATTATGATAAGAAGATTGGTGTTTGGTGTGCTGTTAGTGCAAGACGAATACTTGGGCCAATTTTTTGGAGACGACAGTAAATGCAGAAAGGTACGAAGATGACATTTTAACGCCGTTCTTCCATCAGTTAACAGAAGAAGAAAAATCGCGTGTGTGATTTCAGCAAGATTCAGCAGCTGCTCACACAGCAGAAGATTCCCTTCTGACAATCACGGAAGTGTTTGCAGACAGAATGGTCAGTACTGGTCTATTTCCCACTCGTTCTCCAGATCTAATAGTGTGTATTTTATACTTGTGGGGTAAACTGAAGGAAAAAGTGTTTTGAACAAATCCTCACACTATGGAGGAAATGAAAGAAAATATTACGAATGAAATCAGAAACATAATAGTGGCAGTACTCACTCGCGTCTGCAAGAATGTGGTTACCAGGCACAATACCTGTGTAATCCTGGAAGGACGATACTTCCAGTATCTTTTATAAGCTAAGATTTCGTATAAGATTGTATACACGCTCAACGCAGGGCGGCCGCGCGCGACATAAGTTCGGCTCAGGCAGCTGCCGTAGCGCAGAGTACAAACACCGTGC
This sequence comes from Anabrus simplex, assembly GCF_040414725.1. NCBI lineage: Eukaryota > Metazoa > Arthropoda > Insecta > Orthoptera > Tettigoniidae > Anabrus > Anabrus simplex. The sequence goes on from NC_090266.1 coordinate 151,694,286, forward strand.
GTTCGGTCTTAGTTTATGTGAGAGAACTCCTTTTTTTTTTCCTTTCTTTCTTTCTTTTTTTTTTTTTTTTTTTTTGCTAGTTGCTTTACGTCGCACCAACACAGATAGGTCTTATGGCGACGATTGGATAGGAAAGGCTTAGGAGTGAGAAGGAAGCGGCCGTGGCCTTAATTAAGGTACAGCCCCAGCATTTGCCTGGTGTGAAAATGGGAAACCACGGAAAACCATCTTCAGGGCAGAGAATTTCTTGTCGCCATCCCTTTTGCAGGAATGTCACAATATGGTGAGCATAGGAGATGGGTTCTTTTCTTATCTTTGCCTCAGTCCTACACATGTTGTCTGTGCACCGCCGAGCTTACAAGTGTTGTTAAACTGATCGACAATACAAATGGCTCCCATCGGTCAAATATCGAACCTGACCTGGGTATAGCGTCACACTGTGCCTCAGACATTGGCCTAGAGTTAATATGTTCCAGATACCGTGTGAAATTGAAACATGCAAAACATGATTGAGCACTGTAGATGCTACATAAAAAAGGATGCATATTAATAATTGCAGCGAAATGATTCAAGCCAAGATATTATATTTATACGGGGTATTCCACGACAAAATGGACGAAAAATGCAATAAAGAACTAACTTCGTTCCCTTTTAACTACGAAGAATTTAAAACCAGTGTAGAAAAGCGTCAAAATCAAGATTATGTAAAAAAAAGTTCTAATTGTAATAGCGCTCACAGAAAAAGCTGTTAAATGTATCGTTTAACATTAATTTTCGCAAATTCCTAACCAAATTTTAAGTTATACATACATGCATACATACATACATACATGCATACATACATACATTATCATTATAGACTGTTATGCCTTTCAGCGTTCAGTCTGAAAGCCTCTGAGAATTTACTAAACGTCGCCACAATCCTCGATTTGCAACTAGAGTTGTGGCCTCATTTAGTTCTGTACCTCTTATCTTTAAATCGTTAGAAACCGAGTCTAACCATCGTCGTCTTGGTCTCCCTTTACTTCTCTTACCCTCCATAGCAGAGTCCATTATTTTCCTAGGTAACCTTTCCTCCTCCATTCGTCTCACATGACCCCACCACCGAAGCCGGTTTATGCGTACAGCTTCATCCATCGAGTTTATTCCGAAATTAGCCTTTATCTCCTCATGCCGAGTACCCTCCTGCCATTGTTCCCACCTGTTTGTACCAGCAATCATTCTTGCTACTTTCATGTCTCTTACTTCTAACTTATTAGTAAGATATCCTAGTCCACCCAGCTTTCGCTCCCGTAAAGCAAAGTTGGTCTGAAAACAGACCGATGTAAAGACAGTTTCCTCTGGGAGCTGATTTCCACATAGAGATTTAAAATCGAATGAGGTTTTAACTCATACATATAACATAGGCACTCCATTGACATGTGAATCATGTGTATTATTCTCAATATTGTGGAGATAAACATTAAAATGTTGATTCTATTTTTATTCCAAAATTGAAATGCGATATAAATATGTATACGTCAATAATGTTATTTTCGTCAGCAGAATAAATCAGCATTGTCAAATTCATTGGGCTGCGATTGGATATACGAATAAAAAATTAACAAAGAATTTATGTTTTGAGATTGCGCTGCCACAGGTAGGAGGTCAGGTTCGATTCCCGGATCTGCCACAAAGTTTGAAAAGTGGTACGAGGGCTGGAATGGCGTCCACTCAGCCTCAGGAGGACAACAGAGTCATCTTCAGTTATCCACGAAGTGGATTTCCGTGGTTTCCCACTTCTCCTCCAGGCAAATGCCGGGATGGTACCTAACTTAAGGCCACGGCCGCTTTCTTCCATCTTCCTTGTATATCGGTCCTCCGTATCCTCCGACCAAACTCTCACGCTCCAGGACACTGTCCTTGAGGTGGTAGAGGTGGGATCCCTTGGTGAGTCCGAAGGAAAAACCAACCCTGGAGGGTAAAGAGATTAAGAAAAAAGAAAGAAAAAAAGACCGAGCTCGATAGCTGCAGTCGCTTAAGTGCGTCCAGTATCCAGTATTTGGTAGATAGTAGGTTCGAAACCCATTGTCAGCAGCCCTGAAGATGTTTTTTTGTTGTTTCCCATTTTCACATCAGGAGATTTAATTAAGGCCACGGCTGCTTCCTTCCCACTTCTAGATCATTTCTGTCTCATCGTCGCCATAAGACCTATCTGTGTCGGTGCGACGTAAAGCTACTCGTAAAATATATGCTTGTATATACGAATAGGTTGAACATGTAAATAAATAAATAAATTATTTAGACAGTTATTGTTGTACTCTATCTTAACAATTCTAAGGAAATAAAACTCCTATCTTTAACAGCATTACCACTACATTTCTGTGCAATGGTCGGAAGCACGTCGGTTTGATTCGCGTTCAGAAATGAAGAGGGATGGGCTGAGTAGCTCGGACAGTACAGCGCTCGCCTTCTGAACCCAACTTGGCAGGTTTGATCCTGGCTCAGTCCAGCGGTATTTGAGGGTGCTCAGATGCGTCAGTCTCGTGTCTGTAGATTTACTGGCAACTTGGCAACTTGGCGTCTCCAGAAACCGTAAAATTGGTTAGTGGGACGTAAAAATTATTATTATTGTTATTCTTGTTGTTCTGGGAATATCGTGGTGTAAGAAGGTGCCGGGGTGAATGAGCGGACAAGGAATTTACTAGAGCATAAGTTACAGCACTAAATTTTGAAATTTTATTTCATTCCTTCTCTTTTTAATAAAATTTGTTAGATAAAAGATTTGTAACAATTAACAGTTAAATAGGATAACGGTGAGCTCGTTAGCTCTGATAGCAACAGCGGACTATAAGTCCAAAAATCAGGTACGAAAACTAATAATGCTATTTGCTTTACGTCCCACAAACTAATTTTACAGTCTTCGGAGACGCCGAGGTGCCGGAATTTAGTCCCGCAGGAGTTCTTTTACGTGCCAGTAAATCTACCGACACGAGGCTGTCGTATTTGAGCACCTTCAAATACCACCGGACTGAGCCAGGATCGAACCTGCCAAGTTGAGGTTAGAAGGCCAGCGCCTTAACCGTCTGAGCCACTCAGCCCGGCGGTACGAAAACTAGAGAGTTTTTTTTGTTTTTTTTTTGTTGTTTTTTTGCTAGTTGCTTTACGTGGCACCGACACAGGTAGGTCTTATGGCGACGATGGGACAGGAAAGAGCTAGGAGTGGGAAGGAAGCGGACGTGGCCTCAATTAAAGTACAGCCCCAGCATTTGCCTGGTGTGAAAATGGGAAACCACGGAAAAACATTTTCAGGGCTGCCGACAGTGGGATTCGATAGAGAGAATTAACCACACGATAATATACAGGGAATGAGCATTATAGCTCTGAACAGGTACACTATTTTATAAGAGTATGTTTGCTCCATTAATTTACATAGCCTATGAGTCTGAGCTCCAAAAGATAACATTGTCCAGCCTCTGAGAGCCACAATTTTCTTGCAAGGTTATGTCTGACAAACCTCAAATAATGTTTTTACAGTCATGTCTGCTCAACAGTTCGTTACACACTGGTCTATCAACAATTACAAAATAAACAAGGGCAATGAGTGTCCATCCAAAATGGCCTTAATGTAAAAAGGAAGGTTGAACGTGATCGGCCATGAACAGAAGGCTAGGAGGCGAAATAATTGCAGTCCTTTTAGAAAAACTCTTAAAACCATAAGTGGGCTTATGGCCCAAAGTTGCAGAGGCTAAGCCTATTCTACAGAAGGGTCACTAAAGACGAAATATTAAATGCCAAAAATGTGTTAAGAGTTTAGAGGCTTGGAAGGTTTTAGTCACCCCATACCAAGTTGAAAAGGAACCAACAGAGGGTGTTCACTCTTTGTTCCCTTAATTTACATATTTCCCAGCAGGGATTTGAACAATGTGCTCAGACTTGCCGAAAAAATACTTTTAAACCATTGAAGAGAGCTTTACATAAAATGAAAGAGGTTTGAAACCTTCCTTTCAAGTTCTCTGCCGGAGCTATCACCTGTTAAGAAAATTCTGCCATTACCTTGTTTTGCAGGGCCTTCCGAACGCCGACCTGTGGCCCCTGCCTCCAAATAACTCGCCGCACTCACTAAACTGGAGCGATGAAGATGACAATAGCGTCCAGCTTTCATAGCATTTCGAGGGGAAGTTTCCAGAACTCTTAACAGATAGGCTGGATGCCTGTACACACACCCAATTTTAATTAGCTAGTGAAAATATTCCAAAAATTCCTTATTGGTTGGTAATTAAGGAGGAAGGAAGCAGTAGGGGGTTGACAACTTTGACGTAAGAACAATACAATCTCACAAACTTAAGGTTTTCCACCTGTCACAATACAAATGTTTTAATAAATTAGTTCGAGTTCGACCCGCTAGGTGGAGCAATAAAACCTATGATAGAGACACCTAGCGGTTGAAAATCCAAATATCTTGTATAACATTAGTTCAAGTTCAGTTACATAGATGACCTTATAGAAGGGGCGCAGTTTAACTGGTGGGAGAAGGTGTACCCCAGGTACAATTATTATTATTATTATTATTATTATTATTATTATTATTATTATTATTATTATTATTATTAGAAATAAAGAAATGTGTTCCCCACTTCCGAGCCGCCACGTGGCACTCAACTGACTCCACAGCAATGAGTACTGGGTTGTTCTGTGGGCAAAGGTGACCCATTGTAAGCAGATATTGCGAATAGTAGATGCCTTAAGCCTCCACTCCTCTACAACTGGTCTTATATTCACAAGTATTAACGGATTAGACTTCCTTGTGTGCGTGTTTTACATTACAATTTTTCATAGTTTTTGTAATAATAATAATAATAATAATAATAATAATAATAATAATAATAATAATAATAATAATAATAATAATAATGTTCATGACGATAAAGTAAACTGGCGTCCTCATCCCGAGATGGTGTAGTTCTTTTCATGAACACCCCCAATGGAGTTGAACTGCATGTAGGCCTAGGTTTTAAGTATATACAACCCTCCTGCCATTCTTAAATTTCTGGCATTTAATGGCGCTAAACCTTATGCTACGGAGTCGGGCTTAATAATGAGAATTTATGGTCTCAGTAACAGTCTGCATGCATTTTGATCTGACGCCACCTAGGTTACCTGCGCGTCAATTTCGACGTTCCATTTTACTCTATCAAATAGCAGAGAAAACCGGATCTCCCTTGGCCGATCTGTGCCTGAGTATTTCATTTATTTCATCGGATAAACACCGTAAGTATCGCCTGAGATTTTTTCATGTCGACATCGTATGACAAGGAGAGTTGAACAGACTCCGTCCTACCCTCCAGCGATCTTGGATCATGAGGCAGACCCTCTACCGCTGACATACATAAGGAGCTATAATTACGATAATTACTTTATGGGCTTTCTTCTTGGTCGGAGTGGAGTTATTCGGAACGCACCCGACTATACGATTTGTGAGAGACGTACTTGAACAGCCTGGTGTATTAGACTCCAATGGAATCGGAGTTAGAGCTCGTCACCCGGGTGCTAGAAGCTGCTTACTCTCTACAGCACATGCCTGGAGTTTTCGACAGGTACGACAGGTAATGACACCTTGTATTGCAGCAGGAGGCCGCAGCTTTGAACATTTTTTGTAAAAGATTACAATTAAATTGAAATTTAATATTTGCATACTTAACCACATTGAAACGAACATCAATTATCAATTTACCACCTACGGTTATTTAATAAAACATATTTGTTTTAGTTTCTTCTATCATCTCCAGAAATTTGAGCATTGAATTTTACTACACTAGGTACATAGGCAGCCAGCCAAAAGGCAAGGTTGAGTGATAATTGGTGGAGAAAAGCCATATTTGGCACAAAAATGAGAGACAGCTAAGTATCAATGTTACACAGTAAGACTGAGCTATGTGGAATGGGGAATAGCAGAGGGCATGTGAAACAAAAGAGCCTTATACAACATGAAACGATGAGGGAAACCAAAGGTGCCCAATAAATGTGAGAAAGTCATAACACAGGATGATATTTCTACATTCAGAAGGATGCGAATAAGAAAGAATGACCGAGCTCCATAACTGCTGTTGCGTAAGTGCGGCCAGTATCCAGTATTCGGGAGATAGTGAGTTCTAACCCCAGCCCTAAAGATGGTTTCCCGTGGATTCCCATTTTCACACCAGGCAAATGCTGGGGTTGTACCTTAACTAAGGCCACGGCCGCTACCTTCCTTTTTTGCTATGTTGCTTTACGTCGCACCGACACAGATAGGTCTTATGGCGGCGATGGGATAGGAAAGGCCTGGGAATGGGAAGGAAGCGGCCATGGCCTTAAGTAAGGTACAGACCCAACATTTTCCTGGTGTGAAAATGGGAAACCATGGAAAACCATGGAAAACCATCGTCAGGGCTGCCGACAGTGGGATTCGAACCCACTATCTCCCGGATGCAAGCTCACAGCTGCGTGCCCCTAATCGCACTGCCAACTCACCCATTCGCTTCCTTCCTACTCCTAGCCCTTTCCTGTCTCATCGTCGCCATAAGACCTATCTGTGTCGGTGTGACGTAAAGCAACTTGTTAAAAAATGATAATCTGGAGTTGAGTGATAAGAGCCATGTTTCCATCGTGGGGGCAGGTCTGTGGATTTCTTCTCTATATAGGCCTATCTGCACATTTCATTTCAGAACCCCTCAGTAGTGTTACCCCCTAAATGTGTCTGCGAGACAGCGTGAACGTCACGCGTGGCGATAATGAGGGCTGGAGGGCGAGCTTTGATGTCAGTATTACACTGATTGGCATTTCTAATGAGCATCAGTAACACGTGGGTGATAGATGAGGAATACACCGTGGCATTTTGATGATGAGGAAAATAATATCTGTCCAGCCAGATTCACAGGTCGGCTGAAGTGAATGTTTTGTGATATATATTCAATTAATGTTGCCAGAATTATTTGCAGAGGGGTGCAGTTGCGAGTGGTTTTGCTAGGAGGGGGAGTGTGGGGATCCAGGGGAAATGCCATTTTAAAGTCAGAATTACGTTCCTTCAAGGCATTTTGTAACATCTGAAGCCATTTCTCTTCAGTTTCGACTGGGTTAATTTATATCTACTTTTTCCTTTTTTTGCTAGTTGCTTTACGTCGCACCGACACAGATAGGTCTTATGGCGACGATGGGACAGGAAAGAGCTAGGAGTGGGAAAGAAGCGGCCGTGGCCTTAATTAAGGTACAGCCCCAGCATTCGCCTGGTGTGAAAATAGGAAACCACGGAAAACCATTTTCAGGGCTGCCGATAGTGGGGTTCGAACCTACTATCTCCCGAATACTGGATACTGGCCGCACTTAAGCGACTGCAGCTATCGAGCTCGGTAATTTATATCTGTTAGATTCCTCAGTCTGTCGAAACTGATTTTGAGTGATACATTCATAAAATACCTGCAATAAAACTTATGGTGACAGTATTATATATGAAAAAGGAACAGAATGGCGTGTTTCGTTCTTAAAATTGTTCAGAAATTTAGACTTCACGCCCTCTAAATGGCGTGCATACCATTTCACTCTACCAGACAATGATCTATTGCTGAGTGTAAAGGTCAATTATTTTGGCAGGTACACATTAACACCAGAGACCTTTCACATGCCGACGTCATACGACAAATTGCCACATTGTTTTTTGTCCTCCCGCCCCCTCCTTCCTTCAAAATTCTGACTACCTCGGCCGCGATTTAATCCACGATTTTGCGATCAGTCTACCTCAGTTAGAATCTTCTCGTCCAGATTATCATTTTTTTCTTATTCCCATCCATCTGAATGTAGAAATACCATCCTGTGTTATTGCTTTCTCACATTTATTGGGTCGCTTTGGTTTCCCTCATCGTTTCTTGTTGTATAAAGTTCTTTTGTTTCATATGCCCTCTGCTATTCCCCATACCTCATACCTCAGTCTTACTCTGTAACCTTGATACTTAGCTGTCTCTTATTCTTGTGCCAATATGGTTCTTCTCCTTCAATTTCTAGCTGCCTCTGTACCTAGTGTAGCAAAATTCAATGCTCAAACTTCTGGAGTGATAGAAGAAACTAAAACAAATACGATTTTTAAATAACCATAGGTCGGAAATTGATAACTGATATGAGTGTTAACGTCGTTAGGTGTGAAAATATTACATTTCAATTTAATTGTAATCCTTTACGGGAAAATGTTCCAAAGTGTGGCCTCCTGCTGCAATACAAGGTCTGTAACATATTCGAAAGCTCCAGGCATGTGCTGTAGAGAGTAAACAGCTGCTAGCACCCGGGGCGACGAGCTTTTCCTCCGAATCCATTCCGAGTCTGGTACACCAGTCTGTTCAAGTACCATTCACACAAGTCGTAAAGTGGGTGAGTTCCGAATATCAAGCAGGCCATGCAATTGTCACCTGCGGCCAATCTACTGTCAACCGAATATGAGGTTCAAATACTCCCAGACTTACGAAAAAATATAATACTGCTCTTTCATTTGCAATCACGTTAAAAACATTGATCAATTTTCGACCAAAGGTTACTTTATAATACATTCTTGTTTTGACCTTTCCTGTTATCCCTAAAAGTTTGAGCGTTCAACTTTACCACACCCGCTATAAACTAACAAGAGTGAGCGTTATGTTATTGTTCTTCCGGGTTTAACCGTGTTGTTATTTTCTGTAGATTCCGTACAGATTGTAGACGTTCGAATACATTGCAGTATTCTTCGTCAAGGTGTAACCGTACAACAGGGTTACAGACTTAATTGAGCATTCATTATAATTATTATCAGTCAACCAGTCAATCAATCAATCAATCTGCATTTAGGGCAGTCGCCCAGATGGCAGATTCCCTATCTGTTGTTTCCTAGAATTTTCTTAAATGATTTCAAGGAAATTGGAAATTTATTGAACATCTCCCTTGGTAAGTTACTCCAATGCCTAACACCCCTTCCTATAAACGAATATTTGCTCCAATTTGTCCTCTTCAATTCCAACATTATCTTCATATTTTGATCTTCCCTACTTTCAGTCATTAATTGACCCGATTCAAAAGGTTTTATATTCTTATTTTAATCACTTAGATTGTAGTACAGTATTAATTAGGTATCACGTATCTCATTTCATCTAATCATTCGATAAGAGAATTCTGTTTGTAATCATTATGAATGTAAATAAGTGAAATTTGTTCATATGAAAACAAATTCATATTTTATTTTGTAATGAAGGCAGAAGAGCTGGCATGATATTGTTCAACCTAGGCTATGTTTAACCGATGTTGGCTTAGGTAAGAACGTTTCCGTTGACAGCGGACGGTTTGTAACCGTTCATACGCGTGGGACAGGGGGCAACCAACATGCCTCATGACAACTTTTGTATCGGGTGTGGCCACGTGGCTTCGAGCTTGCTTCGTATTCGCTAGCTACCGTGTATCGGTGTGGAAGGGATGACGATGTAGAAGGGAGACGCATCGAAATGACAAGTCGATGTAAGGCTAGAGGGCAACAGCGGTAGTTGCAGACATAAGATAATCACAGTATCAGACATGTTATGCATAAATAACATGAAGATGAAAATAATCAGCATCGATATCAAACATAATTCACGTAAAATTCCAATAGCTTCTTAAATTGATATCAGGTTTCCTTGTATGTAACAACAATTCGCACGGGGTATTATATTATTCAATTAAAGTAATCCAAGTTGACTGTGCTATTGTCATGAGTTCAGTTTTCTTTTAATAAGTAAATGATTCAATTTTCAAGTACAGTACAATCCTCAATTGTGAAAATGCAACTACAATCTATATCTGTCTTGATCCATATTCCTGTATATTGCCAAGTGTGTGAATTTATCACCCCACGCTGTGAGAATAAAAAATATCAGACATATGCTCTCCGAATTCATCACTTTAGACCAGGGCCTCTCAAACGCCCAAAATCTCACGCGTGCAAATCGAGGCGCAAGAGCTCCGTGCACTGTGCATCGATCGCGTTCGGCTTGGCTCGGACCAACGCTTCGTCTCTGGGCTACTCGGCAAAGCTCGGCTAAACTCGGCTCCAATCGGCCCAACTCAGCTCGGATTTGGAGCGCTACGGAGCAATTGGGAAGAGGGAGACGGGGAGGGGGAGCGAGCAAGACAGGCGTGAGGAAAAAGAGAGTCAGCGCTATTGCTCCATATCGAGGAGTGGGGGCCTGCACTCTGGTCAACCAAGCGAAGTCGTCTTTTGCACCCTGCTTTAGACAGTGGCTGGCGATCAACTAATTGTGCGAATGTAATTCGTAATAACAGCAGTGGTAGGGAAATGCACGAAGGTGACATAAATGCCCCTACTCCCAGACAGCAATCACACTACGAGAGTAGGTACTCTCCTTATCCTTGAAAATCCTTTCCTCTCTGGCTTCGTAAGCCCCTAAAGGTCTAATGAGAATTCTGGAACGTTATGTAGGAGACTGATTACCTCGAATCGATTAGGAGTAATTCAGTCGCCTTGACAAATAATAAGTTACTGCAATGTATTCGAAACGCCGGCAAAATGTACGGATTGTACAGAAAACAACAACACGGTTAAACCCGGAAGAACAACCAAATAACTCTACACACCGCGGAAGTTTCACATCCAAGAGAGTGAACGTTGGTATGGTCTGAAGAAAGTTCACAGTATGAGCTAAAGATGTTTGCTCATTTGAAACATTACAAGTAGAGAGCATTACGTTTATTCTTTCATTCTTAATCTGTTTACTCTCCAGGGTTGGTTTTTTCCCTCGGACACAGCAAGGGATCCCACCTCTACCGCCTCAAGGGCAGTGTCTTGGAGTGTGAAACTTTGGGTCGGGGGATACAACAGGGGAGAATGGCCAGTACCTCTCCCAGGCGGCCTCACCTGGTATGCTGAACAGGGGCGTTGTGGGGGATGGGAAGATTGGAAGGGACAGACAAGGAAGAGGGAAGGAAGCGGCCGTGGCCGTAAGTTAGGTACCGCCCCGGCATTTGCCTGGAGGAGAAGTGGGAAACCACGTAAAACGACTTCCAGGATGACTGAGGTGGGAACCGAAACCCACCTTTACTCATTTGACCTCCCGAGGCTGAGTGGACCCCGTTCCAGCCCTCATGTCACTTTTCAAATTTCACGGCAGAGCCGGGAATCGAACCCGGGCCTCCAAGGGTGGCAGCTGATCACACTATCCACTACACCACAGAGACGGACCTGAGAGCATTACATTTGACAAATATTCTGTAGTTTTTCGACTGCGTAAGAAAGCATTTGATTGAGTGCGTCGCAGCAAACTATGGTATGTCCTAACAGGACATGCTTACCTTAAACATCTTGGCAGTATCATAGAGTGCCTATCAGTAGAATATAAAATTCAAATAAACGTAAATGGAATGATCTCGGCTGAAGTACCTATAAAACAGAGTAATACAAGAGTGTAGCTTATCACCCACACACACTCTTTGACATATTGACGACCTGCTTAGGACATGGATGATTCCATGGGATAAAACTTAATGGTACAACAAAAATCTGGTTAATGACATAATGATAACATTGATAAGTAAAAATTAATCCAGCTGGTGATTCAGAAAAAAATTGTGTTAGTCAGAAATAGTGTAATGTTAACTTTCTCAAAATGTTCGTTCATAACATGTTTAAAACGGCATGATTTCATAACTGAAATTAAAGTGATAGAAATTAAATATGAAAACAATATTATAGGTCAATCTGGGCGCAAAATACTAGTTACTCAAAATATTAGCTGACCCCAAGTAAAGAGATGACGACTGTCAATCCATGTGACCGGCACTTTTCTACCGTCAAGCTATCGAAACTGAGATACACACGTCTTGATGCCCAAGTCTGAAAGTAACAATTTCATTTCCATTGTACATTTAGCAGGTAAGAAAGAGGCCGAAATTAAGTGGTTCAGTTACCATTCGCTTTATCACTCGATGGATATCACGGGCATCATCGCCGAGCTGAGTGGCTCAGACCCCAACTCGGCACGTTCGATCCTGACTGAGTCCAGTAGTATTTGAAGGTGCTCATGCATCTTCATTATAGACTGTTACGTCATTCGGCGTTCAGTCTTCAAGCCTCTGTGCATTTACTAATCTTCGTCGCAGTCCGACTCCATGGCTAAATGGTTAGCGTGCTGGCCTTTGGTGTCCCGGGTTCGATTCACTGCAGGGTCGCGAATTTTAACCGTAATTGGAATTCCGCTGGCACGGGGGCTGTGTGTATGTGTCGTCTTCATCGTCATTTCATCCTCAACACGATGCGCAGGTCGCCTACGAGCGTCAAATCTAAAGACCTGCATCTGGCGAGTCGAACTTGTCCTCGAGCACTCCCGGCACCAAAACCCATACGCCATTTCATTTCATTTTCCCCGCCACTTTCCTCAGTTTGTAATTAGTTCTGTGGCCTCATTTAGTTCTATACCTCTTATTATTAAATCATTAGAAACTGAGTCTAACCATCATCGCCTTGGTCTCCCTCTACTCATCTTACTCTCCATAACAAAATCCATTATTCTCCTTGGTAACCTATCCTCCTCCATTGGCCTCATATGACCCCACCACCGAAGCCGTTTTTTGCGTACAGCTTCATGCATTGAGTTCATTCTTAACCTAGCCTTTATTTTCTCATTCCGAATACCCTACTGACGTTGTTCCCATCTGTTTATTCAGGAATCACACTCGCTTATTTATTTATTTATTTATTTATTTATTTATTTATTTATTTATTTATTTATTTATTTATTTATTTATTTATTTATTTATTTATATATTTGTAACTGGCCAAGTTGCCACGTTGGCCCTCTCTCGCCCTCAAACACATTCTTGACTACAGATTATGTTGTCTATTCTTACAAATTAATAACTTATGATTATGAATATGATGATGATGGTGGTGGTGGTGGTAGGGGGAGAAGATGTTCTAACGTTCAATCTGGAGTGGTAAGAAGGAATACGACGGTGGTGGCTCGTGAAGTTTGGCGATGGGGATTCACACATTTTGTTTAAAAATGTACAACATTACTGTGGATATTAACTCGTTCCGAGAATAAACATACAATCAGTGCATCAGGACGAATAGAACAGTCACGTAAGCCAAAAAAGGAGAAAACAGAAGTCGATGACGTTGCTGCTGAAGGAAAATAAAGTTGAGGCTTGAATACTCCACATCTACAGCACTCTTTTGCCGTTGCTCAGAACAGGAAGTGTCATCCGTAAATCTGTGATTCCATTTATTTTTCTACAGGAAGACTTGAGAGGTTTGTTCCTGGAGAACACCGGTACTGTTTTCCGCCGCTCACTGACACCGGTTTTCACGAGTAAACAGAAATCTGCACCGCAGGAGAGCAGTTTCGTAACCACTAATGAGAAAAATTCCTAGAAATCCATAGACCAGTCCTCCACCCACCCACCTTTTATGTGTTAACAGTACAAAGACGAACCCTATCTGTCTTCAGCTAGTTCCAAGCAATTTTGGAGAGAAGAAAGTGTAATTCACAGACAAGTGTAGTGCTGTAATGGAGATGGAAAATATAAGAGCCAATGCTTTCTCTGGCGATTTCTGCATGTTTTAAAAATATGTTTCCTCTACCTCTCAACGCTTGTAACCAGATCTAGGGCTAATTCGGAAGCTTTCGCTGGTTCACTCTGTAGAACGAACCACCCGGCTGGGCTGACTGCAGCTAGGGCTCCCTTTTGCTCCAAACTCTATGTGAAGAAAGCCGAATAATCAGCAATATCCTACCTGATTATATCCTTAGGTAAGTATGTGGCCTCATAGCGGTAGTAGGATTCAGTGAACCATTGAACCTAGAGAGAATCCACGTCTGGAATATGAAAATAACATATTGACTCACTTAATTATGTAAGGTCATATCTCGCCCCCTTAGCAGATTTGGACTTGTAGAATTTCAGGAATATTATGGACAAGGCTAGAAATTGGTATACATATTACTAAATATATTCTCCACTTATGGGCAAGTTACAATGAAACTGTTATAACGTGAAGTACCGTAGTTAATGAAAATGATAACCTACAACCTGTAAGGGATGTAATGAAGGAAGCAGATATAGGCTGTTAGTACGATGGGGTCGCCACTCCCAAAGTGATTTTATTAATGAATGATAGATGCAATGAAATAAGAATGGAGAGTGTTGCTGGAATGAAAGATGACAGGGAAAACCGGAGTACCCGGAGAAAAACCTGTCCCGCCTCCGCTTTGTCCAGCCCAAATCTCACATGGAGTGACCGGGATTTGAACCACGGTATCCAGCGGTGAGAGGCCGACGCGCTGCCGTCTGAGCTACGGAGGCTCACCGTAGTTAATATTTGACAAAAACACTGCAAAAACTAAACTACCAAAAATGTGTCCGTAATTTCGTCCCCCATCAAATTTATGAAAAGTAAAATTAATTTTAATAGATTTTTTCTTGTCCACCTCCGTGGTGTAGTGGTTAATGTGCCACCCCCGGAAGCCCGGGTTCGATTTCCGGCTCTGCCAAGAAAGTGGAAAAATGGTACGAGGGCTGGAACGGGGTCTACTCAGCGACGGGAGGTCAACTGAGTAGAGGTGGGTTCGATTCCCATCTTAGCCATCCTGGAAGTGGTTTTCCGTGGTTTCCCACTTCTCCTCCACGGAAATGCCGCGATGGTACCGGTACCAAACTTAAGGCCACGGCTGCTTCCTTCCCTCTTTCTTGTCTATCCCTCCAATCTTCCCATCCCCCACCAAGGCCCCTGTTCAGCATAGCAGGTGAGGCCGCCTGGGTGAGGTATTGGTCATCCTCCCAGTTGTATCCCCGACCCAATGTCTCACGCTCCAGGACACTTTCCTTGAGGCGGTAGAGATGGGATCCCTCTCTGAGTTCGAGGGAGAAACCAACCCTGGAGGGTAAGCAGATTAAGAAAGTAAGGAGGATTTTTCCTTCTAACCTTACCAAACACTCTCCCTAAAATGAATTACTTAAAGGCCATTTGTGGAAAATGTTTTCTTGTTATTTTTTTAAACATACTTTTCCAGTGTTGCTCGTGGGATATTAAACGCTTTACTTGCACGTTTGTAACTCATTATCTTGCTCCTCACTGCATTAGTAGCCCTTTTCATAGCCTACTCATTCCACTGCTTACGTTTTCCCTTCTGAAAATAGTAATGAACTTTATAAATAACAAATAAAATGAAGGGGACGAAATTACGAACATGCTCTAATGTTCGCTACAGTAACTCAGGCCAGCCACCTCACTGTAGCGATTACATTCCAGGAACTACACCACACGACTGAAATGCAGTCCAGTATTTCATACAAATATCAGTGGTCACTCTAGGAATAACAGGATCTTAATTTGAATGCTGCACCAACTCAGCTCAGCATGAAAAATGAATCCTCCTCGTACACGGAAACTAAACATGGTGCACTCAACCAACTCTCACAACAAGACAACGGGATGAGACTACGCGAGTGGGCGTGTGCCAGCCGCGCAACTGGAGATCCCTTGGGGGACGAAATTATGTGCGGAGCCGGAACTTCCTACCGTATGGCTACGGGTAATAATGATAACACTGAGTTTAGAACATAGTATATACCATTGGTTCTGGAGTTACTTACGGGTCTAATGATCTACGTGACTTAGTATTCCGTAATAAAAGTATGACATTCCTTTTCATATTCACCCATGCATTCATACAAGTTGGTTATGCACTCACGAGGAAATCCCGGCAAGTTCATTATGACGAAGCTAATGTCGCACAAAAATGAAATGGCGTATGGCTTTCAGTGCCGGGAGTTTCCGAGGACATGTTCGGCTCGCCAGGTGCAGGTCTTTTGATTTGACTCCCGTAGGCGACCTGCGCGTCGTGATGAGGATGGAATCATGATGAAGACAACACATACACCCAGCCCCCCTGCCAGCGAAATTAACCAATGATGGTTAAAATTCCTGACTCTGCCGGGAATAGAACCCGGGACACCTGTGACCAAAGGCCAGCACGCTCACCATTTAGCCATGGAGCCGGACAATGTCGCACAGTTCGTAGCTCTCAGTTGGAGAAAATTCTATAGCCTAGCACCAAAAACAACAATGGACAGTCGTGCACTGATGTGCGATTTGAGTGTAGTGAGCGAGGAGATGGATCGAGTGTAAAGCTCATTTGTGAAGGAGAATACGGTAGCAAAGCAATTCATACGATTTTAGTTTCCAGATTAGTATACTGAGTTACAAAGTAATTGTCTAATCGGGGCTGACTTCATGAATTGGGAAGGTCTTAGATTTTCATTACAAGTTGCCTTACGTAGCAACGACAAAGGTAGGTCTTATGGTGACGATGGGACAGGAAAGCGCTAGGAACGGGGAAGAAGAGGCCGTAGGCTAGATTAAGGTACAGCCTGGTGTAAAAGTGGGAAACAAAGGAAAACCATCTTCAGGCACGCTGACAGTGGGGTTCGAACCCACTATCTACCGAATGCAAGGTCAGAGCTACGTGACCCTAACAGCACGGCTAAATTGCTCGTTGGTCTTAGACTGAAATACGTGGCTCGAGATTCAAAATAGCTAGGTAAACTACTGTAGCACTTTCCTGGAGTTCTAATGAAAGAGGATGAGGGGAAAGCACACTCAGGAAATTAACAATGAGCTGGCATTAAAGGCACAAAGCCATTGTTTCGCAAGAGGAGTATCCCGAGTTCGAGTTACGGAAACCTCCAGTAAGATTTTCAAAAGGACCACTGCGCAGCGTGGGTATTCGGCCACGTCCCCAAACTGAGTCTAGGTGTTCCGCCGACAACACTTAAACTCTCGAAGATGGCGCTGGAATACAGTAGAAAAATTAAAAGTAAACTGAAAAGAAAAATTCACAACATTTACGAGAGATATGGGCAAAATGGTTCGCTACAGTCTCCCTCACACTCGTTTAGCGTATAAATCAGGTTGTCATTTCCGCTCGCCGGATGCCGGAACTTCTGCAAAGCTGCTAACAGTTCAGTGCTGATCCGCACGATGCCGCTGTAGTTCATTTGCCAGGCAACGTTCCAGCTTGTCTGTATTCTGTGCAGTCAACCCGTTTGACCTCATACCGTCTACCGCACTAGCGTCTACTGTATGATCTGAAATGAAATGAAATGAAATGTTAGCGTCTACCGTATTGTCTGAAATGAAATGAAATGAAATGTTAGATCAAATCATGAATGAAGAGGTAATGAATCAAATTGGTGAGATGACAATGATTTGGCAAAATTTGACCAGAAGAAGAGATAAAATATTAGGGCATATCTTTAAATACCCAGGACTTGTTCAGTCAGTTTTTTTTTTTTTTTTTTGCTATGGGCTTTACGTCGCACCGACACAGATAGGTCTTATGGCGACGATGGGATAGGAAAGGCCTAGGAGTTGGAAGGAAGCGGCCGTGGCCTTAATTAAGGTACAGCCCCAGCATTTGCCTGGTGTGAAAATGGGAAACCACGGAAAACCATTTTCAGGGCTGCCGATAGTGGGATTCGAACCTACTATCTCCCGGATGCAAGCTCACAGCCGCGCGCCTCTACGCGCACGGCCAACTCGCCCGGTAGTCAGTTTTTAAGGGATGTGTAGGTGGTAAGATGGACAGTAAGCGATGGTATGATGATAAACGGGGATAAAAGTCAGGTTGTGAGTTTCAAAAATAGGAAAAGTCCTCTCGGTTTTAATTACTGCGTTGATGGTGTGAAAGTTCCCTTTGGGGATCACTGTAAATACCTAGGTGTTAATATAAGGAAAGATCTTCATTGGGGTAATCACATAAATATGATTGTAAAATAAAGCGTACAGATCTCTGCACATGGTTATGAGAGTATTTAGGGGTTGTAGTAAGGATGTAAAGGAGAGAGCATATTTGTCTCTGGTGGGACCCCAACTAGAGTATGGTTCCAGTGTATGGGACACTTATCAGGATTACTTGTTTCAGGAACTGGAGAAAATCCAAAGAAAATCAGCTCGATTTGTTCTGGGCGATTTCGACAAAAGATTAGCGTTACAAAAATGTTGCAAAGTTTGGGCTGGGAAGACTTGGGAGAAAGGAGACGAGCTGCTCGACTACGTGGTATGTTCCGAGCTGTCAGTGGAGAGGTGGCATGGGAGGAATTCAGTAGACGAATAATGTCTTTATAAGTAGGAAAGATCACAATATGAAGATAAAGTTGGAATTCAAGAGGAGAAATTGGGGCAAATATTCGTTTATAGGAAGAGGAGTTAGGGACTGGAATAACTTACCAAGGGAGATGTTCAGTGATTGATTGATTGATTGATTGATTGATTGATTGATTGATTGATTGATTGATTGATTGATTGATTGATTGATTGATTGATTGATCTCTCAGAAATATAGGAATATTTAAGCATTTGCAGTACACCGCCCTCTCGGTAACTCATTGGTTGAATGCTCAGCGCTGAGGCCCTCGCTTCAGAGGGTCCCGGGTTCGATTTCCAGCTGGGTCGGTGATTTTAATCACGTCTGATTATTTCTTCTGGACCGGGGACTGGGTGTTTGTGTTTGTCCCAACACTTTCCTCTTCATATTCAGACAACACACTACACTACACAATAAACCACCACAGAAACACGCAATAATGATTACTATATCTCTCCATATAGGGTTTTGTAATGAAGGGCATCCGACCGTAAAACAGGGCAAGTCTATATGTGCGACACAGTTCGCACTCGCAACCCTGCAGATGTGGGAACAGCGGTAGAAGAAGAAGAGAAGAATAAGAAGCAGTACATGGCTCTTTAAAATTGTCATTAACTATCGTCTGTGTACTACAAGAGCACACATTGTTTCTGAATACCATCTTATATTACAGAGAAGAGAGCACCGAGCAGAGTAGGTCGGCGGACGCAGAGTGGGTCGCGGCCCACAAGTGGCCACGGTTAGTCCGTGGTCCGGCATCTCTGCACTCCGACCGACCAACCAAAGAGAGGAGGGGTGGCCATGGACCTATAGGCCTACCGCGGTTCTACGCCCCTGTATTCTGGAGACGGAGAGGGGCTGGGCCCCACCGTCCGCTATCCTGAGAATGGTTTTCCGTGGTTTTCCATTCTTCTGCGCTCAGGTGAATGCCGGGACAGTTCCTGGTATAGACCACAGCTGCCAACCCTATCCCCTTCTCCGAACATCTCCTTCACCGTACCACTTCTCCCTGGCGGTACCGTCCAGGGGATGGAATGAAAACATTTTAGTAGTAGTAGTAGTAGCGTAGATGCCGGCCCCGTGGTGTAAGGGTAGCGTGCCTGCCTCTTACTCAGAGGCCCCGGGTTCGATTCCCGGCCAGGTCACGGATTTTTACCTGTACCTGAGGGCCGATTCGAGGTCCACTCAGCCTACGTTATTAGAATTGAGGAGCTATCTGACGGTGAGATAGCGGCCCCGGTCTAGGAAGCCAAGAATAACGGCCGAGAGGGTTCGTCGTGCTGACCACACGACACCTCGTAATCTGCATGCCTTCGGGCTGAGCAGCGGTCGCTTGGTAGGCCAAGGCCCTTCAATGGCTGTAGTGCCATGTGGTTGGGTTTGGTTTTAGTAGTAGCGTAGACTTTGGCGTTACAGCGGCTAGATTCTCTAGACTTCCAGCTCTACGTTAAGGAGGCGGAGTGGATAAAAATAAATGGCGTATGGCCTCCGGAGAGGCCTGGTGCAGGTCTTTTCTAGTAGACGGCCTCTTAGGCAACCTACATGTCTGTGAAGATTAGGGCCCTACCCAGGATGATTTCTAATGTTGAATTCGCCACACACACCCAGCCACCGAGCCATTGGAATTAACCGACCCGGCCGGGAATAGAACCCGGGACCCTCTGAACCGAAGGCCAGTACGCTGACCATTCAGCCAACGAGTCGGACGGTGGAAGGGCTGACCCCCCCCCCCCCCACCGTCGGCTGTCCATAGAATGGTTTTCCGTGCTTTTCCATTCTCCTGCGCTCAGGTGAATACCGGAACAGTTCCTAGCATAGGCCACGGCTGCCAACCCTCTCTTACGTCGCACCTGTTCCGAACATCTCCTTCACCGTATCACCTAGTGACACGCGAACACGATTTCGGTGGCACACCACATGCACATACTACCGTAATATTTTTATGTACGTCTTGTACTATAGACTATTTATGTATCTCGTGCATCGTATCGTCATAGTGTTTCAGGTTTAAGCAATAAATACTGAAAATATCAATTCTACTTCCATTCGGACGTGAATTATGGCAACACTGCAACATTAATAGGTCCGAAAGCCAAGTGAAATAAACGTCAGACGCGGCGAACGAGCTATTCGCTGATCTACATAGGTCGATTAGTGAATTTTGGCATGTGTGTGGTTGCCAGCATCGCGTAATTATTCTTCGTGAGTAACTGTTTATTGTTTTCAATTAAGTAAGACAAATAGTTGCCAAGAGAATATCCCAATTTCGAGATTTGGACAAACTGTCGCACTTTATTTCAAAACCTCATATTAATGAGTGATATTAGGCCTAATGTCAATTTTTTTTATGAGTGGTTAGATATTGACAATTTAGAAATGGAGTTAACTGAATTTCAAGAAAGCAGTGCATGGGTAAACAAATTCGTACACCTTAGTGAAGCAATGGTAAAAATCGAGTGTGCTGTTGATGGTGAATATTCTCTCAGAAACCGGAGAATATAATACTTGAACAGTGGAACAAATGTTTTGGGCCATGAAGAAACTTGCTAGTTATCTTGTTTGAGCCAGCATACGCCTGCGAGCAGCTGTTTTCTACAATGAATGTTGTGAAGTCAACAGTTTTGCTTCAGATCTAACTGCTTCTCGTATGTTATTGAAAACAAGAAGTGAACCTGACATAAATGATATGGCTACTAGTATTTTTGCGGTACTGGCAAAATACGACCACGAAACATGCAATAAAATGTATTATTTTACAATGTATACATGTAGGTACAAGTAATAACATGAAACACAATTTTGAATTAGGAATGGAAGTCGATGGTAATGGTGGTGGTAATGGTGGTAATGGTGGGGTGGTGGTCATTGCAAACGAAACTAACAAGTGGCACAGTAGTAAGTTGAGAATAATAAACCAGTCTTCAAATGGCACACTAGTTAGAAAAGGTTCGCCATCCCTGGTCTAAGGGATGCTAGTTGCTTTACGTCGCACCGACACAGATAGGTCTTATGGCGACGATAGGACAGGAATGGGCTAGGAGTGGGAAGAAAGCGGCCGTGGCCTTAATTAAGGTACAGCCCCAGCATTTGCCTGGTGTGAAAATGGGAAAACACAGAAAACCATTTTCAGGGCTGCCGACAGTGGGGTTCGAACCTACTATCTCCCGAATACTGGATACTGGCCTCACTTAAGCGACTGCAGCTATCGAGCTCGGTTGGTTTCGGGGATGGAATGAAAACGTTTTAGTAGCGTAGGCTTCTGTGTTACAGCGGCTAGATTCTCTAGACCTCCAGCTCTACGTTAGGGAGGCGGAGGGGCTGGTCCCCACCGTCGGCTATCCAGAGAGTGGTTTCCCGTGTGTTTCCATTCGCCTGCACTCAGGTGAATGCCGTGACAGTTCATCATCATCATCATCATCATCATCTGTTTACCCTCCAGGGTCGGCTTTTCCCTCGGACACAGCGAGGGATCCCACCTCTACCGCCTCAAGGGCAGTGTCCTGGAGCTTCAGACTCTTGGTCGGGGATACAACTGGGAGAATGACCAGTACCTCGCCCAGGCGGCCTCACCTGCTATGCTGAACAGGGGCCTTGCGGGGGATGGGGAAGATTGGAAGGGATAGACAAGGAAGAGGGAAGGAAGCGGCCGTGGCCTTAAGTTAGGTACCATCCCGGCATTCGCCTGGAGGAGAAGTGGGAAACCACGGAAAACCACTTCAAGGATGGCTGAGGTGGGAATCGAACCCACCTCTACTCAGTTGACCTCCCGAGGCTGAGTGGACCCCGTTCCAGCCCTCATACCACTTTTCAAATTTCGTGGCAGAGCCGGGAATCGAACCCGGACCTCCGGGGGTGGCAGCTAATCACGCTAACCACTACACCACAGAGGCGGACAGCCGTGACAGTTACAGTCTGAAATTGAAGCTGGAATCTTACATGGCCAGAAGATAACGCGGTACAGCTGGACATCTCTGCCTCACTAGCGAGTTGTATGCACCTTGACTCACGGTTTTCTACTACAACTAAAATGGTTTCATTCCCCCGCTGAAGGGGGAGGCGGGCCTCTAAGGCGCCGTCTCTCAGGCCGGGAGATTTGTTACGGTGAAGGAGGTGCACGGAGAAGGTGAGAGGGTTGGCGGCCGTGTCTTATACTAGTAACTGTCCCGGCATTCGCCTTAGTGCATGAGAATGGAAAACCACGGAAAACCATTCTCAGGATAGCGACAGTTGGGGCCAGCCATGAGATCCAGCCCTGTCCCGTCTTCCGAATGCAGAGACATAGAGGCACAGGAGAGTCGTGGCCATCCCTCCTCTGCTCGATTGGCCGGCCAGAGTGCAAAGCTGCTGGATCACGGACCGACCGTGGCCACTTATTGGCCGGGACCCACTGTTTGGCCACCGCTCCAGTGCTGGCTGGCCCACGGTGAGGGCTGTACAATCCAACCTGTAGCGAGGAGTATTACTTTCCTATTGCTTATATGGGCAGTTTATTGTTTTATATCGGATTCTTGCAGTGGCAACAGACATCTATTTCTATTCCGAGTGGTCTTTTCGTGACACATCGATTATTTTACGAAAGTTTTAACGTAGGTCTCGGCAGGGGCGTAACATTAGGGCCTGCTTGGCCTGCAATGCACGCGGGCCCGGGCCTTAAAGGGACTCCTCAGATTCTTCGCAAAAAAATAATATATCTAGCCTAATGTCACTCTGCAGCGAAATGATCAGGGCGATTTTGTAGAATCGTTCGAAATAGTTTTCCTTTTACAATTTGCACCTAGAGGAATTGCCACTTGATTGCATCTAGCAGCTGTTTTTTTTTATTGAGTGTAGCCCAGCACAGCTGCCGTCTCTCGCAACACCATGACGCGCTCTTCATAAAAGACCTCAACCAAATTATTTTAAAATAATTGCAGCAGTGACATCAAAATATCATATTTTAGTTAGAAAATGATACATTCTTGTTGTGTAGTGCACCTGAGATCGTATTACGCACACATTTTGCAGAACGTTTAACTGTTGTCACACCAGGCGTGTTGGCCCTGCAGTTAGGGGCGCACGGCTGTGAGCTTGCATTCGGGAGACAGTGGGTTCGAATCCCACTGTCGGCAGCCCTGAAGATTGTTTTCTGTGGTTTCCCATTTCTACATCAGGCAAATGCTGGGGCTGTACCTTAATTAAGGCCATGGCCGCTTCCTTCCAAATCCTTGGCCTTTCATATCCCATCGTCACCATAAGACCCTATCTGTGTCGGTGCGACATAAAGCCACTACCAAAACAAAAAAACTGCTGTCACACACTTATTCCACAACGATGTATAATGCCTGGACAATAAGGTAAACAGGAATAAACAAAATTTGAGGCTGGTGAAATGTGGTTTGGGAGAAGAATTACAAAAACAAGTTGGACAGATAAAATAACAAATGACTTTGTTTTAAAGAACGTATAAGAGGATCTATGTTTATTGAATCAATAATGAAGAGGAAAAAATAGTTCCTTGCGCACGTACTGAGACATGACTCTCTTCTCCAAACCATCATGGAAGGTAAAGTACAGGGAAAGAGACCAAGAGGACGATCAAGGATCTAATACATCAAGAGCTCCGTCGGTGAACTGGCATGTGGTTCATGTAGCAACCTGAAGAGGCTAGCAGAATATCGTCGTCAGATGTGGCTACAGCGACAAGGCATTGTCTTTAGTAGATGATGATGATGATGTAGTAAAAATCAGTCAACTGAGTTTCGAACGAGCTCCCTTTGCGTGAAATTAATACTAGGCTTATGTGTAGTGCGCTTTGACATTTTTCAAACTTCATTTGAACAGTTTTCGATTTAATTTCGTTCGTATATTTTTTGTGTCGTAATCGAATACATTCTATAGTAGGCCTAACTGAAAAATAAAATCATCTGAAGGTAGGCACTAGCATGTAAGTGCTGCATGGTTGGCAATTAGTCAGCTTAACCGTTAAACAACGGAGGCATTCAAAAAACTATTAAACATTATTTTTTTAATAATCTTACCATAACGAATAATCCCTTTGTTCGTATAACTTGACAACATATTGCATGACAGTGGAACTTCGATATCTCGAATCATCTCGAGAGCTAAATTTTACTTCGAGTTATCGAAATTTCGAGATATAGAGAATATCGTTCTTGAGCATGTATAGCGCATAATTGAATCTACGGGCTTATAGTAAATACAGTATTTTCGTACAGTATTTAAAAATGTGCTGGCCCCGTGGTGTAGGGGTAGCGTGCCTGCCTCTTACCCGGAGGCCCCGGGTTCGATTTCCGGCCAGGTCAGGGATTTTTACCTGGACTTGAGGGCTGGTTCGAGGTCCACTCAGCCTACGTGATTAGAATTGAGGAGCTATCTGACGGTGAGATGGCGGCCCCGGTCTAGAAATCCAAGAATAACGGCCTAGAGGATTCGTTGTGCTGACCACACGACACGTCGTAATCTGCAGGCCTTCGGGCTGAGCAGCGGTCGCTTGGTAGGCCAAGGCCCTTCAAGGGCTGTAGTGCTATGGGGTTTGGTTTTTGGTTTTATTTTAAAATATACTAACAAAAACGTATTTTACGGCATCGCTTCAAGTATGACCCTTATTAAAGTAACTTTTTAGAAGATAGAATACTGTACATATAGTAGAGAAACAAACATACCTCCGTTAACTCCTTAGGAAAATAATCATTAGTCCCTTCTGTTTTTTACTGTTAACCTTCTTTTCTTCCACATAATTTTCAACAACATTTATTGCTGTGAGAAACACTGACAATTATATTCGAATGACTCTGTACGTAGGTTCGAAACCACGCAGCCGAGATTCGTAAACGAAGCTTGTCATCCACGACTTCCGGGGTTGCTTCCGTACGTGACCGGTAATGAATTTACACCCGGAAAACGACGAGGCTTCGCCGATTTTCCGATCACTAGAAGTTTGTTTTCCAATTCCCGTCATGTTAGCTCCCAGCATCACTGTAACCCTTTCTTTACTTGTTAACTGATCCTCACAAACTACGAATGCCGTATTGCACAGTCAATGTTATACAAAATTCGATTTACAGAGTATTTTTTGCTTCAAGGGAGGAAACGTTTGTTTCAAGAAATCGAGAAATTCGTGTAATCGAATTTTGAGTAGTAGAGAAATAAATACACGTGAAGAATAGGAAAAACGGCCGGGAAATTGAAGTTACTTCGAGTAATGGAGGTTCGAGATATCAAGGTTCGACCGTACTTCTACCTGATATATTCATAGGTTTTACATTTTACTTGAGAGGGCCTGCATTTTTTTATTTTGCCTCTGTCACATACCTTACGCCCCTCGGTCTCGGCATGATAAGTATAACACTTCCCCTGCTAGTTACTTTTGAGCAACCCTTGGCTCATCAGTCTATATAGACTGACTAGCAAGATACCCGTGCTTCGCTACGGTATTATACTGAAATTTATAACTGAATGCTTATTGTTTTAGATATATAATCCGACGAAATTCGCGATCTGACTCGTTTTCTGCAAGAATCCACCAAAATTCCCGATCTGACTGGTTTTCTATTATTTTACGGCACGTTTCCTCCCATTTTTCAATCTTCCTTTCCAGCAATCGATTTCGTACTTCCCGGGCTAGGCTCAGGTATTCCTCCCGGTCAGATGGGTCCGTAAATCTTTGCCATCTTTTCCTATAATCATTTTTAATATGGATAAAATCCTTCAGGAGATCCGGCGTGGTGTCATATTGGGTGCCTTGGCGGCACTGAACCCGCGGCCGGACTGCATTCTTAGTCATTACCCGTCCAGGAGCCGTTTCCAGCGCGGTCCGCACATTTGACGACGGTCCGGAATATTATTATTATTATTATTATTACTATTATGTGTTGCTGGAATGGCTGATGACAGGGAAAACCGGAGTATCCGGAGAAAAATCTGTCCCGCCACCGTTTTGTCCAGCACGAATGTCACATGGAGTGACCGGGATTTGAACCACGGAACCCAGCTGTGAGAGGCCGGCGCGCTGCCGCCTGAGCAATGGAGGATCCTTATAAGTACATTAATAACAGCTAAAATCAATTGGTCTCACCTACTTCTACACCCCACCGCCGTTAAGTTTATTTACCGCCACCCCCCCCCCCCAAAATTTAATAATAATAATAATAATAATAATAATAATAATAATAATAATAATAATAATAATAATAATAATAATAATAATAATAATAATAATGTTATTTGCTTTACGTCCCACTAACTACTTTTACGGTCTTCGGAGACGCCGAGGTGCCGGAATTTTGTCCCGCAGGAGTTCTTTTACGTGCCAGTAAATCTACCGACACGGGGCTGTCGTATTTGAGCACCTTCAAATACCACCGGACTGGTCCAGGATCGAACCTGCCAAGTTGGGGTTAGAAGGCCAGCGCCTTAACCGTCTGAGCCACTCAGCCCGGCCCAAAAATTTAAAGAATGCTTGTTTCTTTATGTTTAAGGGAGATTCCAAACACCAATGTTCACGTCTATTACCTTCAGTTTTGAGATATAAGTATCCCAATAAAAATAATTTACTTTCTGCACTTCATATCACAATACCCCCCCCCCACCTGAATTTTCCGGCAAAAAATACTTGTTCTTTAATAGTAAAAGATCTTCTTAAATACCAATGATCACGACTCTAACTTCTTCAGTTTTTGATTTATGTGTCCTCATGAAAGGAATTCAACTCCTTTACACTCCCGCCCTCCAAGATGGTTTCCCCACCAAAACGCGCTTTTCTTTGTTTTTAAAGGAGATCCAAATACGAATTTTCACGTCTGTAACAACTTTAGTTTTTATTAGATGTATGTATTCTCATACAATTAAGCCAATTAATTTTTCAATTCTTTCCCCCCCCCCCCTTTCATTGGATTTTCCGAGAATACGTGTTTCTTTACTTTTAAAGCAGATTGCAAATATCAAATTTCACGTCTGTAACGTCTTCATTTTTGTGATATCAGTAGCCTAATTAAAAGAATTCAACATCATTTTCAGTCACTTTTACCACCCCCCTCCACCCAAGTGGTATTTCCGAAAACTAAAAACACACGTTTCTTTATGTTTAATAGAGATAAAAAATAACTTCACTTCTGTAACATGTTAAGTTTTTTTTAGATATACTGTAAAAATTCTCATTTTTAAATTTCACCCCTTTTGAGTACCCCTTAAGTGGAGTTTCCAAAAACAAATCACCTATGTTTATTTACATTTACAGGAGATTCCAAACACCCACTTTTTACGTCTGTAACATTTTACGTTTCCAAGATATTCTGTAGATATAGTCTTTCAAAAAATTCACCCCAATTTGTCACTCCTGTTTAACCGCCATTAATTGGATTTCCCAAAAACTAAGAATTACGTGTTTCTTTATTTTTAAAGGAGATCCCATATACAAATTTTCAGTTCTGTAATATCTTTGGTTTCTGAGATATATGTATCCCCATTAAAGGCATTCAACCCATTTTTCACCCCTTTTACACTCCTCCTATTAGGATTTACAGGAAACAAAAAAATACGTGTTCCTTTATTTGTAGAGGAGATTCTAACTACCAATTTTAACATGTGTAAATTTTAAAGTTTTAAGATGTAGACGCACTCATTTTAAAAAATTCACCCCCCCTTTTCACCCCCCAATATTTGGATTTTCCAAAAACGAAAAAATACGTGTTTCTTTACTTTTAAAGTAGATCCAAAATACCAATTTTCAGGTCTGTAATATCTTCAGGTTCTGAAATATAAGTAGCCTCATTAAAGGCATTCAACCCATTTTTCACCCTTTTACACCCTTCCTATTGGGAATTTCCGAAAACAAAAGAATACGTGTTTCTTTATTTTTAAAGGATTCTAAATACCAATTTTTACATCTATAAACTTTAAAAGTTTTGAGATATAGATACACTCATTTTTAAAAATCACCCCCTTTTTCACTCCCCATTAATTGGATTTTCCACAAACAAAAAATACGTGTTTCTTTATTTTTAAAGGAGATCCCAAACACCAATTTTCAGGTCTGTAATATCTTCAGGTTCTGAAATATAAGTGCCTCATTAAAGGCATTCAACCCATTTTTCACCCCTTTTCACTCCTCCTATTGAGATTTTCCGAAAACAAAAAAATACGTGTTTCTTTGTTCTTAAAGGAGATTCTAAATACCAATTTTTACATCTATAACCTTTAAAAGTTTTGAGATATAGATACACTCATTTTAAAATATTACCCCCCTTTTCACCCCCCCTTAATTGGGTTTTCCAGAAACAAAAAAATAAGTGGTCCTTTATTTTTAAAGGAGATCCCAAACACCAATTTTCAGGTCTGTAATATCTTCAGTTTCTGAGATATAAGTAGCTTCATTAAAGGCATTCAACCCCTTTTTAACCCCTTTTCACTCCTTCTATTGCGATTTTCCGAAAACAATAAAATACGTGTTTCTTTATTTTTAATGAAGATTCTAAATACCAATTTTTACATCAGCAAACTTTAAAAGTTTCGAGATATAGATTCACTCATTTTAAAAATTCACCCCCTTTTCACCCTCCCATTAATTGGATTTTCCAAAAACAAAAAAATACGTGTTTCTTTATTTTTAAAAGAGATCAAAAGTACCAATTTTGAGGTCTGTAATATCTTCTTTTTCTGATATATAAGTACCGGTATC
Source organism: Anabrus simplex (assembly GCF_040414725.1). Taxonomy (NCBI): domain Eukaryota; kingdom Metazoa; phylum Arthropoda; class Insecta; order Orthoptera; family Tettigoniidae; genus Anabrus; species Anabrus simplex. Next base: position 151,723,128 of record NC_090266.1, read on the forward strand.
CTGATTAAAGGCATTCAACCCATTTTCCCCCATTTTCAACCTTTTTCACTCCTCCCATTGGGATTTTCTGAAAACAAAAAAATACGTGTTTTCTTATTTTTAAAGAAGATTCTAAATACCAATTTTCACATCTATAAACGTTTAAAGTTTTGAGATATAGATACACTCATTTTAAAATTTCACCCCCCCTTTTCACCCCCTTACCGAAGGAATATCCAAAAATCCTTTCTTAGCGAGCACCTACATCATAATGTGAATATATCCCCAAAATTTCATTTCTTTATGTGCAGTAGTTTTGGCTCGGCGATGATGAATCAGTCAGTCAGTCAGGACAAGCTACTTTATATATATACAAGTTTTATGTGCTTTCGAGTCGAGACAAACATTTCTTATCACCCTGTGCTTTTGCCCTTTCAGCTTCTCTGCATACACGTGATACAGTTGACATACTTAGCGAACACGCTTCATCAGTTAAGGCTTGGCGTTTAAGAAACGTTCAGCTGGCTCCGGGTTTCTTCAAGGGTGTACAGTATATATAGTGTAAACAACAACTGCATTTCTTTGACCATGCACTGTTGTCAATTCAGTTTCTCAAGATATAGATATATCAGCAACACACAAAACACGGATATATATGCCTTGTTAGAGCAGTTTAAGGAGAGGCATTACCGAAATTTCGAACTTCTACAGTTTTCAAGCTATTGTAATGAAAATTATGTCGCATATATAGACCCTTACTAGTAAGCTGTGTACTTAATTTCATTCATTTAGGTATTTTGGGTTTGAAGTTATCCTTCTTTCCACACAATTTCTCGACGCGCAATAAAAATAACGCTCCTAGTGACAATTTTGTTAGAAATAAAACCAAATTTTGTAAAAATGTACCTTATGGATGTATAAATGAAGTTTGCTATATACATTATTACTAGCAAGATACCCGTGCTTCGCTACGGTATTATACTGAAATTTATAATTGAATGCTAATTGTTTTAGATATATAATCCGCCGAAATTCGCGATCTGACTCGTTTTCTGCGAGAATCCGCCAAAATTCGCGATCTGACTCGTTTTCTAATAGATTACGGTATGTTTCCTCACATTTTTCAATCTTTCTTTCCAGCAATCGATTTCGTACTTCCCGGGCTAGGTCCAGATATTCCACCCCGTCAGTTGGGTCCCTAAATCTTTGCCATCTTTTCCTATAAGCGTTTTTAATATGGATCAAATCCTTCAGGAGATCCGGCGTGGTGTCGTCTTAGGTGCCTTGGCGGTACTGAACCCGCGGCCGGACTGCATTCTTAGTCATTACCCGTCCAGGACCATTTTCCAGGGGGGTCCGCACATTTGACAACGGTCCAGAACATTATTATTATTATTATTATTATTATTATTATTATTATTATTATTATTATTATTATTATTATTATTATTATTATTATTAAAAGATGTTCTGAACCCCACAGCAAGCTGCAAGATCGCTACTTGGCGGTAAATTACATCTGCTGCCAGTGTCATTGTTACAATGTGACCAGCACCATCGTCGCGCGTAGGCAAGTGTGCGGGATTTCTGGCGATACCAATGACATACTTCCGTGCATTGTTGACCTTATTATAGAGGTGAACAATTTGACGGTCCATCTCATTCCTATCGTTTATTTCAAATGTGTTTAAATTTTTATTTACATGCCAGGAGGATCTACTGTAATCTAAGAACGTTCTCCGAAGGAAAAGATAGCTGTTGAAAACCAGCCCAGGAAAGATTAAAAATGATCGGTTTATGATCAGAATAAGTACATCGAAACTATATAGCCTGTTTCCAGTCTTTCGACAGGGTCAGGAATGGAATAAATAAAGCCCCATCTAGCAGCGACAATAGGAATTGTGCCGGCTGCCGAAGCACACCTCTGGGGCAATGATCGTTGAATGACAAATGAAATGAAATATTGGACAGTGTTGCTGGAATGAATGATGAGAGAGAAAATCGAAGTATCCGGAGAAAAACCTCTCCCGCCTCCGTTTTGTCCAGCACGAATGTCACATGGAGTGACCGGGATTTGAACCACGGAACCCATTTGCGAGAGGCCGGCGCGCTGCCGCCTGAGCAACGGAGGCTCCTTAAGTACATTATGAACAGTAAAATCAATTGATCTCACCTCCTTTTACACCCCACCGCCGTTAAGTTTATTTACACCCCCCCCCCCAAAAAAATAGAAGACGTGTTTCTTTATGTTTAAAAGATATTCCAAACACCAATGTTCACATCTGTTACATTCAGTTTTGAGATATAAGTATCCCCATAAAAATAATTCACTTTATTTTCACTTCCTTTCACACTCCCCTCCCCCCCACCCCGTAAGTGAATTTTCCGGCAAAATATACTTGTTTCCTTAATAGTAAAGGATCTTCTAAATAGTAATTCTCACGACTCTAACTTCTTCAGTTTTTGATTTATGTGTCTTCATGAAAGGAATTCAACTCCTTTTCACTCCCGCCCCCCAAACGCGTTTTTCTTTGTTTAAGGAGATTCAAATACCAATTTTCACGTCCGTAACAACTTTAGTTTCTATTAGATGTATGTATTCCCATACAATTAATTCAATTAATTTTTCAATTCCTTCATTGGATTTTCCGAGAATACGTGTTTCTTTACTTTTAAAGCAGATTCCAAATGTCTAATTTCACGTCTGTAATATCTTCATTTTTGAGATATCAATAGCCTAATTAAAAGAATTCAAAACCATTTTCAGTCACTTTTACCCCCCCCCTTCCACCCAAGTGGTATTTCCGAAAGCTGAAAATACACGTTTCTTTATTTTTAATAGAGATAAAAATATCATTTTTCACTTCTGTAACATGTTAAGTTTTTGAGATATACTGTAGAAATTCGCTTTTTAAATTTCACCCCTTTTTATTTCCCCTTACGTGGAGTTTCCGAAAACAAATCACCTATCTTTCTTTACATTTACAGGAGATTCCAAATACCCACTTTTTACGTCTATAACATTTTACGTTTCTCAGATATTCTGTAGATATAGTCTTTCAAAAAATTCACCCCAGTTTGTCACTCCTGTTTAACCCCCATTAATTGGATTTTCCAAAAACAAAAAAATACGTGTTTCCTTATTTTTAAAGGAGCTCCCATATACAAATTTTCAGTTCCGTAATATTTTCAGTTTCTGAGATATATGTATCCTCATTAAAGGCATTCATCCCATTATTCACCCATTTACACCATTCCTATTGGGATTTAAAGAAAGCAAAAAATACGTGTTCTTGTATTTTTAAAGAAGATTCTAAATACCATTTTTTTACATCTGTAAACTTTTAAAGTTTTAAGATGTAGACACACTCATTTTAAAAATTCACCCCCCTTTTCACCCTCCATTATTTGGATTTTCCAAAATCAAAAAAATTCCTGTTTCTTTATTTTTAAAGTAAATCCCAAATACCAATTTTCAGGTCTGTAATATCTTCAGGTTCTGAAATATAAGTAGCCTCATTAAAGGCATTCAACCTCTTTTTCACCCTTTTCCACCCTTCCAAATGGGATTTTCCGAAAACAAAAAAATACGTGTTTCTTTATTTTTAAAGGAGATTCTAAATGCCAATTTTTACATCTTTAAACTTTAAAAGTTTTGAGATATAGATAGACTCATTTTAAAAATTCACCCCCTTTTCACACCCCCCATTAATTGGATTTTCCAAAAACAAAAAATATGTGTTTCTTTATTTTTAAAGGAGATCCTAAACACCAATTTTCAGGCCTGTAATATCTTCAGTTTCTGAGATATAAGTATCCTCATGAAAGTCATTCAACCACGTTTTCACCCCTTTTCACCCCTCCTATTGGGATTTTCCGAAAACAAAAAAATACGTGTTTCTTTGTTTTTAATGAAGATTCTAAGTACCAATTTTTACATCTGTAAACTTTAAGAGTTTTGAGATATAGATGCACCCATTTTAAAAATTCACCCCCTTTTCACCCTCCCATTAATTGGATTTCCCCCAAACAAAAAAATACGTGTTTCTTTATTTTTAAAAGAGATCAAAAGTACCAATTTTCATGTCTGTAATATCCTCAGTTTCTGAGATATAAGTACCGGTATCCCGATTAAAGGCATTCAACCCCTTTTTCACCCTTTTGTGCCCCTCCTATTGGGATTGTCTCAAAACAAAAAAATACGTGTTTCCTTATTTTTAAAGAAGATTCTAAATACCAATTTTCACATCTGTAAACTTTTAAAGTTTTGAGATATAGACACACTCATTTTAAAATTTCACCCCCCTTTTCACCCCCTTAGCGATGGAATATCCAAAAATCCTCTCTTAGCGAGCACCTACATCTTAATATGAATATATCTCCAAAATTTCATTTCTTTATGTCCAGTAGTTTTGGCTCGGCGATGATGAATCAGTCAGTCAGTCAGTCAGTCAGTCAGGACAAGCTACTTTATATATATAGACTAGCAAGATACCCGTGCTTCGCTACGGTATTATACTGAAATTTATAATTGAATGCTAATTGTTTTAGATATATAATCCGCCGAAATTCGCGATCTGACTCGTTTTCTGCGAGAATCCGCCAAAATTCGCGATCTGACTCGTTTTCTAATAGATTACGGTATGTTTCCTCACATTTTTCAATCTTTCTTTCCAGCAATCGATTTCGTACTTCCCGGGCTAGGTCCAGATATTCCACCCCTTCAGTTGCGTCCCTAAATCTTTGCCATCTTTTCCTATAAGCGTTTTTAATATGGATCAAATCCTTCAGGAGATCCGGCGTGGTGTCGTCTTAGGTGCCTTGGCGGTACTGAACCCGCGGCCGGACTGCATTCTTAGTCATTACCCGTCCAGGACCATTTTCCAGGGGGGTCCGCACATTTGACAACGGTCCAGAACATTATTATTATTATTATTATTATTATTATTATTATTATTATTATTATTATTATTATTATTATTATTATTATTATTATTAAAAGATGTTCTGAACCCCACAGCAAGCTGCAAGATCGCTACTTGGCGGTAAATTACATCTGCTGCCAGTGTCATTGTTACAATGTGACCAGCACCATCGTCGCGCGTAGGCAAGTGTGCGGGATTTCTGGCGATACCAATGACATACTTCCGTGCATTGTTGACCTTATTATAGAGGTGAACAATTTGACGGTCCATCTCATTCCTATCGTTTATTTCAAATGTGTTTAAATTTTTATTTACATGCCAGGAGAATCTACTGTAATCTAAGAACGTTCTCCGAAGGGAAAGATGGCTGTTGAAAACCAGCCCAGGAAAGATTAAAAATGATCGGTTTATGATCAGAATAAGTACATCGAAACTATATAGCCTGTTTCCAGTCATTCGACAGGGTCAGGAATGGAATGAATAAAGCCCCATCTAGCAGCGACAATAGGAATTGTGCCGGCTGCCGAAGCACACCTCTGGGGCAATGATCGTTGAATGACAAATGAAATGAAATATTGGACAGTGTTGCTGGAATGAATGATGAGAGAGAAAATCGAAGTATCCGGAGAAAAACCTGTCCCGCCTCCGTTTTGTCCAGCACGAATGTCACATGGAGTAACCGGGATTTGAACCACGGAACCCAGCTGCGAGAGGCCGGCGCGCTGCCACCTGAGCAACGGAGGCTCCTTAAGTACATTATGAACAGTAAAATCAATTGATCTCACCTCCTTTTACACCCCACCGCCGTTAAGTTTATTTACACCCCCCCCCCTCCCAAAAAATAGAAGACGTGTTTCTTTATGTTTAAAAGATATTCCAAACACCAATGTTCACATCTGTTACATTCAGTTTTGAGATATAAGTATCCCCATAAAAGTAATTCACTTTATTTTCACTTCCTTTCACACTCCCCTCCCCCCACCCCGTAAGTGAATTTTCCGGCAAAATATACTTGTTTCCTTAATAGTAAAGGATCTTCTAAATAGTAATTATCACGACTCTAACTTCTTCAGTTTTTGATTTATGTGTCTTCATGAAAGGAATTCAACTCCTTTTCACTCCCGCCCCCCAAACGCGTTTTTCTTTGTTTAAGGAGATTCAAATACCAATTTTCACGTCCGTAACAACTTTAGTTTCTATTAGATGTATGTATTCTCATACAATTAATTCAATTAATTTTTCAATTATTTCACCCTTCCCCCACCACCCCTTCATTGGATTTTCCGAGAATACGTGTTTCTTTACTTTTAAAGCAGATTCCAAAGCAGATTTCACGTCTGTAATATCTTCATTTTTGAGATATCAGTAGCCTAATTAAAAGAATTCAACACCATTTTCAGTCACTTTTACCCCCCCCCCTTCCACCCAAGTGGTATTTCCGAAAGCTGAAAATACACGTTTCTTTATTTTTAATAGAGATAAAAATACCATTTTTCACTTCTGTAACATGTTAAGTTTTTGAGATATACTGTAGAAATTCGCTTTTTAAAATTTCACCCCTTTTTATTTCCCCTTACGTGGAGTTTCCGGAAACAAATCACCTATCTTTCTTTACATTTACAGGAGATTCCAAATACCCACTTTTTACGTCTATAACATTTTACGTTTCTCAGATATTCTGTAGATATAGTCTTTCAAAAAATTCACCCCAGTTTGTCACTCCTGTTTAACCCCCATTAATTGGATTTTCCAAAAACAAAAAAATACGTGTTTCCTTATTTTTAAAGGAGCTCCCATATACAAATTTTCAGTTCCATAATATTTTCAGTTTCTGAGATATATGTATCCTCATTAAAGGCATTCATCCCATTATTCACCCATTTACACCCCTCCTATTGGGATTTAAAGAAAGCAAAAAATACGTGTTCTTGTATTTTTAAAGAAGATTCTAAATACCATTTTTTTACATCTGTAAACTTTTAAAGTTTTAAGATGTAGACACACTCATTTTAAAAATTCACCCCCCTTTTCACCCTCCATTATTTGGATTCTCCAAAATCAAAAAATACCTGTTTCTTTATTTTTAAAGTAAATCCCAAATACCAATTTTCAGGTCTGTAATATCTTCAGGTTCTGAAATATAAGTAGCCTCATTAAAGGCATTCAACCGCTTTTTCACCCTTTTCCACCCTTCCAATTGGGATTTTCCGAAAACAAAAAATACGTGTTTCTTTATTTTTAAAGGAGATTCTAAATGCCAATTTTCACATCTTTAAACTTTAAAAGTTTTGAGATATAGATAGACTCATTTTAAAAATTCACCCCCTTTTCACACCCCCCATTAATTGGATTTTCCAAAAACAAAAAAATATGTATTTCTTAATTTTTAAAGGAGATCCTAAACACCAATTTTCAGGTCTGTAATATCTTCAGTTTCTGAGATATAAGTATCCTCATGAAAGTCATTCAACCACGTTTTCACCCCTTTTCACCCCTCCTATTGGGATTTTCCGAAAACAAAAAAATACGTGTTTCTTTGTTTTTAATGAAGATTCTAAGTACCAATTTTTACATCTGTAAACTTTAAGAGTTTTGAGATATAGATGCACCCATTTTAAAAATTCACCCCCTTTTCACCCTCCCATTAATTGGATTTCCCCCAAACAAAAAAATACGTGTTTCTTTATTTTTAAAAGAGATCAAAAGTACCAATTTTCATGTCTGTAATATCTTTAGTTTCTGAGATATAAGTACCGGTATCCCGATTAAAGGCATTCAACCCCTTTTTCACCCTTTTGTGCCCCTCCTATTGGGATTGTCTCAAAACAAAAAAATACGTGTTTCCTTATTTTTAAAGAAGATTCTAAATACCAATTTTCACATCGGTAAACTTTTAAAGTTTTGAGATATAGACACACTCATTTTAAAATTTCACCCCCCTTTTCACCCCCTTAGCGATGGAATATCCAAAAATCCTCTCTTAGCGAGCACCTACATCTTAATATGAATATATCTCCAAAATTTCATTTCTTTGTGTCCAGTAGTTTTGGCTCGGCGATGATGAATCAGTCAGTCAGTCAGTCAGTCAGTCAGGACAAGCTACTTTATATATATAGATTTGAAGCAGTACGTGTGTGCACCTCCTGCTGTAAGATACATGTTTTTCGTATCTGTGCTAATTCTGCGGGTTTATTTGGGGTGGTTGTTTGGGTCGTCAGTCCATAGTGTGGTTCGATGCAGTCTCCATGCCATCCTATACCATGCCAACATTTTCGTTTCTACATAACTAGAGGGGAATCGGGTAATATGGAATAGTCGGGAAATAAGTAATATCACAATATCTTGCCTGTAAGGTACTGCTCTCACGTGGAAACTCGTCGAATTACGGTAAATGTTCTCATGATGCTTTGTATTCAGTTTCGACATGCTCGTGAGTGAGGTTAGTGCGTGGAGCAAGAATATTTGTTTTTCATATTTGAAAAGCTTTTGCAGGTAATTCTTTTAATGCTTGTATTAATTACCAACACTGAGTTTAGTCCTGGGAAATCCAATGTTACATATTGTACAAGAGTTGCTTATGTTGCTACACCAGTGTAACTTCCTTGTTGTGCGAAGTTTAGGGCATGACGAATCCTTTAATTCAAACAGGGTGTGTCGGGATATATGGAATACTGTTTTAATTTCAAAGTAAAATGACGTTTAAAATTAATTACAATTAATTGCATTAATCCTGCTATATATTATAACATTTAATTACCTATAGATCTCAGTTTCTGCATCTGTGACTTTTGTCACTGAATGAACAAGTCACTGTAAAAAGAAAATTCTGAATAATTAGTGTATACAGATTATCATTTAAGTTAATTACCAATTTTATTCTTTCGATTTTTAAAATTTCTGTACGTCTACCAGTAAGAACGTTCCTTAAATATAACTGAATGAATTTATTGAAGTTGTATTTTAATTTACGTATTATTTACCCTACTATTCCATATTAGCTGACTATTCCGTATTACCCACCAAGTGCAACTTTTTGAAAGAAATAATTTTGACGTGAAGACATTAACAATTTACAATTTAAAAATATAGAGAATCTTGGCTAATTATTTGAATTTTCAAACCATATTTATTTATATTTCATAACTGATTTCGGTAAGAAGTTATACTGCCAAAAGTAGATGGTATACCATATTATACGACTCTCCTCTACTACATCCTACATCTGCTCTAATCCGTTTGTCATATTCACACCTTGGTCTACGCCTGCCTTTTTTCCCTCAAGAACCAACTGAACAAGTCCTGGGTATCTTAATATGTGCCCTATCATTCTCTATATTATTCTGTATAGTTTTATGAAATCGTTCTCCACTCACCAATTAGATTCACTATCTCTTCATCCATGAATCTATCTACCCATCTTACCTTCAGCATTCTTTTGAAACACCACATTTCAAAAGTTCTAGTTATTGTCCATATTTCACTTCCATATATATGCCATGCTCCTTACGAAAGTCTTTAACAAACACACTTCTAGTTCCTATATCAATGTTCGATGTGATTAACCATGATATAAGGTAGGGGAGTATAATTCCGTCCCCGCACATACTGTAATTTCGTCCCCCAAGGGATTTCCAGGTTGCACGATTGGTAAGTAATGTTTAGCCGTGCGCACATGCGTAGCCTCATCCCGTCGCCTTGTTGTGAGAATTGGTTATGTGCACCGTGTACAAGGAGGATTCATTGTCCATGCTGAGCTGAGTTAGATTCAAATTAAGAGCCTGTTATTCCTAGAGTGAGGACTGATTTGTGTATGAAATATTGGATTGCATTTCAGTCGTGTAGTGTAGTTGCTGGCATGTAATCGCTACAGTGAGGTGGTTGGCGTGAGTTACAGTAACGGCCGTTGTAATAAGTGAAGGAATGTTCGTAATTTCGTCCCCCTTCATTTTACTTGTTATTTATGAAGTTTTTATTACTTTCAAATGGGAAAACGCAAGCAGTTGGATAAGGCGTCTATGTAAAAGGCTATTAAGGTAGTGAGAGACAAGATAATGAGTTACAAACGCGCAAGTAAAGCGTTTAACATTCCACAAGCAACGCTGAAAACTATGTTAGAAAGAATACTTAGAAAACATTTTTCATAAATGGCCTTGAAGTAATTCATTGTAGGGGAAGTGGTAAGGTTAGAAAGGAAAAAAATGTATTCAAATTAATTGTACTTATCATGAATTTGGTGGGGGACGAATTTACGAAAATATTTTTGGTAGTGTTGCTTTTGCAGTGTTTATTTCAAATATTGACTACCTTACGTTATAACTTTTTCATTTTAACTTCAGTCGTGTGATGTAGTTCCTGGCGTGTGATTCTCCCGTAAGTGGAGAATATAGGCCTATTCATTAACATATATATCCATTTCTAGCCTTTTCCATCATATTCCCGAATTTCTACAAGTTCAAATCTGTATTGCCTATCGGTGCAATATATATTTTCTCACTGACTGTTATCGTCCAGATACATGCCTACATGCTGCCCTTTGGTCCAGGCTTCCCGGCGTCGATTCCCGGTAGGGTCAGGGATTTTAACGTTCATTAGTTAATTCCGATGGGTCGAATATTCGGTGTGTGGGTTAATTTTATCATTAGAATTCATCAAAGGTAGGGCTCCATCCTCATAAACGCGCAGATCGCCTATACATTGTCAACTCGAAGACCTGTAACAGGCCTCTTCGGAGGCGACACGTAATTAATTACCGAATGCTATCAAAAAGTTTCGTAAACAGTCACAGTCAGTGTACAGCATCCTTATTGTCAATGTTGCACGAAATGCTTGCGTCTAAAAGGCGGAAAGTGCTCCAGCAGAGCTGAGCTTTCAAGGAAGATGTCATGCGAGAACGCAGCATGTGACGATTCCTTAATACGAACCTCAGAGAATGCACTAATTGGTTACTCTATGGAAGACAAAGCAACTGAATATTTCTCGACGTACTCTTGGGCGTTTTGGAGGAAATAAAATACGATCCTTTCTTGGACCGAAAATACTACGTCTAATTGTCTCTTATGCCCAGTTTACACGATGCCAGTTAATGAGACAATTGTCACTCTTGACTGGCTTACAATTATTGGCTCCTTCTGAACACTTCAGTCCAGTTGTCTAGGCAATTGCCCTAACAATTGCCCAGGCTATCGATTGTCTCCAGGAGTAGACTGAAGACAACCAATTGGGTTATATTGTACCGTACACAGTTCTTGTATTCTTTTCTAGTATTTCACCGTAGGTTCTTTCTTTCTTTCTTTCTTTCTTAATCCGTTTACCCTCCAGGCTTGGATTTCCCTCGGACTCAGGGAGGGATTCCACTTCTACCGCCTAAATGGCAGTGTTCTGGAGCTTTAGACTTTGCGTCGTGGATACAACTGGGGAGGAGGACCAATATCTCGCCCAGGCGTCCTCATCTGCTATGCGGAACAGGGGCCTTGTGGGTGGATGGGAAGATCGGAAGGGATAGACAAGGAAGAGGGAAGGAAACAGTCGTGGCCTTAAGTTAAGTACCACCCCACCATCCCGGCATTTGCCTGGAAGAAAAATGGGAACCACGGAAAACCACGTTGAGGGTGGCTGAGGAGGGAATCGAACCCTCCTCAAATCAGTTGACCTCCCGAGGCTGAGTATGCCCTGTTCCAGTCCTCGTACCACTTTTCAAATTTCGTGGCAGAGACAGGAATCGAACCCGAGCCTCCGGGGGTGGCAGCAAATCACAGTAACCACTACACCACTGAGGTGGACACCAGCCATCTTTCCATTCCTAACTATCTCATAGTATCGAAAATCGAGAACGGCGTAGCACTGACCGTTACATTACAGAGGTGGGTATTATTCTGTTAATTATCACAGAGCAAGAACTCTTACTGTGCATTTTGGACGAAAATATATTGTCGATTCTATATTTAATTGTGAGTTAAGTGTGGAGACTTTGTCAATCTATAAATATGCAGTTGATCCTCTTACAGATTTTAAGCGCTGCCCTGCATTAATTAGATAAGAATGGGAAATAAGAACTGGAATTCCACTTTAATTAACAAATGGAGTTCCTTCTTATCGTGCTCTTCGCGCTGTTATGGTGTCAGCAGATTCATAAGTTGGATTTATATCCTGCTTACAATCCATGAGTACGACGAAGGATATCTGAAAGTAATGTTATTCTGTCTCTCTCTCTCTCTCTCTCTCTCTCTCTCTCTCTCTCTCTCTCTCTCTCTCTCACACACACACACACACACACACATAAGTAGTATTTAAAGGCTGCTCGGAAACAACGCGAACCGGCTGTACGAGTGTTAGAAGTTTGGTCATTTTATCAGCTGCTGAATTAGCCAATCTGATAGCTTCGCTGGCGAATTCTAATGGGCTTTACGAGGCGGTGTTGCTAAATCTGCGCGTGACTTAGACCGGTTTAAGAGTCATGCCGAGAAATCAGCATCAAACACAAACACACCGTGGGTTCCAGCCAATGGCGCCGTAGCGTACTTGCTACTGGGCGATCCTATTAGCAAGGACGTCCGTGTTCGGATCCCTACCCTAGATACGTTTATTTCTTATATTCGTGCTTTATATAGTCCAAACACTTTGTAAACGTCCTGCGCGGGAATCGCCCGCGCATGTGGGGAGGGGCAATCGATGGGGGCTGCCTCGTCTCCCACTCGTCTTGCTACCCAGTCTTCGTCTACACATTGTGTTAAGCACTGTACGCATCGCCTAAACACAACGTGTCAACAAGCGAGTTAAGAGGTAGCTAACCGGGAAGGGAGAGGGCGCCCTAATCAGACCTCCCACAATACTTACATAACCACGCCCCTCCGGTCATCCAGAAAGACGTTTACCTAAGTATTTGGACTATAGTACAACAATAACACCTAGCAAATGAATTATCAAATACGACCTTATCATATGTATTACCCAAGATAACATACTTATATTTTGCACATAAATACTAGTGCACAGCAAGTCTTTTAAACAGCCCCATTTTACTTTCTTTCTTTCTTTCTTTCTTTCTTTCTTTCTTTCTTTCTTTCTTTCTTTTCAATCCGTTTACCCTCCAGGGTTGAATTTTCTCTCGGACTCAGCGAGGGATCCCACCTCTACCGCCTCAAGGGCAGGTCCTGGACCGTGAGACTTTGGGATCAGGGCTACAACTGAAGAGGAGAACCATTACCTCGCCCAGGCGGCCTCACCTGCTATGCTGAAGAGAGGCCTCGTGGAGAAGGGAAGATCGGAATGGATAGACAGGGATGAGGGAAGGAAGCGGCTGTCCTGGAGCGTAAGACTTTGGGATCGGGGATACAACTGAAGAAGAGAACCATTACCTCGCCCAGGCGGCCTCACCTGCTATGCTGAACAGAGGCTTCGTGGGGAAGGGAAGATCGGAAAGGATAGACAGGGATGAGGGAAGGAAGCGACCGTGGCCTTAAATTAGGTACCATTACGACATTTGCCCGCAGGAGGATGGCTGAGGTGGGAATAGAAACGCCTATACTCAGCTGATCTCCCGAGGCTGAGTTGTCCCCGTTCCATACTTCGTACCACTTTTCAAATTTCGTTTCAGAGCAGGGAATCGAACCCAGGCCTCCGGGAGTGGCAGTTAATGACACTAACCACTACACCACAGAGGCGCACCCCATTTTACTACGAAGAAAAGACAATATTAGTTATATTAATCAAAAAGTGAATTGTGCTATTTTAGAATTTAGGGTTATAATCAATTATATTCAGCTGAAGATGGCTTATATAAATGTCTAAACTACTATTCTGACTAGAAAAATACATGTATATTTTGTACATGTCGTGAATTGAAGATCTATCAATACGAAGAGAAAGGAATTATTCGTAATATCACATAAGATACTTGGTGACATTCAATGAGCCGTTTACGAAAAATGACCCTATGTGATAATAGCCCACTGTTCTGCACTACACGTTTACACTCCATAGACGTTTATGTTCCTCTTGGAGAAGCCAATGAAGATTGATTACTGGCCAATAGTGCGTGTGTCTAAGGCTTTTCGACTCGTTGGCTGAATGGTCAGCGTACTGGCCTTCGGTTCAGAGTGCCCCGGGTTTGATTCCCGGCAGGGTCGAATATTTTACTCGCTTCTGATTAATTCTTCTGTCTCGGGGACTGGGTGTTTGTGTCCGTCCCAACACTCTCCTCTTCATATTCACACAACTCGCTACACTACCAACCACCACAGAAACAAGCAATTGTGATTATATCCATCCATATACGGTTGCGTCAGGAAGGGCATCCGGCTGTGAAACAGGGCCAGATACACATGTTGCGACGCAGTTCGCACCCCCGACCCCACAGGTGTGGGAAAAGCTGTAGTAGTAGTAGTAGTAGTAGTAGTAGAAGAAGAAGAAGAAGTGTGTCTAAGGTTGACTTGGCCTTGATTTTTGAACGTTGCTTCGTCCGTAAACAAGATACATAACAACTGTTGTGTATCATGTCTTAATGTCAGAGAAATTTCAACAATTCTGTAAATCGTTTCCGTGTATTTCTTGATGGACCGCTACTTTCCCTCGCGACAGCCCGGGAGTTAATGTAGGAATCTACAGCCTCAATCGCTAGAATATCCATTTCACCCTCTTCTCCAGCCACTCGTTTGTTTCGGGAATGTCTTGTAGTTGTTATACTTCCAGTTGTATGTAATTGATTAATGAGATTCGCAAATGTGCGTCGAGATGTGTGAAGTTATATTAGGATATCTCTGAGCGTGCAGATAACACGAAAGCACGTCCTTCCTTCCACATTCCCCATACACTACGCTTATGACGTCTTTCTCCACATTTGTAAATACCGTACCATCGTCTTTAACCTGTTCGATACGACTTCCTTCTATGCGGTACCACAAACAGTGGCGGTGATAAGGACCCCGCAGACCCGGGGCGAGGGGTGGGGGGCATGGCTTGTGAGGTGCCCATAACTGTTTCTTAATTCAGTAGCTTGTAAGTTTACCTTACTAACTGACTTAACTTTAAAATATAAAATCTGAATTTAAAATGAAAAATATATGCAACATTAATATTCATTAAATAAAATACACAATCGTCGAACCTTGTACTCACACTTACTTCTTACCTGCTTACTTACACATACGTTATTTGATGGGCGCCAGCTACCACTCAGTGCAGCAATAATAGAATGAAAATCTTGACTATCTCTAGGGTGTGGGGTAATAAGCTTACTTTTGACAACATACCATATAAGTTCTGGGAAAAGGAGATTGGCGTTCGGTTTCCCCATTAAATTTGAGGTTAAGACATTTTACTGTATAAATCAAACGAAAGATTAATTTGATAGAACAAAATATATTCATGAAATTGTATATAAAAATAGTAAGTCTTGTTGCGATAAAACGGATGAGAATATCAACTTATGACATTGCAACTGAAAGAAATTAGGCATGAATTTGAATTCTTCTTGACCGGACATTTAACCATTTATACGAAATATACCCCTCACTGGTTCACTTGACTGTACCTTCAACACTTTGAGTGTAATTACGACGTATTCCTTAGATCTGGTGTTTACTGCAGATGTGTCACGCCTAATTTGGTGATGTATCCATGTGACTGCTTCTTCTCCATATCATATGACTTCTTTGTAAGTCTGTATGGTGTGACTTCTTTGCAAGTGTATCCTTCTATGACTCCATCACTGTTCACCATCGACTTCTTCTACTCTTCACCTTCCGTTTAACTAATGACTCCCGTTGACTGACTGAGGCCACTGCATCTCGTTCACTTAATGGCCAACTGTAGCCTCTCCTTCCAGTAGAATAATAATGACTGACGCTACAATATGCAGCCGCCTTATATAGACGTTAGATTGACGCACCTACGTAACATCCAGAAATAACTATTATCTACTCCCACCTCGCGACAAATGTTACCTACAATGGTGAAATAGCCCGGGGCTCCCTAGGAAACTCAAAGAAACTGAGCTCATCGCTAAATGCTCACGATGACGTAGCCATGACGTAGCGATGACTCTGCATTTACTCCAGCAGTATTGCACAATGTAGCAATGTCACATCCACATCTGACATACAGCAACTCTTTACTTTACATGTATTTAGTGTTAATCTACACACACGTATATATGCATACATTTAACTACAATCACGCAAGCGACAAGCATTGCAGAATAGAACTGAACAAGAATGATAATTCAATAATAGTAATCTCCAGATAAAATAATAATAGTACGAACATAATAATAATAATAATAATAATAATAATAATAATAATAATAATAATAATAATAAAATACAGATATCACCTTGTAACGGGATGTGAACCGTTACAAGCTGAAGAGTGATTTTACATATTGATAAACCTAGAGCACACAACACAGTATTATTTGTATTACAGGGGGTTATTCCAAACTTCTTTGCTGCCACTCACAGCAATCAAGACTTTTGAAGTAATTAGCCAGTCCTGAGAACGCAGTAGTCAGCAGAGATGCGATAACCAAGACACCCTCCTTATCTAAACTCTAAATACTGAAGTACCGTTCCTGTTTATAACTCTCGGCAGTCGGTGTAGATAAGTAGCCTTACGCTGGATGATTGAGTTGTAAATAATTTGGTCCCTGGAACGAGATCATTTTTAATAGTGTGACGGTCAGCGTGTTTTGGTTACTATAATTGGAATATACATGTGTGTGTGTGTGTGTGTGTGTGTGTTCGTACCATATAAGCGTATGTATTATTTTTATTCCTTCGGATTTGAAAACTAAACTATGTTATTATTATTATTATTATTATTATTATTATTATTATTATTATTATTATTATTATTATTATTATTATTATTATTGCTGCGTATTTGTTGTTCATTGTAATAATATACAACCCTGTACTTCGAAATAAACTTGTAACTTTCTTTATCAGGAACTTTCCTTATCAGTTATTGGGGGGAAGGCGAGCTTCTTAGCGCCGCTACTGACCACAAAGTAACTGACTTTGGAAGTCACAATGTGATCCGTATCACGATTCAAAAAACGTAAACATTTATGTGCATATTGGTACGGCCAATCAGTGACACATATATTAACTATTTGCCCTAGAAACCTGCAAAAAAATGTCATTGTGATTCTAATCGCCTCTACCTTCATTCTCTTTCTGTTTATTGGCACAGTTCTATTTATATAATATGAACTTAGCGATTGAAAACCATTACTGGAAAGGCTGTATGGGCTACATTTGTGATCCGCTGATTTTGTGGAAACAGCTCATCAATTGGGCCATGATTGATAAACAATAGTACTTCAAGCTCCATAATACCAAACTGAGATTCTGATCAATTTGTAAACCTTCTCATTATAAAATTTATGTTACAGGTATCTTCTCCAAAACTAAGGAAATGTTAAGTAATTATGAACACTTTAGTAATATTATGCTACTTACTAAAAATATTATAGCCTTATGCCGTGGTATGTTAAGAATGTATCTTGGATCATTTGCGCTTAACTAAAAAACCTAGTGTTCTGCGTTTAGCAAAAATGAATCAGCAACGACAGTCTTAACATTTTAATATTGGTTGCATAATGTAACATACACTTTTCAGCAGTATTATTTTCATTTCACAAATACAGTGTGGCAATAGGTAACATGAAACATTTATTCAGTATAGTGTCATGTTTAGCACACTATTTAGCATTTTTGCTAAATAGTTTCATCTTCAAAATCGACTACCGTACAGCATTAAACCCTTCAATGTTATTGGCGACTTCATCACCTGTAATAAGAGACTGATAAAAGAGCTTGGCATCATAGTGAATCAAATGCAACATAGATTTCAGATCTTGAAGTTTCGGTCTCGAAATGGCTTTTCCTTTAGGCCACAGAAGTTCAAAGTGTGAATAAAAGTTGGAGTTAGAAAGCCTAACCCGCTGTTTCTTCCGAAGATCCACAGTGACATAGGCATCATCATTATGGTCTGTTTTTATGTACAGCTTGAATGGATCTTCCTTTTTCAACATTGTTTCGCGAATTTTTATCCAGTCAAATTTTTTCCTGAGGTGTCAACCTTATGGTTAACGATGCGTTTCTCCATTTGCGAACATCCAACGAAATCACTAGTCTTCATTAAAGTTACAGCAAGAAGATGTTTTTACTATTGCAAAACAGATGGCGTTTGGATCACCTTTACTAAACTGGAAACATGAAATGGCGAGTTGTCACTAAGCTAAAGGACCTGTATTATTTTTGCTAAGCAACAATAAATGTGCCTGGAGGCGCTGAAGTGGCAATCTCAATATTTCGGTTTGGGCGCTTCGATCGCTATTGCTTATCGTGGTCTAATTGAGGATCTCATTTTGGGGACACTTGCGGCGGTAGTTACAGGTGAATACTTTTTTTGCTAGTTGCTTTACGTCGTACCGACACAGATAGGTCTTATGGCGACGATGGGACAGGAAAGGGCTAGGAGTGGGAAGGAAGCGGCCGTGGCCTTAATTAAGGTACAGCCCCAGCATTTGCCTGGTGTGAAAATGAGAAACCACAGAAAACCATCTTCAGGGCTGCCGATAGTGGGGTTCGAACCTACTATCTCCCGAATACTGGATACTGACCACACTTAAGCGACTGCAGCTATCGAGGTCGGTATATAGGCGATTTATCCTGTATAAGATTGTATGCTATTGACATAATATTTTGTGGGGCTGAGTGGCTCAGACGGTTAAGGCGCTGGCCTTCTAACCCCAACTTGGCAGGTTCGATCCTGGCTCAGTCCGGTGGTATTTGAAGGTGCTCAAATTCGACAGCCTCGTGTCGGTAGATTTACTGGCACGTAAAAGAACTCCTGCGGGACTAAATTCCGGCACCTTCGCGTCTCCGAAGACCGTAAAAGTAGTTAGTGGGACGTAAAGCAAATAACATTATTATTATTATTATTATTATTATTATTATTAACATAAGATTGTATTGGTACAAAGAGGAAACTGCCTGATTTCTGTTCTGACTCACTCATTCTGTCATGCTGTAGAATCTCTATGTAACAAGGGAAGGCGTGCAATGATGTTATGATGTCTTTATTGATCATCCTACCAAGTTTCATTGCAATCAGTTTGGTCCAACCCAAACAGTTTCTTTTGTAAGTCGACCAGAAGTTGTGTAGAAAGTGAGGACCAGTTCTTAAGTTCTCTCAGTTTTAATTACTGCGTTGATGGGGTGAATGTTCCAAATAGGGATCATTGTAAGTACCTAGGTGTTAATACACTGGCGGGAATAAATCCAAACACCAAGAAAGTGTAGTGCTTTATTAACGAACGTTGGTAGGCGTGTTTATACATTTGAAAGATGGCGTTGATTCAAATTTCCCACAAATCGCATTAGCGTGGCGCTAGTAGCGGCCCCATAACTTTGCTCATCAGGTTTGCTTTAAATATGAGCTATACTGTTCGAGAGCGCTAGTTACCTGTGAGATTGGACGGAGTGACTGTGAGTGGGTCAAGAATGCCTTTACGACGACGAAGATGCCAGTATCAACAGCTCACTGCGGTTGAACGAGGCCGTATAATAGGTGGATTTTTCTTCCGCGCTACTGCAGAACGACTTGGCAGGAATATCTCCACTGTGCATGGGTGCTGGCAGCAGTGGTCACGAGAAGGTACGCTCGCAAGAAGACCGGGACCGGACGTCCCCGTGGCACCACTGAGAGGGAGGACCGCTGTATACGGCGTATGGCTGTGGCGCAGCGGACTGCGTCTGCAGCAGCAATTCGAGCGGTAGTTGGCACCACAGTGACGCAACGAACTGTTCGAAATGGGTTATTTGGAGGACAGCTCCGGGCCAGACGCGCTGCGGCGTGTATTCCACTTACCTAAACAGCAGCCGTCAAGCGGGAGATCATTGGAGGATGGAGTGGAGGTCTGTTGTGTTTTCCGATTAAAGCTGGCACTGCCTTAGTGCCATTGATGGCCATGTGTTGGTTAGAAGGAGCCCAGGTAAGCACCTGCATTCCACCTGTCTGCGGCGTCCGACACACTGGACCTACAACGGGAGTTCTGGTCTGGGGAGCAATATCTTATGACAGCAGGAGCACTCTCGTGTTTATCCCACGCACCCTGACTGAAGATGCGTACGTCCGTCGGGTGATTCGACATGTTGTGCTACCATTCATGACAGCATTCCAGCGGGTGTTTTCCATCAGGATAATGCGCGCCCCCATGCCGCTGTTGTAACCAAACGTGCTCTACAGAGTGTCAAGATGTTGCCTTGGCCTGCTCGATCCCCGACCTGTCCCCAATCGAGCACGTATTGGAAATCATCCGACGACAACTCCAGCGTCATCCACTTCCGGCATTATCCGTCCCTGTATTGACCGACGAAGTGCAACAGGCATGGAACTCAATCCCAAAAGCTGACATCCGGCACCTGCACGACACAATGCATGCAGGTTTGTATGCCTGCATTCAACAGTCAGGCGATTACACGTATTATTAATGGAACCGCATGGCACGTTTGCGATGGCTTTTCTCGCGCGGATGTTAACCTGTAGTCTTGTACCTTTAATCAATTAAATATGTTAACTCGACAAATATATTGCCAAAATTTCCGTATTCTACATTCCTTTTTCATGGTGTTTGGATGTTTCATTGCGCCAGTGTATACAGAAAGATCTTCATTGGGGTAATCACAAAAAATAGGATTGTAAATAAAGGGCACAGGTCTCTGCACATGGTTATGAGGGTATTTAAGGGTTGTATAGTAGTAAGGATGTAAAGGAGAGGACATAATAAGTCTCCGGTAAGACCCAACAAAGTATGGTTCCAGTGTACAGGACCCTCACCAGGATTACTTGATTCAGGAACTGGCAGAAAAACAAACAAAAGCAGCTCGATTTGTCCTGGGTGAGTGAGCTGTCAGTGGAGAGATGGCGTAGAATGGCATTAGTAGACGAATAAGTTTGAGTAGTGTTTTTAAAAGTAGGAATGATCAGAAAAATTAGATTAAGTTGGAATTCAAGAGGACAAATAGGGTAAATATTCGTTTATAGCAAGGGGATTTTGGGATTGGAATAATTTACCAAGGGCGATGTTCAATCAATTTCCAATATAAATGAACACCCATCGTGCATGCGTGGTATCTAACAACATATGCCTATCAAATAATAATTAAATATTAGGTACAATTTTAAGACATAAAAGAAAAACAATTTGAATTTTTCCTCATCTTTATATGTATGTAGTTAATTTTTCTGAAGGGAATACCTCAAAACATGCGTTTAAAGCTGTGTTGATAAAAGTTGTTGCTTCAATTAGAATAGTGTGTACAATTTATAATCGATGGATTGAGTCCCTTTCTGCCATCCATGTCAACATGGGATAAGTGAGGTAATAAATCACCACGAATCATAGTGAATACCTATTGATATAGACAAATTCAAGTTACTTACAAATCATTGTTGGTATCTATGGCATGTTATATCAAAATTAACTATCGTATGTATTATTTCGCTACTATAATCGTAAATAGGGCTGGGATGTTTAGGAGAAGACATATTTTTTGTCTCTATTTTCATGCCTGAATGGATTTTGGTGCAAATCAGGTGATTATCGTCATAATTAAGTGATTTTTGTTTGTCATATAAATGCATATTTTGGCTACTTTTGTCATCATCATCATCATCTGTTTATCCTCCAGGTTCGGTTTTTCCCTCGGACTTAGCGAGGGATCCCACCTCTACCGCCTCAAGGGCAGTGTCCTGGAGCTTCAGACTCTTGGTCGGGGGATACAACTGGGGAGTATGACCAGTACCTCGCCCAGGCGGCCTCACCTGCTATGCTGAATAGGGGCCTTGTGGAGGGATGGGAAGATTGGAAGGGATAGGCAAGGAAGAGGGAAGGAAGCGGCCGTGGCCTTAAGTTAGGTACCATCCCGGCATTCGCCTGGAGGAGAAGTGGGAAACCACGGAAAACCACTTCGAGGATGGCTGCGGTGGGAATCGAACCCACCTCTACTCAGTTGACCTCCCGAGGCTGAGTGGACCCCGTTCCAGCCCTCGTACCACTTTTCAAATTTCGTGGCAGACCCGGGAATCGAACCCGGGCCTCCGGGGGTGGCAGCTAATCACGCTAACCACTACACCACAGAGGCGGGGCTACTTTTGTCATAAGGTCATATTTTGAACTATTTTCGTAGAAACGTCATATTTCGGTCATATTTCGACGGTTTGACGATAGGTGTAGCTGTGCTAAATCATCTTCAATTTATCGAATGCGAAGTAGCATTCACAGAGCTGTTTCTGGGTATCACATCTGCAGTTAATACAAGTAGAATACTCTGCCTCTTGTCTCAAGATTGCGGGGGCCCGTGTTCGATTCCCAGTACTTCCAGAAATTTAAGAATAGCAGGAGGGATGGTATGTGGTTAAAGTGGCACATGCAGCTCACCTTCATTGGGGTCCGGCTCCATGGCTAAATGGTTATCGTGCTGGCCTTTGGTCACAGGGGTCCCGGGTTCGATTCCCGGCAGGATCGGGAATTTTAACCATCATTGGTTAATTTCTCTGGCACAGGGACTGGGTGTATGTGTCGTCTTCATCATCATTTCATCCTCATCATGACGCTCAGGTCGCCTAAGGGAGTCAAATCGAAAGACCTGCACCTGGCGAGCCCAACATGTCCTCGGACACTCCCGGCGCTAAAAGCCATACGCCATTTCATTTTACCTCCATTGGGTGTGTGCCTGAACAGAGCTGCACCACCTCGGGGTGAGAACACGAGTTTGCATTTTGCATCAAGATTGCGCAGGAATTGTTCTCCAATAGTTTGTCAGAAAGTATGGCATATGTTAAATCGAACTTTCGAATTTTTTCGAGTGTAATTACTCGTTTAGAAGCTGCCAGCTTAGAAATTCATGCAGGCATTAAAATTGTGAGAAGTGTTGAACTTTCAGTACAACTATCACATAGACTTTTGAAATGTTGTGTGATCTGACAATCTTTATAGGTATGTATTCAAAAATGTTTGATAACTGAATCGAGGACAATAGACTGTGAATAACTGATAAAGATGTATATTCATTAATATGAAAGTAAGAATAAATAATTTAGTTAACAGATATGTATCAAAGGAATTGCCGTTTCGATTTATAATTTATTTTTAATGGCCATATTTAGATTATTATTATTCGGGTCATATTTTGTAATTTTTACGTCATATTTCGTCACTTTTGAGGTCATATTGCTTGCTTATTTGGGTTATTTTTACGTCTTAAACATCCGAGCCCTAATCATAAACAAGTCAAGTTGCTGCTAACGTTCTTCACATTGTACAGTATATGATGCCGGAAAGCAGTAATATTTAAACAAATCCTCTGTAGTACAGCATCTGAGAACATTATCTTGTTCCCTTCATTCCATACTTGGTCATCGGAAGATATCATTTTCTAGATACCTTCATTTTATTAGTTCCCGATGCACAATTGGCTTATTTCATAATATCAGACACATTCTTCACATTTATGGGAAATGAATTGTCCGGATTTGCAAGACGCACAGACAGTGCAATATGTTTTATTTCAGACAAACACGGTTGAAATGTGCTCATATTCAACCACTGCTACTAAAATGTTCTCATTCCTCCCGCGAAGGGGGAGGCGGGCCTCTTAGACGGTGTCGGCGTCTCTCAGGACTGGAGATTTGTTACGGTGAAGGAGATGCTCGGAGAAGGTGAGAGGTTTGGCGGTCGTGGTCTATAATAGGAACTGACGCTGTATTCGCCTCAGTACAGGAGAATGGAAAACCACGGAAAACCATTCTCAGGACAGCCGACGGTTGGGGCCAGCCATGAGGTCCAGCTCTGTCCCGTCTTTCAAATGCAGAGGCATAGAGCCACGGTAGTGACGTTCAAGCCATCAGTATGCTTTTAGGTGGTAACCAGCCCTTTGTTTTCCCTTTCATAGACAAACTGGTTAAATGAAAACACACTGAAAGAAATCGGATGGTTTCTTGCAACAGTGCGCCAAAGATATGTCAAATTTGTAACGCATAAGGGACCACAATCCTGAACTTAGGACCTTTCTGGACTCAAAGAGTAATTCATTCCCATATTTTCAACCTCGAAGCCTCCATGGCTCAGGTGGCAGCGCGCCGGCTTCTAACCGCTGGGTTCCGTGGTTCAAATACCGGTCACTCCATGTGAGATTTGTGCTGGACAAAGCGGAGTTTTGGTAAGTTTTTCTCCGGGTACTCCGGTTTTCCCTGTCATCTTTCATTCCAGCAACACTCTCCAATACATTTCATCTGTCATTCATTAATCATCGCCCCAGAGGAGTGCGACAGGCTTCGACCGGCACAATTCATATCCTCGCCGCTAGATGGGGGTTTCATTCATTCCATTCCTGACCCGGTCGAATGACTGGAAGCAGGCTGTGGATTTTCATTTCATTTTCAACCTTGCAGTAGATCTCCGTGTAGAGGAGTGTTTTCTCTTCGCAAAGATAGATTCAGAATCCGCTCATAACTGAATTTCATGAAAAATCTCACTTAGATCACAACTGTAATCATCGATTTAGCTGATGGTGAAAAAACCTGTCAAGTCCAAAACTAACAGTGTACAGGAAGCAAAGGAAATAGGTACATTCCAAAACCTTCAAATGTGCGTGAATATGAAATTATTTTATTTCACACGAAAGTGTCTGGTTACCAATGTTTTTGTCATTTTCGTTTTGTGCGTAAACATTCTTTTAGGATTATGAACATAACTGTTTCTTGTCCTGAAAAAGAAGAACGCCGCGTTAGTCGTGGTTAAGTGGTATTTCATCATCATCATCATCATCTGTTTACCCTCCAGGTTCGGTTTTTCCCTCGGACTTAGCGAGGGATCCCACCTCTACCGCCTCAAGGGCAGTGTCCTGGAGCTTCAGACTCTTGGTCGGGGGATACAACTGGGGAGTATGACCAGTACCTCGCCCAGGCGGCCTCACCTGCTATGCTGAACAGGGGCCTTGTGGAGGGATGGGAAGATTGGAAGGGATAGGCAAGGAAGAGGGAAGGAAGCGGCCGTGGCCTTAAGTTAGGAACCATCCCGGCATTCGCCTGGAGGAGAAGTGGGAAACCACGGAAAACCACTTCCAGGATGGCTGAGGTGGGAATCGAACCCACCTCTACTCATTTGAGCTCCCGAGGCTGAGTGGACCCCGTTCCAGCCCTCGTACCACTTTTCAAATTTCGTGGCAGAGCCGGGAATCGAACCCGGACCTCCGGGGGTGGCAGCTAATCACGCTAACCACTACACCACAGAGGCGGCTTAAGTGGTATTTATTAGTTAATTACTTGAAAACAAGAACATAAGACCCATTTCCCTTTACGTTTACTTTCCAGAAGCAAGCACTGGGTGGTTAACCTTGCAAACATAGAAATACTACACACGTTTTCATATATGTACATATATACATTCATGTCATTCTTTTTTCTATGATGAAGATAACACATACAAAGAAACATTTAAAGAGCATGAAATTGAAAAAAAAGATAGTACAACGTGGATTAAGATTCTACATTTTGTACTTTATGTATGCTTTAATTGGATTCGCTTAAATCTATCCCCACGTTGGCACATTTTGTTGTGAAGCCTTTTGAACATCTTTCAATTTAGTTGTTAATAAAAAAGCAAAGTCACCTCCTTACAGGCCATGAATGCCCTCGCAGGAGTGGAAGGTAAAGTCTTCCACCATTGTTAACCTCGGCACGTGATGGGGTAGAGTGGTTAGCTCTACGCCCGGCCGCCTTTGTCCCCAGGAATTAACCTGGTTCTCATTTTTGGTGTAGGCTGAGTGAACCTCAGGGCCACATGCACCTTCGGAAGTGGAAATCTCATTTCTTAAATTTTACGACTTCCTGACGAGGATTCGAACCCACGTCTTTCGGGGCGAACCGAGTACGCCTTTACCGCCTTGGCCAAGCAGCCCCTTAGTTGATAATGGCCTATCGTAACAATTCACAACACGTATAATTTGACACGTATAACAAAGCACACGAGGAGCTGTATTTATTCTGCCCGTCAATACAGGTGACACATAAGTAGTCTTACTGACATCTAGCCAGAGGGTTTCGCAGCAAGATTTAGTCAGGACTTGTTTTTTTCCCTGGCGCATATCTGTGATGCAGTCAAGTCCTTCTACACAGTAGAAACGTTATTCGAAGATGGTTATGTCTGATTCCTTCACTAACAAGTGTGTGTAAGTGTGTACATCTCGTACCCAGTGCACATAAAATGTCATTTTTCAAAACAATACAAAGTTGGGCTCGACCAGTTTTTCCACTGAGTTATTCAATTATAACGACACGGGAATGTTCGTATAGTTCGTTATTTTTTCGTATTATCACTCCGAAGAACGAGAAAAAATTACATTAAAGGAATTAAGTGAATAAGTTTCAAAGAAATATATCCAAGAGAGAAGTGGCGTCGTTTAGAAAGACACCTAAGAATAATGAATGTAGTGGGAGAGGATATGAAATTAGAGCAATAGGAATGTTTCTTGAACTTTGTATGGTTGTATGTAAAGCTGGATGAAGGTGTAACAAAGCTAATGAAGTGAATTCGCAGCGGTATCTCACTTCAAAGGAGTGAGTTCGCAGATGAAATTAGCCTTTCATCCTTGTTTCCAGCCCGCTTTTGGTGTATGAGAGTGAAAATTGGGCGGATTCAACATGAAAGTAGTGAGAATGCTTTTTACTACACAGTCATGATGATGGTGATGATGATGATGAGGAGGAGGAACAAAAGAACTAATTAAGAATATTTTTTCGTGGCCATTGAATTGTTGCAGAATGTATGAGCCGCTAGTGAGTCAGATTCTTGACATGCAGGAGTTCTTCAAGGCACTGAAAGCCAACGACTCGGAGTTGACTCATTTAAATAAAACTGAACTTAGCTAAAAT
Source organism: Anabrus simplex (assembly GCF_040414725.1). Taxonomy (NCBI): domain Eukaryota; kingdom Metazoa; phylum Arthropoda; class Insecta; order Orthoptera; family Tettigoniidae; genus Anabrus; species Anabrus simplex. The sequence goes on from NC_090266.1 coordinate 151,749,971, forward strand.
CAAAACCGTTGTATTGAAAACAGAAGAACACCAACTAACCGCATCGCTGAAGTAAATAATAATAATAATAATAATAATAATAATAATAATAATAATAATAATAATAATAATTGCTTTAAGTCCCACTAACTACTTTTACGCTTTTCGGAGACGAGGGGCCGGGATTCAGAACCGCGGGAGCTCTTTTACCTGCCAGTAAATCTACCGACACGAGACTGACGTATTTGAGCACATTCAAACACCACAGGACTGAACCAAGTTGGAACCTGCCAATTTGAGGTCAGAAGGCCAGCGCCTCAACCGCCTGAGCTACTCTGCCCGGCCATCGCTGAAGTCAGCTGGTGAATTATAGTCGAAATAAATGAATACCTTGGATGCATCTTTCCGTACTGCCCACCTTCAGTAACAGGGACATGCAAGGTGAGTGGAAGAACTGAAGAATAACAGACTCGACCATGGAGAGCAACGGAAGCAGAACAGGTTAAGTAAATGGCCCGAAACACCAAGTTGAGTGGAGGTGTGTGCTTGCACTCCTAAATATGCATTCTTAAAATCTAAAAGGCACTAGGCCGATGAAACAGGGGCTATTCCCAAACTATGGAGGTGAATCGTATAAGAATAATTTAAAGCATTACAGAAAGGAAGAAAACCAGTTACAAAACGTAGTCACCTCAAACCAATATGAAGGGGAGCTCGAGAAGGTAAATCACTCTCTATCCCCGAATTACAGTTGCAGATTTTTATGAAATTTTCACATTAGCCAGCAGAACTTACATTTTAGAGAAGAAGGTTACATATTAAAGTTTAGGACCTATCCCTCTGGTTAAACTGTGGAGCTAGCAAGAAATAAGAATGTTAAACGGCCATTACCTTGCTGAAGAGCTGCTGCCTGATGAAAGAGGCACCTCCCGCCCCCTGCTTCACATACACACACTCAGTTAGATGATCAAATGGCCAAGAGCCGTGAAAATCCACAGTTTATAAACCCTCGGGGAAAGTTCAAGACCTTTCATGAATAATCAAGCGTAAAGTTACACACCAAATCGAAGAGGAAGCCTGTGATAGGCCGAAAATTAATTACAGAAATTAGGGATTGGCTGAATTCAAAACTGGCGGAAAGAAAAGATCAATATTGCCAACCCAAAAATGAATGAACATAATTTAGTAAAGAACAAAACTTATGAATACAAAATTTCTTCAAATAAAGTTCCTTCACTTCGCACCAGAGTGCATGATCATAGTTTTTGTAGTTACAGCTGTTGCAGAAAGTCCAAACTTCTTGATAAATGGTAAACAAAACGCGTAGAATTGTATACAGTACTGGAAACTTCACAAATCACAAAATTAAGGAGGTGACATCTTCTGAGGAAAAGTTTAAGTAGATTTAGTTCCAAGTTCTGTGTTTCTCCTGTAGAGGAGTTCTAATTGGCGCAAGATTTAAATGTGCGGCGTAGAGGTGTACCGCCCGGTACATTTAAAATGAATAAATTTACGGTACACCTCAAAAACTGAAAGTCTTACAAACGTGAAAATTGGCATTTACAATATTTAAAAGTAAAGAAACACTTATCTTTTTCTTTTTGAAAAATTCAAGAGGCCAGGTGAGCAAAAGGACTGGAAAAGAAGCTGGATTATTTTTATGGGGATAATTGTATCTCAAAAACTGAAGGTGCTACAGACATGAAAATTGGTATTTGGAGTCGCTTCTAAAAGTAAAGACACACATATCTTTTTGGTCTATGAATATCCACTTAAGGGGGAGTGAAGAAGGTGTTGAATTCGTTTTATGAAAAATCTTATATCTCTAACACTGAAAACGTTACAGATGTGAAAATTGATGTATATATATGAAAGGCAATAGGCATTCACCGAGGAAGAGTTTCAAAAAATTCCACCCCTAAGTGGATGAAACTGGGGTAAAATCCTAAAAACCATAATATTCCTTTCTCTGAAACCATTGACCGGGCAAAGTTGAAATTGCACTCAATGATTGCTTCTTTATGTACTAGAAGTTAAATAAGACAAGTTTAGAAATGAATTCAGCCCTTAAAGATAAAATTGGGGGTTAATACCCGAAAGCAAATACAGTATATTCCTTTTTCTCAGAAACCGCGTGACATACGAGGTTGAATTTTAACATGATGATTCCTTCTGTATGTCTTACATTGTCAATAAAACGTAGTCTAAAAAATTATACACCCCTAAGAGGTTTTGACTGGGGGTGGGGCTGACAACATACATATCAATTTCTCTCCAACCGTTTGGGATATACGACCTTGAAATTTCACATGATGGATGTCCTATATGTCTTAGATTTTGAATAAGAAGTGGTCTTAAGTAATACCCCTAAGGGGAGGGGGTGGGTTTAAATAGGGGGTGAGGTCTTGACGACATAAATATTCATTTCTCTCAAACCACTTGGCATGCGAGTTTGAAATTTCTCATGATGGTTTTTCCTATATATATTGGCTTCTACACGAAAAATTAGTAATAAAATAATACACCTCTAAGTTATTTTGGCTGAGGGGTGATGACTTGTAGCAAAATTGCTCATCCCTCCAAACCGTTTGACGTATGAATTTGAAATTTTACAAGATCTTTAGATGTTGCAGGTTTCAAATATGATATACTTCAAAATATTTCACGTATTAGGATTGGGATTTTGTAGAAATTGTTGAAGTTGTAATTCATTCTCCACAACAGCCAAGGTACTCAACCGAATTTTCGACTCCTTACCTTTATTGTAAAAGAAAGTTATTTTTTAAACTCAGGGGCTTAAATGAAATAATCTTCAACTTGATGCACAACTGGAGGAACATTTTTTCAGATTGTATACCATTAATGGTACCCAAGAAGTATTGCTGACGTTGAATGTAAAATATGTAAAGATTTAAATCTTTCGAATTACTAATGACTTTCCACAATAGTCCTAAACAATAAAGGAGGTTTCATATCGATTTTTATCAGAGATCGCTGCTGCTCGCTATACACACTAAATTCTTTGTCTTAGATTTTAAATAATAAGTGCTCTTCAAACAATACACCACTAAGGAGTTTTGAATTGGGCATGAGGAATGAAGACGAAAATATTGACTTCTACGAAAACGTACTATTTAAGAAGTTAAAATGTCAGATAGTATCCTAGGTGTTATATAATAGAATGTTTGGAACACATTTAACCCATCAGATAGTTAAATGGGGGTTAAGATCCAAAAATCGACATATTAATCCTTCCTCCGAAACAGTTTATCGTTCGAAGACAAAATTCCAAGCAGCTGTAGGCCTAGATACTTTAAATCCTAGGTGGGAATTAGGAAATATATTTAAACATCCCACCCCCTAAGGTGTTAAATGGGGTTATCTCCTCAAATGAAATTATTGTATGTCGTAATTTGTAATTTTACGAGAAGGCTCTTCGTTTATGCCCAAGATGTAATATATCATATACTTCAAAATATTTCCCCTTTAAGGGGTTTAAATTGTAGTTGACTCTCGGAAAACGCAATATACATTCGTCCGAAACCGTTTCAGGCACGATCTTGACATGAAGCGCGGTCGTCTATCTCCTAGATGTTAAGAAATATTTTTAAAAACATTCACCGCCTAAAAAACGTTCATTCCTCCATTACTGTTCGACGTAAAACATCTAATTTTCATAAGCTGATCGCATTTACATCTTAGATGTTAAATAAAATAGGGTTTAAAAACATTCCAATTATTCTGTACAGGGTTCCATCACCTGTTAGATAAGAAAATTAATAATCATTCCCCCAAAAACGGTTTGGCGTAAGAACTGAGGGTGCATTTTACAGGCTGAGTCGACAGTAGACTCTCCAAAATTTAAAGTTTTGAAAAACAGCTTTCCATTTAAAACCGTAGCGAAGCACGGCCATCTTGCTAGTATGTAATATATTGCATGATATCTTCTGATGGTGGGGACGTTTTGCAGCTAACACCTGTCATGAAATATGAAATGGCACAGTATGAATCCCTACTTGTAAGCATTTAATTTATTTAATTTGCTTTACGGTATCTCATTACTTTACTGCTTGTAACTTTAAGTTGAGTTTGAATAGCTTTAATTAGCATCTCTGTATAGACGCGACAAAGGAACGGTTATAATTTAGTTTCATATGAGACGCGACATGGGGAAAGGGGATTCACTACATACAACAAAACTTTAAGGACAGTTAGAAGTGGTTACAGTCATGTTCTAATTTCGAATGAATTAAGAAAATGCTACCTATGCTCTTGTCTTCTAAATTAAGCCGTGTACACACTCTTCCTTCTGTCCGAACTTTCTGAATATTCAGCTGATACATATTTTCTTTTTAGGGTAAGAAGTGGTCAAAGTCGGGTTCAGGTTAATATTTTTCAGTTCGTTGCAGCATCATGGAAGAAAGGCTGGGTTGAATTCAATGAAACTTTGGATGTAAGTTAAGGGTAAAGGCAAAATAAATCACTAATATTTCCACTGATATTAGTCTAATTGAATTCCTGAAAGTCCGCCTCTGTGGTGTGGTGGTTTATGTGATTAGCTGCCACCACCGGAGGCCCGAGTTCGATTCCCGGCTATGTCACGAAATTTGAAAAGTGGTACAAGGGCTGAAACGGGGTCCACTCAGCCTCGGGAGGTCAACTGAGTAGATGGTGGTTCGATTCCCACCTCAGCCATCCTCGAAGTGATTTTCCGTGGTTTCCCATTTCTCCTCCAGGCAAATGCCGGGATGGTACCCAAATTAAGCCCACGGCCGCTTCCTTCCCTCTTCCTTGCCAGTCCCTTCCAATCTTCCCATTCCTCCACAAGGCCCCTGTTCAGCATAGCAGGCGAGCCCGCCAGGGTGAGGTACTGTCCCTCCTCCTCAGTTTTATCCCCGACCCAAAGTCTCACGCTCCAGGACACTGCCCCTGAGGCGGTAGAGGTGGGATCCCTCGCTGAGTTCGAGGGAAAAACCGACCCGGGAGTGTAAACAGATTAAGAAAGAAAGAAAGAAAGAAAGAAAGAAAGAAAGAAAGAAAGAAAGAAAAGAATTACTGAAAATATAGTGTGTCATTTATTTCTTAGCTTCTTTTTCATGCGGCGAATAAAGAAACTATGTGTTTAAGCACTGGATGAAACTTACTTGGAACGGAAAAGAGATGAGGTGGGGGTTGGCAAACGCGTCTTTATGTAGACCCTATTTCTTGCCTGACAAGTGGAGGGTTTGACACGTGCCTCACCGATTTTGATAAAATTTTGCAGGGACGAGGCTGAGTTGGACCCGGTTCCAGCCCTCGTGCCACTTTTCAAATTTCTTGGCAGAGCCGGGAATCGGACCAGAGGTGGATTCGGCATTATTCTGTTTCATAATATTTCATGGGAGAGTTGAGCATGTTAAGTCTAAAAAACCCATGCCATTTATTTTGTACTTCATTTGTTATTGCAATCTTTAAAGTAATTAGTTATTTTCTTATTGCATTTTATGCAAACGTCGTTTTGAATACATTTAATTATGTATGTCTTCTTATCAAAGAATGTATACATGTATTTTACGGAATACCTTAGTTGTGAAAGTGTAATTTATCCTCACAGTTTCCCCGCAATCCCATTGTGTAAAATGTGAACGAACATATTGTTGTTGATGTTTTAAAATTTTACATGTAATATGAACTAAAGGAAAGTACTTGTATTTCAAGGTTAAAATGTGAGTTTAACACGCTGACCTAGCGCGAAGTATGTCACCATCATCCTGCCACAACCCTCTCGTAGTAGCTGGCGTCATTGGCAGGCATTATTAATCTGTTAGAGGCAGATTGCAGGTCTAGTAGCTTTTTTAAAAATGCTATTTGTTCTTGGCGTCGACCTACTTGCCCCTACTTGCACCATATGTGAGGAACATGCGTGTATTTTGTAAATGGAGGAAGTCTAAAATGTTGAATGTGAGGAAAGAAACGTTAACAGCGACACACAAACACCCAGTCCCCAAACCAGGGATATTAATCATTTACAATTATAAACCCCTGACCCGGCCGGGAACCGAACCCCAGGGCCGCCGGTTGACAGGCGGACGCGTTGCCCTCTGCACCGCGGGGTCGGACGGGTGTAGTAGTTACTGCTGTAAGCCACAGGTTCTGCTATGTATTTGAGACAAGTGTGTGTGTGGACGTGGCTTGCTAAGCCTCCCCTGGACAAATTTTTGTTTACAATTTGTTTTACGTCACTCCGACACAGATAGGTCTTATGGTGACGATGGGATGGGAAAGGCCTAGGAGTGGGAAGGAAGGGACCGTGGCCTTAATTAAGGTACAGCCCTAGCAATCGCCCGGTGTGAAAATGGGAAACCACGGAAAACCATCTTCAGGGCTCCCGACAGTGGGGTTCGAACCCACTATCTCCCGAATGCTGGATACTGGCCGCACTTAAGCGACTACAGCTTTGAGCTCAGTCCTGGACAACTGCAGAGCTGTCTGATCCATAAGGCCTCGTCCGCAGCGAAACACCACATTTTGCACCAATTTTTGCACAACTCTATTCCCGCAATGAACTTCAAAATAAGACGGTTATCAAATGTTGACTGTCATAATAGGGCACCGCATTTCGTACCGGCCTCGGCACCAGCCTGTGCACCACGCCTTCAAATTGATTTTCCATTTGCTTAGCCTAGCCCTTGCCACTAGCACCTCATTCTCTTCAGAAGTTGGCGACAGTCTTGTCCAAGTGTTGAATAAGAATGTGCAAAGTCGAATTCATATTTTTCTAGGATATAATCCAATGTAGTAATTACTATTTTCATGCAACCAACAAAACCTCTCTGGATGCTGCCTTAAAGCATTATATATAACGGCAAAATTGTCTGTTCTACCGTAAATTTTGGTTCAGTGCATGAACTCATGCCTGCCTCTGCGGTATAGTGGTTAGTGTGATTAGCTGCCACCCCTCGAAGCCCGGGTTCGATTCCCGGCTCTCCCACGATATTTGAAAAGTTGTACGAGGGCTGGAACGGGATTCACTCAGCTTCGGGAGGTCAACTGAGTAGGGAGGAGTTCGATTCCCACCTCAGCCATCCTCGAAGTGATTTTCCGTGTTTTCCCACTTCTCCTCTAGGCAAATGCCGGGATGGTACCTTACTTAAAGCCACAGCCGCTTCCTTCTCTTTTCCTTGTCTACCACTTCCGTTCTTCCCAGCCCCACCACAGGGCCTCTGTTCAACACAGCAGGTGAGGCCGCCTGTGTGAGGTTCTGGTCCTCCATCTCATTTGTATCCCCGACCCAAAGTCTCACGCTCCAGGACACTGCCCTTGCGGCTGTAGAAGTGGGATTCCTCACTGAGTCCAAGGGAAATATCAACCCTGGAGGGTAAATGGATTATGAAAGAAAGAAAGAAAGAATGAAAGAAAGAAAGAAAGAAAGAAAGAAAGAAAGAAAGAAAGAAAGCATGAACTCTTAATCTGTTCGTTTCCACGAATAAAATATATCACTGCACTCCAGTCTGGTAGTATAAAATATTTTGAGAATGGGGACTTAACAAGGGATGAAATCTAATGTTGAAGATGGCACAAACTCCTACTCCCAGAACCAGATGAACTAACAAATGAAGTTTAAAATAATCGAACGGGCCGGGAATCGAATCCGGAACCCCGTGGATCAACAACCAGCATGCTAACCAGTTAGAAACGGAGACGGTTATATTGGCGCAGTAGGTTTAAACTTACATTAATGGCGAAATCCGTAACCCAGATAATCACCGAGTCCCAAAGGAGGCAGGCATTAGTCACTAGTCTAGCAGTTTTGGGTTTTCCAAACCCTCGTTTAGTATTGTGTATGGCTGACGACCTGATAATTAACTTGTATTTTGTGCTTGTAAATCCTATTAATATGCCTGTTCTTCACGAGTTTGTGGAGAGCTCGGAATCCATTGTTCAGCCCATGATCTATATTCTACAGTTTATTCTCTTTCTTGTGTAATTGGTTTGACCTGTTTGCAGGTCGTATACCGTGCTCTCAACGCATGTATATTGTTTTAGCCCTTCTTCATCCAACGTCGTGACTTGGTCTGTACTAAGAAAGCAATTTGGTGCGTGATGTTTGTCTGTGAGGCGTGGGAACCAGCTGTACTCTACCGCACACAGACGACATACATTTCATACCCAATCGAGATACTCCACCTATGAGAGAGTGGTTTTGTTCAAATGTAGCTCTTTACTTTATTCCCACGACTAGTTAGTGAGCGTTTGGCTCAAATCCCAGCCGAGATATTGGCGATGATCTCTCTTAAACCCGCGAAATGCCTGACTGATCGTGGTTTAAAGAAGAGAATGGGGTACGTGAAGTAATCTTATCCATGAAATTTCATTATAATTTTTGTCCTAAACGGAAGATAATATTTTGTTTACGCAAATTAAGAGTAAGATTAGCGGTAATTTAATAAATGACATTATTACGTGAGAAATATACACATACTTCGCTACATTACGACTATGAATTCTACTACATCACAGCACTTCAGTATATCTTTTGTTCATGTAACACTTTGGTGTTTGTGTAGTCTTTGCTCACTTAACTTCTTTGAACTTCCTTGCTTCTCTTGATGTTACTTGGTGGGGCGATTTGTTGACTTGTGCCTATAACTCATTAATTTAATATAATTATTGGTCCAGGGATCATGCTATTTTTCTTCAACGAAGATTACATGCTAGTTTCCTTTCTCCAAAAACCATTCTTGTGTTACGATTTACTTTTCACCTCCATTTTCCCGTTTGGACTGATAATAACGTCGTATGGCCTCCGGAGAGGCCTGGTGCGGGTCTTTTCTCGTAGACGGCCTATTAGGCGACCTGTATGTCTATGAAGATGAGGGCCCTACCTAGGATGATTTCTAATGCCCCCGAGCCATTGGAATTAACCAATTAAGATTAAAATACTCGCCCCAGCCGGGAATCGAACCCGGGACCCTCCGAACCGAAGGCCAGTACGCTGACCATTCAGCCGACGAGTGTCCGCGCTAGTCATGATGGACGAAGATTATTGAAAATTCACAGACATAGCACTTCAACCATTCATCGGTGCTAGCCCTGGACCTGAGGAAGGAAACAAAAGACGACACGATGAAGCGCAATGCCACAGAAGTGAATCGTGTCTACAGCGAAATAGTCGCCGTAGTTATGTATATATATTTCTTTAGTAATACGGTATTTAATAAATTACCGCTAATTTTACTGTTAATCTGTGTAATTCTTATCTTCCATCATCATCATCATCATCATCATCATCTGTTTACCCTCCAGGTTTGGTTTTTCCCTCGGACTGAGCGAGGGACCCCACCTCTACCGCCTCAAGGGCAGTGTCCTGGAGCTTCAGACTCTTGGTCGGGGGATACAACTGGGGAGTATGACCAGTACCTCGCCCAGGCGGCCTCACCTGCTATGCTGAACAGGGGCCTTGTGAAGGGATGGGAAGATTGGAAGGGATAGGCAAGGAGGAGGGAAGGAAGCGGCCGTGGCCTTAAGTTAGGTACCATCCCGGCAGTCGCCTGGAGGAGAAGTGGGAAACCACGGAAAACCACTTCCAGGATGGCTGAGGTGGGAATCGAACCCACCTCTACTCAGTTGACCTCCCGAGGCTGAGTGGACCCCGTTCCAGCCCTCGTACCACTTTTCAAATTTCGTGGCAGAGCCGGGAATCGAACCCGGGCCTCCGGGGGTGGCAGCTAATCACGCTAACCACTACACCACAGAGGCGGACTCTTATCTTCCAACTAGGATAAAAATTCAGCTCAGCTGTAACCAATGCTCTTTCTGGCCTGCAGATTCGGCTTGTTGGGGTGTTGTAAAGGATACTGCCACAACAGTATACCCGTGCACGCACGGATCAGTGCCGGATTACCCAATGGACAGAATAGGGGTCCCGTGCTGCTAGTGCTGTTACTGGCCCCAAGACAGCAGATCGAATTCAGGCCCCATGTAGTAAATTGTGTGGCTATGTGAACTGAGGACACATTTTCGAGTAGTTTTTTAATTACGGTGGCGAGCTGTGTCTCTTTAAATAATGATTGTCGTTGGAATAGCGCTTGTCTTTCATACAGTTCAAGAAGTGTAGATATGAACGGTTAGAAACATGAAACATGCAGCTGGACGCCTGTTACCAAAGATGACGCATAAATATATGTCTAGTGAACGACATTTTTCAATTAAAACTACTTCAAGCTTGTCGTCGATATTCAGCGGCTCAAGGACGACTAAATTTTCTTGCCATTATTTCTACTGGTTTTGACATCTTCCAACAAAAAGAACAAAAAAAACATTCGAGATAATCTCCAAACCTAAGCAAATACCATGGCGCAACAGCTCCGAAGGGCCATGGGCTACAAAGCGACTGCTGCTCAAACCGAAGGCCTGCAGGTTGCGAGGTGTCGTTTGGTCGGCACTTCGAATCCTTTCGGCCGCTATTCTTAATTTCCTAGACCGTCGAGATAATCTCGGCGATTTTATTTCAAACAAGTAAGGAAAGAGAAGGTTAAAAGTGATGCTACTTTTTTATATTGAGCATGTTTTTTTCTGATTTGTAGTGCTGTATTACTACTATTGCTGAATGTTTTCATTCCTGCCCTGAACGTTGAGACGGGCCTCAGGTGAGGAGATTTGTATCGGAGGGGGAAATGTGTGGAGAAGGTGAGAGGGTTGGCGGCCGTGGCCTATACTAGGAAGTGTCCGGCATTCGTCTTAGTACTGGAGAATGGAAAAACACGGAAAAATATTCTCAGGAAAGCCGGCGGTGGGGACCAGCACTTCTCCGTCTCCCGAATACAGAAGCGTAGAACCACGGTAGAGCTGTGGCCATCCCTTCTCTGCTCAGTTGGCCGGTCGTAGTGCAGAGCTGTCGGACCACGGACCAGCCACGTCCACCTGTGAGCCGAGATCCACTCTGCATCCGCCCACCTCCTGCATTATATTGCTTAACCAATTTAATATTATGTTATACTGTTTTCCTCTAACGTAACTGGAATGTTATTATAATCGTCATGATTTCACAATGTTTGTTAGCTGTTTTATTAAAATTTGGGGTGAAATTAAGTGTTTGGTAGGAGGTATTCGTCGAGGGGTCGCGAAGAACTCAACTGCCTATGGGCCCATATAGCTTTTATTCTGGCACTGGCACGTATTTTCTGTGCGTTTTTTTTTTTTTTTTTTTTTAGCGAACAAGTGAGTATGGGCACGAAAAATTGCGTTAATGCCACCTAGTGGATCATTATCCGGCTCCATGCCTAAATGGTTAGAAAATTGATTCCAGAGGTCGCGGGTTCGTTTCACGGCCGAACCTTAGATCTTACCATTCATTAGTTGATTCCTGTGGTTAGAGGGATTGGTGATTGTGCCGTCTTAATCATTAAAAATCATCGTAGGTGGGGCCTTATCATCGCAGACGTGCAGGTCGCCTATACGTCTACTCGAAAGATCCGCACCAGGCCTATCTGGAGGCCACATGCCATTAAAAGTGGATTATTTATGCCTATTTACAAAAAATGACCACCTATGTTTTGTAATAGGTAGTGTGATTAGCTGCCACCCCCCGGAGGTCCGTGTTCGATTCCCGGCTCTGCCACGAAATCTGAAAAATGGTACGAGAACTGGAACGGGGTCCACTCATCCTCGGGAGGTCAACTGAGTACAGGGGGGTTCCATTCCCACCCTAGCCATCCTCCAAGTGGTTTTCCGTGGTTTCCCACTTCTTCTCCAGGCAAATACCGTGATAGCACATAACTTAAGGCCACGGCGTTGCCTATCCCTTCCTATCTTCCCATCCCTCACAAGGCCCCTGTTCAGCATAGTAGATGAGGCCGCCTGGGTGAGGTACTGGTCCACTACCGTTGTATTCCCACCAGATATCTCACTCTCCAGAACACTGTTCTTGAGGCGGTAGAGGTGAAATCCCTTGCTGAGTCCTGGGCAAGACCCAATCCTGAAGAATAAATTAATTAAATTTAAAATGGCAAGAATTGCGAATGTTCCTTGTTCGTCCAGAGTGGAATTGACTGTACAGAGAAGTCGACAGCCTCAGTGTTTGCTCCTTCAAAACAGCAATAATAATGATCATCAAGAGAAACAAGCAAGGTAAGTTAGTTTCGTGCAGGTCATGGAGGCTCTTGCAGGAGTGGAAGGTAAAGGCTTCCACTATCCTTAACCTCCCCATTAATCTCTTCAGACCCGAGACCAGATTACGTGAAAGGAAATCCCTTGATGTCTCTGTTATTTTTTTAAATTTGCCTTAAGTCGCACCGACACAGATGGGTCTTATGGTGGCGATGGGATAGGAAAGGGCTAGTAGTGGTACAGCCCCAGCACTTGCCTGGTGCGAAAATGGGAAACCACGGAAAACCCATCTCCAGGGGTGCCAACAGTGGGGCTCGAACCCATTATCTCCCGGATGCAAGCTCAGAGCTGCACGCTCGTAACCGCATGGCCAACTCGCCCGGTTTGAAATTAATTAATGTACTGTAGCTTTTGATATCGGACTGCTTGAATGCGAAGATGATGTTGAACGTAAAATAGTTATTCTAGTGAGATGTGCACATTGTTCTCTTCCATTTTGGTTTAACCGCTTCATTGAATTCCCACATCTGCACTTTTAAGAATAATAGTTGCACTAACAGGTCAACTGAAGAAATGTGTTTTACGTATCAGAGGGTTTGTAACACATTTCATATAAAATATAACAATATACTCACGGCAATGAATTATGTACACGCATGCACATAAATGGTATCCCGACATAAACAATTTAATCTGCCCCACTCCAGGACCGAAAAGGAGGGGGGAGGGTGAAGGGGTAGTGTTGAAGGCCACTCCACTACCGAACAGGAAGGGAGGGCGTGAACGGGTAGTGCTGAAAGCACAGTGCGTGTATTGTTATACATCCTTCACTGTGCCCATTTCCATCACAACAGTTTTGTAGCGGGCTGTCTACTTGCAGCAATGTGTTAAGTGAGGAGGAGGGGAGACACCATGCTTAGTTTATATCGGGACACCATTTCTGTGTACGCGTGTACGTATTTTATCATACGAAGGCTGTAAATAAAGCAGTGGCAAAGTCGTCCAGACACTCGCAGGAGATCGGGCATGTGGGAGCGGTCAGATGGCGCTGTTGTCGACGTGTAGTGTGCATTTGACGGGCATCCAGTTGGGATTGTTGTTGTTGCCTGGCGCTGAAGTGAAGAGTGTCGATTTCACCTTTCTAAAGCATATTATCAAAACGTGATCAGCGTTCGTGGATTAAAATCGAGGTTGTCTGAGTCAATTACAATTACATGTGAATGGAGCAATTGAAAAATAACCTTAATTTTTTTTAGAACTAAATAAATATAGCATAAGTACCCCTTGTTCCAGTGCATAAATATTATTTTGATAATCATTATGAAAATGCCCCATACATCCAACTTTGCGTTAATATTGAGGGTTTACCCAAGGCTCCCCATTTTTTAAATTAAAGATGGAATGAACTTGATCGTCAAGTCTTGGCCAGGAATGACTCCAACTAAAGTCAATTATTTCACCTTTGTGAACACTCTGACAGTAAACAAGAGACAAAACTCACTGATCATTCGGGCTGGTGACCTAGGTGTTAGGCTCCTTTAAACAATGATTAAAATAGCTATATTATGTCATTCTCCCCCTTAAACTATTATGACCGAGCTCGATAGCTGCAGTCGCTTAAGTGCGGCCAGTATCCAGTATTCGGGAGATAGTAGGTTCGAACCCCACTGTCGGCAGCCCTGAAAATGGTTTTCCGTGGTTTCCCATTTTCACACCAGGCAAATGCTGGGGCTGTACCTTAATTAAGGCCACGGCCGCTTCCTTCCCACTCCTAGCCCTTTCCTGTCCCATCGTCGCCGTAAGACCTATCTGTGTCGGTGCGACGTAAAACAACTAGCAAAAAAAAAAACTATTATGAATATACACTGACTGACAGAGCAAATGCAACACCAAGAAGGAGTGGTCAGAACTTTATGCCAATTACAGGGTAGACTGACGTCACTGAGGTATGCTCATGATGTGAAATGTGCCGCTGTGCTGCGCACGTAGCGAACGATAAATGGGGCACGGCGTTGGCGAATGGCCCACTTCGTACCGTGATTTCTCAGCCGACAGTCAATGTAGAACGTGTTGTCGTGTGCCACAGGACACGTGTATAGCTAAGAATGCCAGGCCGCCGTCAACGGAGGCATTTCCAGCAGACAGACGACTTTACGAGGGGTATGGTGATCGGGCTGAGAAGGGCAGGTTGGTCGCTTCGTCAAATCGCAGCCGATACCCATAGGGATGTGTCCACGGTGCAGCGCCTGTGGCGAAGATGGTTGGCGCAGGGACATGTGGCACGTGCGAGGGGTCCAGGCGCAGCCCGAGTGACGTCAGCACGCGAGGATTGGCGCATCCGCCGCCAAGCGGTGGCAGCCCCGCACGCCACGTCAACCGCCATTCCTCAGCATGTGCAAGACACCCTGGCTGTTCCAATATCGACCAGAACAATTTCCCGTCGATTGGTTGAAGGAGGCCTGCACTCCCGGCGTCCGCTCAGAAGACTACCATTGACTCCACAGCATAGACGTGCACGCCTGGCATGGTGCCGGGCTAGAGCGACTTGGATGAGGGAATGGCGGAACGTCGTGTTCTCCGATGAGTCACGCTTCTGTTCTGTCAGTGATAGTCACCGCAGACGAGTGTGGCGTCGGCGTGGAGAAAGGTCAAATCCGGCAGTAACTGTGGAGCGCCCTACCGCTAGACAACGCGGCATCATGGTTTGGGGCGCTATTGCGTATAGTTCCACGTCACCTCTAGTGCGTATTCAAGGCACGTTAAATGCCCACCGCTATGTGCAGCATGTGCTGCGGCCGGTGGCACTCCCGTACCTTCAGGGGCTGCCCAATGCTCTGTTTCAGCAGGATAATGCCCGCCCACACACTGCTCGCATCTCCCAACAGGCTCTACGAGGTGTACAGATGCTTCCGTGGCCAGCGTACTCTCCGGATCTCTCACCAATCGAACACGTGTGGGATCTCATTGGACGCCGTTTGCAAACTCTGCCCCAGCCTCGTACGGACGACCAACTGTGGCAAATGGTTGACAGAGAATGGAGAACCATCCCTCAGGACACCATCCGCACTCTTATTGACCCTGTACCTCGACGTGTTTCTGCGTGCATCGCCGCTCGCGGTGGTCCTACATCCTACTGAGTCGATGCCGTGCGCATTGTGTAACCTGCATATCGGTTTGAAATAAACATCAATTATTCGTCCGTGCCGTCTCTGTTTTTCCCCAACTTTCATCCCTTTCGAACCACTCCTTCTTGGTGTTGCATTTGCTCTGTCAGTCAGTGTATATACTGTATATCTTTCATTGAGGAATTTCAATAACTTATCCTTCAAGGTTTTGCACAAGTATACGATTCTTTTCGTGGATGAAATTGAAAATCGTCTTGTCTACTTATTCTGATTTAAAATTAAGAACATCTGCTATGAAACTGTGTCTTATACTGTTTTCAGAGTCTAATTTTATTCACTGTCTTTGTTGATGTCAGTTTGTAATTCACTTGGCTCTGACCTCTCTTCCATGTGTCTGCATTATTGATCCTTCCGGATTTCGCACAGTCATTATAACAGCGGCATGATGCTATCTACGTTGTCTATTTTCTGATTCATTCGTCAGTAGTTGTCGTAAACTTCAGACCCTTTCCCAAATACTTCATGATCATTTTTGAAGCTCTGAAGTCGTCAGACTGGAACTTCTCCACTGAATATGAAAAACCATAACTACAAATAGCAGTCATAAAGTGAGTCGTCCAGTTGCAAAACCCGTTTTGTCCATTTTTTTTTCACAAAATGAGTTATCACCGCCATTGTATGCAGCTCATCAAAATACACAATATAGTAACGTAATACGTGAGCAAAGGCCATTTAATCCATACGTTTAAAGGTGACAAATAACGGAACTGCTGCAAAAGTCGTTATGTCCAGGGTGTGTTATGCAGCAAAGCTCGTTATGTCGCAGAACCCTGTAAGAGGATCATACGTACACGAACAAAATCAGGCAACTGTGTGATAAGAAGTGAAGTAAACTATAATTGCGATTGTGGTGGAAGCAAAAAGTATATTGAACCATGAGAAACCCTTTTCTGCTATTATGCCAGTACCAGTGGAGGAAGGGGTTCCTCTTAAGAAAGAAAAGCTCTACGACCTGCACACATTGCTGACCAAACATTACGGGAAAGGGTGGATAAGGAATGATGACCTCACGTTCTACAAGGCACTGTTTGACCAGCGGCAAAATTTAAACAGTGAAATGCCAGACTATGACATTGATGTAGGAGGACAGTAACGGATTGTCAATATAATTGTACAGAATGTTGAAGAACTTCTAAAACGTTTTGAATGAGTGATGATTTCTTGATAAACGGGCTTAAAAGTCAGGTTGTGAGTTTCACAAATAGGAAAAGTCCTCTCAGTTTTAATTACTGCGTTGATGGGGTGAAAGTTCCTTTTGGGGATCATTGTAAGTATCTAGGTGTTAATATAAGGAAAGATCTTCATTGGGGTAATCACATAAATGGGATTGTAAATAAAGGGTACAGATCTCTGCACATGGTTATGAGGGTGTTTAGGGGTTGTAGTAAGGATGTAAAGGAGAGGGCATATAAGTCTCTGGTAAGACCCCAACTAGAGTATGGTTCCAGTGTATGGGACCCTCACCAGGATTACCTGATTCAAGAACTGGAAAAAATCCAAAGAAAAGCAGCTCGATTTGTTCTGGGTGATTTCCGACAAAAGAGTAGCGTTACAAAAATGTTGCAATGTTTGGGTTGAGAAGAATTGAGAGAAAGAAGAAGAGCTGCTCGACTAAGTGGTATGTAGACGAATAAGTTTGAGTGGCGTTTATAAAAGTAGGAAAGATCACAATATGAAGATAAAGTTGGAATTCAAGAGGACAAACTGGGGCAAATATTCATGTATAGGAAGGGGAGTTAGGGATTGGAATAACTTACCAAGGGAGATGTTCAATAAATTTCCATTTTCTTTGAAATCATTTAGGAAAAGGCTAGGAAAGCAACAGATAGGGAATCTGCCACCTGGGCGACTGCCCTAAATGCAGATCAGTATTGATTGATTGATTGATTGATTGATTGATTGATTGATTGATTGATTGATGTAATCATTAAATCCAAGAGCGGGGATTAGATATCAAAACATTATATCTGTTACTGTGTATCATGCAGTTAAGGAGTGCACTTCTAGTCATTGTCGCAAGTGTAATAAATCTCATAATACATTGTTGCACATAGACACTAACACCTCCCGTGGTAGCAGCAGTACAAGTAGAGATATTACTCATCCTAGATCTAATGATGTAGTCGTTGCCAGCGTGCACACAGCAAGAAAAGTACCCAGGCCAAGTCATAATGATACACCACATGTATTATTGTCAACTGTTGTTGTTAACATTAGAGACCACAATGGAAAATCTCACAAGGTACGAGGGCTGCTAGACAGTGGCAGTCAAACCCATTTAATATCTGAAGACATCGTCAACAGACTTCAGTTAAGAACCAAGAGAAATAACACAATTGTGCTAGGGATTAATCAGGCCTCTTCGTCAATTACACACAGCGTCGACGTTGAGATACATTCCATTGCAACCTCGTTCAAGGCTAATATTAACTGTTTAGTAGTTCCAGTCATAACAGGACAGATGCCCACAATGCCACTGGATTACAAGTCTTGGAACATTACATTAGCAGATCCTAAATTTTACCACCCGGCTACCATTGATATAATTATTGGGGCGGAACTATTTCATGACATTTTGATAATGGAAAGAAAGACTCGCACAGGTGATTTTCCTGTACTTCAAAACACTGAATTAGGTTGGATAGTTTCTGGCAAGGTTCAACACCATACTGTAAATGACAACCCTGTGACATGATGTTTCATAAGAAGTGAGGAAAACCTCGATCATCAGCTACGTCAGTTTTGGGAAATCGAAGAATTGAACACACAACCCAGAACAGTGAAAGAACAACAATGCGAGCGACATTTTAAGGACAACACAACAAGAGACAGTGGGGGGAGGTTCAGAGTCAGGCTACCTCTAAAGGAGAATCATCAAGAGTTGGGAAAGTCATACGACCAAGCAGTCCGGAGATTCCACCAACTAGAGTACAAACTTAACAAGCATCCTGATTTACACAAATGTTATGTACAGTTCATGACCGAATATGAGGAACTAGGTCACATGAAACAAGCACAAATCACTAACGATGAGGACACACTTCAGTTCTATCTGCCACATCATGCAGTATTCAAAGAAGACAGCTCCACCACCGCAACTAGAGTTGTATTTGATGGATCGGCAAAATCCAGCACAGGTGTTTCACTCAATGATATCTTACTGGTAGGACCAACTGTACAACAGGATCTGTACTCAATTGTCCTGCGATTTAGAACACACAACATTGTATTCACAGCAGACATTACAAAGATGTATAGACAAATCAGAATTCACAGAGATGACACAAAATTACAGCGAATATTATGGAGAAAATCCCCAGAAGAGCCACTGAAAACCTACGAGCTATTAACGGTGACATATGGCACTGCCTCAGCGCCATATTTAGCAACACAGTGTCTGAATAAGCTTGCTGAAGACGAAGCACACATTTATCCACAGGCATCTAAGATTTTGCAGAGGGATTTTTATGTAGATGATGCATTGTGTGGAGCATCAAGCATCACAGAAGCATTGCAGCTACAGAAAGAACTAATAGCATTATTGAGCAAGGGAGGTTTTCCCATCAGAAAATGGTGTGCTAATCATCCTGCCATTCTCGAAGGCGTTCCACCCACAGACAGGGAAATGAATTTACCATTTCACTTTGATAATGATAGCACTGTGAAGGCTTTAGGATTGTCATGGCACCCAACATCAGACACCTTTTTAATTGCCAACAAGGTTAAACACATCTCACAAGAAGAGGAAGTAACCAAACGCACAGCAACCTCAGTTGTAGCTTCTATATTTGACCCATTAGGATTGATCAGCCCATTAGTGATACTATACAAGATATTTTTGCAGGACTTATGGTTACATCAACTTTACTGGGATGATCCACTGCCAGATCCCTTAGCATCAGACTGGGCAAAATTACAAAGGCAGCTAGCACACATTGACAATATACAAGTAAAACGCCATGTATTAATTGAGGGTGACTTAGCAAATATTCAAGTTCATGGATTTTCAGACGCTTCCGAGCGAGCTTATGGCGCATGCATCTACCTTCGGTCAGTGAATCAGGAGGGTGAAATATCAGTCAAACTGTTATGCTCTAAATCACGCGTAGCTCCGGTTAAACGAGTCACTCTTCCTCGTTTAGAACTTCTCGGTGCAGCATTATTAGCTCAGTTGGTACACAAAACCATGCCAGTCTTAAACTTGGCCATTAATGAAACACACTTGTGGACAGACTCCACTATCGTACTGTCATGGTTAGCATCACCAGCATCACGTTGGAAGACCTTTGTAGCAAATAGGGTAGCTCACATTCAACAGTCAACGAACACTAGTGACTGGCATCATGTACCATCACAAGATAATCCAGCGGACTTAATTTCTCGAGGCGTCAGACCAGCAGATCTGCAAAACTCAACCATTTGGTGGTCAGGACCCGCCTGGTTGTCCACTTCTGAATTAAATTGGCCGCAGAACAACAATGTTGAGGATTCGCTCGCCATAGCAGAGCAGCGACAATCATCCACACTATTAGTAGTGACACAAGCTGGAACTATTATTGAGAACTTCTCATCATTAATAAGACTGCAACGAACAATAGCTTATTGTTACAGATTTTTGCATAACACTAAGCATGCCAGGGACAAGAAAATTGGACCTTTAAATGTTGAAGAATTGGAACATTCATTAGAAGTCTGCATTCGTATTGCACAAAATGCAGCCTTCTCAGAAGAGATCGGAGACCTGAAAAACGGAGGCGTAGTCTCTAAGAAGAGCCAGATAAGGAACCTATGTCCCTTCTTACACAACAATATTCTAAGGGTCGGAGGCAGATTGAAGAATGCATCGATTCCGTTTTCATCCAAACATCCAATACTGTTGCCATCAAAACATTATCTTACAGAGCTGATCATAAGACATGAACATCTTCAACAGTCCCACGCAGGACCTGGATTGTTATTGGCTTGTCTTCGGGAAAGATATTGGATCCTGAATGGTAGAAATGTGATAAGACATCAGATACACAAATGCATAAGATGTCACAGATTAAGAGCAGTAACTGCGCAGCAAATCATGGCCGACCTACCCAAGCATCGTGTGCAACCAACTCGACCATTCAGCACTTGTGGAATTGATTATGGTGGCCCTATTCTTTTACGCCCCATCAACAAAAGGAGCAAGGTGCGAATAAGGGCATATATAGCATTATTCGTCTGTTTTTCTACTAAGGCAATTCACCTTGAGGTAGTAAGTAGCCTCACTAGCGAAGCATTTTTAGCTGCCCTGCGGCGATTCATAGCGAGAAGGGGGAAACCTGTTGACACATACAGCGATAATGCGACAACATTTATCGGAGCTGACAAGCAACTGCAAGATCTTCATCAGCTCATGTCATCAAGGAAGTTACAAACAGCATGAGTAATAAAGGCATTAACTGGCATTTCATACCTCCACGAACCCCGCATTTCGGTGGAATCTGGGAAGTAGGCATTAAATCAGTAAAGTATCATTTGCGCAGAGTTGTAGGTAATGCAGCTCTTACATATGAAGAAATGTGTACTGTGCTCACACAAATTGAAAGTTGCTTAAATTCAAGACCGCTCACATCTCTGTCCTCTGATCCCACAGATCCTAAGACTTTAACACCAGGACATTTTTTGATCGGAACCAATCTATCCTCAATCCCTGAACCCAGTCTGACACTTGTTCCCAGCAATCGATTAACATATTGGAAACGTCTTCAGCAGATAGTGCAGCATTTCTGGTCCAGATGGTACAAGGAGTACCTTACTCAGTTGCAGCAGAGGCCCAAGTGGGTCAGTCAGCAACCCAACCTTAAGGTTGGAAGTGTGGTCGCAGTCAAGGACGACAACTTGCCACCCCTGCAGTGGAAGCTTGCAGTGGTCCAAGAACTTCATCCTGGGAAAGATGGACTTGTCAGAGTAGCGACTGTAAAAATGACAAATGGTCAATTCAAGCGACCCATTGTGAAACTCAGTCCTTTACCTATTGAATGAACTACCTGCATAACTGTCAGTGACAGTCTTTATTTGAGTGTTTTGTGTTTATTTTTTTATGTTTTCTTGTGACAGTATTTCAGTGTGTAAAAACTTGTAGTGTTTCTCTTTGTCTTGATTGTGAACAATCAACAGGGGGGAGAATGTTACTGTGTATCACAATAGTTGCTCATCAGAGTGCAGCACCTTTCAGGTAGCACGCGCCTCCAGCAATGTGTTCCCGGGGCGCTGGGGTTGACTTCCGGTGAGAGCGTCTCAGATACTTGTAAGACAACATGGTGTGATACACGCGTGATTCGAGTAATGCTAAGATGCCTCACGAACATCAAGCTCCATAGCTATGTGGAGTTTCATTTTATCATGTAATTCTATTGTTAAGTGTTTCAGTGTACATACTCAATGTTAATAAACCAACATGAATCATATTTTATGCATTATAAAGATCCGAGTGATTATTTGTGCCAGCGCAACTAAATGCAAACCGTTATACAGTCCACTCAGTAACTTGTACCAGACCACAAAACAATATCCTAACCTAAATTCTTTCCATTCATGCTATTTTCATAGTGTAATACTTTCAAACGTAGCTACTAAAACACTTTCACCATAAATCTGCATACTCTATTCCATACACTGCTGCACCTATCTTTTATCTCCACAAAACTATTGCGAAACTCGTTATGTCCAAATGTGGTTTTTTTTTTTTTTTTGCAAAAAACATGGGGTCTATAAGTTAAATTTTGTGGATATTTTGCGGTATTACGAAGATGAACACGTACTATTCAATCACAAAATTTCAACCTCCTATCTTTGTTGCATAACAAATGACAGTTTTTTGCGCTTCCTGAAAAATTTGTTTGTCTGCACATAACGGGTTTTGCAACTGGACGACTCATATTACACTCCTGTAACGTTGCAGGTGATGTAACATTGCCATCGTATTTTATTACCAAACCAAACCAAACCATACGGCACGTAACGCCCTTGAAAGGGCTTTGAACTGCCCAGAGACCGATGCTCAGTCCGTAGGCCTGCAGATTAAGAGGGGCCGTGTGGTCAGCACGACGCATCCTCTCGGCCGTTATTCTGGGCTTTCGAGACCGGGCGTATTTTAGTACCGGCTTTACGTTATTCCAGTAATTCCCTTGACCGTCATTGTTTCTTCTTCCTGTCTACACTTCGCTTACTTAATGTCATTCGAAATTCTTTGAAGACATTAGCATTTGATTCTATGTTTGACCAGCATTTTAGCATTTTGTTCATTTCACCCAAATGTAAATAATCATACGTTTGATCCTTTATCTTTTCAGACTAACTCTACAGCACATTGCCTCATAGTTTCTTCTTCAGAGATGACGAATAATTACTGTTCACACTGACGGTAGCTATATTCTGGAACTTCCACACGCTTCCCTCGACTAGCTATCGCCTTTATTCCCATTTATTTCCGTTAAGCCGTCTATTCTCTAAAGCGGAAAATAAACTTCTTTAAACAAATTATAGTATATTTCCTCGGCTGTATGTCCAAGATAGATGGCATATACCATTTTCTATTTGCCTGGAGGTGAGTTTATGATCTTACCAACCCTCTGCATATAGCCTATCTAATCTCGATAAACTTGCTGATATACCATGCATTGGTGATGCTTGTCATATGAAATGTCATATTTTACACAGAGCAGTTCGCGATCCATGGGGAGGAGACTAGATTGATATATATCTGCATGGTTCCGTACCGTTTACCAATAATATGGAATGTGACAATGTTTTGCCTGTGGACCGAACACAGTTTAGAATACAAACAGAATATTACAATAAACGATATGAAATATGAAAACGTCATTAAACACAATATAACTCAGCTCTTAAGTACCAAAATGTTGTTTTTGTTATTAATTATGCTGGATCGACTGGAGAGTTTTCCACATTCTCGCTCTTCACACATCGGCACCAGCTTCTAACCAAACAGGTTTAAAATGGTTTAAATCAGGCCCCAAATAAACAGGCTCTGTTTACTTCATCACGTACAGTTCTACACTTCACTGCCTTCACAATGACTGCTGCCTGGCCAGTAACTGTACTGTTTATTTATATCAGTGCTGACGTCACTTTGTTTTACGATGACAGTAATGGTGTCCTGCTAGTTTCCGGTTGAAAAGCACATTGGACGTTGTTCTAGCGGCGGCTTGTCGTGTAACTGGGCGGAGGGGGCGTAAACAAATTGAATACTGTGTGTGTGTGTGTGTGTGTGTGTGTGTGTGTGTGTGTGTGTGTGTGTGTGTGTGTGTGTGTGTGTGTGTGTGTGTGCAACTCAGGCGGAAGTCACAAGAGTGAATGTTGGGCTATTTTCGCTTGTCCATTAAGGTACAGGGGATTGTGTTGACAGATAAGTGTGGGTCGATGTCCCCGACAGAAGATTTGTTTGGAACCCGAATTTTTAGTCAGCGCAAAAGTGTTCGCTTGGAAGTAGAATAGAGCAGTTTACCTCTACAAGGTGTAACAATAAAGTACGGTAAAACTTTCGTGACGCATTCCTCGCACGTATAAATGTTAAATGGGCATGGCTCCGGAAACGCTTTATTTCCATGTTACGAGGGCTGTGGCAATATTGGTAGAGCGCAATATTTAATGAACTACCAAGTACGTATGCATTACATTCATTCAGTATAGTCACCCGCAAAGTTTATTATATTTTCCCAAACGTCGCGAAGCCAATTGGGACCGCTGACACGGCGTTCTCTGTTGAAGACAGCGACGGAGCGCCCTAGTGCGCGGATACAGATAGCATGTCAGGAAATCGGCGACCTCGGAAACAGGTCGAATTCAAGATGACTCATGTCTGGTGAGGACGGAAGGTGTTCGAAGACCTTCCAGTGCCACCATTGCAATAAAAGCTTGACATTGTTTGCGACCCGAATGAAACGCCTAGACCCATCGTGCAACTGTCCTACACGGTAATTTATTCTCGCCCAGGGCTTCACATAATCTTCGATAACATTTTGACGCATTTTCCCACGGGCAACCTCGATTTTAATCCACGAACTGTGATTAACTACTGAAAACATACTTTAGAACGGTGGAATCAACACTCCTCACTTCAAAGCCACACAGTAACAACACTCCCAACTTAATGTCCGTCAGATGCACACTACACATCTACAACAGCACCACCTGACCGCTCCCATGTCCTATTTGCATATGCCCGATCTCCTGCTAGTGTCTGGACTACGTTACGACTAATTTATTTATAGCCCTCGTAGAACTAATTTTCTTCAATTCTACATAGTACCAGATGTATGCATAAGTTTTTCTCTGATTTTTGTAAAGAAAACACGTAATTTTCAAGGGAAATTCATTTTTTGTTGATTCAAAATATTGGCCGGCTTCTACACACTTCGCCCATCTTTCAGTTATGAACACCATGCCAGAACAACTGCTTGTCTTTTACGGCAAACCATTCGTCGATCCATTTTCCATCTTCCTCAAGATTGCTGAAGTGCTGCTCTGCGAGCGCGTGCCCCATTGATGTGAAAAGGTGATAGATAGTCAAATGGCGCCAGGTCGGGGCGGTACGGGGGGTGGGAAGGACGTCCCATCCATGCGATTTTAAGGTGTCTTTCACTTGTTTTGCCGTGTGAGAGGGCGCATTGTCGTGTACAAAAATCACTTTGCCATGTCTTCTGGCCCATTGTCGTCTTTCGATCAATGCTTGATTTAAATCAGGGCCTCTCTGAGTGCATGCATCAGTGCATTGCGCGGCGAAAGGTGCAAAAGAGGACTTCGCTAGGTTGACCAGAGTGCAGACCCCCACTCCTCGATTTTAAGCAATAGCGCTGTCTCCCTCTTTCCCTACGCCTGTCTCGCTCGCTCCATCTGTCACCCCCTTCCTCATTTGCTCTGCAGCGCTCCACCAGCCGACCAGAGTTGGGCCGAGCTTAGCCGAGCTTAACGGAGTCGTCCCGTGAAAAAATGCTGGTCTGAACAGAGCCGAGCCGGGCCGATGCACGGTGCACATAACCTATGCGTCTCGGTTTGCACGCGTTAGATTTTGGACGTTTGAGAGGCCCTGATTTAAATTATTTATTTATTGGCAATAGCGTTGTGCATTAACGGTTTCGTGGGCTTCAGTAGTTCATAATACACAATACCGCTCTGGTTCCACCAGACACAAACCACCACGTTTAAATTGTCGGAAAACCGAGCTCGATAACTGCAGTCGCTTAAGTGCGGCCAGTATCCAGTATTCGGGAGATAGTAGGTTCGGAACCCCACTGTCGGCAGCCCTGAAAATGGTTTTCCGTGGTTTCCCATTTTCACACCAGGCAAATGCTGGGGCTCTACCTTCATTAAGGCCACGGCCGCTTCCTTCCCACTCCTAGCCCTTTCCTGTCCCATCGTCGCCGTAAGACCTATCTGTGTCGGTGCGACGTAAAACAACTAGCAAAAAAAATGTCGAAACCATGTCTCACATGTTCTAATCGACGTAGTGTTTTCACCATATGTTTCTAACAGCAAACGATGACTTTCCACGTTTTTCTTTTCAGTAAATAAGAAAAGCAATGCGTGCCGCAAATGTTCTTTCTCAGACACAAACGTCGACATGATCACTGAACGATACAACACAGACGCTAGTGTTTGTCGGACTCAACTTGTTAATGTCAAACGAAAAATCTGACGTCCTATGTGTCAAACTCATACGCTGCGTACTGTTCGCTGACGCCATCTCTTAATGAAACCGGAAAAGACTTATGTATACACCTGGTACATTAATCATGCGAAGCACACAGAAACAGGACGTACCAGCACACACACTTTTATGTAAGAAAGCGTCTCATGTGTTATGCTGGTTTCACACACTCTTGTCTTGCACTCATGAACATAATCGCGTACAATTGCATGAAAAGTTTCTGAAGCATAGTATTTAAGAACTATAAGCTGCTCACAGGATATATTAATAAGTTTCAATCTGTGGGAAACTCTAGCCTATATTCAGTTTCTTATATGAGTGCAAGACAAGAGTGTGTAGAACTTTTTTTTTGCTAGGGGCTTTACGTCGCACCGACACAGATAGGTCTTATGGCGACGATGGGATAGGAAAAGCCTAGGAGTTGGAAGGAAGCGGCCGTGGCCTTAATTAAGGTACAGCCCCAGCATTTGCCTGGTGTGAAAATGGGAAACCACGGAAAACCATCTTCAGGGCTGCCGATAGTGGGATTCGAACCTACTAACTCCCGGATAGTGTGTAGAACAAGCATAACACATGACACTCTTTCTTACATGAAATGTGTGTCCCGGTAGTTCCGTTTCTGTGTGTTTCCCATCATTAATGTAGCCTACTGTAGAAAATGAGTTCTAACATGCAATTAAAACTTTTCCGGACTCGTGAGGAATGTATCCTGAAAGTTTGGCCGCACCATTTTGTGTAGTAATAATAATAATAATAATTATAATAATAATAATAATAATAATAATAATGTTACTTGCCTTACGTCCCACTAATTACTTTTACGGTTTTCGCAGACGCCGAGATGCCGGCATTTTGTCCCGCAGTAGTTCTTTTACGTGCCTGTAAATCTACCGATATGAGGCTGACGTATTTGAGCACCTTCAAATACCACCGGACTGAGCCAGGATCGAACCTGCCAAGTTGGGGTCAGAAGACCAGCGCCTCAACCGTCTGAGCCACTCAACCCGGCGTACCATTTCGTTACACCCTGGTGTTACTTCCGGGAATTAAGCTGGTACTCACTTCGGAGAGAAGAGTACTGAAGGGGCAGATGAGTAGAGCTGAGTGGCTCAGACGGTTGAGGCGCTGGCCTTCTGACCTCAACTTGGCAGGTTCGATCCTGGCTCAGGCCGGTGGTATTTGAAGGTGCTCAAATACGTCAGCCTTGTGCCGGTATATTTACAGGCACGTAAAAGAACTGCGGGACTAAATTCCGGCACCTCGGCGTGTCCGAAAACCGTAAAAGTATTTAGTGGACGTAAAGCCAATAATATTTGATCATAAATGAAGATATACTGAATCGATTCGATGAGTGGAGAACGATTTGGTGAAATTTGACTAGAAAAAGGAACAGATTGATAAGATGTATTTCGACACATTCAGAACATCTTCATTTCTTTTAATGAGGGGAGTGTAGGAATAAGAACGGTGGGGGTAGACCAAGGCATGATTGTAACAAATAGATTAAACTCTGAGGCCCAGTTTCTTCAACGAATGTTATGTTAACTCTGCTGCTAAGGAGATCTAACACATAATTTTTAAAAAAATGACCGTCCCATCGACAATTGCTGTCTGTAACAAATTTTTAATACTTGTGTCAAATTATCTTGACATCAGCCCTGTGTTAAACCTCCTAACAACTGTTAATATTTCAAAACGGTAGTATGAAGAAGACGTAAGTTTGAAGCTTTAGTGCGGTTTGAAAACTATTTATAAACTGAAGAGGGCAAAGGACGACTCATACTAAGAAAAGAAAAGTATGAAGAGGACGTAAGGTTGAAGCTTTACTGCGGTTTGAAAACTATTTATAAACTGAAGAGGGCAAAGGACGACTCATACTAAGAAAAGAAAAGTATGAAGAAGACGTAAGTTTGAAGCTTTACTGCGGTTTGAAAACTATTTATATACTGAAGAGGGCAAAGGACGACTCATACTAAGAAAAGACGACTTTTTAGAGTTGTCAGAAGAAAGTATTCCACAAAGATATTTAATTACCAAAGCCATAATGAAGAAGGTGCTAGAAGAATTTGTAAATATGTTAGTTTCCCAAAGATTGAAATTTATCAGGGAGTCCTGTACAGCAGTTGCTTATAGTTCTAAGATATTATGATTCAGACTCTTTTCATGTAAAGGTAGCCGACTATGGTATGTTCATGAGTGCAAGACAAGAGTGTGTAAAATTCTGTAAAGAATTCCTGCTGCCATTGCAGCATTAACAAGGCATTACATTATTTTCCCCGCAGTAAAAGAATGCCCGAAAACCGTTCATGACATATAAATTATCACATTTCCCGTGATGTAGAAGCTTTAGATTGCATTCATACAAGAATATATTGACTGTTGTGTTATAACAGTCCATCCTTTCATTATTAAAGCACACTCGCGTACATTTAAATTAAATCTATAAAAACATTTGTCTCTCCTTCATTTACGTCTCAGCGGTCTCCGCCTATAATAATGTCAACCATGAATGACAAAATGCTACTCCAACAAACCGCTAGGAGAGCTTTATGTAATGAACCAAAAGACGATCACTGCCAAACACGTTCAGAAATCTCACGGAAACTTGTTACTTTGTCTTTAAGAATTCTTTCGTAACAGATGTGAAACAGGGTACTTTTTAACCGAAGTGTAAAATTAATAACAATTGTTAGTTAACATTTGTTAAGTAAAATTCAACACAGAGTTTGAGAAATTGGGCCTAAATGTAGGACGTAGTTGTTATGTAGAAAGGTAAAGGGTAGCACAGGTTTGGGTAGCTTGGAGTGATGTACCAAGCAACTCATTTCTCTTCTGGGATGAGTGAACCCAGAGTCTACGTGTCTCTCCAGATTCACGTTTCTAAATTACTTGACTTCGTAACAGGGAATCGACTACACGTCCTCCTGGATGAGTTAAGTACTTCTATGTTTTATAACTTTTACGAAATTCACCGAGCGAGTTGGTCGTGCGGTTAGCGTCACGCAGTTGTAAGACCGCACTCGGAAAATAGTGGGCCTGAATCCCACTGTCGGCAGCCCTGAAGATGGTTTCCCCGTTGTTTCCCATTTTCACATCAGGCAAATTCTGGAGCTGTACCATAATTAAGGCTATGGCCGCTACCTTCCCAATCCTAGCCCTTTAACATCCTTTCCTTCAGTTTTATTACATTTTATATGAAAATAAGGCATCCACTGATTATTTTAAATTCACAGTCATTTCCTTCATCGTTTTTTTTAAATTCTAGTCAGTGAGTGCCAACGGCCGTAGCCGTGCTGAAACACCGGATCCCGTGAGATCTCCGAAGTTTAGCAACATTGGGCGCGGTCAGGAGTTGGATGGGTTGCCACGCGTTGTTAGTGGGGGTAAGGGAATGGAAGAGCGGAAAGGAACTGGCCACCCTACCGCACGTGAACTCCGGCTCAAGAACACCTCTGCGGAGGTTCGGACCTGCCTTCGGGCAGAATAACCCTTACCTTAGTCAGTGAGTGATCATAAATTTTAATTATAATTTCATTTTGTCTCATCTCGTACCATTAGGGAATGATGACCTAGATTTTCCTATAAAATGTACTCTTTAAACGACAATCATCAACAATACACCTTGCACGTCCCACCTCATCTAAACGTATTTTCTCTTTACTTACTCATTATTCACGCATTTAAATTGGATATGATTCTATAATTAAAATCATGAGAGCCTATTTGAAGTGCTTGTGTTTACTGCCCATAACATGCTCTTGTCATCCTACCCTTCTGCCCATTATTCTCAAGCTTGTAAAGGCATTAAACTCCAGCATGACATCAACGCATTGATCCCTGCGTAAAATAAATCGCTGTCGAGCTCTTGGAGCTGGGATGTTACGGCTTGTTGCTCTTTCTCTGGTTCATATCAGGGCCGCCAACAACAGTCGCGAAGAATTATGATCTAGGCTTCACTCCTGACATGAGCAGTCCTAGTCCTTACATCTTAAACTTTCTGAAGATAGACTACACAAGAGAAACTTACGATCAAATATATCAGTTCTGACTTTTACAAAATAATAATAATAATAATAATAATAATAATAATAATAATAATAATAATAATAATAATAATAATAATAATAATAATAATAATAATAATAATAATAATAATAATATATTTTGCTATTTGTTTTACGTCGCAGCGACACAGATAGGTATTATGGCGACGATGGGACAGGAAAGGTCTAGGAATTGGAAGGAAGCGGCCGTGGCCTTAATTAAGGTACAGCCCCAGCATTTGCCTGGTGTGAAAATGAGAAACCACGAAAAACCATCTTCAGGGCTGCCGACAGTGGGGTTCGAACCCACTGTCTCCCGAATACTGGATACTGGCCGCACTTAAGCGACTGCAGCTATCGAGCTCGGTAATAATAATAATAATAATAATAATAATAATAATAATAATAATAATAATAATAATATTCATCATCAACATTACAGTACATCCTCTCATATCCGATATCGGAATGTCCGAAATTTCAGAGAAACCGACTGCCCTGTTGGTACTACGTATATTTAAGGACGTAGGTCTACGAGGGTGTACCTGCTTTTTTCTTATTCACCTTGTTTTATGGTGGCAAAGTTTTCTAACTCTAACTTTCTGTCCTGTGTTTCGAATTTACTCTTCTTTCCGGATCGGGCGAGTTAGCCTTGCGGTTAGGGGCGCGCGGCTCTGAGCTTGCATGCGGGAGATAGTGGGTTGGTATCTGACTGTCAGCAGCCCTGAAATTGGTTTTCCGTGGTTTCCCATTTTCACACCAGGCAAATGCTGGGAATGTACCTTAATTAAGCCAACTCCTAGGCCATTTCTATCCCATTGTCGCCATAGGACCTATCTGTATCGGTGCGACTTAAAGTCACTAGCAAAAAACTTCCTTCTGGTCTTAGTCACCTTGTTGTACGGCTTATCATCTCTGTCACCGGACTTTCTACCCTACTAGGTTTTATAACAAGTCCCGTCACGGGACAGCATCCCGTTCATTTTGTTCTTGACCTTTCGATTAACCTTTAGTTTCTCTATTTGTTGGTCGTCTAGTATGAGCTTCGGCTCCTGTGTTTCCTGGATCTTTCTACCTGCAATTTGCGTGTGGCTCCCCTAATGAGTGTAATATAAAAGCCTTTAAGGTTTTTCCTACAGTATAAAGGAGTGTATCTTAAGTCTAGTCCACCATTAAACAAATATTGTGTGTGAAGTCCAAGGTTCGAGACCCCTCTCATACGTAATGTTAGTAAAGTTAATGTTTTGGAAGTTCTGAACTTCGTTTCTAATTGAGACTTTGCTCTTGGACTAATACATGTAGGCTCAAGCTTCTTTGGTTTTATAAGACATAGGCTTTGTTAAAGTGTGGGACACCGGCAGCTGCTTCTCCCCGATTTGCTTACTAAGCTTCAAGGCTTGATTGTTAGTTGCTGTTGTACCTTTTCAAATATTTATTCCTTGTTAAAGCCCTCCAAATTAAAAATTTCCTTGGTACGCTTTTGTCCAGTGCCTGACGCACCGCTTCTTTCCCCCCTGGACCACGGAAACCCTGTAGTACTTCACTACTACTACTACTACTACTACTACTACTACTACTACTACCAATGCTAACAATAGAATAATAATAATAAAGTTTGTTGTCTTGCTTGTTTGTTCAACCCTTGTCCCGTTTCTCTACTGGGTCGGGTATGAGGTGAGATGAAACTGTCTTCACGTCACAGGGTTTTATGACCGGATGCCCTTCCTGACGTCAACCTAATCAGAGGAGTTAATGAGATGAAATGAATGACCTGATACACGATAGTACGAAGGGAGAGGTTGAAACCCGGTACCGGCACGTAGCTTTCTCCTTGTCGAATAGCACCAAGGGGTCTGTTCAAGGCTTAACGTCACCATCCGGCGGACGAATCACCATCAACAGGGTTATATTTCCTCACTCGATATGAACACTGCCGAGAAGTTTGGAACTTAATCCAGGCTTTCGGCTCGCAATCTAGTGATTACAAATTGTATACCACCACCTCCCCTATACTGCCGGCCAACATTCTGATGGTGAAAATTGTTTCGATCAACGAAACTCGAATAGGCTAACCACGGTGTCAGATCGTTTAGACTTCAACGCTTTAACGACCATGGCCAACAGGCGGGCTAATAATAATAATAATAATAATAATAATAATAATAATAATAATAATAATAATAATAATAATAATAATAATAATAATAATAATAATAATAATACCACATTCTCTATAGCAAGGGAAAATACAACATAACGCAACCCTGCATTGCGAACCGGAGGGACTGCCTGAAGCGATAGAGACTTTCAAAGAAATATAAGATAAATACTGAAACAAGATAGACCTGCGTAGGTTAAGATTAAACGGCGCAAATCTCAAATAGTCCTAATTTCGTACCCGATAATTCGCTCCAGAATCAATAATAATGTCCGCCTCTGTGGTGTAGTGTTCAGCGTGATTAGTTTCCACTTACGGAGGCTCGGGTTCTATTCCCGTCTCTCCCACAAAAATGTTATATGTGGTACGAGGTCTGGAACGGGGTCCACTCAGTCTCGGGAGGTCAAATGAATAGAGGTGGGTTCGACGCCCACCTCAGAAATTCCCGAGTGGTTTTCCGTGGTTTCTCACTTCTTCTCCAGGCAAATACCGGGATGGTACCTAACTTAAGGCCACGGCCGCTTCCTTCCCTCTTCCTTGTCTATACTTTCCAGTCTTTCCATCCCCCCACAAGGCCCTGTTCAGCATAGCAGGTGAGGCCGCCTGGGTGAGATACTGGTCTTCCATCGCAGTAGTATCCCCGACTCAAAGTCTCACGCTCCAGGACACTGCCCTTGAGGAGGTACACGTGGGATCCCTCGCTGAGTCAAAGCCAACCCTGGAGGGTAAACAGATTAAGAAAGATAGAAAGAAAGAAAGACAAAAGGTAAGAAAGAAAGAAAAAAAGAATCAATAATAATGCCTCTCTTGCAAAATTATACCTGCGTGAGTCACCAATTAAATAACTTGAATCGGTCAAACATCTAATCTGGGGAGAATTGTAGATAGCATCTTTACTGGAGGGAATACATTGCGAGAGAAACGTAAAATGAAATGAAATGGCGTATGGCTTTTGGTGCCGGGAGTGTCCGAGGAGAAGTTCGACCCGTCAGATGCAGTTCTTTTCATATGACGCCCGTAGGCGACCTGTGCCTCGAGATGAGGATGAAATGATAATGAAGACGACATATACAAATAGCCCCCGTGCCAGCGTAGTTAACCAGTGATGGTTAAATTTCCCGACACTTCTGGGAATCGAACCCGGGACCATTGTGACCAAAAGTTCAGCTCGTCTACCATTTAGCCATGGGGGCGGACGAGATAAACGTAGTTTCTGCTCTAAACTCAAACTGCAGATTCCGGAAGATTCTTTGTCGGGTGTTAAGAGTGCCTTGTCTGTACGTTAGTGTTACCTCATTTTGTGTATTGTGATGTAGTTTACAATGACCTGACTGCCACTCTTGCTAATAAATTACAGCGTGCTCATAACCTCATAACGCTTGTGTGCGCTATATAGGTGGCATTCGGTACTACAACAATGTCATCCCGGCCTACGCCGTAACCTTCATGCCCTATGGCTTCTTCACCGAATTCGCTCTATATTCTCTCCACTTTACACTCATTCTCAGTTTAACTCAGTTTAACAATTTTGGAATACACTTAAAAACAGACTCGCTCTTATCTATACCATCCCATTATAAAACACGACAAATAGAAATGGCGTATGGCTTTTAGTGCCGGGAGTGTCCGAGGACAAGTTCGACTTGCCACATACAGGTCTTTTGATTTGAAGCCCGTAGGCGACCTGTGCGTCGTGATGAGGATGAAATGATGATGAAGACGACACATACACCCAGTCCCCGAGCCAGCGAAATTAAACAATTATGGTTATACTTCCCGACCCCACCGGTAATCGAACCCGGGGCCCTTGTGACTAAAGGCCAGCATGCTAACCATTTAGCCATAGGGCCGGACATAAAACACGATACACGTTCTCTTTCGTCGTGTCTACAGCACGACGGTGAAATAAGCTACCTAGCTCTGGCAGAAAAGCCACTTCTGCTAGATTCAGAACACAATGACATCAATATCTCCTCCGAATTTCCTAAATTGTAAATTGTTAGCAATAGCGATTCTAGGTAGTTATTTGATTATTTATAGCTACTAAGTAGTGAGGATTTAGTTAATGTTTTTGAACGTCTTTCACTACTTCTTGATTATCATCCTCCTCACGATCACCGTCCATCACTTCATTAATATCATTATCTGCATTGGTATTACATTAAGTTAATAGTCGTAAGTACTTTTTTATTTCTGATTATTATTCTATATTCAATGTATTTCAATCTGGTTATATGGAAGAGAAGGTCAAATGGTACTAATCTTGCCAGAAAAAATAAACCTAATCTAATCTAATGTAACACAACTGATCACTGCTGTTCCTTTCGTGTAATTGATAATAACAATAAACGTGAATATCGTACGAGAAACCGAAACATAGAATTAAGTAATACTTACTTCTGTGTTTTCATTGTAATTATTTAAGGGGGGGGGGGGAGACCCAGCTTAACAAAGGAAAAAATAGTTTCTGGTTAATACTTCTATCTCGGGACTGGGTATTTGTTTCTGTCTCAACACCCTCCTCTTCATATTCAGACAACACACCACACCACCAGCCACCACAGACACACGCAATAGTGATTACATCCCTCCATATAGAGTTGGCGTCAGGAGGGCATCCCGCCGTAAAACAGGGCCAAATCCACATGTGCGACGCAGTTCGCACCCACGACCCCACTAGTCTGGGAAAAGTGGTAGTAGAAGAAGAACTCTTCCTAAAAATATTATACGAGATTCATTTGGTTTCCTCTTTTCATCCAAGTTTTCCAAAGTAGAAATTTCTTTTTCCCCAAGAAACAGCAAAAGTTAACATCATCAACCAATAGGTTCTGAATACTTTTGATAGGTGTCCAAATAACGTAAATTAGCAGTGACTCCATAGTGTACGATGATTTTAAAGAAGTTAATAAATGTGGTTTGTGCAATGGAACGAGATTGAATCTACGGAAGCTGGAAAAAATGTCGTTCATGCAGAAATCCAGACGGACTCAGCTGCAGGAAGAAGGTGTTTTATTCCAAGAAAGAGATTTAGCACCAGTGACTACGGGTATAAAATTTGTTATTAAATGGAGGCAAATTACTGTACATTTATCCTTCTCTTTCACAATGAGTAAGTTACCAGGATAAACTTCAGATTTAGGATAAATCTCCCCACTCCAATTATTTAGATAGTTGTATACAGCTTTCTCAAAGGTATACAGATCCATAGACGTCAAAGTACAACTCCGAGCTGCAATTGCTCTCAATATAGTTTGTAAGGACATACTACAATACCTGATTTGATTCTATTCAAATGCCGTATAAAGCCTGAAAAGTGTAACTTTTATTCATAAAATACGGGATGTATCCGTGATGTTGTTACAAACTTTCAGGAATGATGGAGGACAAGCAAATGGATCAATTTGAGATGAGGAACCGTAGTCTGGAAACGATCGAGTCAAAAAATAACCAAAATTCCACTCATTCTTCTGCACAAGCTTCACAAGCTCCTCTATTTACAACAAATATTCGAAATGGCGTCCTCCTGCATCAATGCTGGCATGGTATCGTCGCACAAAGTTCTTTTCCTTTGCCTTACGTCGCACCGACACAGATATGTCTTATGGCGACGAGGGGATGGGAAAGGCCTAGAAATGGGAAGGAAGCGGCCGTGGCCTTAATTAAGGTACAGTCCCAGCATTTGCCTGGTGTGAAAATGGGAAACTACGGAAAGCCATCTTCAGGGCTGCCGACAGTGGGGCACAAAGTTCTGTCGTAACCGTACGAATATTCCCGGTGGCGTTTGAACAGCGTCGCAGGTAGCAAGAATTATTGCCAAGAGATCGTCTTCAGTCTCGACAGGTGTCTCATACATAAGGCTTTTCACATTTCCCCATAAGAAGAAATCAAGTAGAGTGAGATCAGGTAAACGAAATTCCGACACCCCGGCGTCTGTTAAGAACGGACGGACAACTTGGATTATAAGTAACTTTTGACTCTAACGTTTCCAGACTACGGCTCCTATTCTCAAATTGATCCATTTGCTGTCCTCCATAATTCCTTAATTTTTTGTAACATCATAAAGGATAGACTCTCTATATTAACAGTCCATTTAGAATTTCCAGTTACTTTATAAGTAGTGATTTCGACTATCGAAGGCAGGCTTACGTACTGGTAAGGAAATGTATTCATTGGGGTTAACACATTTACTGAGGTGCATATGGCCCTGAGGTTCACTCAGCCTACACCAAAAATGAGTACCAGGTTAATTCCTTGGTGCAAAGGCGGCCGGGCGTAGAGGTAACCACTCTACCCCATCCACGTGCGGAAGTTAAGAATGATGGAAGCCTTTACCTTCCACTCCTCCAAGGGCCTTCATGGCCTGTACGGAGGTGACTTTGCTTTGCTTTGCTTTGCTTACACATATACTACGTTATAAATAAATGTTACAGATCTCTTCATTTGGTTATGAGAGTATACTTTGAAATTATTTAAGAAATAACTAGGTAAGCAATTGGTAGGGAATCTGCCACATGCGCGACAGTCCTAGATACCGTTCAATGATTGATTGATTGATTGATTGATTGATTGATTGATTGATTGATTGATTGATTGATTGATTGATTGATTGATTGATTCGTGGTTTTCGTGGTTTAGGTGTTGAGTTTCAGTCTGAAAGACCAGAGTTTGATTCCCGACTCGTCCTAGGTTCTAATCCAAGCCTGGGAGTTGAAAGCGCAGTTCACTCATCCTTATAAGGCCAACCGAGGAACTGCCTCCTATGAGAGAAAGTAAATACAGCAATGAAAGTCAAAGCGTAGCCTTACGCTGACTGTGTGACACACTGGTATCTGCAGACCATCCAGCTGAACAGCAGTCGTCTAGGAAGACCCAAGGTCCTGAACAAGGGGTTCCTCTTTTTTCTAAATTCTGAGGAAAGGAATCACTTTCCGCCAAACTGCTAATGATGGAGTCTTTTCCATTTCCGCCCTCAGTTCTGGCAGATGGTGGGAGGAAAGGGATCATGAATTTTCCAGATATACTTTTCTATTCTATCCATTCTATGTATTCTATTATATTTCATGTTGTACATTACCACGCACAAATAGCAAAATGTTCCAGTAGGTCTACCTTGAACAATGGGCTGCGATTGGTAATAAAAATTACATTACTAATAAATATATATACCGAGTGGACAGGTCTATTGTTTGAAATCTACATATGTCAGTGAATTTGATTCTTTTGTTTGATTTCGAACATAACTTTCTCAGTGCCAGGGAGGTCATAAATCGCATTATGAATATTATTTACCGGGCGAGTTGGCCGTGCGCGTAGAGGCGTGCGGCTGTGAGCTTGCATCCGGGAGATAGTAGGTTCGAATCCCACTATCGGCAGCCCTGAAGATGGTTTTCCGTGGTTTCCCATTTTCACACCAGGCAAATGCTGGGGCTGTACGTTAATTAAGGCCACGGCCGATTCCTTCCAACTCCTAGGCCTTTCCTATCCCATCGTCGCCATAAGACCTATCTGTGACGGTGCGACGTAAAGCCCCTAGCAAAAAAAATGAAT
Source organism: Anabrus simplex (assembly GCF_040414725.1). NCBI lineage: Eukaryota > Metazoa > Arthropoda > Insecta > Orthoptera > Tettigoniidae > Anabrus > Anabrus simplex. Next base: position 151,787,672 of record NC_090266.1, read on the forward strand.
ATTATTTTCAGACCTCCAATGTTCATTTATTTCTATATCATTTCGTTAGGTGATCATTATAAATCCATATGATACATCTGAAGTTTCTAACAATTATATATCTCACTTGCGATCCAGTCACCGTAACCTACACATTAAATTGTTTTATGTTTTTGCCACTTGTTTCATTTAGCACCGACTTAGAAAGGTTTTTATGGCGACAATGGCATAGAATGGGGAAAGGAGTGAGAACTATGATTGGTGGAAAATGGTAAATAAGAATGTAAACAGACTCTGGGATGGCTCTAAAGCAATTGTTTTTGAATATGAAAACAGGTTTGTACATTTAAAGGTAGTAAAGAATAGTAAAGGGCAACTTTATTATAACAGCGAAATAAAGAGACTAAGAAGGTGGTGCAGACTGTAAAGGAATAGAGTTAGAAATGGCTCTAGAAGTAAGGAGAATTTAAGGAAATTACCAGGAAATTGAATCTAGCAAAGAAGTCCGCTGAGGATAACATGATGGCAAGCTTAATTGGCAGTCATACAAATTTTAGTGAAAAATGGAAGGGTATATATAGGTACTTTATGGCAGAAACAGGTTCCAGGAAGGACATTACACGAATCATTAATTACCAAGGGGAGTGTGTACGTGAAGATCTTCAAAAGGCAGAAGTATTCAGTCAGTAGTATGTAAAGATTGTAGGTTACAAGGATAAAGTGCAGTTAGAAGAGGTGAATAATACTAAAGAGTTATTAAAATTTACCAATGATAACAATGACATTTACAATAAGGTACAAAAGTTGGAAACTAGAAAAGCAGCTGGAATTGAGAAGATGTCTGGGGATATACTGAACCCATAATTCTACGATGAGAAAATTATTTTTATTTTTCTCAATATTTATTTCAAAAAAAGTTACTTGTTTGAGGGCGGCCATTTCGTGAGTCTGGCTGTCTCGTGGGAGCGAGCGCCCCGTGTCAGGCCGAGCCGCAAGCTCGTGAAATACCGTGACCCTTCGGTGGACTGCGAATATTCAACAATATTTTATATTCACGGAATTCTTCGTAACGAGAGATTTTGGCAACACAGTAAATACAGAAATAAATAATCTAAATTATTCTTAAACCCTACGTGAAGACAGGACCCCCAGGGTAAATATAAATGCAGTTAAGCCTAGGTACAAATCAGCGTCAGATCAGTGGACTAGCTCCACGTGCCAAAGTCAATGGATGAAGAAAACCCGCGAAAATCCCGGGCAGAAACAGTTTATTTCACCTGTCGCGAGTGTGGTAAAATTATGAGATTAACATCTAAATAAATCGCAAGTCTGTCCGGAATTCTGGAACAAGTTTCATGAAAATCGGTCTATTGGAAGCGAAATTAGCAGATTGCATAATCAAGCTTAGTGGTGTGAGTAGCGTCACCTCATAAGACTATAAAATAAACCCCCCTCTGCATATTTCTCAGTGTCGGTCTGGTTTCTGAAGCAGCGGAAGCTTACGCCCGTCGTCAGCAGAAAAGTGTATAAGATTGATCTACAAATAACTTAGTACATGTTTATGGCTGTGGTCCACATCTACTGTTAGAAAAGGAAGGTGATAGAAATTTTTCTGAACTTTCGCCGACAAAACTGTGAAAGCATAGGCGTCTGTTTAAATACATAGCGGATTTTATTGTATCACCTCGTGTGTGTTGGAAAGTGTTAAGGGAGTTGGGAAGCTAGTCAGAGTAGTTCTGATTTCGTTATCTGTGGAACACCTGTTGTATTACGGTGAATGAAAGCTGAGTCTGGGGAGAAGGGAGACAGTTGCAGTCGACTGTAGAGCGAAGGAGGTTTGCCGTACTAAATCATAACGAAGGAAGTGCGTGATTTGTGTTGTCATTTAATAACGTGTGAAAAGGCAGTATTTGTAAGATAGACATGTTTAAGAAGATGATGTTCTTTGTATCCATGTGCGGCTAAGCACGAGGGCAGCTGGCTAAATGTAGCCAGAATATTGAAGATGACATCAATGCAGGTCTGTCTATATTTTGTATTATGTTGTAGTTAGACTTTTGTTTGTCCCAACCAATTTTTCAAGACGAATGTCGGGTTGATATTTGTAATTATCAGGCGAAAAGTGTTATAATTTTGGTCAGCGTGTGAAAATTTTAGTTTTTTAAAATTCACGTCAAGAAACTGTAAAATGCGACGTTTAAATCTGGTGTTAATGTTCTATGAGATATTGTCCAAAGTGAGGAAAATTAGGAAGGTGATCATGATAAAGTAGTCGTGGCGAATGTCTTAATTTCAAATATCGTTTGAATTCAGAAAAGTTTTGTCGAAAATAATAATAATAATAATAATAATAATAATAATAATAATAATAATAATAATAATAATAATAATAATGTCTACTGCGGGATAAAATTTTCCTATGTTAAAAGTGCATTTAACAAGTATGTTTTACAAGCATCGCAGACATTTAGGAAATTTTCCAGTGAAATCCGATAAAGTTATATTTTATTCATGGGAAGTAAACTTTTGTGACATCGTGTATGTCGATGATACGGAAAATCGCGGTGTGTTTCTTGTATTCTCGAGATCCGAAAGTTGTAGTAACAGTAAAATAAAGAGGTGTATTTATAATGGTCATTGTTTTTCACAAGAGGATTGAAATTTGAAAAGGGTCTTGAAATATAAGAAAAATGGATTGAGAGCGAAGAATTTATATATGTGGAGATGAGAGTGGTAGGAATATTGAAGGTGAAAGGGGGCCTGGATTTTAAATAATACCACCGAGATAAGGCGAGGAGAATGAGTTTTGAGACAGGCTATGTTTGCCGAGGAAGGATTTGTGAGACAGGCTGTATTGTGGCGGGCTATAGTGTATTCCGCTAGCAATCCGAAAATTGAGACAACTGCTGTGTGATGCACAGTGGATTTCTAGTAAGATCCCAAGTGAAAAACGATTCTAGTAAAGATTAAAAATCTTGGTAGTAAAAGTCAAGCGACTAGTTACGTAAAGTCAGTATGAATATTAGGATAATGTGACCTCAAGGATAAAAGAGCATTTAGAATACACGGTTGGTGTTGTTTGACCGTCTAAATTTATTGAATTTCGTTTTATTGGATAGTCATGGATATAAATATTTGGAAATGACGGTAGGCGATTTGAGGGTTTCAAATGCGGAGGTGATGATTATTATTTTTGGACAACATCCACTAAATGGTAGACGTGTGTTGGGAATTATTATTCTTCCCTAAAACTTCATTGCGCATGCTAAGATCGTGTTTGAGTTGGGGATTGTTCGTCACGTGATATTTATTTTTCGAGTTCACGTTTTGTAACTAGATAGAGACTTATTGCATTTTCCGACTTGCGTTCGTTTAATAGTAAGAGACGTTGTTCCGTTGTGTGTTATTAATCTGACCAGGTTTATGACAGAAATGTCAGGGTTTGTTTGAAATTGCTGGTTCGCCTGATATGCTAGGGGAAGCATCATACGACCCAGTTTCCGCCCGACAATACAATTAGGACGTCACATGTTATCCTAGGAGTATACTGATGATGAGACGTCCTAGTTCACGCTCGACGATAGAATTAGGAAGGTAGTGTGTACATAGAGATTAGTGTTAGGGTGTACAGACTTTAAATAAGCCCGACGATAGGTCTGGGATGTCAGCTGTACATACTCAAGTCTCAGATTAGATGTTTTTGCGAAGTGACCTGTGTGACGGTAGCATCTACAGTAAAATATGAAATATGAAGAGGGTTAGATCGGTAATAATGAGGCCAACTTGTGCGCAGCTCCCAACAGCTGGAAGGTGCTCCCTAAGATATGGGACCGTGATCGGCAAATGAGGGTTGCCCAACATTGGATATCGACCTAATGGTGATTGAATATTTTACTGTAATTCTCCATGCGTGTTGAGTTCAAATAACTTCGATATTTTATTTATTTTACGAACATAATTGTTTTGTCGTTCTGACGTCCGTTTCGCTTTGATAGTGTGCATATTGACACTTAATGTATTAGTGTGAGACTTGAGTTGCGAACGTGGTTTCGATTCGTCAGCCAGTAATATTATTTTTATTTTCAATCCTTGTCGTTCTTTCATTTTTGTACGTAGTTGAGTTCGATTAAGTGATAACGTTGTAGGTAGTGTGTTGGGACAAACAGTATGTAGATGGATCTGTAATGGTAGTCATTGTTTAAGAAGGAAAGAATTCCTTAAGTTTGTTGTATTTTTCAATGTGGACTGGTAATTTTATTAAGCGTAACATAACCATTTCTAACCTGAAAATCGGTTTGATAATAATACTTTCCAAGTGATTTACCACTTTTTAATTAACTTCAGTGTTTGTCATTTCTTCTAAATGCGTGATGAATAAGTGTTTCCTGCATTTCGCAGTTTTGTTCCTTCAGAACGACGTAACGTGAGATCCTCGCGGATCATGTTGTTGTTGGTTCCCTCTGAAGAGCTGTTCAGATGATGCACATTTTGCATCGGGATTATTTTATCACTTAAGGGTGTCATGAATGACAATATATGGTGGAATTTTATGTCAATTGTGAATGCTGCTGTTAACCCATAGTGAACACCATGCTTTCCCATAATATTTCGCAACCTATCCAAAGCAACTGATAGTCAATTTGGTTCGATTAAGGGTCCATTCGGCGGTTGTTCCGTATCCGTAAAGGTATTCGACTGGTGGATAACCTTAATTGAGAGGAAATCAGGCGTTCTACTTGTTGAAAGTCAGATTTTCCACGGATCGTGTGGATTAATTCTCAGTTCTCGTTTGGAGTAATAGGTGCCCGGTTTTCAGGTTTTTCCTTTTTCAGTTTTTCAGTTTCTCTGTCCACTAATTTATTACTTTCCCCGAAGCAACTCTTCGATATTGTGAAAAATAAATCAACGCCATGCAATGTGACTGCGTTTGAAACATTCAATAATAAATGATTTATAATATTTTTTATTTCGAGGATTTATATAAAATAATAATGTTGTCGTGCCATTTCGAATTTAATAAAAGTTAGTAAGCACATATTTGCTCCTCATTTAAAGTAGTTAGGCTCTCTTCTGAACCCCATCGTTTGGTTAAGATCGTGACCGAATTTCTTCCCGCAACGACCCAAGATTTAAGAGTTCAATATTGCTCTGCTGTAGCAGCTGTGGCCGACCAACGATGGAATGGTAAGTTCAAGTGTTCAATACTAAAGACAATGTGTTGGGATATAGTACTATATCTGAAGTACTTATTTGATTATTGTTTGCATAAACTCGCGCATTACATTATATTCTGTTTCTATTAAGTGGTAATTGAAATAATAATAATAACAATAAGAAGATGAAGAAGAAGAAGAAGATTTTTTATGAAACGTCTTCGTTTATTAAATTATCCTTAACTTTACCCATGACTTCAGATCATCCTTCCGGCAGTTTCTTTTCCGCGTGAGAATTGGCTAACTTGTAGGAGATCACGTCACCCAAGTACTTTCGGACAGCATAGAAATTATTGAACGATTTTCTCTCGAAAGATTTTGTCCAAAAGTTATGTATGAAATCTCTTATTGTCCTGGCATAGCATCACTTTTTATGTTCTCTAGCCCTGTCTCCAAATGTTTTAGTATAATTTCTTTCTCTGAATACAATTTATATTAAAGGCTTTCTTTTTAAGTCCCATCAGACCACTATAACTTACCTTTATGAATATTGCCTCCACTATAAATAATATTTTATGTCGATTTTGAAACTCAACAAGAAAACTACCCAATTCCACTGACAGACCCTTAGGCCCTGCATCACCTCGTTTTGGTTACCACACATAGTGACCATTCAACTGCACTAGATCACAATGCACATTTCAAAATCCTCCGAAATTTCTTGGGCGGTAGGGGCCAGGTGGATTGTGTCAAAGTTAGCCGAGAGTTAGTAATCTTGGTAGGTAATGGTTTGTGACAAGGTAACAATGTAGACGTAGAGCGACGATTATGGAAGAGAACTTATTAGATGATGATAATGTTGTTGTTTAAAGGTGACTAACAGCTAGGTCATCGGCCCCTAATGGTACGAGGTGAAGGAAACGAAAATTAAAACTGTAAAATGTACCCAGTGACTAGAATCTAAAACTTATGATAATGAAAAATGATAGTGCTAATGATAATAATAATGATGCGATGCTACTTTATATAAAACGGTTAAAAATTCAGGTCACCGGCCCCTCATAATGTTACTAATGATTGGTAAAGCAGAACCATGGTGTTCCTCCTATAGTGGTACTAATCACAGGTAACATAGACTCATTATGTTTCTCGCATGGTGGTACTAATCACAGGTAGTGTAGACCCATGGTCTGTCACACACAATGGCACGCACTCCAGCGATTAGAAATTGTATACCACCACATCTCCTACCCTGCCGGCCAACTTTCCAATGGTAAACATTTTTTCCACCAGCGGGACAAGAACCGGCTAACCACGGTCCCAGACTTGGCGCCTTATCTATTATGGCCAGCAAGTGGGTTTATGTACGGTGTGAATGAGCCTGGAAGAAGATGTTTTACAGTGGGAACGTGTAGCTTGAATTAGCAAGGTACATACAGTTTATACCGGTAGTGCGAATGTGCTACATGAATGACCATGGGAAAGGACGGTTTTTAATTAGAGTAGGCGGTGGAGCGTGAGGGAGCTAGCAGAGGGTGAGGAATGTCGTGGACATGTAAAGAGAGTGGATAAAAGAACGTGAAGTGTTCAACAGAGTATTTATTCTGAGAAATGAAGTGAGACTGAAGGTGTTAATTGCGAGAATGAGCAGAGGAGAGTGGGGAAGGTCGCAGTCAGTTTTTAGTGAGAGTGAGAAAAGGAGACAATGGGGAGAAAAGAGAGAGAAAAACGTAGTGAAATGAAGGCGGTTTCAGAGATTTTTTAGGCAAGAATGGCTATCCTTAATAAAGTAACATATTTTCGACATTTTTTTGTGTAAATTAGGCATATGTGAACAACCTATAATTCTAAATTACAGTAGAAAGTACGTTATAGGTAAACTTTCTTCTTCTTTCTTTCCTTCTTTCTTTCTTCCTTTCTTTACCAGATATTTGGGGTCGGCACTACATGTGGATTTAGGCCAGTTTTAGGACTTGATGCCCCTCCTGGCGTCAACCACATGTTAAGCACTGGAAATACTTACGTTGTGTGTGTGAATTTGTATATGATGATGATGGATATAGAATGTTAAACTAGTAGTATTTCTTGTATTATTCTCTTTCCATGGAATTTGAAGCTTGTTGTACTCTTGTTGTTGTTATGGTTGTTGTTGTTGTTGCTGTTGGGTAATTATGTTTTAGTTTTACTTTATTATCACTGTACTGTAAGTGAACATTGCCACCGGGATATTTCCCAATTCCGATGAGTTTATTAATAATAATAATAATAATAATAATAATAATAACTTTCTCTGTTTACGGAGATGTCAAGATGTCGGAATATCGTTCTTTTACGTACCGGTAATTCTACAGAATCGAGGCTACCGTGAGTACTTTTTTTTTTTTTTTGCTAGGGGCTTTACGTCGCGCCGACACAGATGAGTCTTATGGCGACGATTGGATAGGATAGGTCTAGGAGTTGGAAGAAAGCGGCCGTGGCCTTAATTAAGGTACAGCCCCAGCATTTGCCTGGTGTAAAATGGGAAACCACGGAAAACCATCTTCAGGGCTGCCGACAGTGTGATTCGAACCCACCTGTCTCCCGGATGCAAGCTTACAGCCGCGCGCCTCTACGCGCACGGCCAACTCGCCCGGTTACCGTGAGTACAACGCTGAAATATCAACGAACTGAACGGGGATGAAAAGCGCCAACTTGGGCTCAGAAATCTGAGCCGACCAGGCAGAGATCGAATCTAGGACCCTCTGAAACAAAGGGAAGTACACTGACCAACAATTACATGTAGGCTACAACAATTTGTTTTACGTCGCACCGACACAGATAGGTCTTATGGCGACGATGGGATAGGAAAGGGCTAGGAGAGGGAAGAAAGCATCCTGGCCTTAATTAAGATATAGCCCCAGCATTTGCCTGGTGTGAAAATGAGAAACAACAGAAAATCATCTTCAGTGCTGCCAACAGTGGCATTCGAACCCAATTTCTACCGAATGCAAGTTGACGGCTACTTGACCCAAACCGCTCATCACTGGGTCGGTCCACTCTACCTTCACGTACCCAATGAATGCAATTGATTTACATTACATATTCAGCCAACGTGCTACAAGTACGTCGTATATGGGTGCATTGTTTGAATGCACTGAATGCATAGCTGCTCGTCAAAATTAATATTTTATCAGACTTTTTTTTTTTTGCTGGTGTCCTTACGTCGCACGGACACAGATAGGTCTTATGGCGACGATGGGATAGGAAAGGCCTAGGAGTTGGAAGGAAGCGGCCGTGACCTTTATTAAGGTACAGCCCCAGTATTTGCCTGGTGTAAAAATAGGAAACCGCGGAAAACCATCTTCAGGGCTGCCGACAGTGGGATTCGAACTCACTATCTCCTGGATGCAAGCTCACACACGCGCGCCTCTAATCGCACGGCCAACTCATCCGGTAGAATAATTTTAATTATTATCAAAATGATATTCACCTTCCATGAATATAAAATCCCCTGTGGATACCCACAACAAATTCATTTCCATATTTTCAATTGTTTGTGAGAAAAGTGTACCTGTGGGGAACTTATACAATACCACGCTGTTACCCGCGTCTTCGCTCACGTAGATTTCGTAATTTGATAAAAATAATTGTTCCTCAGTAATGTTCTAAGACATTATCTGAAAATTCCTAAAGTATAAAAACTTACCAAAAATTGAGTTTCATTTACCCCAGAAACTCTTTGTAATCCACGTTTGTATAAAGCCTTTTGGGGTTAAGATGGCAAGACTACTGGCAAAGTTAAGTTAACTGTACATAGGAGAAACAGTCCTCTCTCAAGTCTAAAACAATAAACAATACGTATTTCGTAATTTTTAAACGAGATACCAAATATCTATTTCCTCGTCTGTAACATCTTCAGTTTTTTAAATATAAGTATCCGCATAAATATCATTCAACCCCTTTATCAATCCTTACCCCACCCCCATAAGTGTATTTTCCAAAAACAAAAATATACGTGTGCCTTTTTAAAGGTGTTTCTAAATACCATTTTTTACTTCTATAACATCTTCATCTTTTGAGATATAAGTATCCTCTTAAAGAGAATTCAGCTCCTTTTTTACTTCTTGCCACCCCCATTAAGTAAGTGGCTTTCCCGAAAAGAAAAAGATGCGTCTTCCTTTACCTGTAGAGGAATTAAAAATACCAACTTTTAAGTCTGTAACATGTTAAGTTTTTGAGACATATGTATCCTCATAAAAACAATTCACTTCTTTTCGCCTCCCTCCCTATTAAGTGGACTTTCCCAAAACAAGAAACACGTGTTTATTTTTAAAGAAGATTCTAGATACCAATTTTTATGTCTGTAACATCTTCAGTTTATAAGTTGATTTTTTTAATTTTTTGAGCGACTGGACATCATAAGCGAACTGTGGTAATAATTGTGAATAACGGTAATCTTTTATTCATTAAATTTTATTTTATAGTTTTTAACGCTAATGGGAATACTTTACCAATTGGCTACTTTATTATTTAATACCTGATCCAAAAAGGAAAATATCATCCTTCACCGAGTAATTTTTAATTTCTCATTATTTTCCTGAACCTTTGGAAGGGACATAACGTCAAATACGAGAATTATCAGGTGATGATTTAATCAGCTTAGTTTTACGACAGGGAGAATTATTATTCCACCCGCTGATATAAACGTATCGACTGTTTCTCTGCTTCACACAGAATAAATTGCATGATGTAATATTAATACTTTTAAATAATGCTTCCATTAGCCTTGAGTGATTGACAGGGGATGCATGACTGGAGGCTAAAACAATTTTCATTCGCGTCGTTTATTACATTTCTCTTCCATAGTTCGTCAGTGATGAAATGCAATTGCACAGAATTTTTTCAGGATAAAGTACAACAATTCGCTTTACGTCGCACAGACAAAGATAGGTCTTATGGCGACGATGGGATAGGAAAGGGCTAGGAGTGGGAAGGAAGCGTCCGTGGCCTTAATTAGGTTATAGCCCCAGCATTTGCCTGGTGTGAAAATGGGAAACCACGGAAAACCATCTTCATTGCTGCCGATGGTGGGGTTCGAACACAATTTCTCCCGACCCAAACCGCGCAGCCACTGACTCGGTCCACCCTATCTTAACGTTCTTAATATATGTAATACATTCACATTACATAAGCCAATTGTGAAAGCATTGTGGGTGATGGAGTAAAACCGAAGTTCTGATTCAGCAACCCTCTAAACCATAAGGTGTGAGCTCGCGTTCGAGAGGTAGTGGGTTCGAATGCCACCGTCGGCTGCCCTGAATATGTTTAACCGTGGTTTCCCATATTCCCATCAGGCAAATGGTGGGGCTGTACCTTAATTAAGGCCACGGCCGATACCTTTATAATCCTAGCCATTTCCCATCCTTCACTGGGGTAATCACGTAAGTATGATTGTAAATAAAAGGTACAGATCTCTGCACATAGTTATGAGGGTATTTGGGGTTGTAGTAATGATGTAAGCCGGCCCCGTGGTGTAGGGGTAGCGTGCCTGCCTCTTACCCGGAGGCCCCGTGTTCGATTCCCGGCCAGGTCAGGGATTTTTACTTGGACCTGAGGGCTGGATCGAGGTCCACTCAGCCTATGTGATTAGAATTGAGGAGCTATCTGATGGTGAGATAGTGGCCCAGGGCTCGAAAGCCAAGAATAACGACCGAGAGGATTCGTCGTGCGGACCACACGACACCTCGCCATCCGCAGGCCTTCGGGCTGAGCAGCGGTCGCTTGGTAGGCCAAGGTCCTTCAAGTGCTCTAGTGCCATGGGGTTTGGTTTGGTTTCAGTAATGATGTAAAGAATAGGGCATATAAGTCTCTGGTAAGACCCGAACTAGAGTATGGTTCCAGTGTATGGGACCCTCACCAGGATTACTTGATACAAGAACTGGAAGAAGTCAAAAGAAAAGCAGCTCGATTTGTTCTGGGTGGTTTCCGACAGAAGAGTAGCGTTAGAAAAATGTTGCAAACTTTGGGCTGGGAAGACTTGGGAGAGAGGAGACGAGCTGTTCGGCTATGTGGTATGTTTCGAGCTGTCAGTAGAAAGACGGCGTGGAATGACATCAGTACACGAATAAGTTTGAGTGGTGTGTTGAAAAGTAGGAAAGATCACAATATGAAGATAAAGCTGGAATTCAAGAGGAAACATTGGGGCAAATAATCGTTTTAAGGAAGGGGTGTTAGGGATTGGAATAACTTACCAAGGAAGATGTTCAATAAATTTCCAGTTTCTTTGCAATCGTTTAAGGAAAGGCTACGAAAACAACATATAGCGATTGCCCTGAATGCAGGTCAGTAGTGACTGATTGATTCTGCCGCCGAAAACCTTCGAGGTGTTAGTGCGACGTTAAACAAGTAGCCTATATATATAAACTGTATGTGTATGTTGAGTGTTCAGTCCTGAGGCTAGTTTGGACATCAACAGCTCCGCCATCAGCCGTCATAGGTGGCCCAGGCGTCACTAAAGATGCGTACTGAGGAAATGAGGAGTGAGTTAGTATCCCGTTGCTTTCCTCACTGAGCCAGAAGTTGCTATTACATCTCAGTCTGCCAAGCCCACTGAAATTCCCGCACCAACTGACCCGATGAGTGAAATTTACACACAATACATCACAGGGACTTGCTGCATACGGAATGACAATACTAGCATCACTCATACCTCGGTTACTTTCATGTTGTCGAAGCCAAGGATGACACTGAGACAGGTGAATGAAAGTAACAAATTTGTTCTAGCCCACAGCAGAAGACATAGTGCACGGTAGACACTCGGTCTTGCCAGCAATGGCATATAATGTTTAATATAATGACACTTAAAACAAAATTCCGTTGTTACTCTCATTAGTGAATTACTCATAATAATAATGTGTAACTCTACACAGACACATACATATCTGAAAAGTGAATAACTCTCCAATAGTCTAATGTGATTCTGGAAGATTTTTCATAATTTTCATTCTGTAGAACGAATATTTCGCATTTAAAGGAATATTTCGCCTTTGTTTTCTATAGCTGGAAAAATATAGTGTGAGAATAATACAGAGACTGTTTCATAAGTCAAAGCAACTATTCTTTATCTCCCTAAAATGTGTCCACACTGGAGATCTAATAGAGAAATTTGA